>NW_022631034.1:2941806-3541806 GCF_010015895.1 Lontra canadensis
TATATATACATATATATATATATATATATTTTTTTTTTTTTTTTTAACCTCAGTTTGTCCTTTACTAATACTTTTAGGTTTTATAGCCAGTGGACCAAGAACTTCTGAGCATCATTCTTTTTTGTTGTCAGAGCTAAGACCATTGGATTTGAGGTCAAGTGAGTAGAATGTGATCTATTCTCTTCTGCTCACCAGCTGTAGAACCTTAGGCAAATTATTTGACATCTGTGAGTCTTACTTTACTCATTTATAAAATAGAGCTAAGTGCACTTCCCTCATGATCATGAGGACTGACTGATGATAACCATGTTCCGGGTGAATGCCTGCTTTTACCAGACACTGTGCAAAGTGCTTTACATTTTCTGACCTTGAAACTACTCTGCCAAACAGGTTCTTTTATCACCATTTTATAAGTGAGCAAACTGAGGCCCATAAATGTTCCTCTAGCTACTAAGTATCAGAACAAGACTTTGTTGCCACAAAGGGGATTGATCTCTTAAAATCTTCCAGTGCTACTTACTTGGTTTCAAGTATTGCCTATGATCTATCCCTCTAGTTCATGAAAACCTAAACCATAAATGAACTTTCTCCACCTGTTGAATGCTGTCTTTGAATTGTCTGTTTCTATAGCTCTAGCCTCTATAGCCAAGTTATCATATCTCTTGGTCCAGGCTTTTTAACTTTCTAGTTGATGATTACATGCATAAACTTTGGAACTGTATAGCTCAGGTTCAAATCCACTTTCCTAGCTGTGTGAACTTGAGCAAGTTATTTAACTTCTGTAGCTTGGGGATTTATGAAACTTATTTGCAAATTTAAATTCTCTGAGAATTCCTGTAGAAAGAAATCTGTTTAACTTTGTTTAAACCAGTGTTTGTCAAACCTTTTTTCCACTTTCCCTCCCCCTTTTTTTAGGGGAACTACCCGTACAGTGTTGGCAGTGCTAGTCTAGTGGTTTCTGGCTTCTTTTATTAAGGGATCATCTGAAGAAAGTACTTAGGAAACTTGTGTTAAATACATGCCCCATAGAAATTTTATCCTTGTAGCAAACTAAATTACCAGAATGCTACTTGGTTAGCTTATCTTAATTCAGACTATTGTAAAATCACCAACACTGCATTGCA
Source organism: Lontra canadensis (assembly GCF_010015895.1). NCBI lineage: Eukaryota > Metazoa > Chordata > Mammalia > Carnivora > Mustelidae > Lontra > Lontra canadensis. The sequence goes on from NW_022631034.1 coordinate 2,942,931, forward strand.
TTTTAATATTGTGAGCTTTATTTATGCTGAAGATAGAGATAAGAGTCATTTGCAATTCATCTGGGGCTAGTATGCTCCACCAATGTTGAGAATATTGTCTTTTATATGGATTAGGTAGGGTCTTTAATATATAATCTTCTATGATGAATTTTACTTCAGAATTCCCTCCTGGTAATAACTTTGTTTGCCTTTGAAGACCAAGGGAAACAATATTTTCCTCCTTTCTAATGAGAATCTTTTTACTAGCAGATTGCAAGAAGCTCAAAGAAATATTTGAAGCCCAAATAGGGTAATTTTGTTGCTCTTTATATTTGGCATTTTTATATTTTTCTTTTCCTTGGTTTTAGTTTTCTATTTCCTTTTAAATATTTGATTGCAGTATCTTATATTATAAACTATTGCAAGTCCTTTGTGGGAAAATGTAGGCATATAATAAATACAAATATATTAAATAAGAATGGCTTTAAAAGGGAAACGATTGCTATCAGAGGAAGCAATTGCTATATAAATTTCTGTGAGAGGCAAGTACAAAGTGCTTAGCAGCTCAGAATTAAACTGTGGGGAATATGGACAGTATGGACAGAATAGAAGCATCAGAGAAGATCTAACATGTGAGATGCATCATCAAGGATGAGGCAAAGGAAATGGTCTTCTTATTAAAAGAATAACATCTCTAGAGACAAAGAAACAAGAAAGCAGTATATTTAGGGATTGGCTGGTAGTACATGGGATCTGAGATATGGGATTTTTGTGAGCAATGAAGCAGGAATGTTGAATAGGGTCTTTCCTATTTCAGTTCCTTCTCATTTCTACAGTGATAAGTAATATGCTCTCAGCATAATGGTGACTCCTGGGTCCTTGAAGACCCTTTCCCCTAAGGGGTCTTAGGGTGTTCCTGTGTCTAGTAAATTCTAGGTGAATTGCTATAATAGTGGTTTATAATCATCAAGAAATAACAGAGGGATTATAGGATATATTGGATGAAGATTTACATACAGAAAAATGAAAGTCACAAGTGATCTGTGGTTGTGTGAAATATTCTGGGCATAAATTACTTTGTAATGGTCTTTTTTGTTGTTGTTGTTTTTTAATCCGATGCTATTTTATCTGATTCCATATACTATCTTACCACAACCAATCGGGGAGGTTTTGTTTATTAAGAGAAGTTAATTGTACCATTTTGTACATGTATTTTCTACTTAATAACAAAGAAAGATACAGTCTTCTTTCTTTATTAGTTGACTGTATCTTCTGCAAGCTGTTGCTTCAACGTGTTTCAGTTCATCACCGTTGCCAGGATGATTCACAGAGAGCTCTAACTTCTCCATTGCATGTTGCAGTGAAAAGACATCTTTGTAAATCTGCCAAAAGATGACAACTCCAGGGTGGAGCCAGTCAGAGGCAATTCTCTCTAGATCCTTTTTTAAATTTTTTCTTTTCTTTTTGCCAGGGACTCGATGCTCTTTGGGCCCCCATGTTCCCACCATACCAATTTCCCCATACAAATTCTGAGTTTCTATGTAAGGATATTTTCTGAATTATTTCTGATAACTTCTCTAAAATACCATTATTACTTTTGAACAGCATGGGATATATGGTTAAAAAATGATGAGTCTAATCCATAAGAGTTTTGCTTGTACAAAGTGAATTCACTGGGGAAAAATAATCCACCCAGTTATTGACATAGGGCTTAAGAATTCTTTGATGTTTTCTCTGGAATTTTCATTTTTTAACCTTACGTTTAGTACTGAGAAGATATAAAATATATTGAGAATCTCCCTATACATCCTGAGAAGATTATTGGCATTATCTTTTCAGAATTCCTAGTCCCCTAGGACAAATTCTTAGGGTCTTCAAGATATCCTGTTCTGACTTAAGACCTTTCACCAATGCAGGTAGCTTCTGGCAATTAGAATATTCTTCTTATTAATCACAGTGGAATGCCTGATTTATCTGGAAAACTTTGTAAAAATATTTGGTTCCTGCCTTTAGAAAAAAGTATTATTTGGGGGCCATTTTAATATTGTGCTTAATTATTTTTGTCTTGCTGAAGTTTATTCACTTGATAATAATCTCCCAAGTTTCACTCTTCCTCCATACATCCTATATGTATGTTTATATAAGGAAGTTTGATCAGAGGCAAGGGAAGTATAATTTGATTTCCGATTATTTTTATTCCTATTTTCTGATTTTATTCTTGGATTATTGAGGTCAAATGTACCTGAATTTCACTGAAGATTGGGACCATTACTTCAGATTCTTTGGAATAGCTGACTTTTAACACAAACCTTTCCTATTTCAGTGTCTCCTGATTTTACCAAGCTGGCCTTTTGCTGAGGAATGGTGAGATGGAAAGTTCTTATTAAATGGTGAGCAATTATGAAAGTTATTTTAAGGTAGATTTAAACTTAACCATATCAATGTTAACATATGTAAATGGTCTAATACTGCAATTTAAAGATAGACATGATCAGATGTGCTTCTCTGCTGCCTGCAAAACACTCACTTTAAAAAGAAAAACACAAGTATGTTAAAAGTAAAATGATAAAAAATTTACCATTATAGGAGTGCCTGGGTGGTGCAGTTGGTTAAGTGACCTACTCTCAGGTTGAGATCGAACCCCATGTAGTCCCCATGCTTAGTGTGGAGTTTGCTTCAGACTCTCTCTCCCTCTTCCTCTCCCCCTCCTCCCCGGGTGCCCCCACAAATAAATAAATAACTCTTTAAGAAAATATATACCATGATAATACTAATGAAAAGAAAGTTTAGGGGCTAAATTGGTATGGGCAAAGACTTTATTTTATTTATTTATATTTTCCAAAGTAGATTTTAGAGCAAAGAATACTACCAGGGATAAAGAACGTCGTTTCTTAATGATAAAGGGGCCAGTTCATCAAAAGGACTTAAAAATCCTAAAGGTTTACACAGTAATCCTAAACATTCAAATAATGGAGAAAAAACTGACAGAATTATGAAGAGACATAGACAAATATACAGTTATTCTTGGGTATTTTGACATGATTCTTTCAATAATCAGTTGAAGAAATAGACAAAAAAAAACAGTAAGTATAAACAAGATCTATGCAACATTATCAACCAAATATACCTATTTGACAATGATAAAATACTTCCCCTAATGACAGAGCAAAATATATATTCTTTTCACATACACATGGAACATTTTCCAATATATATTATATTCTCATCATAAAGCAAGTCTCTATAAATTTTAAAATGATCAAGTTATGCAAAGAATGTTTTCTGATCAAAGCTGAATTAAACTAGAAATCAATGAGGTAAAGATGTCTAGAAACTCTTTAAATATTTGAAATTAAACAAGATATTTCTAAATATCCCATGGGCTAAAGGAATAATCAAAAGGGAAATTAAAAATTATCCTGAATGGAATAGAAATTAAAACATGTCAAAATTTGTGGATACCACTAAAAAAAGACTTAAAAGGAAATTTGTAGCACTATATGTCTATCTTGGGTGGGGGGGAACAGATTTCAAGTCAATTGTCTCAGCTTTTACTTTAAGAAACTAAAAATGGAAGAGCAGATGAAACCCAAATCAAGAGGATGAAAGGAACTAATAAATATCAGAGCAAAAATCAGTGAAATAGAAAAAAAAAAAAAAAAAGGAGTCACTAGAGGAAATAAGTAGAACCAAAAGCTAGCTAGTTCTCTGAGATCAATAAAATTAATACCTCCATAGCCAAATTTATGAGGAAAAGAAGAAAAGAAACTGCCAATATCATGAATGAGAAAGGTGATAGCACTCCATATTCTAGAGATATAAAAGAGTAATAAAAGAATGCTGTGAAAAGCTTTAATAAATTTACCAATTTAGATGAAATGGACAAATTCCTCAAAAGGTACAATCTATCAAAACTCATTGAAGAAGAAATAGCTAAATAGTCCAATATTATTGAAGAAATTAAGTTTTTTGGTTAAAAAAACCACTCACAAAGAAAACTGCAGACCCAGATGGTTTTGCTGGTAAATTTTATCAAATATTTAGGGGAAAAAGTATAAATTTAATTCAGACTTTTCTAAAAAACAGAAAAGGAAAAAATAAATCTTACTTAATTCTTTGAGGCTACCATTATAACTGATACTAAAGCCAATGATATTATGATAAAAACAACATATAACTCTAATACACATAGATGCAAAACTCTTTAACAGAATTTTAGCGAATGTAATTCACCAGTATATACAAAGGATAATACTTCCTGACCCAGTAAAAAATTTCCCCCAATACATTGCTATTTCAGGACTCAAAGATCAATCATTGCAAGTTGGTATATTATCAGGCAGAAAACTAAAATTCATAGGATCACCCCAATAGATGCAAGAAAATCATTTGACAAGATTCAAAAGCCATTAATTAAAAAAAATTTTCAGAAAACTAGGAATAGGGATGTATTCTATAATCTATAAAACAGGCATCTATAAAAGACCTATAGCCAACATCATGATTAAAGAATGAATTTTTCCTCAGAAAAATATATATATATATATTGGTGAGGCAGGGATATCCTCTGTCACCATTTGTATTTAACCTTACTGATGGCTTTAGCCAGTGCATTAAGGCAACATGAGAAGTAAAAAAATATCTATAATGGAAAAGAAGAAGTAAAACTGTTTTTAATTACAGGTGATATGATGATCTTTGCTAAAAATGTGAAAGAATCTACAAAAATCCTAGTAGAACTCATAACTATTTAACACATTCACAGAATATGAGATCAATGTACAAAGATCAAATTTATGTTTATACATTGGCAATAAACAGTTAGAAATTAAAATAAATATATTTATTATAGCATTAAATACTATGAAATACTTTGGGGCAAATTTAGTGACATATGTATGAGACTGCCACAGTGAAAACCACAAAACATTGTAGAGAGAAATTCAAGACCACCTAAATAAATGGAGGGATATATCATGTTAATGGGTTAGAAAACATAATATTCCTAAGCTACCAATTCTATCTTAGTTTGACAATGGAGTCAATGCAGTCCCAGTCAAAATGTCAGCAGGTTTTCTTCATAAAAATTAATAAGCTGAGTCTACAATTCATATGACAATGTAAAGGGAAGAGCTTAGAATTTCCAAAAAAACTCCAGCAAAGAACAAAGTTGGAGGTCATATACTAATTTCAAAACTTATTATAAATCTTTAGAAATTAAGGCAGCATTGTGTTACAAATGGTAACATATAGGTCAAAGGAAAATATGGAGTTCAGATATAGACAAAGATACTGAGGTAATTCATGGATATATTGACTCAATGAATGATGCTGAAGAAGTTGGATATCCATGTGCAAACAAACTGCAGCTCTTTCTTTACAGCATGTATAAAAATTAACTTGAAATTGGGGCACCTGGGTGGCTCAGTGGGTTAAGCTGCTGCCTTTGGCTCAGGTCATGATCTCAGGGTCCTGGGATCGAGTCCCGCATCGGGCTCTCTGCTCTGCAGGGAGCCTGCTTCCCTCTCTCTCTCTGCCTGCCTCTCTGTCTACTGTGATCTCTCTCTGTCAAATAAATAAATAAAATCTTTAAAAAAATTAACTTGAAATGGATTATAGATATAAATATAAGGCTAATATTTCAAAAACCCTAGAGGACACCATGGGGTAAAATGTATCTTTGGGTTAGGCAAGGATTTCTTAGATAGGATACTAATAGCATAATGCATAAGCCATGTTTTATTGGACATTTTTTAAATTAAAAACTTTGTTTTTCAAAAGACACTGTTAAGAATCTGGAAAAGTAAGCCACACACTGAAAGAAAATAATTGCACAATATACCTCTGATAAAGAACTTATAATCGGAATATATAAACAACTCTTGAAACTCAGTAAAAACAATAAAACCTGTATCGACATGGACAGGACTGGAGGAGATTATGCTGAGTGAAAAAAGTCAGGCAGAGAGAGTCAATTATCATATGGTTTCACTTACTTGTGGAGCATAAGGAATAACATGGAAGACATTAGGAGAAAGAAAGGAGAAGTGAATTGGGAGAAATTGGAGGGGGAGACAAAGCATGAGAGACTGTAGACTCTGAAAAACAAACTGAGGGTGTTGGAGGGGAGGGAGGTGGGGGGATAGGTGAGCCTGGTGGTGGGTATTAAGGAGGGCACGCATTGCATGGAACACTGGGTGTGGTGCATAAACAATGAATCTTGGAACACTGAAAAAATAAAAAAAATTTTAAAAACCAATAAAATATGAAAATTTATATGTTTCACAAAGGGTGATATAGAAATGGCAAATAAGCACATGAAAAAATGTTCAACCTCATTAGTTATTGGGTCAATGCTAGTTAAAACCAATCTAATTACAACCACACAGTAGAATGGCTAAAATGAAAAAGACTGACATTATTAAGAAGGGGCAAAAATTTAGAGCGACTTGAACTCTCATACTTTGCTGTTGGTAATACAAAAATTGTACAAACACTTTGGAAAAGTAGTTTCTTATAGTTAAACATGTACTTACCATCAGGCCCATTAATTCCATTTCAAAGTATTTACCCAAGAGATATGAAGACTTGAGTGTATACACAGACTTATTCATAACAGCTTTATCCATAATAGCCATAAACTCGTCCTGAAGGTCATCAACTGCTGAGTGGACCACACACGGATTCTGATCATATCTATAAGGAACAGTCATGATCATTCTTTTAAGGAATTTGGTGATGAGAAGTCCCAGGTCTGTCAGCTCAGTCATATCAGGATGATCATCTGGCTTGTGTATAATTCTCTTGACATTTCTTTATGATTCTAAGATGCTTACATAGCTCAGAGCTTCACACAGCGATGTCTTACACAAGAAAAGGAGAGGTGCTATGGTAAACAGTGCAAAAAGGTTTTCTTATGTAGCTTTTTATTTTATTTTGGACGAATGATATTTTGAGAAGCTTTCAGCAGACCTCTAGACCAAACTACAGGTGAAGAAAACTGTAATTTCTCTGACAGGCTTTTACCAATCATGATTCATTTCTTAGATCTGGGGCAAAGGTTCATTATCTTTTAGCACAGGGATGGATCCAGATTTTGTAAAGGCTAAAGGTTTTTATTTATTTTTTGAAGATTTTATTTGAAAGAGAGACAGAGAGAGTGAGAGAACATGCATGAACAGGGGAAGGGGCAGAGGGAGAGACAGAAGCAGACTCCGCACTGAGGAGCGAGCCCAATGCAGGGCTTGATCCCAGGACCCCGGGTTCATGACCTGAGCAGAAGGCAGATGCTTAACCTGCTGAGCCACCCAGGTGCCCTGAGACTAAAGGTTTTTTAAGTAAAGAATATAAAATTCTAAACACCAACTTGCTAGGTCCCCTCTTAAGGCCTTAGAAGTAGCTGTACAAGTGAGGGAGACCTGAAATGTTATCATAAACTCACTTACCCTTGAGTACTTGCCACACATTCTCTGAACAAATGCAAGGCTTTATTGGTAAGGGTCAGATGGGTGTTACATGATCAATCAATAATTTTTGCCACAATTCCCTTAATAAATTTTGGAATCTTGGAAAATTCTCTATGGGTATGATGATGGAATTTATGGGAACTGTAAACTGATAGAGTCAATCCTACTTCAGTCTTCTTTAGCAGTTAAATGGCAAGTAATGCTAAACGCCGGCCACTTTGTAGGCCTGAGAAATAGAGCATTGTATCATAGAGTAGAGTTTCTTCTTCTCCATTTTTAGTTGCTTGGCCTTAAGCAAGTTATTTAGTATTTCTGGACTTTCATAACTTCCTGTGTAATGGTAGATAAAAACTAAATTTGAAATAAATCTGCTTACTATTCTCCTGACAGGTAGGATTTTCTTCTGAGAAAGTTATGGGCACCTTGGAAGGAGTATTCTGCCTATATTGTGATGCCTGTTTTCAGTTCATTAAATGAGGCTTTTTTTACTTTTTCTTTTCTACCTTCTTTAGGCTTTGCTATAAGATGTGTTTTATTTGTTTTGTTTTGTTTTGTTTTTAAATGACCATTTAATTCCAAAGAGCTAAGTTACAGATTGTCGGGTGGGTGGTGAGAAGCAGTATATTTTTCTTTCAAGGGCTTATTTAGAGTGATTGTTAACATGTATCCTTAGTGATTAAATCATTAAGCAAGAATACAATTTATGAAATAATGTTTTCTCAAGCTACTCAATTTTTTTTAAAGCATGGCACAGCAAACGTCAACTCATTGCTTTTATCCTGACTGATCTGAATTCCCATTATCAAACACTTCATAAATAATTCAAAAGGAAAACAATGGATAACTCATGTTATATTTTTCTTTCATAAATAATGCTTTCAAACCATGAAGTCGTGTCTTCACAGCAGCTCGTGAAATGGAGACTTGTCCATTCTTTGGTTAAATCTGGTCAGTGCAGTCTGAGAAGATACATAATTATTATATAACAGTTAGGACAGGATGCTTCCAGTTATTAGGTACCTTCTGGATGACAGGTACTATATACTAGGCACTTGACATACCTTATTTCATTTAATTTTAACAACAACCATGCAACGTAAGTATTTTTTTTTCCATTTTGCAAATGAGGAAACAAAATGAATAGAACGTTAAATAATCATCCCTAGGTTATACAACTAAAAAACAGAGAGCTAGAGCTCAGTCATCTCTGTCTGATGTGCCCATCACCACACAGTTCCACTACTACCATGTGATGAATGAGCACTATCTGGAGGATAGAAATTTGGAGTTCTTGGTTCATTTCTCTGACACCAATTTTTAATGGGTTCAGAGTGGGATTTTTTAGGCCATATTGCCATCACTCACTCTTTTTCCTCTATGAAAATTTTAGTGAGAGGACTTGACAATAGAATTGTCAGATTATAAACAAATATTTTCATTAAGTAACTAAGTCCTCAGTATCCTCAAGATTCAGAGTCTATAATCCAAAATCTCAGTCATGGGGGTCCCAGTATAATCTCATTCCTGATCCCTGCTCTGAACATGAACACACTTTCTCACATGTGCCTGAATGCTAAGTTCCAATAGAAGTCATGAGATAATTCATCCAAATGACAGAATGGTCCGAGTGCCAGATCTTTGCTGTGAGCTTGCTGCGTGAAAGAGGAAAAATGCAAGAGCAGGTAGAAAAATGGTCCACTGAATGCCTGGTAGGAAGGAATGGGGGAGGCATAAGCTGTGAGTAGATAGTATAATCCTTACATCTTTACTGGTTCATGTGACAGCAAGTAAAAGAAGAAGGATAGAATTTGCTTTAGTCCCCATGGCACAGTATTCCTGTCGCCTAATTAAACCATGTGTTCAAAAATATATTTGGCTTAGATATTTGTGGGAGGATGGTAGAATGTCATTTATTTAAGCCAAGAAACAGTATGGTAGAATGGAACAAATGCTTGTTTTCGTTCTAGACCTTACTAGATATTTGCTCTGTTACTTGGGACAAGTTATTTAGAATCTCTGAGTCTCAATGTTTTCACATATAAAATAACAATTATAGTATCTGTCCCTTAGAGATATTATAAAAATTGAAATGTTTATGAAGTAAATGTTACCAGGCATATAGTAAGCACTCAATAAATATATCCTTTATTGTTATTGATGTTATTATTAATAATAATGATAGTACATCCCTGTGAATCCATAGAATAATAGTTTTAGACTTTGAAAACCACCACCACAACTACTACTTATTTTACTCATATTCAATTCCAGAAAGTTTATGTGTGTACTATTGTTATACCCATTTTATACATAAGGAGGCTTAAAAAGGATGTTTATTACCTAAGGCCACATAGCTAATTTGGTGGTAGAACAGTCAAGTTCTTATAGTATTCTATGCCAGTTTCATGAATTATTGATTATATTCAGATTATCTCAAACATAAGAGAATCTTATTTCCAGTTTATATTTCTGCCTTAAAATTTTTCAATGTTTCTCCTTTGTTTCTAAGATAGAATTCACTTTAACATGGTATTTGACATAGTATGAGCATAGCCTCCCTTTCCAACTATGTCTCCTGACAGTTCCACCCTCCACCCCTTGCCTCTTCTCTAACTCACTCCAGCCATACCAGTCTTCTCACTATTCCTTCAATATGACTAACCCTGTGTAGGATTCCACAACTTACTTATAATGACTTACTCTGCCTGGGATATCCTTCAGGCTTCTATGTACCCTCAACCCACTCTTGAATTCAAACTCCTTAAATTTGACCTGGTCAGATATTATCTCCTTTATGAAAGCTTTTCTGAATCCCTTGTGGAGGATTAAGGATGCTTTCTTCTGTACTTAGATTTACATTTTCCACATTGTATCCTAAATATCCATTTTGTGTCTGTTTTTCTTGTTGGAATAGGAGTCCCTTGAGAGGGACTTGATTTACTCTGCTCTATAACCTCAGTACCTGTAGTTGTGTGTGACTAGGTAACTAGTAAATGTTTGCTGATTGAACGGATAAAATAAATGGATTGAAATTCTCCTCAGTCCATCTCTGTGCAGATGAGTAGCATTAAGTCCAAACAATGACTGGGCTGGTAGTGGTGGAGTTTGTATGAGAATCCAAGGTGCTCCTGAATCTAGCCTTATGTGTCTTCTGTGCTAGATCACACTTGTCTAGTTGTGACAAAATAGCATTTTAAGACTTTTTAAAAATTTCATTTTATTTTTATTTTTTCAGTGTTCCAAAATTCATTGTTTATGTACCACACCCAGAGCTCCTTGCAATACATGCCCTCCATATTACCCACCACCAGGCTCACCCTTTTAAGAAGCAGTCAGCCTTGGAGCATCTTTCTTTAGTAGCTTAACCTTAATGTTTGACTTTTCTTGCTCTCAGTGGGGTACCCGTTGGGGTACCTGTAAGACTGGAAGTATAATGAAGCACGTTCACGTAAAGGAAAATGTGATATCTGCACTGACACTTAATCACATTTCAGCAAGGCATTTGGCACTCTCATGATAGCCTGTGGATCAGATAGAGAAACACTGCCTGGATAAATGTAGCATTTAATGGATTAATAGCTGGTTAAATAAAGTATTGTACCTAAGCATCTATGCGTGGAATTCATTTCTTTTCTGCATTCATTTCTCTTCTCACTCTCTGGGTCTACAGAGGCATAGCCCAAGTTCTGTCCTCTTCTAATAGCCAGCCTATTTCAGTTTATAATAATCAATAATAGTTTATAACAGTCAAGCCAAACTTGACTATTTCAGTTTATAATTACAAAATAATTAAAGCATAATTTTAAACATTTTATTATTTGTTTCTTTCATGTGTGTTTGTTTTATGATCCCCAAAGTCCTTTAGAACAGGACTTGAATCCCATTATATTCTCCTCCATAACACATTAGAGGCCTGGCATAATTGTAAGATCATAGGACCCAGGGTCAGACAGGCTTGAGCCAAATTTCTGCTCTGTTACAAACTAGCAATTTAATGGTGAGCCCTTATTTTGTCCCTCATATGTAAAATGAGGACACAAACATCTTTGCCCCCATAAATGTAATCATTCTTCACGTCTTTGCTTATGATCACTTCCTCAGTGTAGCTTTTCTTGAAGCTTCAGGTGATGTTAGCTTCCCATTAAAATGCTCTCATAACATCATGTTATTATCTAATCTGGCCCTTTAAATAAATTACAGCACAATTTTATAATTATTTGTTAAAAGTATTATACATGTAATTGTAATCTCCGTGAGATCAGGGAACATTTTTGTGTTTTACACTACTGTATTTGCAGCACCCAACTGAAAACTTAGACCACAAATGTCACTTAGTAAATGATTCTTGAATAAATGAATCAACTTTAACACTGCCTGCATGGTTCTGCCTGCCTTAGCAGCCCCATTTTGAGCCATCTTCCTCATCTCTCTTCATGTGCCAGCCACACTGGCCTCTTTTGGTTCCTGAAAAGTTTTATGCTTTTTCTCTCTTTGGTTCTTTCTCACATTATTCCATCTATTTGGGACAGAATGTTTTCCTGTGCTCCTTTCACTCTAGTCTTTCCCCAGAAAATGCTTACTCTTTGTTCAGATTTCTGCTCTAACACCTCTTCCTCAAGAAAGCCTTCTCTGCACACCTTCACACCTATTCCCCACCTTGAGAGAACTATATTAAGACTCCATTACAACCTATTCTGTATTTTCATTCCTCTTATATAGGAATAAATGTATATATAGGAACTTCCTCCTATAGTAATTGTAATTATTTATTTAATGTAGATGCCTAGATACATGGTATAGTTCAGGAAATCAGACCATATTTACTGCTATAGGAGTCCCTAGGGTCCAGCACAGTACCTGGCACCAATGTGCTAGTAAATATTTATTGCCTAGGAAGTTTAGGATCTTTAACTGCAGACAAGAAGACTAGGGGAAAAATAGGGAAATGAACAAGGTTGTGGTGACAGAGACTGAAATCTCACTAAAATCCATTTTCTTTTCTTCTTGGGCACAATACTAGTGTGCAGGGTACACCTCCAGTACAGTAGATGTGACTGTGTGACTGAATGTTAGCAAAAACAATATGTCCTCTGTGCTCCACCTGAATGACCCATACAGAATTCCTACTCATGCTTCTCTATACTTTTTCTCTCTTGTGTATGGCTGGAATGAGGGTGGCTACAGTGATATTGGAAACCTTAAGTTAACGATCTCAGTCTTCTTTATCCTGGGTCCATGAGTGTCCACTTGCAGGAAAGTGTTGATATCTGTCTTACTTATCAGGATCACCTGCATTGGACAGTCATATGAGTAAGAAATAAAGCCCCTTTTGGATATTCCTTTCATCTTGTGTTTGATCTATTCTGCATTTTGAAGTATATTTGTTATAACTGTTCATGTTATGCAAACTGATAAAATAACTTCTATAAAATATTTGAAAGACTGTTTTTTAGCAAAATGAAGAGATTTATCCTGCGAAGTAGGCTAAATGTGTACTGAAGCAGTTGTCCTCAAAGTGTGAATGGCAGCTTCACTATCCCTGGAGGTCTTATTAAAAATGTAAATTCTCGGGCCCCTGCCAAGACCTACAGAATCAGAAACCCTGGGGAGGAGCCTGTGGTCTGTGTTTTAACAAGACCTTCAGGTGATACTGATACATATTAACTAGGAAAAGCCCTGGAGTTTGAATATAGAAGGGCTTAAAAACCTTGGAAGATTTTTGACTTTGGGCAAATTATTTAGTCTGAATTATAATTTTTTCAGTAAAGTGTGAGAGATATTTATTTTGTGGTGGTGTTTTGAAAGTTTGAATGAGTGCTTTTTATAAAGTATCTATCACAGAGTAGATTCTCAAACCATGTCTGTTCTCTTCCTCCCATTTCTTTGTGGCTCCATGTGAAACTGGGCTACTGTGAGGACTCTAGGAATTAAGGGAACTAGGGATGAATAGAATATCACAAGTGTAGCATGTGGAAGTTAAGATGTCCTAGGCTACCTGGGCCAGACTTAAGGGAAGAGGAACAATGTGTGATAGATGAGAAGTGCCGGTTAGTGCTGTTTTTAAGGTTAGGTTGACCTGTTCAGTGTTTAATATTTTTTGACCTGATGATTTATGAACACTTTTTTTTTTTCAGCAGCTAACCTCTTTTTCTCTTGTGAACGTTACAAATCAAAGGCTTAAAAGAGTTCTAACACTCAGTATGAGAGAGTTAGTCATTACTAAACTAAATTCCATGAGGTCAGTGACTTTTGCTGTATTTTGTACAGTCTCCTCAGCACATAAAACCATGCCCCGCACATAGAATGTGCTCAATAAATATATGTTGAATGAATAAATAAAATAATATCTGTATATAAATGACATAGTTTTATACATAATAGCTTCTTTTCTCCTCTTTTACCTACCCACTTTGGCTTTAGTTTAGAGTCATGCTATGGAATGCTCCATGACTTCTAGCTCACTGAGCCCCATAGTTTAATGTGCATATTAGTCAGAGGGGAGGTTATCAAAATGCAGATTGTGATGCCCTTTGTCTGGGGAAGCCCTGAGATTCTGCATGTCTGATAAGCTCCTAGATGATGGTAGTACTTCTCTTGTCTGGGCCCAGTTCATTCCCACCTGTTCAGACTTCTGAAACCCCATTATCACTATGGTTGCAAAAGATTTAATGATCCTTTTTGGTTTGCACAATTCTTCATAAAATACATTGCTTTTGAGTGGTATTGGTATAGTATTTTTTTTTCAGCATAACAGTATTCATTGTTTTTGTACCACACCCAGTGCTCCATGCAGTCCATGCCCTCTCTAATACCCACTACCTGGTTCCCCCATTTTGAGTGAATGAGCTCTAATTTTTTATTATTATTATTTGTATTAACATATAATGTATTATATGCTTCAAGGTTACAGGTCTATGAATCATCAGTCTTACACAATTCACAGCACTCACCATATCACATACCCTCCTGAATGTCCATAACCCAGCCACCCTATCCCTCTTCACCCACTCCCAGCAACCCTCAGTTTGTTTCCAGAGATTAAGAGTCTCTCTCATGGTTTGTCTCCTTCCCCTGTCCCATCTTGCTTCATATTTTCCCTCCCTACCCTCCCATGCCCCCTGCCCTGCCCCTCAAATTCCTCATATCAGAGAGATCATATGTAATTGTCTTTCTCTGATTGACTTATTTTGCTCAGCATAATACTCTCTAGTTCCATCCACATTGCTGCAAATGGCAAGATTTTTTTGATGGCTACCTAATATTCCACTGTATATATATACCACATCTTCTCTATCCATTCATCTGTTGATGGGCATCTAGGTTCTTTACATAGTTTGGCTATTGTGGACATTGCTGCTATGAACATTTGGGTGTCCATGCCCTTTTGGATCGCTACGTTTGTGTCTTTAGGGTAAATACCCAATAGTGCAATTTCTGAGTTGTAGGGAAGCTCTATTTTCACTTTTTAAGGAACCTACATACTGTATTCCAGAGTGGCTATACCAGCTTGCATTCCCACCAACAGTGTAGGAGGTTTCCCCTTTCTCTGCATCCTTGCCAATACCTGTTTTTTCCTGAGTTGTTAATTTTAGCCATTCTGACTGGTGTGGGGTGGTATCTCATTGTGGTTTTGATTTGTATTTCCCTGACGTCAAGTGATGACGAGCATGTTTTCATGTGTCTGTGGGCCATTTGCATGTCTTCTGTGGAGAAATGTCTGCTCATGTCTTCTGCCCATTTCTTGATTGGATTATTTGTTCTTTGGGTGTTGAGTTTGATAAATTCTTCATAGATTTTGGATACTAGCCCTTTATCTGATATGCCATTTGCAACTATCTTCTCCTATTGGGTCAGTTGTCTTTTGGTTTTGTTGACTGTTTCGTTTTTTGTGCAAAGGCTTTTGATCTTGATGAAGTCACAATAGTTCATTTTTGTCCTTGCTTCCCTTGCCTTTGGCGACGTTTATAGGGAGAAGTTGCTGAAGCTGAGGTTGAAGAGGTCGCTGCCTGTGTTCCCCTCAAGGATTTTGATGGATTCCTGCCTCACATTGAGTACCTTCATCCATTTGGAGTCTATTTTTGTGTGTGGTGTAAGGAAGTGGTCCAGTTTCATTTTTCTGTATGTTGCTGTCCAATTTCCCCAACACCATTTGTTGAAGAGACTGTCTTTTTTTTCCATTGGACATTCTTTCCTGCTTTGTTGAAGATTAGTTGACTATAGAGTTGAGGATCCATTTCTGGGTTCTCTATTCTGTTCCATTGATCTTTGTGTCTGTTTTTGTGCTAATACCATACTGTCTTCCTGATTACAGCTTTGTAATAGAGCTTGATGTCTGGAATTGTGAGGCCACCAACTTTGGTTTTCGTTTTCAACATTCCTCTGTCTATTCAGAATCTTTTCTGGTTCCAAATAAATCTTAGAAATATTTGTTCCATTTCTTTGAAAAAAATGGATGGGATTTTGATAGGGATTGCATTAAATGTGTAGATTGCTTTAGGTAGCATAGACATTTTCACAATATTTGTTCTTCCAATCCATGAGTGTGGAAGGTTGTTCCATTTCTTTGTGTCTTCCTCAATTTCTTTCATGAGTACTTTATGGTTTTCTGAGTACAGATTCTTTGCCTCTTTGGTTAGGTTTATTCCTAGATATCTTATGGTTTTGGGTGCAGTTGTAATTGGGATCATCTCCTTAATTTCTCTTTCTTCTGTCTTGCTGTTGGTATATTGAAATGCAACTGATTTCTGTGCATTAATTTTATATCCTGACGCTTTACTGAATTCCTGAATGAGTTCTAGCAGTTTGGGGAGTGGGGTCTTTTGGGTTTTCCACATGATGTATCATATCATTTGCAAAGAGTGAGAGTTTGACTTCTTTGCCAATTTGGATGCCTTTAATTTCTTTTTGTTGTCTGAGTGCTGAGGCTAGGACTTCTACTACTGTGTTGAATAGCAGTGGTGATAGTGGACATCCCTGCCACTTTGGGGAAAAACTTTTAGTTTTTTCCCCATTGAGAATGATATTTGCTATGGGTTTTTCCATAGATGGCTTAGATGATATTCAGATATGTACCCTCTATGCCTATACTGTGAATAGTTTTGATCAAGGAAGGATGCTGTACTTTGTCAAATGCTTTTTCAGCACATATTCAGAGTATCAAATGGTTCTTGTTCTTTCTTTTATTAATGTATTGTATCACATTGATTGATGTGCAAATGTTGAACCCAGCCTTGCAGCCCAGTAATAAATCTCACCTGGTCATGGTGAATAATCCTTTTAATGTACTGTTGGATCCTATTGGCTAGTATTTTGGTGGGAATTTTTGCATCTGTGTTTATCAAGAATATTGGTCTGTAATTCTCCTTTTTGATGGGTTCTTTGTCTGGTTTTAACATCAAGGTAATGTTGGCCTTATAAAATGAGTTTCTATTTCTATTTTTTGGGGGGGGGAATTTCAGGAGGATAGGTATTAATTCTTCTTTAAATGTTTGGTAGAGATCCCCCTGGGAAGCAGTCTGGACCTGGGCTCTTTGTTGGAGAGATTTTTGATTTTGTTGTTTGTTGGGAGATTTTCGATGACTGCTTCAGTTTCTTTACTGGTTATGGATCTGTTCAGATTTCCTATTTCTTCCTTTTTTTTTAATTTTTTATTTCTTTTCAGTGTAACAGTATTCATTGTTTTTGCACCACACCCAGTGCTCCATGCAATCCGTGCCCTCTCTAATACCCACCACCTGGTTCCCACAACTTCCCACCCCCCGCCCCTTCAAAACCCTCAGATTGTTTTTCAGAGTCCATAGTCTCTCATGGTTCACCTCCCCTTCCAATTTCCCTCCACTCCCTTCTCCTCTCCATCTCCCCTTGTCTTTCTATTTCTTCCTGATTCAGTAATTTATATGTCTCTAGGAATGCATCCATTTCTTCCAGATTGTCAAATTTGCTGGTGTATAGTTGCTTATAATATGTTCTTATAATAGTATTTCTTTGATGTTGGTTGTGATCTCTCCTTTTTCATTCATGGTTTTATTTATTGGGGCCTTTCTCTTTTCTTTTTGGTAAGTCTGGCCAGGGGTTTTTCAATCTTACTCTTTCAAAGAACCCACTCCTAATTTTGTTGATTGGTTCTACTGCTCTTTTGGTTTCTATTTCATTCATTTCTGCTCTGATCTTTATTATTTCTCTTCCCCTGCTGGGTTTAGGCTTTCTTTGCTGTTCTTTCTCCAGCTCCTTTAGGTGTAGGGTTAGGTTGTGTACTTGCGACCTTTCTTGTTTCTTGAGAAAGATTTGTATCATTATATACTTTCATCTCAGGACTGCCTTTACTGTGTCCCAAAGATTTTGAACAGTTGTGTTTTCATTGTCATTTGTTTCCATGAATTTTTTTCAATTCTTCTTTAATTTCTTGGTTCACCCATTCATTCTTTAGTTGGATGCTCTTTAGTCTCCATGTATTTGAGTTATTTCCAACTTTCCTATTGTGGTTGAATTCTAGTTTCAGAGCCTTGTGATCTGAAAATATGCAGGGAATGATCCCAATGTTTTGTTACTGGTTGAGACCTGATTTGTGACCAAGTATGTGATCTATTCTGAAGAATGTTCCATGTACACTAGAGAAGAATGTGTATTCTGTTGCTTTGGGATGGAATGTTCCGAATATATCTGTGATGTCTATCTGATCCAGTGTGTCATTTAAAGCCTTTATTTCCTTATTGATCTTTTACTTAGATGATCTGTCCATTTCAATGGAGGGGGCGTGTTAAAGTCCCCTACTATTTTTGTATTATTGTCAATGTATTTCTTTGATTTTATTATTAATTGGTTTAAATAATTGGCTGCTCCCATACTAGGGGCATAGATATTTAAAATTGTTAGATCCTCTTGTATAATGGACCCTTTAAGTATGATATAGTGTCCTTCCTCAACTCTTATTATCGTCTTTGGCTTAAAATATAAGTTATTGGATATAAGGATTGCCACCCCAGCTTTCTTTTGACGTCCATTAGCATGGTAAATTGTTTCCCACTACCTCACTCTAAATCTGGAGGTGTCTTCAGTTATAAAATGAGTTTCTTGTAGACAGCATATTGCTGGGTCTTTTTTTTTTTTTAATGCATTCTGATACCCTGTGTCTTTTGAATGGGGCATTTAACCCATTTACATTCAGGGTAACTATTGAGAGATATTAATTTATTGCCTCTGTATTGCCTGTAAGGTGGCTGTTACTGTATATTTTCTCTATTCCTTTCTGGTCTGTTACTTTTAGGCTCTCTCTTTGCTGAGAGGACCACTTTCAATATTCCCTGTAGAGCTGGTTTGGTATTTGCAAATTTTTATAGTTTTTGTTTGTCCTGGAAGCTTTTTATCTCTCCTTCTATTTTCAGTGACAGTCTACCTGGATGTAGTATTCTTGGCTGCATATTTTCCTCATTTATTCCTCTGAATATACCTGGCCTGCCATGTATATGGCAGTGAATGTGTCTGCTGTCAATCTAATATTTCTACCATTGTATGTTACAGACCTCTTGTCCTCCCAAATTTTAAAGAAAGAAAAAAAAAATATATATGTATGAAAATAAGGGTAAACATGATAAGGGATGGAATATGACCATAAAGATGAAAATTTAAGAAGTTTTTAAAATAGGAATTGAGAAGATAAGAAGTTGGTTGAAGAAAAAAAAAAAAAGAATGTGTTCAGGCTGGAGACTAGAACAAAGCCATGAGCTAGATTTAGGGTATATTTTGATCTTAGAAGAAATTGTATCCCCAAAATTTAAAGAAATAAAAATCTATATGTATACAGAAAGTAAGGTTGAATACAATGAGAGGGTAGAATATGACTATAATAATGAAATTTTAAAAAGTTTTTTAAAAACGTATTGATAAGATAAAATAGTTAAAAAATGTTAAAATAGGAAAGAGGAAAAATGAAAAAAATAGAATAAGAAAAAAATAAAATTTAAAAAATTTAACTTTGAAAGACTAAAGAATCATGAGAAGAAAAAGCCATGAGTTCTATGTTCTGTATTCCCAGAGCTCTGAAGTTTTGCTGTTCTCATTGATTGGTGAACTTGGTCTTGGCTGGATATTCTTGTTGATCTTCTGGGGGTAGGGGCCTATTGCAGTGCTTCTCAAATGTCTTTGCTGGAGTCAGAATTGCACCACCCTTGCCAGGGGTCAGGCTAAGTAATCTGCTCGGGTTTGCTCTCGGGAGCTTTTGTTCCCTAAATGCTTTCTGTACAGCTTTGGAGGAGGAGAATTAAAATGGTGGCCTCCTATTCTCTGACCAGGAGGAGCTGAGAGCTCAGGACCCCACTCCTCAGTGCACCATCAGAGAGAAGCAGTCAATCAGTCCTGTCTCCCTGGTCTCTGGTCACACTCCGTACTCACACAGCCTGTGACTAAACATTTTTATCTTTGGCACACAGTCCTGTTTGGAGTCTCAATCCCAGCAGATTGCTGTAGTATGCTCCTATGCTACTCCTCCCAGAAGAGGAAGGAGGGGGTCTCCTTAGATCTGCCCCTTGTGGGGTCCCTGCTTGAAGAACAGTGGCCCAACTGCCTCGGATCATGGTTTAAGGTAATCCTGAGCTGAGAATCCACTCCTTGGTTCTGTCTCTGTAGCCGGCTTCCCCTCTCTTATATCTGGGAGCTCTGCTGCATTCAGGCACCCCCTGGTCTTTTTGTGACTCCATGGGTCCTGAGACCACACTGTCCTCACGAGGGCTCCACCTAACACTTAGTCTCTAGAGCGACAACCCTGGGTGGAGCAGACTTCTAAAAGTTCAGATTTTGTGCTCTGCTGCTCTACCACTTGCCAGGAGCCAGCCCCTCCCCCCTGCAGTCTATCTTCCCATATATCACCTTGGATTCACTTCTCTTCATGTCTTACTTCCAGAAGGTGGTTGCTTTTCTGTTCCTAGAATTGCTGCCCTTCTTCTCTTCTACCTCCTCTTGAGTTTGTAGGTGTTCAGAATGGTTTGAGAACTATCTAGCTGAACTTCTGGGACCCCAGTGATATTTACATCTCCTACTCCTCTGCCATATTGCTCCCTCCTCTTTCTTCTAATTATTTTTTAAAGCAGTTTCATATTTTGGGAGCATTTTAGCTTTTTATTATAGGAAACTTCAGATGTAGGAAAAAATGAAGATAATAGAATAATGAACTCCCAAATGTTCATAATGCCAATTTAGTAACTATTAATTTATGGCCAATCTTGTTAATCTATATTTTCCCCTACCACTAGATATTTTGAAGAGAATCCATGTATCACTTGACTCATAAGTAATTTAGAAAGTATCTCTAAAGTATAAGAAGTTTTTAAAAATATAGTAACAATCTCATTCTTACATCCCTTGAATTAATGATTTCTTAATATCATCAAATAAGTACTCAATGTTCACATTTTCCAAACTGTTTTTTTGTTGTTGTTTTTTTTTTTTTTCCAGTGGTTGGTTGGTTTGTTCAAATCAGAGTCCAAAAAAGGGCTGCACATTGAATTGGTTGGTGTGTCTCTTAAGATTATTTGAATCTGTATATATCCTTTCTCTTTCACTTGTTTCCTTAAAAATTTATTTGGTGAGGAAATGGGATCATTAGTTCTGTAAACTTTCCCATATTCTAGATTTTGATGATTGGATTGTCGTGATGTCCTGTACAATATTTGTCCTTTGTGTTTTCTGTAAATAAGTATGTATATCTAGAGGTTTAGTACATTTTAGGTTCTATTTTTTTGTTAATGACTCATAGATGCTGTTGGAGGGCATTTCTTAAATAAAAGGCAGCTAAAGACTGCTGGATATCTGAGAGCTGGAGCAGGGGAGAACTCACTAAATGGTCCAAGGCTAGGTAGCTTTTGGCTGTACAGGCTTTGGAAACTTTAATTTTTCCTAATATGGGTAAAGGTGGTACCTTGTGAGTGATAGCTCACTCAGACGACTCTCCTGGGAAGTGCTTAAAAAGTCATGTCCATTGGTTTCTTAGAAAGTGGTGTATGTGTCATGGCACAGAATTACCTTGGATTCAAAAGGAGAATAGAAGCAAATTTTCAAATGTTATTAGATTCTTGGAATTTATGCAAGGGTTAGAATTTAAGAGGTGAGAGAAGAATGAAGCCTGTTTATTTTGATCTAGATAATAAGAGAATATGCTACTTTTTTTTTTTGAGGGTTATATAGTGATTACTGAGTGTCAGAGATTAAATAACTTAGAAGTCAGATTCCAGTGTTTGTGGATATAATCACTGTTCCAAAACACCTTTCGAGGAACTATCTTACTGCTCTGCTAAAATCCTTTTGTGTTTCCCATCGAAAATGTCCAAATTTGTTAATATGGTGTACAAAGCTCTTCAGACATTGCTTATCATGACAAGTTCATCTCTGGAAATGACATTTTTTCCTCTCCTTCCCATCCCTAGAAGCAAAGATAATACCCGATCCAACTGCACTGAAATAATTTTACTTCTTTGAATGCACCATGCTTTCCCACTTCTTGGCCTTTGATATGCAGTTTCCTGTATCTGAAGTAGTCTTTCTTATGTCCTTCCCACTGCCACCCTTCATCATACTAATGCTTACTTATCCTTCTGGTTCTCGGTTCAACTTTCTTTTCTCAGGAGTCTACTAATGACCTTCACCTGCATGTTAGCAACTCCTCTGAGCAGTCATGAAATCTGTTTTTCTTTTTTTAAAGTTTTTTTTAAAAATTTTATTTTTAAGGAATCTCCACATCCAAAGAATATGTGTTTTTGCTGTGGGGGCATTTAGTACACCATAATTCTATTCCTTCTCTGAAAATAAGACTAGAAGATCTGCAAAGCTATCTCATTCATCACTCTGTACTAGATACCCTACTATTTGCCTGCAGTATACTAAATGCTTGAAAATATGGTTTGAATGAAGGACAATTAGGCTATTACCCTTAGATACAAAAAGGCTTAGCCAGAAAGATCTGCTCCAGTGGACACTCAAACCTCACTTCTCTGTTGATGCCCACTTGCTTCAACCTAATATCATAAAGTGAGGTTCTCAAATCCTTGCCCATTACTGTGGTCTTCCCTGACACACTTAAACCTTTTGGGGAGCTAATCTATTTTGCTTCAAGCCCTGTCCTGCAAATAAGACAGAAAAGGCACATAGAATCTGTATTCCATGAGTACTAAAACCTCACCATGGCTGAGAATTTTTAAAATAAAGCATGTTTGTACACGGAACTGCATTTTATAAAACCCCCTTAAGAGGCATGGGGGCAGCAATCTGTGGTGATCATTCATCACCCTGCCCACACAGCAATTTTAAGTTACTTTGAGGCAGTGTTTTCTTTCATCTGCAAACTGATAGTTCACCAGGGGGCTGGAATGCTGACTAATATATGTAGCATTATTGGTGCCTGCTTAGAAACCCCCTGTTTCCCAGAATCATGTAAATTGTATTATTTTGACTCCTACTGACGATGTGTGACTTCTGTTAACTCTTCTTGCCAAACTCCCTTCTTTTTTCTTTGTCAAGTTCTCAAAGCACTTACTTCTCAGTAGGACTTAGAAAATTACTGAGGATGTTGTTAGAGCATATGTATTTTTATGTATAATACAACCTATAAAATAGCATGGATATTATAAGGAGAAACCTAGCCTCTCTTTTCCTTTTCTATTTGAAGGTATATATGGAATATTTAAATATAAGAGGATGTTTTGTCATTGTTTGTGTTACAACTTAGCTACCAGGTACTTCCTGACACAACATCCACTGACCGTGCTACTGGAATACTTGCTAGATAGTTATCACTTTAAAATGAATGGATTATCAGAAATCCAGTCCTTCCTCAAAGGATGGAGATAAAGAATGCTGTGCTGTCATGATCAATGAATCTCTTAAGTAATTCCAAAATGATAATTGATTAGACTGATTTCCTTGTTTCCAAATTTCAACTCTTATTTTGGAAAGTTGGCTTATCAAGGACAGAAACAATATTTTATTCATGTATGTATCTCTTTTAGGGCATAGCACTGTTTCATGTATAAAACAAGTTATTCAATATATGTTTAATTTCACTGAATATTCATTGCCCTGAATTGTGAAGTGTTGGTCCTTATCAGAAAACATTAAAACATAAGTACATTTTAAGATAGATAGGGCATGCAACTAAATAGATATGATCCAAGATTTTAAATTATTAAAATATTCAACTTCAACACTTCAATAAAAAAAGTTCTGTTAGGTACTCAGGCCATAGAAAGATGATTGTGATTGATATCTGAATATAGATGCAGTATAGCCAAACATACAAACAAGGATTCAATTATTCTGAAGGCCTTCTGGATATTTCTAAAATTATCAGAAGATGAGGATTGGTCACTATTGAGGATGTTTGTAAGATTGTGGTATATATTCCTATTTTCAAGGCAGCTATCCCAAAAGTTAAGAGTGATCTAGCGTGGTTGGCATAGGACTATCCCTCTGCAGAATGTGGGAGAGAATAGAGTTTCTGCATTTGAAATAAGACTGCCCTTTGGAGGATATCTTATCTTTATCAGCAGTAATAAAGAAGAGGCCCAGAAATCTTGCTCAGGGGAATATCTTCTCTACCCCAGTATTCCCTCACCTATATATTCATAACTTCTTCACCACTATTTGCTTTCGGATCTTCAGGATTAATCCCCTCATGCCCCTTATCCCAAATCAAGTCAGTCATTCCAAGAAAACCATAATCATACCTCAGACCAAGGACTAATTCCCAATGACTGTTTTGACTTATAATTATAATATGATAGCTAATATTTTGTACTTTTGTGGTTTTTTTTTTTTTTTTTTTTTTTTAGAGAAGGAGAGTATAAGAGTTGGTGGGGGAGCAAAGGGAGAGGGAGAGAGAGAATCTTAAGCAGGTTCTACATCGAGCATGGAGCCTGATGTGGGGTTGTATTTTACAACCTGAGATCTTGACCTGAGCTGAAATCAAGAGTTGGATGCTTAAATGACTGAGACCCCAGGTGTCCCTGAAAGCAGTTTTAAAATAATTTGTTTTATGGTGTTATTTGTACCTTTCAGTAACTATCAAAATGTAGACAAAACTTGTCTTCCATTCTAGACTTTGACTGCTTTCAGAGGTTATGAAATGTAATAGATAGGCCTTATGTTTCAGGTAAAGTAGAAGCTGCCCAATGTAATATGCAGATGGGAGAGGGTGAGGACTGAAAATATTTTTTTTCTGTCTTAAAAGAAATGATGATAAATGTGTAATACCTATTCACTTTCAATTTGGAGGCCTGCAATAGCCAATGATACAGTTTGGGTAAGCATGGTTTTTTGGTTTTTTTTTTTCTCTGCTTATAAACAAAGCAAAACAAAACAAAAATAGAGGTAAGGGACATATAAAAGAAACAACAACTACAACTAAACTTTGGAGTAAACAGGGTTTAGAATCCTTTTTAACATCCTCAAGATAACAGTCAGTATATTTGGTGCCTATTTAAGAATGTACTTGAGCCAGAAAGCCTGCCACACTATTTTCTTGGGGTTCAGAATTTCTATGTAAATGAAGGGGGGATAACCCAATACAGGGTAGTCTAATTAGGAGATCTGAGAATCTCCCTCCTGTGGTTTCCCTACTTTCCCCCCATTTGATATTTACCATTTTAACATCATGCCAATGAATATTCATGCCAGAGAATAAATCAGTTCATGAAAAGCTAGCATGGTGCATGGTAGTCTTCCTGATCCAGAGGCAATAGAGCCTATATTCCACAGGGCTTCTTTTTATTAGAACCTTAGGGGTTCCTATTTCCTAGGGAGTTGATGGACAGACTTCAAAATTCTGTAAACTGTTGGAAATCAAATTGTTGTGTATATGAGCTTATTTTTAAGGTGAGAATATTGTTTTTGTCAGATTCTTAAATGGGTCTGAAACTCTATAACATTCTTTTTGGACAATCTCAATTAAAGGCATCATCATCTGCTCAGTGACCAAAGCTGAAACCCCTTTTACCATCAGTTACTTGTGTCTCTTCACTCCGCTCTACACTTATTCAATCTCCAAAGTGACTTTGGACCTCAATATTTCTCTGTGCCAACACATTTGAAGGGTACACTCATTTTCATCAGTAACAATGATTTCTAACAAAAGTGATCCTCAATTATAAGTGGAGAAAGCCTTCTTAAAATATATATATATCATGGAGGAGAAGCTAAGCATGTATAATTTACTTTTTAAAAACATTCCAGTTTATTCTGATTTTTCTTTCTAAAGGTATGAACCATGTAGTCAGAAAGCATAAGTATCACTGATTCATATATCTGTATATAATCTCAGTTCTTTTACTTCTTTCCCACTGCCATTATCCCAAACTGGACCTTCATCATTTCATGCTGAGGTGATATAATTGCCTCCTGCCTGGTTTCCGTGCCTTCAGTTTCTCTCCTCTCCATTCCATTTACCACATATAACTAGAATCATCCTATTGAACCAAAGAAAACAGTTGATATTTGACTATTTTTGACTATGCAAGGCAGAAAAAAAGACAATTTCGTGTAACCTAATATAACATAGATGCAATTGTGTCATTCCTTGTCCTAAAATCTTTTTTTGTGATTTTTCATTATTCCTGTGAAAAAGTCTGAAGTCCCCAGAATGATTTACAGGAGCATGTTAATGACAAACTTTGAACTTGATTGCCTGACCAGGCAAATGACTATGGGGCTCAAGTGAATAGTATAACTATTTGACATGACTAGAACAAGACCTAGGAATGGTGCATATGGAGCATAGTGATTATGAGACAGCACACCCTTTCTGAAGGAGCTTCTCTGCCAGATTTTTTCAATGGTTCCATACTTCTGATTCTTCAAAAAGAGTTGGAAGTCTGGAGTTTCATCAGAAATATTATTTTTAAAATATTAATAACAAATATGTATATAGTATGTATTATAGGCTAGACGTTACTCTAAGCATATTTCAATGAAACTAATTCCAAATTTTAATAATTATTGTACAATCAAACATAACATATCTATGAACAAAATGTGACCTGAAAATTTCCAGTTCCTGGCTTCTTCCAGACAGTTCTGCCAAAATATCAAACTATTCCCAGTCTCCATACAAACCAGTCATTTATACACCTGGAAATTTTTGTTCCTGTTGTGTCCTCTGTATTGAATTCCTTTTTCCTTCTTCCCACCCCCTTTTCACACTTCAGCTCCAATTGGCAATTTTTATTCATTCTTTAACGCTAAATTAATATGTCCTCCTTCTTTAAATTTTCCTCATTTCCTTCTGAGGCTTATTTCCTTCTGTCTTTCATAATACTTTCTCCCCGTTTTTTTCTTTAGCATATAGTTCATACACAGTAGGCATTAAAAATGGTTTACTAAATAAGTGAATGACTATTCTAGAGAATTATTTAAAGTCCATTCATTTGTTTGGCAAACATGTTCGGTCATATATTATGCCAGACAGTGTTTTAAAAGTGTTTTAAAAGACAGTGTTTTAAAAAGTGTTTTAGAATGCTTTTGTTAAAACTAGAAATAATATACTATAAACCCTCAGAGTTTGTACTTTCTCCCAAAGTATCAGTTGTGATGATTTCATTATTTGCCTAAACGCTTTTCAAGGAACCATTTCCTTGGAGTCTCTAACAGCACCCAGTGAATATTGGATTTTGAGATGTCTTGAAAATGGGAGTTAGGGAGCAAGATGCGACTTATGAAAGCTATTCCTTTGCAAAAGCTTAACTAGCCTTGTTTGGCAGCTTTCACTAGCTCAATGGAAAAAAAGTGAGAGTTGCAATCAAATTGCTTATTGAATGGTACATGATATTCTAGCAGTGGAGTTAATTTTAAGAATTTTCTGCTTTGTTTAAAACACACCCACAAAAGATAACATAAGGAGAGCAAAATAAGACAAAAAGAAAACAATGGTAGAAACATCACCAGAACTAAGAATGTTATTAACACACATGCACACACACAGAAACACACACATGTTTTTCTTAACACTCTAGGATTGAGTGAATCAGTGTCTGAAATCACATTTCCGAGTTTCCAGATTGCTACACCTCAAATGATAATGAAATCAATAGAGTATAGCTCTGTTAATTTCTATTGCTGAACAGCAACTTATTACAAATTTAGTAATAACACATTTATTTAACAACACATTTATTATCTCACAGTTTCTATGAGTTAGGAGTCTGGATGTGGTTTAGTTGGATCCACTGCTCAGAATCTTATGAGGCAATAATAAAGATGTGGCTGGGTTATGTTCTCATCTATGAGGCTAGACGGGTAGAATCCACCTCCAAGCTTATTCAGGTTGTTGGTAGAATTCATTTCCTTGCAGCTGGCAACTATATGACTGAGTCAGCATTTTGCTGACTACTGGCTGGGGGCTGTGCTCTGCTTAGGGGCTATATATAGTTCCCTGACACATGGGCTTCTTCAGTGTAACTGCTTACTTTGTGGAGCCCACAGGAGATGTTCTCTCTCTAGAAATATTCCTTTCCCCCTTTTAAGGGCTTGGACCTAGTTAGCTTAGCACCATAAGGGTAATTTCCCTTTTGATTAACTCCAAATGAACTGATTTGAGACCTTAATTGCATCTAAAAAAATCCCTTCACCTATACCATATGCTGTTGGCTGAAGCAAGTTGTTGCTGAAGCAAGTCACAGATTGTTATGGGCTAAATTGTATCTTCCCTTTCCCACCTTTCCTTACCCTTCCCTCCCCCACCAGATTCATATATTGAATTCTTAACTCCCAGTACTTCAGAATGTGACTATATTTGGATATAAGGCCTTTAGGGAAGTAACTAAGTTAAATAAAGTCATCAGGGTAAGTCCTAATCCAATATAACTAGTGTCCTCATAAGAAGAGGAGGTAAGAACACAGGGGTCCCTGGGGGTGCTCATAGGTTAAACATTTGCCTTCAGCTCAGGTCATGATATCAGGTCCTAGGATTAAACCTGCATTGGGCTTCTTGCTCAGTGGGGAGTCTGCTTCTCCCTCTCCTTCTGCCCCTTCCTCCCCACTACCCGCGTCTGCTCATCCATTCTCTCTCTCTCAACTAAATAAATAAAATCTTAAAAAAAAAGTACAGACACACAGAGGAAAGACTGTATAAAGACAGAGAAGACAGCCATCTACAGCCTAAGGAGGAAGACCTAGGAAGAAATCAACCTTGATCAATACTTTGATTTCAGACTTTTAGCCTTCAGAATTGTGAAAAAATTAATTTCTATTATTTAAGCCTATGGTATTTTGTTTAAGTCAATGTTTAAGTCTTTCATGTTTTGTTATGTAATACACACATCCCACCCAAAATCAAGGAGCAGGTGTATTGGTGGTTGGGACTAGGGATGCAGGGCATGAACACCAAGGGGTAGAAATCATGGAATCCATCCTAGGGTCTGCCTTTCATAAGCAACCACCCCAAATGACTTAATCTGGGGAAGAAGGAATGGAGTAGCATTATTCATCAATTTTGGGATCTCCTTTATTTCCAAGAACATGGAGGATTATACTTCTCTATCCTTTTAAAACCAAAGAAATGGGAACAAAAGTGTCCAGTATCACTTCTAAAATGAACCATTTAATGCTGGTGTTCACTGCTCTAGCCCTCATTCTCTTGCCTTTTGGGGTGGACCTCAAGACTTTCTATTGCAGTGGTAGCGTCTTAATATGGTGAACCTCCATCAAACTGGGTCCCTGAATACTATGAATAGAGCCCCACTAAACAGCTCACACTTAACATGTACCTTAAACAAGAAATAAACCTGTGTTAATTTTAAGCCACTGGCACTTTAGAGTTGTTTATTCTAACACCATAATCTAGCCTAATCTGTTAAGACAATTGAGACAGAGTAAGTTTTACATTGGCAGTGAATTTGTGGAGTTAAAATAACTAAACAGTAAAAACAAAATTATTTGAACAAATTTGTGCAAAACTGTGAAGCAAGGCAGCCATTTTCTTTATACTCTATGGACTTTATACTCTATACTTTATACTCTATGGACTGCTATCAGAAGGTTGTATAATACCTGTTGGGACTATGAAATAATAATTGAAGTTCAGATGAAAAATAAGACCTGCTCCTCTGAAAGATTCCCTGATCAATAGTTTATATAAACAAACAAATCTTCTGAGTCATCAGCTCCTGTGATAGAGCTGTATCTATAACTCCCTAATATTGTAGTAGAAGGAAACTATATAAGACAATCTTAGAAAATTCACTAGATCTTTGAAATGAATAACCATCAAAGTGAATTAAAATTCTTACAATATTTTGTTCATTTCACTCTCTCTCTCACTTGCTCTCTTTCTCTTTATTCCCAATCCTCTTGAATCTTTCTCTTTTCATTATTCTCTGATGGTTTCTGTTTAAATAGTACACTGAAAAATAATTTTTTTTTCTGGTTTGAGATCAAGAAAAAATAAGGAGGAGCTACAAGGGTATGTTTTGCATAACTGAGAAAAGGAGTTGCAGTGAGATATAGCTGAAGCAACAAGAGAGAATTGAAGAGCTGGAAAAAAACTCTTGTAATATAATTCATACCTAATTCTTAACTAGCTTTCATGAATGGAGGCAGACACATCTATTCTATGAAGTCATCTTTGCCTTTCTGTACAGTGCTATCTTCAAATAAATGCTTTCAGGTAACAATACTTTAGCTCATATAAAGGGAAGGGGAGCTACCCTGTCTAATAGGAAGGAAGTCAGCAATTTATCCACTTTTGGCAAGTGACATAATAATATGTCAAATTCTGTGGCCTTACCCCCTTTGTGAGAATCATTTCACTTTTCTCTTTCCAGTCCATCATCCCCACTGAAGCATTCCTTGGAAATGTCAAAGCCATCTGGAAAAGATCAATCTTTTTTGGTTAAGAGACTATGAGAAAGAAGAGACATTGGGGAATGCATGCAGATGAGAGAATAGGTTAGCTAGCATACTACTTAAAGATAAATTGGTTGTCACTGTCTAATATATATATATGTGTGTTGTGTGTGTATATATATATATATATTCAATTAGCAGAGAGTCAGACCAATAAGTATTCTGATTACTCTGGAGACCAAAGTAGAGCCTGGGGAATGTAAGAATTTTATTTTTGAATGTTAACGTTTTGCTACCATTCTAGAATTAAAAAAAATCTTAAATTACTTTAATTAGAAGTATTTAACACCTACTATGAAATGGGTTTGATTATGTCTAGACAAGCATAGAATTTTTAATGTGTGTCTTTGTCACTCCACAGATGTGTCTATTTTCCCACTTTGAAAAGAAGTTTTGAAAGCATACAGTCCATTTCCTGAACATTGACAAGAAGCAGAGTATTATACTCCATTTGAGCATATTTGTATTCTTAAAGTTTAGGTAAACAAACAAGAGGGTTAAGTGAAACCAGAGAGAAGGTCAGGAAAAAAACGAGCAATGATATTATCTCTCTATGTGATGAATCTACATATTCGAGGGTTTCTATGTGTATGGATGTGTGAACTAACCTTGGTTTCTGTAATAGCATGTGAACTAAAATGGAAATTATAATTTTACATCTTAGAAAATCACCTGGAAATTTAAGGTGAATTTTAAATGGCTTGATTAGCTGTAACATGATTAATTTTACCTTCAGTAATTTTAAGCATTATTTTAGATAAACTGCTTTTTGAACTTTAAACTATAAGCCACTGTGTTTAGGAAGTCATATGAAGCACAATTCATGATTTTTCCCCCAGCCTACTCAGGATTAATGAGAGAGAATAAAGTGATTTTAATGGTATTATACTTAAGTTGTATAGGGGTGCCCAAACATGGTTGCCAACCATTCTCCTTACTAGTCCTTTGGCCTTTTCCCCACTCCCATTTGCAATCCTTTTCTGGAAGCCTTTTAATTTTTAACATTTGATTTTTTTCCCTCTAATTTATCTACATCTTTCTACCCCCAAAGCATCCCCTTTTCTGTCATCTCATCCCTACCCCATTATAATAGCCCACTAAATAATCCCCAAGCTTTGTTCTTGCCCACCTCTAATTCATATCCCACATTTTGGTAGAATACTGTATTTAAGACAAATTTGATTGTGTCACTCTCCCACTTGGAATATTTCAAAGGGATCTTGTCCTCCTCAGCATGAAAATCAAGATACATAACATAGCTTACAAGTTCCTATAGAATGTGTTTCATGCTCATAGTCCTCCTACCCTCGAAACCATAACCTAATCTCATATACCTCTTCATGCTCTCTATCCTGCAGCCACCTTTGCTGACTTTCCCTTTTTGGACATATCATGTTACCTCCTGTCTTTGGGGCCTTTACACTTGCCATTTCATGTGTCTAAAGTGCTATTCTCTTTTTCTGCTTACCTATTTAGTACCTACATCCTTCAAGCTTCATCTCAAATGTCGGTTCCACAGGGGAAACGTTTTAGAGACCCCACACTAGACCTTTTGTGTACTTGTGTGACATCCCGTAATTTTCTTTATAGTATATTTCACAGGTTGTAAATGTAAATTGTGCTGTCATGAACTTCCAAAGTTATAAAGTTCAGATATGTGCAAGCATGTAATTTCCTTTATTTCTGTTCAGCAGGAATTAGGGGGATTCCATTTCTGTCTATGGTACAACTAAACCTTGCCACAAGTCACTTGCAGATTTTTTTTTTTCAATTTCTCTCAGATAAATACAGTTTTTTCAGTTCAAGAGTTTTTCCTCCCTTATCTCCATTTCTTCTTTTAGGAAGATATGAGTTCCTGGACCTCCTGGAGAATGGGGCACCTTTTTTGTAGTGATTCTCTATAACCTGTAGTGAGATCTACCTGTTCTTTGCTCTTTGTGCTGTATTTCCTGCTACTATACCTGATCCTGCAGTGACATCTGATTGCCACATCCATATCCCCTGTCTCATTTTATCTCCAACCCAGAGGCCTATTGACTTGTTTTTTTCTTGCTTGTAGGAAGTAGAGGTTCCTTTCTAACTTGGTTAGTTTTCTATATCCTGCTGTGTTTTGTTGCACTCTGTGAAGCTTCCTTCAGTCTCATCTACCTAGGACACCTTACTCAACCACAGCCAGAACAGAGCCATGATACCACGGTAGAATTTGGCTTTCCTAGGAGCCTCGACTTCTTCCCAGAAGGCAACAGGGAGAGAAAGGCCCTGCTCTAGCTTCTATCTACAATTTTGGCTCAAGAGGAAGGTCCTTTCTCCTTTCTCTGCAATGCACAACAACCAGAGGTTTACTTTCTTTCTCTCCCAGTTGTGAAACTCCTACCCAGATGCAAACTGACTATTCCTTGATTTCCTTTCTAATATGAAGTTATAGATGAACTTTGTATCCACCTCCCTACGATTCTGCCTTTTTTTGATATGCAGAGTTAGGCTTTTATTTTGAACCTCTTTTCATTATCTTTCAAGGCAGTTGTCCCTGCAATGAGCTTTTAAAAAATGCATTCAGAAACCCAATTGATTTCTTTTTTTTTTTTTTAAAGGGTTTCGTTTATTTAAGAGAGAGAGTATGAGAGAGGGAGGGAAAAGCAGACTCCCTGATGAGCAGGGAGCCAGATATGGGACTCCACCAGATCCTGGGACTCCAGGGTCATGACCTGAACCTAACGCAGTTGCTTAAACAACTGAGCCACGCAGGTGCCCAGATTTCTTTTTTTCTAAGCTGATTTGCACTTTTCCAGGGCAACAGGGATGACTTTGAGGGAAACAAAACAACAACAACAACAAAACCTTGGTTGTTTTCAGAATATTATCTTTCTACCTGTGGTTGATTTTTTGTATCTTTCATGGAACTAAACTCTCTGAAGTCAAGAGTCAGGTTTCCATATATGATGGTATCTTGTAACCTACATTAAAGCTCTCTATTAATAATTATTATTGAAGAAAGTAATATAATAACAAGAAACTTAGCAAAGGGAAATAAACTCTTACTTCACTTTAGTAGGTTGGGCTCAATCTTCTAAGTAGAAATCTCAAGCTCTGGTGGAGTTGGTGGTCTGTCTTGGGGTTTACATTATCTCCCCCATCTAATATTAGGTTCTTTTCTCCCTCTGTGCCTGTCCTAAGGGGAAAGGCCATGGCATTTTTTTGGTCTCTGGCTACATAG
This sequence comes from Lontra canadensis, assembly GCF_010015895.1. Lineage (NCBI taxonomy): Eukaryota > Metazoa > Chordata > Mammalia > Carnivora > Mustelidae > Lontra > Lontra canadensis. The sequence goes on from NW_022631034.1 coordinate 2,976,468, forward strand.
AATAAAGAAAGAGGTAAGAACATGTATGACACCCAGAAAAAGCTTACAACCCACAGAAAGTGTACAGAAGAGGAGAACATCAGAAGCATGGCTGTGCTTCTTTTCAGGTAAAAAAAGCGTCATGGATCATTTTGTTTTAATGGTTGTATGGATGAAAGCAGAGAAGAAAATAGTCACTCTTGTTTTCATATAATGTATAGTGCCCTATCATTCACACATGCCTCCCAACTGGTGACTTGGAATCTGGCCAATATTCATTTTCTTTGGGAATAAGAGGAAAGAGAGGGTGGAGAGAGTTCTTACTGTTTTCTGCCTGCTGTACTTAGTTCATTAAACCTTTTTTAATGATTAAATAATTAACCTTAACTTGGCCCAAAGAGCAACTAATTCTTATTGCTGTGCGTGACATCAAACAAATGTTGGGGTATGGCCAGTTGATGGAAGCATATAGTTTTGGGAGTTGGAATCCAAATGTAAAATAAGATTCCATTTTCATTTTTCCATCTACTTTTTATTATTGACTTTTATAGTAAGAGGAATTTTGCAGTGAAGTTTCCATTTTAGAGGTCAAGTCCCTTTTTGTTTTATTTTGACCACATTTCAGATTTCACAAAGAAAAACATTACAAGGAAAATAAGACTAAACTTTGTTGAGCCTCACAGTGCAGCACAGTTTAAAAATGGTGTGGGGGAAAAAAAAACCAAACAAAGAACATTCAGGAGGTTTCCTAATATCACCATGAAATGTAAAAGGCCTAAATTTCTATTTAGATTATAATCTCAGAGTTACCAAAAATTACTGAGGTAATTTTGTCCATCATGCATAGTAATTACTTCATTTGGTAACTTGCTCAAAATTAAACTGTAACTCAGTGCAAACTGTTCAGCAGAGTTTTTATCTTTGATTCCTAACTAAGCTAGTCAGACTCTCTATTCAAGTAAAGTTAAAAAAAATTTTTAGGTCTCTTATTTTTTATTTATTTTTAATTTTTTTCCCTTTTATTAATTAACATATAATGTATTATTCTTTTCAGGGGTACAGATCTGTGATTCATCAGTCTTAACACAGCACCCAGTACTCACCCAGCACATATCCTCTTCAGTGTCCATCATCCAACCACCTCATTCCTTCAACCCCTCTCCCGCCCAGCAACCCTGGGTTTGTTTCCTCTAATTAAGAGTCTCTTATGGTTTGTCTCCCTCACTGGTTTCATCTTGTTCCATTTTTTCCTCTCTTCCTATATAATCCTCTGCCTTGTTTCTTAAATTCTGCTTATCAGTGAGATAGTATGATCATTGTCTTTCTCTGATTGACTTATTTTGCTTAGTATAATAACCTCTAGTTCCATCCTCATCATTGCAAATGCCAAGATTTCATTTTTTGATGGCTGAGTAGTATTCCATTGTATATAAATAGCATATTCTTTATCCATTCATCTGTCGATGGACACCTGGTCTCTTTCCATAGCTTAGCTCTTGTGGACATTGCTATTAAAACATTGGGGTGCAGGTGCCCGTTTGGATCATTACATTTGTATCTTTGGGGTAAATACCCAGTAGTGCAATTGCTATTTTATACTTTTTGAGGAACCTCCATACTGTTTTCCTGAGTGGCTGCATCAGTTTGCATTCCCACCAACAGTGTAGGAGAGTTTCCTTTCCCCTGCATCCTCACCGACATCTGTCATTTCCTGACTTAATTAATTTTAGTCATTCTGACAGGTGTAAGGTGGTATGTCATTGTGGTTTTGATATGTATTTCCATGATGCTGAGTGATGTGGAACATTCTTTCATGTGCCTGTTGGCCATTTGGATGTCTTCTTTGGAGAAATATCTGTTTGTGTCTTCCGCCCATTTCTTGATTGGATTCTTTGTTCTTTGGATGTTGAGTTTGATTAGTTCTTTATAGATTTTGCATACTAACCCTTTATCTGAAATGCCACTTGCAAATAATACTTTCTCCCAATCTGCTGGTTGTCTTTTGGTTTTGTTGACTGTTTCCTTTGTTGTGCAAGAGATTTTGATCTTGATGAAGTCCCAAGGGTTCATTTTTGCTTTTGTTTCCTTTCCTTTGGAGACATGTCTAGCAAGAAGTTGCTGCAGCCGGGGTTTAAGAGTTTGCTGCCTATGTTCTCTGCAAGGATTATGATGGATTCCTGTCTCATATTAAGATGTTTCATCCATTTTGAATTTATTTTTATGTATGGTGTAAGGAAATAGTCCAGTTTCATTCTTCTCCCTGTGGCTGTCCAATTTTCCCATCACCATTTGTTGAAGAGACTGTCTTTGTTCCTTTGGATATTCTTTCCTTCTTTGTCAAAGATTAGTTGACCATAGAGTTGAGGGTCCATTTCTGGATTCTCTATTCTGTTCCATTGACCTGTGTGTCTGTTTTTATGCCAGTAACATAATGTCTTGATGATTATAGCTTTGTATTAGAGCTTGAATTGTGATGCCACCAATTTTGGTTTTCTTTTTCAACATTCCTTTGGCTAGTTGGGTTTTTTTTCTGGTTCCATACAAATTTTAGGATTATTTGTTCCAGTTCTGTGAAAAAAGTTGATGGTATTTTGATAGGGATTTCATTGAATTTGTAGATTGCCCTAGGTAGCATGGACATTTTAACAATATTTGTTCTTCCAATCCATGAACATGGAATGTTTTTTCATTCCATGTGTCTTCCTCTATTTCTTTCATGATTATTCTACAGTTTTCAGAGTACAGATCTTTTGCCTCTTGGTTTAGATTTATTCCTAGGTATCTTATTGTTTTGGGTGCAATTGTAAATGGGATCAACTCCTTAACTTCTCTTTCTTCTGTCTCGTTGTTAGTGTATAGAAATGCAACTGATTTCTGTGCATTGGCTTGATATCCTTCCACTTTACTGAAATTCTGTGTGTGTTCTAACAATTTTGAGGTGGAGTTTATTGGGTTTCCACATGAAGTATCATATCATCTGCAAAGGGTGAGAGTTTGACTTCTTTGCCAATTTGAGTACCTTTTATTTCTTTTTATTGTCTGATTGCTGAGGCTAAGACTTCTAATACTATGTCAAATAAAAGTAAATATAAACACAAGAATGGAAAGGAGAAGAAAGCTGGAACCAAGGTATCTGATAGCTGTGGCCTAAAGAAATTTTATAAATTACTGTGGAGATGCCCACATCCTCCTTGGCTGGCCCCTGTCCTTCTAGAGGACTCCTTTATTCCCTGTTGGAATCTATGAGCTTTCTATACAGTATCTTTCTAGCAAATCTCTTTGGTTAATTGAATCAGTGACCAAAACAATGGCTTATAATCAAAGAACCCAAAAAGATTAATTAAATTATCTTTTTTTTTATGTTTTTCTACTGTTTAAGATTCACTTAAAGTCCTTTGTACATTAGTGTAAATTTTTAAAAGGAGGTAGTAAATATACATTTGGTGATTTCCATATTTATTTAACCTTTCTCATGGAATATCATTTGGACTTTTTTTTTTCCAGATTACATTCCGGAAAATAATGCATTACACAATTGTATTTCTGTCCCTTAAGGATCCATCTTAGCCCAGGAGCGAATTCTCATCCTACTTAGCAGAACTTCAAAAGACTTTCCTATTTACTAAATAAAGATGCTGCACCAATGATATGTTATGATAGGTATGTTTTGAGGATAGCACAGTCTCTGTGTTGTAATGTTGCAACAGTTAGAATACTGGTATGAATTTTACTTGAGGCTTTCTGGTTGAACTCTCTGGGTAGGGTTCCAGAGTTTCTCTGATTTTTTTTTTGTTATATTGCTGACTCAGTTGTATTCCAAATAGATTTTATGTTTTAATTTTCCAAGAGGTTAAACAGAAAGGAATAATATTTACCTGATATCTCACTGAGTGATGGCAGGTTGAAGTAAGTAATGTCTATAATGTGGCCTGAATTCTGCAGAGACAAGACTTCTAAAACACCAATGATAAATGTTTGTTAAAGAAAAGACTGCACAGTGCTTTTCATGTATTTTAACCCACTATTTAGGTAATTGCAAAGCCAGTGTATTAAATCATTTTAAGAAAAGATAAAAAGACAAATTAGAGCAGTTCACATTGAGTTCTGCACATGTTTAAGAATGTTAGGCCTTATGGTAGAGCTATTGCTTCCCACTAATCCTAGGAGTAGAGATACAGGTTGCTCCACAATCAACATCAGTGGGGGAGATGCATTTAATAAAGCTGCCTTATGGGTCATGTCCATGGCATATCATATCTCTACTGCATGGCTGATTAGGAAATGCATAAATTGTTTAATTGTCCTAGGTCAATACTCTGTCCCTTCATTTTGCCACAGTTACTCCAACCTGAGGGAAGGTAGTTGGGGAAAACTATAAAAATTTGAGTAGAAGCCAATAGTGCATTCTACTCATTAATCTTCAGAAAATTGCTCACATTCAGCCCTCTCAAGCTGAACAGATATGTTATTGAATATTTGAAGGACAAATACCTCTTGAAAGTCATGGCCTCTTTCCCTGGTCTTCACCTAGAGCATTTTAAAAATAGAGGCACGCTTTCAAGGAAGTGAGTCTATTGCTTTTCCTGGTATCTTGGTATTCCTTGGTATCTTCCTGGTATCTGAGTGCTTAGCATAGGTCCCACAGTGTAGGTTTGATGAACTCTGAACCTAACAAATACAGAAGCACTGATAGTCAAGCAGCTGGTCTGCGTGAGGAAGGGGACATTGACAATGACATTCTTGAACCTTGAAGAAGGGGGTGGGTTTGGAGGTTGCTGGCAAAGTTGAGTATAAACTCTTTGAGTTCTCTCTTGTAGTGGGAATCTTGGCTACTCTTGGAAAGGAGGGCATGGCAGAAGCCATGGCAGAAACCCCTAGATGAGGTTTCAAAATCTATTAGCTGTTGCTTCTCTGCTTGGGCACTTCTAACTAGAGTCACACAGTTAATCAGAAACACTCCCGAATAGAAAAGTGTGCTCTTAAGTTCAGCCCAATTGTATTTTCATGATATTTAGATGGAGCTTGCTTCTGTCTTCCTTGCAAAAACATAGCATCCAATGTACCTCTTTTCTGACATGAGGTATTATTTTATGATGTTTGCTCATTAATTAAGTAACCCAATAAGTACATATGGGTACTATTGCATGAGACATTGTCCTATCTGTTGATATAATGGTGACTAGAGCACATTCCTTGCCCTAGCATATCTCATATACTAGTTGTGAAATTATTGCATAATAATAATAATAGCAATAATGTAATTAATTGTATAATTTAACTTTGATAAGAAAGTAGAACTTAAATGTTCTTAGGAAAAAAAAAAGGATGGGAGGTATGGAGGTATTAGTTAACTCAATGGAGAGAATCCTTTTACAGTGTATATGTACATCAGACCACTATGTTTTCACTTTAAATAGCTTACAATTTTGTCAATTATACCTTAATAAAGCTGAAAAAACAAGATGCAATTAACCAGGTGATTTTAGTACAGTGAGGTAGGCATTTGATAAAGTTAGGGAACCTGAGTGGAAGAAAGGAGCATTTAAAGTGGGCTAAAGCATACTAGACCATGCATTCCAGAAGACAGCAGAACTGGAAAAGTCTTAGGGTAAGAATGTCTTAGAACCAAAGGTGTAGAAAGAATAAGGAGATAGGTGTAGAAAGAATAGGTGTAGAAAGATAGGTGTAGAAAGGTGTAGAAAGAATAAGGAGAGAAATTTCTCTCTCATGGCCTTGGAAGTACAACTTCTACTAGCCAACAGTTTTAACACTGAAGTGCTCTGTGATTTATATAGATCACTTTTATTTCTTATAACAAGCTTCAGAAGAAAGTTATATATATTATTCTTAAAAGGTAAAGTAATCTCTTAGAGGTTAAGCTGTTTAATCAAGGTCTCATGGTGAATAAATAAGTAGGGCAATCTAGATTCAAACTCAGGTTAGTCTGACCATAGAACCTGAGTTTTTCCCCATGATGATGCATACTAGCCTTCATCTCTTTCTAATTGGCCACTGCTAGTTGGACATGGGATGGAATTGTGTTTTAAGTTCACCAGTTGTTTGACTGGGTAGGATCCAGTCAGATTATCTATCTTGTGATTTCTATCAGGAGAAATGGTTACCACTGCAACTAGAAGCTGTGATATAGCAACCAGGGATGGTCAGAATGGACCATGTATAAAATGCAGAAATGGAATCTATTTAACAGAGAGTGAAAGTGGAGGGTTTGCAAAGAGAGGAGCTGAGGGGAATCTTCTGAAAGATGGAGAAGAGACTTGGTAGCTGCTTCTCTAGTCCTAGTGTTTATGAGACCATTATGTTTTGTCTTCTGCACTCTAGTACTCATGAGAGTGTCCATGACATCCTTACAATCAATAAGTATGTCGGTTTCTGAGTCTGGCAGCCAAAAAAGTTCCAGCTAAAACACATTCTATGTGCCAGACACTGTGCATAGAATATTTCTGGTCTTCATAAACCACTCTAAATTCAGTATGTATTATAGTAAGTTTTCTTATTGTTTCTATTTAGCAAGAACCTATGGAGAGAAGCCAAAAAACCTGCTCAAAATTAAATAGCTGGTAAATACTGGAACTAGAATTTGGTTCTAAGACATTCTTACCCTAAGACTTTTCCACGTTGTGCACAAAATCACAAATCATGCTCTTGGTACTTAAAGAGGCCAGAGTACTTGTTTTGCCCTTGCCAATAAGTCACTGTATGATTTTGGATATTAGTATAAGATTATTTGGACTCATTTTTATCATGGTGTATAATGATGGGGTTTGGTCAAAGCAATGCAAATAAATAAAAGTATATAAATTTTAAAAAATCTGTAAACATTTTAATAATAGTTGGCACTTCCTTTCTTTTTCTGCACTGTACCTTGCTATTTTAGCAAGGCATGGATACCACCTGAAATATGTTTTCAAAACTGTGTAACTTCATGCATACATTTTAAACTTTTTGAGCATTATCATATTTTTATTTTTATTTTATTATTTTTAAAATATTTTATTTATTTATTTGACAGACAGAGATCACAAGTAGGCAGAGAGGCAGGCAGCGAGAGAGGAGGAAGCAGGCTCCCTGCTGAGCCGAGAGCCCGATGCGGGGCTCGATCCCAGGACCCTGGGATCATGACCTGAGCCAAAAGCAGAGGCTTTAACCCACTGAGCCACCCAGGCGCCCCGCATTATCATATTTTTAAAGGGAAATAGCAATACAGAAGTTACAAGATAGTTGAAAGGATTAAATAAAATAATGTAAGTGAAACTAGATTGAAATGCATGAAACACTGCATTTCCTTCCTCCTTTGCTCTCTCTTTTCATTACTGTCTTTTCTTCTTCCCTCCTTCTCATACTCCTTCCAAGTGTGCTTTTTATGCAAGTTCAGGGCTTATATTTCAGGAATAATTTTTAAAGGCACATGAGAGACATGGTCCAAAAAGTTTAACGATAAGAGCCACATGGAGGAAGAGGAGGGCAGGAGTTCCTGTCCAGTGTCATTGTTTCTCCAAAGCAGTGCCAAGGAATGGAGTTGATGAGCTAAGTGTCATTGTTGCCTCTAATCGCCATGATCATTGCTTCTGGAACTGACACAAGGGCCAGATGTGTTTCAGAGAAAACATGCATGCTTGGCTTTGGAAAAAGACATCAGAATTTTTAACAAACTCTTAAGAATGCTTAATTAACTTTGGGGAAGTACCAGGGACTCTAAAAGAATTGTTCTGTGTCATTTTGCTCATAAAGAGTGTTTTGGAAGAGAAGAGATGAAATGGGAGGCAGTAGGAATACAAAAGTGTAAGTAAAGTGTCAGGGTGGTTCATATAAAAGGTATCACCATCAGATCAGAACTAGAGGGCTTCCCGATGTGATTTCCAAGTTGTCAAGTTGGCTGTGAAAGACTATGAGAGGATAATGAGAATTGCTGGCACTTTTAGAACTGTGATTGAAATTTTCTCCCATTGTCCATTTAGAATAGAGCCTATCTAGAGTCAGCCTATTTAGGCTGGGAGTTTCTTAAGCAGGGCTCTTCCGTCGTAGAGCTCCAAGGAACATCATATGCATTGTAATCAATATGAGCGTCACTCCCTGGGCTGTGAAGTTGTATAGTACAAAACCTAACATTGTCTTTAGTCCAATGCCTCATTTATAGGTGAAAGAGCTATTTGAGACTCAGAAAGAGCAAGTCCTGGGCCAAGGTCATTTAGGCTGTAGCAGAGTTGAAGCAGAAGACAAATTTCTCTACTTTCAACTTGGTGATCTTTCAAATAAACTTGTGACTCCTAGCCTATGGGTTACAGTTCTCTAAATACAGTGGAATTGTTAAAAGGAGTACAAGGAGTCTTGTATGTTTGTATGTGTGTGTGTGTGTGTGTGTGTTTTCTAATCAATATACATCAAAAGTACAAATATTGTAATGTCCTGGTCTTTTACAATTTCTTGTATTTAAAGAGGATTCCTTATGTAAGATTAGATTGGCAACTACTGCTTATATCACTTTGCCTAACAATCAAACTCCTAATTATACATTACGCACTTTTTTTTTAATCAAAAGGAACATAAACAATACCTTTGAAACGTGAGACCTTGAGAAGTACCTACCAGAGCTTGTGTAATAAAAGAATAGCCAGTGAGAGTCTGCTATTTTGTTTTGAAAATACATTACAGTGAGATATGACATATTCATGGAAAAAGCTTCAGATTCAAATCTAACTCTGTCACTAACTGCATGATCTTTGACAAGTCACTTATCCTCTCTTCTCTCATTTACTTTATAGTCAGTTATTGCATGCTCACCAAGTTTCAGGAATTTTCTGTAAAGAAACAGATAAGAGAATTCATCATAATCTTAAGGATCTCACAGTCTAATGAAAGAGAGATGAGAAAACAGTTGCTATAGAGCACAGTAAGTTCCGTGATCATTTTGTTAACTATTGACAATAGGACAATTGACAGTTCCTATAGGGGTGAAATCTACCCTCGATCTGGAGGGGAGAAGGGGGTTTGAGGATATTTTCAGAGGAGTCCATGCTGAAACTGAATTATAAACTGAAACTCATCCCCAGCAAGTAAAGAGGGAGGGAAAAGAAAACTTACCAGACAGAAGGATGTCATGTCTAATGGCACAGGTGAATGAAACACTATGTACTGTCTGGCTCTTAATTTCTTATCCTCAGTTCTTTGAAACCTGAAATTGCTATCAAAGAGCAATCTATGAACTATTTTCCATATTTTAAGAAACTTAAAATCACGAAATTTCCCCCTTAAGTGCTGCCAAGGCTAACTAAAATGTCAAGTTGCTTAACCTTTGATTTAAATCATATCAACTAAGTTGACCTCTCTGGCTATGTCATGTCAATCAGAAGAACCATTTAATAATTATATATATCATTAATTTGTAATAATGGAAAACATAGACAGTTACTTAATAAATATGAATTAGTAGATAAAGTTCTTTCAACCACAAGATGAAAGGGGGGATATAATTAAATACATGGGGCCCTAGAGTTCTGTTACATGCTTTTGAGAAATAGGACATTAATCGATGTACCTGGCTTATAGATATTACTCAGGAGCCACATGTTGAATTAATACATAAGCTGATATCTGTTGGAGGCAGTCTTGCTTGGGGAGTCCCTTAATTCTTTTGTCGTTCATTTGATTTCAAATCCAAGTTTCATTTACTCCTTCCTCTCTTTGAGATTCATGAATCAAGAAGGAGATAATAAAATATGTATAAAAATATCTGGATTGCCATCTCTCTCCTAAAGCAATTATATTTAAAATAAAATCAATAAGAACTCAAAATATCAGACTAACTTAAGGCTTTTACCTAGGATAAGGACACTAGAATGTTCTTTCTTGGATAAGGTTTTTTTTTTTTAAGATTTTATTTATTTCTTTAACAGACAGACATCACAATTAGGCAGAGAGGCAGGCGGTGGGGTGGAGTGGGGAGCAGGCTCCCTGCTGAACAGAGAGCCTGATGCAAGGCTTGATCCCAAGACCCTGGGATCATGACCTGAGCTGAAGGCAGAGGCTTTAACCCACTGAGCCACCCAGGTGTCTCTTGGATAAGGCTTCTATCTTAGATTATAAATGCCTAAGAAGTTTAAGATACAGAGCATAACTTAAAGCATTTGTAATTAAATTAAGTACAAATAAATGCAGATGAAACATTTTAAGAAGAGAAACTAGATAGTCATGATGCCCATTCCGCTATGCCTCTCCATCTATTCTCTTCAAATAGATGCAATCTTCAGTTTTGGCCATAATTTCACCAAACACATAATTTTGCCATCTATATTATAGCCTCTGCAGTACTATTTGGTTTTCTTAGCTGTAAAATAGGAATATAAATGTAATATTAACTTTTTAGATTTCCATGAGCATAGAATGAGGTCACATGTGTAAAATATCTAGCACACAGATCATATATTAAACTGTTGCTGTTACTTGGAACAGGCAGCAAAGAATAGTGCAGATGGCTTGAATTTGAATGGAGAACAGCTAAGTGTATACTTTCTCTCTGCTTGTTATCGGGTTTGTGATCTTAGGCAAGTTAACTTCTCAGAACTGCTTTTCCCAATGTGTCAAGTGAAATAAAACCCATTTTCTGGAAGTTATGTGAAGATGACAATTAATTAATCTATGGTACATGCCTAGCACAGTGCCTAGAACGTAGAAGGTAATACTATCCAGAAATTTTCTCTCTCCCTTGCTGGACAGTGAGAAACTTGAAAACAGGGTGGCTTTCATCGAACTATTTATCATTGTATCTCCAGTCTCCAGTATCTAGGACAAAACTTAAAACCCAGGAAGTTCTTAACAACTATGTGTTGAGCTGAACTGAATTTTTAAAACATAAATTTAGTTAGCCTTATTTAGTGCATGGTGTATACCAAGATTTCTCAAATAAAGGTATGCACAGATTAGGAATATGAGAAATGTGGAAAATCAATATCCAGAATTTTAAGGGTCAAGAAACTCATTATATTGTTTTGTGTCTAAATCAGAGGTTCTGTATATATATCATGGGTCATTAGCAGCAGAAGTTTGAGAATCTTTGTCCTAATGCTCAGACATTATAGGACTCAGCTGTGTTCCAAATGCCTGCTGATCTCTCTCTTTGCTCCCAACTAGTAAATTCTTATTCTTCCAGTTCAGTTTCTCATAAGTGGTTAATGAGATACTTCAACTCATCTTTGGAATAGGCCATGAAATACTTTCCTATTCAGCCTATGAATTATCTGCCTCTTGGTCATATGGCTACTTTTGATGTACAGAGTTCATACCTACCCCTGCAACCCCCAAAGCAGAAAGCCTGGGTATAGTTGCAGCTGGAAGAGGGAAGCTGGATATGGCAGTCAATTTAAAGGGCTTATTCAGTATACTCTATACTTTGACTTCCATCCTTGTACATCCTTCATTTCATAAAGTTTGTGATTATCTAAACTTGTTCAGATGCAAGAATAGTAAATATAGTTATTAGCCTGTCTGATAGGGATCTATTCATGGGATGTTTTTATATTTCTCATTTATACCTCCTTGAAGAAGAGATGCAGGGACTATTCTAATGCTCTTGTTTAAAATATACAGTGCATGGGGCTCCTGGGTGGCTCAGTCCACTAAGCATCTGACTCTTGATTTTGGCTCAGATCATGATCTCAAGGTGTGAGATTGAGCCCCGCTGCACCCTCTGTGCCTTCTACCTTGGGAGAAAGAGATAAGCAAATGGGAAGTTGGCTTAGTCCTAATGGTCCAGACTAAGGGAAGGGGAAAGGGCACATTTAGGAAAGGCTGAGTCTAAGCCAGGTGTGGTTGCTGCATGGCACATCTTAAGAGGAGGCTTTAAGACCCAAATTGGTCCCACTCCATTTGCTTCATAAGAACATGATAAGCAACTGGTAATAGGATCCACACAAAAGTCATGTATTGGTTCTAGAGGGGTCATTGCCATCAGTTTGTTGTAGGCTGTGTTCTGAGCAAGAATACTAAAATCAGGAAAATCTGTCTGGGGAGAAAGGATATGGGATTAAGAAAAATACAACTGGGGGCACCTGGGTGGCTCAGTGGGTAAAAGTCTCTGCCTTCAGCTCAGGTCATGATCCCAGAGTCCTGGGATCAAGCCCCACATCGGGCTTTCTGCTCAGCCCGGAGCCTGCTTCCCCCTTCTCTGTCTCTGCCTGCCTCTCTGCCTACTTGTGATCTCTGTCAAATAAATAAATAAAATCTTTAAAAAAAAAAGAAAAATACAACTGGTGCCTTTTCAATTTTTATTTCCATTTTGCTCACTATACTCAGTAAATAAGCATTCTAATGCTTTCTTTTAAAAAGGTGCTTAATTTGGTTGTTCCATGTAGGTTGTCTATGGAGAACTGAAATGGACTGTGTATATATTAAGGTAGTTAATAATTATTCCTAACCATCCTTTTTCCTATTAGTATTACATATACTATCATCTCACATGATCCAGCAGTCAAGCATACAACTTTAATGTATTTAACTTGTCCACAGTAAGAAACTCAAAATCATATAAAACCATTTCATTTAGTGGTTATGATATCATGAAGTCCCTTTAAAGACCTTCATCCTCATCACACATAATCTCCAGGTGATGTTAATTCTTCCTTTAGATCTATTATAATGCCATATGACTTCCTTACTGTTTCACAACCTATAAACACTATGGTAGCTATTAACACCAGTAACACACCCAGTATATAATAGTATATAATGGTTGAAAAAGAAGATTAAACTAGTAATGACTACCTTAATTGTTCCTGTGTTTAAAAAAAAAAAAAAACAGAGAGAAGGGACTAGTATATTTCATTTCCACACATCCTATATTCCTTTAACTTTCAGACAACACTGCAGTTGGACAGGGATTTTATTTCAAGAGAGATGATCTTCATTCCTTTGGGGTCTGAGTCCTTGGTAGTCTTGCCAATATGAAATTGAGGTCATTTTCTATTAACCTCTATTAACCAGACACATTGGATGTGATGATACAAAGAGTTACCCAGGGGGTCTACCCATACTCTTTGCAAGACAAAGTCTCCCAGTTCCAGGGGTCTATCCATACTCTTTGCAAGCACAAAATACAGTAGAAACCAATTACCTCTTTAGACTTAGTGTCAACAATTTGGCTAATATTGGAACGATTTCCCAATCGTTACAATAGTAGCCCAAGAAGCTAGAAATATCCATGTGGCAATCTCAACTGCAATTTAAGCATTATTGTTCACCTAATTGGATATGTCATTCTCTTGGGAACTAAAAACTACAGGCTGGTAGAGTTCAGTTATTGGGATGGGAAACAGAATTTGAAAGTGAATGATTCTCAGACCTGTATAATTTGGGTATGGAGGAAGCAGCATCATTTGTGGGTCCTTGGTTCAATTCATGTGACTTTAAATTTACACAACAATTCACAGGTTGATGTCTTATGATAGGAAAGTTTTAAATAGGTCTTTCCACCATTCATTGGTTAATGAAAGCTAGCTTTCATTATTTCTATTAATTAAAGCTAGCTCTTTTTGTCTGTTTGTTTTTGCATGATAGGCTGCTAATAATTCCAGTTATCTCAAGGGCATTAGACATTGCCTTCCTGCATTCATTGTGAAATGATGTCCTTTGGTTAGATACAAATGTTATTATGAAGACAAAAAAATGTTTATCTTCAAAGCATTTAACAAATTCATGGATGATAGTGTTCTCAAAAGCATAATGGGTAGGGAAAGCAAGTCCAGAACTAGAGTATATTCCAGTGGCAGGTGAAGTGGAAGGAGTTTGATATAAATAAGATAGCAGCTAATTGCTGAATCCTCTTGTTTTGGGGTGCCAAATTAGGGTGGCTAAGGGTTGCTCTCTATCAGTGGAAACTTGTATTGATTTTCATGGTATCCAAGTTAGCCAAGGTGAGGTGCACATATAAATCTTTTTTTTTTTCCTAATATCAATAAAAAAATTTAAATTTTTTTTTCTTTTTTAGTGTTCCAAATTTCATTGTTTATGCACCATACCCAGTAATCCATACAATACATGCCCTCCATAATACCCACTACCAGGCTCACTCAACCCCCCACCTCTGCCTCCAAAACCCTCAGTTTGTTTCTCAGAGTCCAGTCTCTCATGGTTTATTTCCCCCTCTGATTTCCCCCATCTCACTTCTCTTCTCCATCTCCCAATGTCTTCCGTGTTATTCCTTATGCTCCACAAGTAAGTGAAACCATATGATAATTGACTCTCTGCTTGACTTATTTCACTCAGCATAATCTCTTCCAGTCCCATCCATGTTGATACAAAAGTTGGGCATTCATCCTTTCTGATGGAGGCATAATACTCCATTGTATATATGGACCATATCTTCTTTATCTATTCATCCGTTGAAGGACATCTTGGTTCTTTCCACAGTTTGGCAACTGTGGCCATTGCTGCTATGAACATTGGGGTATAGATCACTACATCAGTATCTTTGGGGTAAATACCCAGTAGTGCAATTGCAGGGCATAGGGTAGTTCTATTTTAAATTTCGTAAGGAATCTTCACACTGTTTTCCAAAGTGGCTGCACCAACTTGCGTTCCCACCAAAAGTGTAAGAGGGTTCGCTTTTCTCCGCATCCTCTCCAACCCTTGCTGTTTATTGTCTTGTTAATTTTCGCCATTCTAATTGGTGTAAGGTGTTATCTCAATGTGGTTTTGATTTGAATCTCCCTGATGGCTAATGATGATGAACATTTTTTCGTGTGTCTGTTAGCCATTTGTATGTCTTCTTTGGAGAAGTGTCTGTTCATGTCTTCTGCCCATTTTTTGACATGGTTATCTGTTTTGTGTGTGTTGAGTTTGAGGAGTTCTTTATAAATCTTGGATATCAGACCTTTGTCTGATAGGACAATGTCTGTAGAGTCATTTGTATATATCTTCACCCATTCCGTGGGCTGCCTCTTTGTTAACTGTTTCCTTTGCTGTGCAGGAGTTTTTATCTTAATGAAGTCCCAAAAGTTCATTTTTGGTTTTGTTTCCTTTGGCTTTGGAGACATATCTTGAAAGAAGCTGCTGTGGCCGATGTTGAAGAGGTTACTGCCTATGTTTTCCTCTATGATTTTGATAAATTCCTGCCTCACGTTGAGGTCTTTTATCCATTTTGAGTTTTTCTTTGTGTATGGTGTAAGAGAATGGTTGAGTTTCATTCTTCTCTACATAGCTGTCCAATTTCCCCAGCACCATTTGTTGAAGAGACTGTCTTTTTTTCCACTCTATATTTTTTCCTGCTTTGTCGAAGATTATTTGACCATAGAGTTGAGGGTCCATATCTGAGCTCTCTACTCTGTTCCACTGGTCTTTGTGTCTGTTTTTGTTCCAGTACCATGCTGTCTTGGTGATCACAGCTTTGTAGTAAAGCTTGAAACCAGGCAACGTGATGCCCCCAATTTTGTTTTTCTTTTTCAACATTTCCTTAGCAACTTGGGGTGTCTTCTTGTTCCTACAAATATTAGGATTATTTGTTCCAGCTATTTGAAAAATGCCAGTGGAATTTTGATCGGGATGGCATTGAAAGTATAGATGGCTCTAGGCAGTTTAGACATTTTAACCATATTTATTCCGATCCATGAGCATGGAATGGTTTTCCATCTTTTTGTGTTTTCTTCGATTTCTTTCATGAGTCCTCTGTAGTTCTTCGAGTAAAGATCCTTTGTCTCTTTGGTTAGGTTTATTTCCAGGTATCTTATGGTTCTTTATGCTTTAGTAAATGGAATCGATTCTCTAATTTCCCTTTGAGATCAGGAACATGACAAGGATGTCCACTCTCACACTGTTATTCAACATAGTACTAGAAGTCCTAGCAACAGCAAACAGACAACAAAAAGAAATAAAAGGTATTCAAATTGGCAAAGAAGTAGTCAAATTCTCTCTCTTCTTAGATGACATGATACTTTATATGGAAAACCTAAAAGACTCCATACCCAAACTACTAGAACTCATACAGCAATTCAGTAATGTGGCAGGATACAAAAATCAATGTACAGAAATCAGTTGCTTTCTTATACACTAATATCAGCTTTTAATACTAAATTAAATTCTAATTTTGTTTATGGCTTTCCACTTTTTTTTTTTTAATTTAAGGAAGGAGTCATTAAATGTAATAATGAATAGAGATTATCATCTCTAGGGAACCATACATTTTGAGTGGAAAAAAATCACAGTAAATCCTTTTTTTCTAGTTTCTAGTTCCAAATTACAGTGATGATACATATTCCTTGAGTTATCAAAAAGAAACAATTTGGAGGCCTTCAGATGCTCAATTGAGTAAGGAAAAGAAATTCTAGAAATCAGAATATGGGACTTAACAGTGGAAGGAAGAAATAAAGATATGGATATGATTACTTTAGGGAAGTCTGAAAGTGGAAAGTTGCAAAATGAGGTCTTCTGAGGAAAGATGCAAGCTCAAGTTAAGACCTTTAAAAATGAAAGATAAACAATTCCATTTGTTGTTAGGGGCTAAGTAGCTGGAAAAGAAGGAATGCATCAGGAACCATGAATCCAAGTTACAGTTTTGAGGTTACCTGTGTGACCTTGAGCAATTTGTTGGGTGTCTCTCTGATTCACATTGGTTGTTTGATAATGATAAATTAACTGCTTTGCCCAAAGCTTATCAGAGTAATTACATCTGGTTTGGCCCTATATAAGTTATCTATGTAATTTGAAAGGGAGTTAGGATTATTATTGTTGAAGATCCTGTTGTCCTTGATAACCCCTGGAATTCTGGCCATTTAGGATTAAAGCATATAAATAACTATGAAAAATATCTTCTTGGCTCAGAAGGTAAATAATTGGTGGCCTTTTACAAACCTTAGCAAACCTCCTACACAGAAAACGTCCTACTGCTGCCAGCCTTGCAGAGACAGCACCATGTGGCTGAACAAAATGCATTCTGTTCTGCGTCATGCATCACCAACAAAATTGCCACTTAAGCCCCGAATCCAGAATCTTTATTGTTGGTTCTAATTTACGAAGCAAACATCAGAACACAGCTTGATTTTTCAGATGCCAAGATGAGTTGGCAGTTGCTAAAATCTTGTTTTGACTTGCAAACTGATTGTATTTTGAGCTTAAAGCTGTGAGGGAGGCACAAATATAAGACACCAATGTCCTGTGAAAATTTCTAGCTTTTAACTTTTGGAAATGGGATTCTTGTTAGGAAGGAATAGTGATTGGGAAGTAGACTTGAAGATTTTTTTTAACATTAATTTAACATTTGACTAAGTAAATAAAAATGCTAGCACCTGAGTGTGCATTTAATCGACTTGTTCAGAATAGGAGGTGACTCTAGGGCTAGATGCTATGAGTTGTGTAGGAAACTAAGAACCTATTTGGGTCAAACTAGCAGTATTGAGAAGGAGAATATCAGGGCATCCTTTGGATTGTGTTGAGAGAAAGCAGACCCCTGTGAATTGTGGTTCCAGAAGTTGGTTGAGACAGCTGCTAATCTTCCAACTGTTCATGAAAAGCTGGTATAAAGTGAGATTTGAGAAACAGTCTGAGGTGAAGGAGAAGAACTATTCAAGAGTAGGGCTCCCAAGATGTAGGGATGAGGAACTGTCTAAGGAAAGCCTTAAAGTTTGATTTTAGGTACTATATTACCTCTTTATCTGGTCATTCAAGGCCTTACATAACCTTGCCTTATCTCTCTTTGCCACTATAATGCTAATGTTTTCTTTCATGTGTGTATCATGCTTGTCAATCTAGCAATAATATATAGAATTCCTTCAGTCTCTACTATATATTTCCACAAGAAATCTACAATGTAGATATTATTATCTCTGTTTTACTTGAGGAGAACTAAGACACAGGAAGGAAAATTCATTTGCCAAAAGTCACATAGCATGTCCATGGAATGGGAAGGATTAAAAGTTAAGACTGACTCCCTAGTTTACAATGGAGGATAAAAGTATTATAATATGAGTAGTACTCCAAGAGACTGAGAGAATAAGACAGCCTTGCATCAGCTTGATCTATACGTGGTAACTGGAGTCAGGCCTCCTAGTAGGGGTAGCAGTGAATTAGTAGCAAGGCCAATGAGGTGGAGTTGGGGGGAACAAGAAATAAATCCAAAACCAACACACTAAAGCAATGCCAAGATTAGTTCACATCATTGCTCAATATGGTAAGGGAGCAGAATAGAGTAGTTCAAACCCTGTGTGGTAGGAGGTAGAAAGAATGTCTCCAGTTGCTATAGAGGAAACCATTTATGGCCGTGGTACAAAGACCTATAGTCCCCCAAAGAGGTTCATGTCCTAATCTCTAGAATGTATGAATATGTTATCTTTCACAGTAAAAGTGACTTGGCAGATGTGATTAAGCCAAGAATCTCAAGACAGGGAGATTATTCTGAATTATCCAGGTATGCCCAATGTAATCACAAGAGTCCTTAACAAAAGGGAATGTGTTGTGCCAATGAAAGCAAATTGAGAGAGACATTGACTGATTGATTGAAAGAGCTGGTTTTGAAGATGGAAGATGGAGCCATGAACCAGGAAATCCAGTTGGCCTTTGGAAGCTGGAAAGATAAAGAAACGAATTCTCTCAGGCCTTCAGAAGGAACACTGTACTGACCACACGTTGGTTTTAACCCAGTGAGACCCATTTCAGACTCTTGGCCTCCATAAATATAAGAGAATAAATTGCATTGTTTTAAGCCACAAAGCTTACGGGTAATTTGTCATTGCAGCAACATAGGAAACTAAAACAGTGATCAATAAGAAGACTGTGTGAAACTCTGAGAAGAGAAAATTTGTGTGTGTGGTATAGAGTTAAACAACTAATGAGGATAGAGGGAAGGAAGAATGGAAGAAATGGATTAATAAAAAGAGGAATTTCTGTGCCTGTTTCCTCTAGAGTCACAGAAATGAGGCATTGGTTCTTTGTTTATTTTATATTCTCCTAATTCCTGAGAGAGTAGTTGTTTGGTGTAGAAATCACTCAAGTGTATACTAAAATTAGAAGAATTTAAAGGAATGGTTTACTGTGGGTGTAACTGATGTGTCAGAGGAAAGGTTTCCCTGTGTGGCTCATGCATGGAGCCTGAAATGATAGCTGCAGTGCCTATGGCTTCCACATGTCAACATGGATGCATTTCAGAAGTAGCATTGATCTTAGGAGACAGAGAAGGGTTTCCTGAGTCAGTGCTAAGAGGAAACCAGAAGGATTTATAGAACAAACTAGGTCAAATGCAAGGGTCTAGGTGTAAAGGGTATTGAAAGAGAGAAAGCAAAACATGGAAAGCTCAGAGCAAGAAATTGCGTGTGTGAGGCTTTGCAAGTCAGTACTCTTCTTAGTTTGGCTTGAGGTGCTAAGCACTTAGAAGGTGATGGTGAGTGACCAGAGATAAGCCTGAGGGTAAAGTAGGTGTTTGGATGTAAAGAACAGCTGTCAATTGAAGCCTTTGTGGGTTAGAAGGCTCATTTCTGCTAGAAAGTAAGTTTCATAATGGCAGTGGCTATGTTGACCTCATTTGTTATCAGAGTCTTAGGGCATAGTACAGTTCTTTAAACATAATAGAGTTCAGTAAATATTTGCTAAGATGAAAGTAAAGGATAAAGAAAGAGAGTGTGGAAGGGGACAAAAAGGAGGAAAGAGGGGGACTCAGGGAAATAAGGAGGGAGGGTAGCAAGGGAAGGGACAGGGCAAGGACAGATTCCAGCAAACAAAGCCTTGTAAGAATAGTAGGTCTATTAGTGGCACCACCAGGAAGTACTTGCTGCTTGCTTTTGTCTCTGCCCTACATTTCTAGGGCTCGGTTTTATTAATCTTCTTTGTACAAAGAGCACTGAATATAGACAGATTCCCAAGTTACAGTCCTAGCAAATTCTGTGGCCTATAAAGGGGGTACTGACCTTATTTCTCAGTGTTCTGGTATAAAGGACAATGCCTGTGAAAAGAGTGTTGATTTACCTCCTTACTCTTCCCCACCTTTTAAAACTTCAGTATTTTCACTCATGCTGATAGCATTTACCGTGATGGACACAAAAAGACAAAACAATGAACAGGACTAAATGGAGAAGACTGGTAGATACACAGTAGGACCAGCTGGGATCCTATCTAACCTCTTTGCTCAGGAAAGTCTAGTTCTGCACTCCCTTCAGGAAAGCTGCAGAATGTGTGTTTATCACCAACTTTTAACAGATATGTGGCTAATAAGTTTCTGGATTTGGAGTTTTCTTTGGAGGACTTTGGTTGATACTGACACATGCCATATGACTGACTTCTGATGCATGTCTGAGATACTTGTCCTATCATAATGCCTGGTTGAAGGAATGAAATGAAATGAACAGAATTTTAGAAACTTGAGGCTTGAAATTAGACACTTCAGTCACCATAACACCTGTGTAGGAAAGTATTAACTCAGTTGGCCTGGGTTGCTCAAATTCTGCAAATTCCCCCCAAAAGGCTGTTTCCCAGGATTGGGTCTTAGCTAGCCAATGGGAGCTGGGCTCTGAACCTTTAAAATGTCTGTCTGATAAGTGTTTTTATATGCTTGAGGTTTTGGGACATGCTGTGACAGTTTGACCAGAGAGATTATTTAACAAAGTGATTAATGGTGAACACCTGTTTTTGCTTTGGGAGGTCTGGACTATGAGTAGCTGAGCTAGTCATGCAGGTGCTGCCTGTTTAAGTGGCTAACTAAACCCCAGTAAAAATTCTGGATTCAAGGGTAGGGTCAGCTTCCATGGTTGGCACTGTTTTACATGTATGGTCATGCATAACTGCTGGGAGAATTAAGTGCATCCTGGTGTGACTACTGGGAGGACACACTCAGAAGCTTGTGCCTAGCTTTTCCCAGCCTTTAACTCCTATGCCTTCTTCCTTTGCTGATTTTTATCCTTTCACAGTAATAAACCATAACCATGAGTATAACCATCTTCTGAATCTTATGATTCCTCTTAGTGAATTATCAAGTCTGAAAATGGTCTTACAGACTCCTGACACAGTACTTTTATATAAAATGTAACAAGACTTTTTAGGTAGCATGTAGTATAGTACCAAAAGTATAGAACAGAAAGGTTTTTAATTCCTCATTCAGAAATATTAAATAATAAATGTATTAATGTTTTCTCAAAATGAATTAATGTATCTCTATGTAGTAAAGATGGAAAATGTATTTTCTTAATGGCTGGCACTAGAATTCCTTTTAGAAGATTAGAAGATAGCCCTCTTTGTTTAGGAGAAGATCATGAAAGCTGTTTGGGATACAAAAGAGACTGAGTGTATGAATATAAAGACAGTAAGTATAAAGAGATACTTATTGCTTATATAAGAAAATGGGAGGAATATGGTCCTGATAGAGGGGTAAAAGAAGAAAGAAGAGAAATGAGTGGTAGCCAATAACAAGAGGTGGAAAACAAATGCCAATAAAATGGCACAATCCTGCCACACTCCCTGGAATGAAATGGCCATGGAAAAAGTATCCTGATATGAAGGCCAAAGGAAAATGTAAAGCCAGGAAAATCTAATACCCAATTGAAAATATTTGTTTTATTAAAATGTCAGCTGTTTCTTGATGTCCTCAGATATTTAACAAAGTCTACTTACAATGAGTGTGGTTTTTCTAACACCTGAGGAAAATTTTGTGTAGAGTGATACAATTCAGAATAAAGATACTAGGCAGGACAGTAAAGTATGCAAATTAATCAAATGGACAGTGAAAGCCTGTGAACACTACTATTCCATTCCTCAATAATTTACAAAACTATCAGAGCTTTTGATGTTCAAGAGGGATGGAATGAAGATGGGTTTAAATTGATCTTATCTCATTCTCAATGGTCAGGTGGAGCCTAGATTGTATCTAGGTTACAGCTATGTCACAAATAATTGACTAGACTAATTGCCTATGAGGAAGGAAGGGCTATTGAAGATTATTATCTTCATTTTTTAAAAGATTTTGTTTATTTATTAGAGAAAGAGAGAGAGAGAACAAGCAAGGAGAGTAGTAGAGGGAAAGGAGACGGTGGCTCTTGCCTGAGCAGGGACCCCACTGTGGGGCTTGATCTGCAATCATGACCAAAGATGAAGGCAGATGCTTAACCAACTGAGCCCCCAGCCCAAAGATTATTGTCTTCTTCACAGCCAACTTCCTTGTTTGAATTCATCACATAAGGTGGGCTATCAGGTCTCCCAGGGAACAGATTCTTAGACTGATATTTGTTTGCTGAAGGTTATTGGGGAGTGCTCTCAGCAACGGCACAAGTTGGGAGAGGATAGGGAGAATGGGCTTGGGCAGAAAGAGGATATGAACAGTGGTCTTAGCCTGTTACCCAGAATGTTATGGAGCTAGAATGTCCTTAGGACATGTCCTTAGTGGAGGCAAGATATCAGGTCTTTGTAGCCTCACATAGATCAGTCATTGGATCCAAGCTGCCCCCTAGGGAGAGAGAATACCATTGTGCAAACCAGCTTCTGGGCAAAGGGTAATTCCTGGGGAGGGCTCATTTGTGAGTCTCAGTGGGAGCACTCAGCAGCTGTAGGCATGAATGCCTCCATCTTGAATACCTCCCAAACTCCCTCCCTTTGGGAATCAGAGTTTAGCAAATTTAAGAGTTTCTACTGTGTACATGTAACTGCTATTGTTGAGGCTAAAAAAATTGAGTCGTGATGCCTGTTGTAATGACCCTCATAGCCCAATAGGGGGAGATAGATCTGTAAAAACAAATCAATCATAGCAATAGAATGTGTGGAAGGCATAGAAGTAAAGAAAGGTGGGATACCCCATGACTCAGCAATACCGATATCTACCAAGGGGAAGTGAGAACATATGCCCTCGCAAAGAATTGCATGTGAATGTTCATAGCAGCATCATTCACAATAGACAAAAGCTGGATTGGGCTAAGAGTTCATCAACTGGTGTATGGATAAACAAAACCTGGTGTATTCATGCAATGGAAAACTCTTCATTAATTAAAAGAATGAGGTATTGAAAAATGCTGCAACTCAGATGAATCTCAAGAAAGGAAATTATTCTAAATGAAAGAAGCCAGACGTAAAAGAACAGATATTTATGGTTGCCCAGGATTGAAGATGGGAATGGGGAAGGACTGTAAAGGGCCATGCATTTCTTTCTTGGGTGATGGAAATGTTCTAAAATTAGATTGTGATGATGCTTGCATAGCTCTGTAAATATACTAAAAGTCACTGAATTGTATACTTCAGACTGGTGATGTTATTTCACTTAAATCATTCCTCATTAAAACTGTTAAAAATGATAGTGAATTTTAAAATATATGGGAGAGACACATTTAGCTAGACTGAAGTGAGGGGAGATAGAGAATTTAAAAGAGAATTAATGGTACCTGAGAATAAGTTTCCGAAATAAATATATTTTTCTTCTGTGCAGAAATGCCAGGAAAGGGTATTTCAGGAAGAAATAACATACGCGAAAGTAAAAAAGAATATGCAGTTCAGGAAATGTTCAGGGTGTTTTCTTTGAGTGTGAAGGGTAGAAGGGATAAAGAGCAGTTGGCATATAATCAGTACTTGGAAGCCACTTCATGAAGGATATTTTATGCCATGGTAAAAATTCTGAAAGTTCTTAAGGTCTTTGCACAAGCCTGTTTCTATGCCCTTATGCCCTTCCTGTGGTTTTGTTTGTTTCTTTTAATGTCTGGGTCTTTCTCATTCTTCAGGCCTTAGCTTAAAAGTAACCTTTTCTGTCTTCCCTGGTCACTTTTTGTCAAAAAGTTCTACTCTCTGCTCATCGTCATTCTCCATCAAAAAACCACTATTTTCATTTGTTGTCCATATGTTTTTGTTTACAGATTTTCAGTGCCTCATCAGGCAGTAAGTGGGGATTAAGTCTGTTTTATTTACTAGAGCTAGGACGCTAAAAACTAGACCCTGTCTTTCCCACTTTTTTACTGTGTGACCGTGGAACATCTTAATTGACTCACCAAGTTTCAGGTTTTTCTTCTGAAAAATCTGGTGTATTTAACATGTTTTTTTCTGGTTTTAAGATGAAGATTAAGTGTTATGTTTGATATAAAAATGCTTTGTAAATGTTAAATTTTATGAAAATTTATTGAATTACAATTGAGCAATGAATAATGTATTAGTAAGTTATTACTAATTTATTAAAAGTTAACTCTCCCTATAAATTTATTGAACCCTCATAATTTGTTATTGTTAAGACATTATTAATAAATAATTATACATTAAAATATTTAAGATTCAGGCTGTGTTTTATGCACATGAGTTATTCCTTTGACTTATATTTTACTAACATTCTCAGGTACATAGGAATTATATGCTCTCATATAAATAGTCCCAGTGAACTACAGTTTAGAGAGGTTTGTTGTTTGCCTTTTGTATTTTCTGACTTAATGAATTCAAGAGATTCTCTTAATGAATAGAAAGAATTACTTTAAAAAACATATTTATGGGGTGCCTGGGTGGCTAAGTGGGTTAAAGCCTCTATCTTCAGCTCAGGTCATGATCTCAGGGTCCTGGGATGGAGCCCCGGATTGGATCCGGCTCTCTGCTCAGCAGGGAGCCTGCTTCCCTCTCTCTCTGCCTGCCTCTCTGCCTACTTGTGGTCTCTGTCTGTCATATCTTATAAAAAAAACTTTTTTATAAAATCTTATAAAATCTTTTAAAAATATTTCTGTGTTAAAGTGTTGCACAAGGTGTGTAAGACAAAAGTGACTCAGATATGGATCTAGTCTTTAAGGAGTTTGTATTCTAGAAAGAATGATAAGCTTAA
The DNA here is from genome assembly GCF_010015895.1 of Lontra canadensis. NCBI lineage: Eukaryota > Metazoa > Chordata > Mammalia > Carnivora > Mustelidae > Lontra > Lontra canadensis. Next base: position 3,001,201 of record NW_022631034.1, read on the forward strand.
AAAATTAGAATGGAAGGTAAAAATAAAAGTATGGTATGAAAGATGCAAATATGTGTTTGGAGGAGGGAGAAGATATCATCAAATAAAATGAACAGGGAGGGTTTCAGGTACGTAACTGTGTTTGGAGTGACACTTTGATGATCCATTAGTTTTCTACCAGGCAATGTGGCAGGGATGTGGTTCAGTAGACATTCCAGGCAGGAGAAAAAACATAAACCCAAGGATGTGGACAAAGTATGAGATCTCTGTCTGGATACATCTGTAGCCAGGAAGCTAGGAAAATAGTGGATAAAAATAAAGATGAATATTAAGGAATAAAAAAACATTAATGGATTGTTCTGTAACGGGTCAACTGATCACTTAGGGAGAGCAGTTAAAATGGAGTGCTTCAGTCACTTGACAAGCATGTATTGAGTGTCTAAATTATTCCATGTAGAAGCCAACTTGCACTGGCTGTAATAATTACATTATATGAGCTCTGTAAAAGTTACACAGCATGAAAAATACACAGATGCTATATATAAGATTAGATTTTTTAAAATGGAGAAACAATGAATAAACACATTTGCACATACACAGCTACATCATTTGAACAGCTCAGAGAATTGCAAACACTTGAGAAGATGGAATATTTGAAAGTCAATGCTATTGTCATAGAGTTTCATATCTTTTTTTGAAAAGTGAAGTTTCTTTTCCTTCCCTCCTCCTCTCTCCTTTACCTTCCCCCCTTTCTTTCTCTCTTTCTCCCTTCATCTCTTTCTTTTTCTCCCTTCCTCCCTATTTATTTATTTCTTTATTTCTCCTTCCTTCCATCCTTCCTTCCTTCCTCCCTTCCTTCCTTCTTCTTTCTTTTTCTCTCTTTCTCCATGGATCAGCCTGTGGCCATTCTTTTGCATATTTTGAATTCATCAATAAAGAAACTTGAAGCTTCCATTTGCACGCTATTTAAGAATAACATGGGCTTTTGAAATTACATTAAAAATGGATTCATTTAGGGAATGCTTTTAGGCTTTTTAAATATAGCCTTTTCTAAATTTAGTTCAGAGGGAGTGTTGGTATTTTTTCAATTAGTATTTTAGAGTAAATACTATGTTTCGACTTTTTATCAACTTCTGTCCCTTAGGGCAAAGTGCTTGTCCTGCTTCTGCCTTCTCATTTCCTTGTCAGTACACATAGCCAAAGGAGCACTTAGTGCTAAATGTTATAGAGAGACTTCATTTTATAAATTTATACAAACTGCTAACAAATATTAATATTTTACCATATCTAGTCACATCTGAACAAAAGGTAAAAAATACAGTTGAGGACATACTGGGTTGGGGTGGTCATGTAATGTCTGGACAGAGATGTTTGGTAAGCAGGTGAATATTCAGGTTTGGCAGAGATTGTAGGAAAATGTTTTAGAATCATTGGTTTATGAAGGGAGTGGAAGCTATGTGTACTGATGGCAGGCTTGATGACTGACTGGGAATATAGCGCATATGGAAGAATAAAACTCTAAGAATAACATACAGATAAATACTTAAATATATAGATATATAGATATATGTCTCTTTGTAGCCATAACAGAGGAAAAATAAGAGGAGAGGATCAATCGAAGGGGATAACTAAATGTTTAGTTTTCAGGTCTCTGCCATGTATATTTCTGTGCTGATTTCATTAAAATCCATAGCTTTGGCTACCACTTACACACTGACAACTGAGCTCTGGTGGCCAATGACATGATTCCCATGTTACTATTACAATATGAAATGTTTAAACAGTGGGCTAAGGAAATGAAGCAACCACACCCAAGTCACATAGGTAAAAATGTGACATCTTTCCTTTTTTTTTTTTTTTCATTCTCACTGCCCATCCCCTACACAATGTATTTGGGTAATGAGTTCCCTAGTCATAACTGGATTATTTTAGTAGACTTTCATCTGTGACCATTCTCCAGAAAGCTGTTAGATTAGTGTTTCTAAACAGTGGTTTTTATTCTGTAATTTCTTTGCTCAAACACGTTTACTTGCTTTTCATTCCCTATGGAATCAAGTCCAATGTGTCAAAAACTGCTAGACACCAGTTATAAAGAGCTATATAAACTTCTTATATATCTACCCTCACAAATCTCAAAGACAGTAGAAATTATAGACATTGGACAAATAATCCTCATTGTGATAAATATTATGAAAGGGGAAATAGAATGTGAGAACAAGGGTTAGATTTAGAAAAAGTAGTGGAAGCTGAGGCTTTAGTACTGAGGCAGTACTAAGAGCCGGGAGGGCCTCTAAAGCCACATTTAAGGTTTGAAACTTCAATAACAATGGAAAATCATTGCAGATATTTAAGCTTTGCAGTCAATTGATCATAATTGCATTAAAATAATACTTTGGTTATAATGTGCAAAACTAGAAGAAGGCTGTCTGGAGGCATGTTTGTTGAGGGAATTTTAAAAGAATCTAGATGTGATTCAATGTTGATATTCATTGTGTTTTTGGAAGCTGATATGGGAAGAAGTTAAACAGAAGAAATCTTGAAAGGAGAATTGGCAGGACTTAATTTATTAATTGTCTGTTTATTTACATTTCCTTATTTGGTCTCATACTCTTTATGCTGGCTAGAGAGAGAGTTCTAGCATGACTAAGAAGATGGACTAAATAATCTATACTTTTCTTCCTTCCAGTTTTGAGAATTCCTACCTTAATATTTGGGTTCTAGGTTGATCATCTTGATTTGTCATAATATTATGCTACTAAGTTGGGATCAAAAGGTAGACCTGTATCTACATTCTCAGGCATTTCTCAATTAAATCCATTATGTGGTTTCAAAACGTACCTTAACAAATACCTAAAACTTTACAGTTTATTTTCAAGGGATACCAGATTAGAGCATAGGCACTCTGCCCCACCCCAGCTTTACTGAATCAACACAAAACTGACATTTCAGGGACACCAAGTTAACAGTATTCTTTCTAGGAAAAATGGCTTTCAACAAAGAAGGATGACTGTATCTCAAACATGATAAATGCCTATTTTGGCTAAGTGATCTTTCATTTTGTTCTTCATGAATATATTTCATATTATATACTGTCCAGATATTAACATAAAAGATCTATAACCTATGAGTACCATTGATGCATGGAAACTATTAAGGCTTCTCATGAGCACAAGAAATATCATCAACATCTTTCATTGTGAAAAATTGCATTTCCATTTTCAGAAGTGTTATATATTGAAGTAGATATATCTGGCATATTTCTGAATAGGTTAGAGTGTCAGATCAAGTTTAGCAGGTGGTTTCCTTGCATTCACTCTGAATTCTGTGGGATTACAGAATTCTGTAGGATTACACTGAGACAGATTTTCTTTTCATATTTGCTCTGTAGTTCACTGACTTCATACAGTAGAAGCAGCTATTTAGAATGTGAGTGGTCCTGAGCCTACCTCTGAGAAGTTATCTGCATATTAATATGAATCTCTTTTCAGGAAAAAAATAACCTTGACCTTCTGAATCATACTTATTGGGGAAGGCTGTGGATCATGAATTGCTAACTTATTCATATTAATAAACTGTGTGCTGGTGAACTCATATTCATTTGCATAAGCTGCTTCTCTCTGTAGCCCATGAAATTAACATTGTTTAATGGCTGGAAATAAGATCACCTTTGGCTATACCATACTCTCATCTCCAAAAGAAAATATAAAGGGGTCTTGACTCAGTAAGCAGAAAACTGTTTTAAATGACAAGTACTGTCATTAGACAACTGGTGTGAGCCCAAGTGACAAAAGCACTGCCAACTCTAGGTGAATGTAGGATTCTAGGGCAAATGTTAGCATATAAAGCCCCTTTCTACTTAGCTTGCTTGACAACCATTTTATTCAACATGCATTTTTTAAATTGAATGCCTACTTCTGTGGTATATATCATGATAGTCCCAGACCTTCCTTTTGAAGGCTTCATAGTTTATAGTGGGAAAGAAATACCCAACTTTGTCCTATAGGCTTGGGAAACTTTTAAAAAGTTTCTTCCAGTCTCTCTCTTGACTTGTCATGGTGTTGTTGTTGTTTTTTTTTTTTTTTTTTTTTTTTTTTTAATTTGGCTTTTACTGTTGTCCTAAGTGAAGAAAAGTGAAAATTTTAATATTATCATAAACTTTTCTATTCATCTTTATATTGAGCAATCCCAGCTTTAAATGCAAACATAACAGCATTTCCCTAGTGAAATCACCAAAATTTTACACAATATTTTCAAGAACTAAGAACAAGAACATGTATATGTATTTTGTTTTTATCATAACAATGGAAATGCCACACAAAATTAACCCAACTGTTTCTTTTTCACATCTTGATATGTGTACATTCTACCACCACTGTCAACATTCAGCTTACTGTTGGGTAAAAAGGTGAAAGACAACTATAGGTTTTCCTGTATCTTCCTTCATCCTATATCATCACATTTAAGAAATAACCATTTAATAAAGGGAAATACCACAAATAAGAAAGGACATGATAGAATTTCTTGGTCATTTGTGCTTTTCAGAATACCATTGCCTTCTTTTTTGCATTTAAAGTAACTTCTTCAAACACAAAGCGTGCACTCTCAAAACTATCAGTGAACTTATTTACTTATTTTTAGATATAACACACATACCTTATAATTGCTTTGAGTCCTGTTGAATGCCCACCCATTGGAGTTCACTGAAATTCTGTGCTCATTGGGTCATCACAATGCTATGTGTGCATACAGTAGCAAAGAAGTGCAGACATATACAATGTGTGTCTCCTCTATTCATGTGCATGCCCCGTTGTTCTGCTGGACTTATAAAGCATGGGTTCAAAGATAAAATTATTAAGAATTTCAAGAAGGCAAAAATAGTGTATTAAACCAAGTGAAGGGGCCTTCTGAGGACAGGACCCTGTAATACTGCACGTGTTGAACAACCATGATGCTGCCATGGTATGGTAACTGTAGGGTACATGAGACAGAAAGAGGTTATGTGGGGAAAGATTGGGCCCAGTTTGTAAATGAACATATATTCAAAACTATGAATTTTGGAATTGAAACTGTTTGATATAAGAAACCAAAACATATTTAGGTTTTACAAAGCTAACCCTGGAGGTGGTATGGAAAATGCACTGGAAGGTAATAGGGGTGAGGGGAAACTAAATGATACCAGTGGCAGAAAGACTGTGTTGGAATGTAAGGTTGTATAGGAATGACAGCTCTGAGAAAGAATCTTTAGAATTTGGTACTTCAATTTAGGAAATGAGGTAGGTGAGAAGTATGGAAACAAAACTGGTTTCTGAAGTAAGCTTGGCACTTAATTTTCAACCTGCAAATCACACCATCCAGCTCTAAGTCTCCTAAATTATTATCAGTAAATATGTAGCATTATATGTATTTCTCTTCTTTCAATGTCTTGGAACACTGATGACAAGTGTGCTTAGATTATATGGCAAATCTCATTTAGCAAGAACGTGTTGTTAACTGAGCTCATTGGAACCTTTTTAAAATGGGTGGACCAAAAATATCATGTGGTTCTGAGCTTATAGTAGGTGATAAATATTTTGAACATGGAAAAACAATGACCTATTCATATTCCAAAAGCCAGAAAATGTGCTATATATGCAAAGCAACCCTTGAAATCCTGTGGTTTCATGTAGTTCACTGGTAATTAGGGACTCAGTTATAAAGACTTTTCAAATAAAGAAAATCCATTTCATGTCTTGAGTCAGTGATTAAGAATAAGTAATATGAAAGATACTGCCTTTCCAGCTGTCAAGATCAGCTCTCTCTTAGTTAGAATGGGTGAGATGTGTTAATCACTCAGCTGGTGTATTCTTCAAAGGTGTTAATTGAAAAGGTGGCACACTCAACTTTTCATTTTATTAGCCAAGATGCTTTTCTGAGACTTTTGTTGTTGTTGTTTTAAATCATTCTTTAAAATGTTATCTCTTATTGTAAGGATATTTTTATTAACATTTTTTAGGGGAGCATCTCTTACCTCCTTAAAGGATGGTGGTTTTTAGCTCTAGCTACCTATTAGAATCACCTGAGAAGATGCATCACAATGTACCTCTACCCTACCCAGAACAATTAAATCAAGATTTCTGCGAGAGAACCCCAGGCCTCTGTATTTTCAAAAAAGCTTCCCAGGTGATTCTTAAGCATAGTTCAGGTTAAAAACAACTATGATGGTTTTTCCTCAGATCCTCAGAAACACAATTTTCATCTTAGTTCAAAGTAAATTTAATGAAAGTAGAAGAAGGAAAATGGTTCAATCAGTTAGAGGTAGAAATAATTCAGCCAGTAAAGAAAACAAAGTTTAAAAAAATTGTTTTTTGTTTCTCCTTTGTGTTTCTTTTTTTGTTTCTTTGTTTCTCTTTTTCAAATAAACATGAATGTGTTTCTTTAATAATAGTCAAACTAGTCAAAGATCAGTAACAATGCTTGAATACCATGGTTGTAAAGGGCATTAATAACCTTATGTCTCAATTTCTTTGTATTTCTATTAAATGTTTTTTTCTTATTTTCTTTGCTTAGAGACCTATTTAATTGTTCTTAGGAGAACTATCTTAGAAGATACAAGTATACCATTCTCCAATAGCATATAATCTCCTTATGTAATGAGCTGTTTCTGGAATTTTCTCTGCTCAGATAAATTTTCAAAGACCCAAGCATGGAGATTATTATTTATTATGAAGATTTTTATAGTAGTGTAGTAGATATTGCTGCAGTAATCTACATGACAAGCAATCTCCAAAATCTCAGTAGTTTATATCAACAAGTATTTATTTTTCGCACTCATGCACTTGTAAGTCATCAGTCGTTTTGCTGATCTTGGCTGTGTTAGGCTGGGCTTGTCTCTAGCCTGCAGGTGAGATGTGGATCAGCTTCACATGTTTCCTTCTGTGGCTGTCAGGAGCAGAAGAGAACTGGGCCATTGCCCCTATTGTACACAGCTCTTATTATCAGTCTTATTGTAAAATTTTCATTTTTATCCTAGAAGGCAAGGATATGGATTAGGAGTAGGAATTACTGGGAACCTGAGTTCAGAAAACTTAATCAAGTTTCTTGGGAATATGGCTGGAGTATAGAAAATCAAAAGAAATAATTGCATATTTTAGAAAAGCTGTTTGTCTATGTTGATGTTATTTCACTCTCTGTCTTAGGACAATTCTTCAGGCATGCTTTAGATGGTCTTCTTCTTAGACCTCAGAAGTCACTGGCTTTTCTTCTGACTAGTCCACCTCAACCTAGCTTCTCTTGCTGTTAAGAGTTGAGGAGATATCAGAGGAATGTAGATGTAGAAACTGCCTGACAGCTTTTGATCTTTTAGAGATAAGGTAGCATCAATTTATGGTATCTCTTAACATAATAAATTTAACATCAGAAGTTATAGCTTCTTTCTGAAGGTCTCCATGAAATATTCGTTTCTGGTTTATAAGTTGTTTAATTTTGTCATCCATAAAAAAGATAAGTATGCGTTTCATTTATGGGATATAATTTTTTCCCCCCATGATCATCTTGAAGATTTTGTGTTTGTGGAGGGAGAAATGATTTTTTTTAATGTCAATTTTATGATTCTTCAAATAGCGTATTTCTCTAAGTTTCCATTTTTAGATACAGTAGAATACGCCATTTAAACAGAATGGTCTATTTTATGGTGAAAAAACTGATGTTGGAGTAAAAAAGAGCAATAATTCAATACTGCAGCATGACGTGCACTTAGAGAAGATGGAATATGGTGGTTTGGAGAACCTCAAGCTCTACCTATAGTCAGTTCTTCTATTCCTGAAACTCAGCTCCGATATACTGCCAATTCACTTTCTTTAGTACTGTTCAGCCTCAAGGTACTGAGCTCTATCAGTCTTTGTAGGGGGAAACTAATTTGCAGGATTTCTCTGGGAGACCCATAGAATATAAAACATGGGATATTTTCTTGAAAATTAAGGTAAAGAAGCTGTGTGATATGATCTTTTCTGCACTGATTTGAAGCCTCTATAAGATTAAGGAAATTAGCTGGAAGATTAAACAACTACTTCAGATTTTTTTTTTTTTTTAATAGTGGGTTTTGCAAAACTACAACAGGTGATAACAAAGTTTTCCTACTGGGTTTCTTGCTTTGCCAGCACACCTTCTCTACATATCATATGTAGCTGGGCTGGTTCTCCATATTACTGAAGTGTCTCCATGCCATGGTGGAGAACAGAAAATGAATAAATAACACTATATAGCTGTGGGGTACTTCACTATTTCCTCTTTTTCTCTGATCTTTACTTCCTTTCTTCCCCACTTTACCACACAAGTTCTTTCTCTCTTATTTATTTCTCGCATACTTTTAAAATTCATTTGGTTGTCACTGAACAATATTTGAAACAACTGAGAAATGAAATAAAGGTCTAAGACCATTTAGGGAAGTAAAGGGAAAGAACACCCACCATTATGGAATGTCTTAACCAGGTTTTCTCATTTCCCTTCACAAACTTTCATGACAGGTATTCTTACTGCTTTAATTTTTCCGCTTGAAGAAATTGAGACCAATGCACCTTAAGTTGAACAACTTAACTCTAATATTTGTTTCTAGGTCTATTTTACATTAAATCTCCCCTTTTTTTCTCCTCCCACCACCATGCTGAAAAGGAATTGATTGAAAAACTTTTGTTCTTTCCTGTGATTTTACTTCCACCTTTTAAACCTACATTGTTCTCCTCCCTGCCTTTTTTAAAAAAAGGATTTATTTAAAAGACAGAGAGAGAGGGGTGCCTGGGTGGCTCAGTGGGTTAAGCCGCTGCCTTTGGCTCAGGTCATGATCTCAGGGTCCTGGGATCGAGTCCCGCATCCGGCTCTCTGCTCAGCGGGGAGCCTGCTTCTCTCTCTCTCTCTCTCTCTCTGCTTGCCTCTCTGTCTACTTGTGATCTCTCTGTCAAATAAATAAATAAAATCTTAAAAAAAAAAAGACAGAGAGAGAGAGGGAGAGTGAGTGGGGGGTGGGGAGGGGCATAAGGAGGGGGAGAGAGAAACATAAGCAGACTCTGCTCTGAGCGAGGAGCCTGAGGCAGGGCACGGAGTCCCACAGGGACTACCCTGAGATCAGATCCTGAACAGAAACCAAGAGTTGGATGTTCAAATGATGTGCCACTCAGGCACCCCTACATTTCTCTCTCTCTTTTAAATATTTTATTTATTCATTTGAGAGAGAGAATGAGTGAGAGAGAGAGCATGAGCAGTGGTGGGAGAGGGAGAAGCAGACTCCCTGCTGAGTAGACAGCCTGATGCAGGACTCTATCCCAGGACCCTGGGATCATAACCCAAGCTGAAGATAGATGCTTAAAAAACTAAGCCATCCTGGTCCCCTCCTCTTTTTTTTTTTTTAATTTTAATTTTTATTTATTAGAGAGAGCATGAGTGGGGGATGGACAGAGGGAGAGGGACAAGCATACTTCCCACTGAGCAGGGGGCTGATTAAGGGCTGGATCTCAAGACATGAGATCATGACCTGAGCTAAAGTCAGATGCTTAACTGAGTAAGCCACCCAGGTGTCCCCATTTCTTTCTATTTGACCTTGTTTAACTGCTAGGCTGAGTGGATAAGAAAATAAATTTTAAATTAGTAAGATGACAAGGAGCCCAAATTTAGGAATAAATTGAGTGATCTATGGGATATTAGAATATTTTATTTTGGAAAGCAAAAAGTAGACCATGGATAGATAAATCTATCCCTAAGATAATTTTAGAGTTAATTGTGTCAGCTTACTGGTGAGTACCTACCATGAGCAAAATATCCTATTGAAAATACAGAGGTAAAAAAGATGATTATTCATACAGAGTTTGCAGCTTCAAGGAGGGTCTTCAAATAGGCAAACACATATGGATATTCTAATCTATGATACAAAGTGAACTAAAGTAGGTGCTGTTGTTGAGATAAGATTAATGGGTAGGGAAAACAGAAAACAAAGGAAATTCATTTTCATCAGAGTTATTTTGGCTCCATTTGTCAAGAAGGTGACATTTGAAATTTTCCTTGAAAGATAAGAAATTTGATGGGAGGAGAAGATATATATTAACATCTCCAGTTGAGAATATAGCATGAAAGTGAAAATATGAGATGTTGTTCTCTTCTGGCTGGAGCATAGTAGGGCTCTTGAGGGACATAATAGAAGATAATAACTGGGGAAATGGATTGAGATTAGATTCCAAAAACCCGTAGTAAGAATTTGTACTTCAATCAAGAGGCAATTAAGTTATTGATTTTTTTTTACGTTAGAAAATAACATGATTTGACTTGTGCCAAAATAATTCTGACTCTGCATGAAGGATGTACCGGGGTCTATGGTCAGAGAGAAGAGTTTGAAGGCTATTGCAGTAATGTGGATGAGAGAGGAGAGGTGATCTATTAGTTATCTATCACTGTATAATAGATTCTCCTGAACTTCTCGTTTAAAACAGCAAACATTTATTATCGCAAAGCTTCTATAGGTCAAAACCCAGTATAGCTTAACTGGGTGCCTCTAGCTTAAGGTCTTTAATGAGGCTGAAGTGGAGTTGTTGGCCCTGGTTGCAGTCATTTCAAGGCTTGACTTGGGGGCCATCCACTTCCATACTCATTCATATGACTGTTTTCAGGCCATCAGGTCTCTGATGGCTATGGTCTGAAAACCTCAGTTCCATAATCCATGAGCTTGCATAGGGAAACTCACAAACAGCTACTGACTTCCCTCAGAACAAACAAGAGAGGATGCCCAAGACAGGAAACATAGTTTTTTTTGTAACTTAATCTTGGAAGTGACAGCTCATCGGTTTTGCCATGTTTTGTTCATTAGAAACAAATTGTCAGATCCAGCCCAAATTCAAGAGAAGGAGATTGCTTAAGGACACAACCTGGACTTCCAGCTTCCAGAAGTATGAGGAAATGTTTCTGTTGTTTCAGACACCCAGTCTGTAGTACTTTGTTATGGCGGTGTAGCAAACTAATGCAAACTCCCTAGGAAGGGAGTTAGGGGAGGACAGGATGAGCAAGAAAGGAAGAGATGGTTAGAAGCATTGTGTTTTGTTTAGCAATTTCAATGTTAGTTCTTAGGCGGAAAAATGGCAACTACCAGTAAGAAAAAGAGATTCTTAAGTATAAATCAAGTGAAACAAAACTATTTGTCTTTGCTTTCTTGCTTACTTAGTTTCTTACTTTTGTTACTTACTTTATTTGTGTGTGTGTGTGTGTGTGTGTGTGTGTGTGTTTGTGTGCGTATGTGTTTTTTGTTTGTTTGATAGGGGTAGAGAACTGATAGAGCACACACAATGTAACTTGATTCCAGCCACACATTCGACAATACCATCTGTCACAGGTTGAGTTCTTCAGAAGCAGATTGAGATGCAAGATGTAGAGATTGACACAAAAGAAAGATGAAGCAGAACCTGGCAAAGGGAGAAGTCAAACTGTAATGCAAACACTTCTCAGGAGCTCTGGAAAAAGTATTGTCTGCTTAAATTACATTGGAGTTACTTTTGAGTTAGATTTAGGATACTTTGGACTCAAATGCCTGCATTTTAATAATCCTCCACATTCTGTCAGTTCAGGCTGTCTTGGAAGGGCATGGCCCAAGGCAGGGTGGCTCTGTAGCTGAGGCAAAAAGCTGGAGATGTCTGCAGTTTGCTCATTGTCCTCTCTATAATTAGACAGAAAGTTTTCTTCTTAAAAAGGATCAGGTGACACATCTTCAGGTTTACCAAATCTTCCCTGTTGTGGGGTGAAGTAAATGTTATAAGTAGCATGATTACCTGAACTAAAAACTAGGCTGTAAAATTACATGAAATGTAAAAATGTAAAAAAAAAATTTACTGTTAATCAGAATAATACTTAACATTTTAAAAAAGCTGAATATGTGCCATCATAATGCTATTGTCTATAAATAATCTTTTTCATTTATTCTTTAATAAGGTTTTACTATTATTATTTTATGAGAATATCTTCTTTTTATTATTATTTAAGATGAAAACCCTTAAGATTTAGACATGTGAAGTTATTCCTTCAAAGTCATGCCATAGGTGGCAGACCCTCGATACAAATCTAGGTCTCTTGACTCTAGAATCCATGATTTTAACTACTAATTAATATTACAAATTGACTGATAGATGATGTCAAACTTAAAGCATTTCTTAAATGATGCACTACAGGATTTTGTTCAGATATCTGTACTGTTGGATAACACTTTAAATGACTGGATGGAGACATATCAGCCGATGAACTTGTCAGATCTGTAGATAACAAAAAAGCTGGGAAGGATAAAAAAAACAACAACAAACTTTGGACACAAAAATCAAAGGGAATCCTAGACTGCAATTTTGTTTGAAATTATTAAGATGAAATTTAGAAAGGAATACACATGAAATTTTACAATAAGATTCAGCATTTTCCTATACAAATTCTGAATGAGGGAAAACTAACTTAAGATCATTCGTATGGGAAAAAAAACTTTATGGGATTTAACTGACTCTAAAGAAATCAGCAAAAAAGGAAAAAGACTAAGCTTGAATATCAACTAAACCTGAGTTTAGATCCTGGTTTCAGTACTCAAACTTGGCTGGATACTTTGACTTTTTGAGACTCTTTTTTTTTAATATAAAATGAGTATAATAATAATATCTGCCTTGATTACTTCAGAGATTTCTCAAGAACATTTTGTTAAAAAAACACACACAAGTTAAAAGAGCTTTATAAACTGTTATAGATTAAGTAAAAGCCAAATATTTGCCATTATTTTATCATCTCATGTCAGACATGTAGTAGGTCGGCAATGTGAAGAATGAGATTAGAGTAGTCCTAGAATATGCCTAATTTTCACTGGATTACCTCCATGTCAACTCCTTTCCTGTGTGATTTAGGGTCTAGCTATAGCTGAAGGCATAGTTTCACAAGGTAGACTTGGAAAAAATGGTTGTAGTTAGATGACTTTTTGTGGAAATCTATTAAGAGTGAAGAGCTACAGATTCCAGGAGGACTGAGTAGGGAAAAGAAAAGAAAAGGAAAAGAGAGGAAAGGAAAGGAATGGAAAGGAAGGGGAAAGAAAGGAAAGGAAAGGAAAGGAAAGGAAAGGAAAGGAAAGAAAAAAGGAAAGAAAAAAGAAAAGAAAGTTATAACAAAATTTCCTACTCTGAAAGTCTGTAGATAATGTTTAAGTTTACTTTCTACCAAAGTCTTTCTGAGTAGGAAATTTTGTTATAATAAAATTTTCCTTGTCCTTTTCAGTCCTCCTGGAATCTGTAGATTTTTGTTTTAGTTTTCAATTTCCACAAAAAGTTATCTAAATAAAGAAAAAGAAGAAAATAGTATTATCAATTTATAGTAATTATTGTGCTAGATCTTGTACAAATATTTTGTTTCAATTTTCCTCACTTTGTATAGCTAGAAACACTGAGGCTTGTTTCTGTTTTTTTTTTTTTTAATTAAGATTTTTTATTTATTTATTTGAGATAGCTGGAGAGGAAACAAGAGCCAGAGGGGAGGGATTGGAGGGAGAGGGGTAAGCAGGCTTTCCACTGAGCAGGGAGCCCAATGCGGGCCTTGTTCCCAGGACCCCAAGAACATGATTTGAGCCTAAGGTAGGTGCCTAACCAACTGAGCCACTCAGTCACCCAGAGGTTTGGTTTAAATAAATTGTTTATAAATAGTTAAATAAATTATTCAATTGCTAATTAGGGAAGTTGGATTGGAATCCAGATTTCTGACTCCAAAACTACATTAAACGTCTTTCTATCTCTGCCATGGAGACTGAAACACTGAACAAAGTATGTTTTTAACTCATCACCTTCTGTCTTAGTGTCACCTTTGCCACTCTGCGAGGGAAAATAAGAGCTACTCATAGAAGGATTGTCAAAGGTAGTGACAGCAGTTCTTGTTTTGAACAATAACCTCTTATATGGAATGAGATGAGGTTTTAATGATATGTGAATCTTCCTACTTTTATCCTTCTTATAGATGTGACCTCCATGGGATTCCAGAAACCAGTCAGGCTAAAAGTTTTTAAAAACAGTTTAAGGAGACTATGAATCATTCACATATGTGATGTAATATCTCAAGCTCAGTCTCAAGGAGTCAATTATAACATTGAGATAAGTTATAGGTCCTCTGGGACCCTGTATAACATTCATTATACCCTCTCAGTTCAATGTCTTACTTATACCATAATGATCCATATTCCAGAACAAAATACTGTGGTCAGTCTGGGCTCAGGGTTTATAAACAAAGATGAAGGAACTTGCCTGCAAGTTCAACTTGAATTCATAAGTCAGAGGCACAGGGTCTCTCTGGATAACATGGTAGTCCTTTAGATCATGGGCCAATCAGTAAGTCTAACACCACAACATGGTACTGGACACAACTGACATCCACTGTCTCAGTCAGACCAGGCTACTGTAACAAAATACCATATACCATTTAAAAATTTGGAGGTTTTATTATTTTATTATTTTCATTATCATATCTTTGGCCAGGAGCATAGTGATATGATATTAGAGTTGGAACCCACCAAAAAAAGAGAACATTCTTCTCTGATTGATATAAAAAAGTACTCAGAAATATAAATTAATCCTGGTAGTGAATAGTATTATTATTCTACGCACCAGAAGCATTCCTGGCATATCATATAAATGAATCTGGGGGATCAAAAACAGAGGAAGAACACAAATCTTCTCTTCTGCATCCAAGGAATTTAATGCTCCCAAATGTAGTTGATTAGAATGAACAAACCAGGGGCGCCTGGGTGGCTCAGTGGGTTAAAGCCTCTGCCTTTGGCTTAGGTCACGATCCCAGGATCCTGGGATCGAGCCCTCCATCAGGCTCTCTGCTCGGCAGGGAGCCTGCTTCCCCCTCTCTCTCTGCCTGCCTCTCTGCCTACTTGTGAGCTTTGCCTGTCAAATAAATTAATAAAATCTTAAAAAAAAAAAAAAGAATGAACAAACCAAATGAAAGTTGTCCTGATTCTAAATTATTACTTGATGTATTAGCATAGGGTAGAAAAAAAAAACATACAGCAGAATATATTTGACAGAATGAACCCTTGGCATTTGGAAAGCATAAGGTAAATTAGGAGTTAACCTTATCAAACCTGAAAAAATGAGCTAGTCTGAAGTTAGCTCAGTGGTTTTTAAGAGGCCTTTAAAATTTGTCCTGTTTTATGTGTAAGGTAAAGTAATTAATCAAGGAATTTCATTTCTTTTCTCTCTCTCTCTTTTTTTAGATTCCAAATATAAGTGATACCATGAAGTATTTGTCTTTCTATGGTTGCTGGGGGAAACAGAGATTGGTAAAAGGGTACAAACTTTCAGTTACAAGATGAATAAGTTCTGAGAACCTAATGTATAAAATAGTAACTATAGTAGGTAGTACTGTATTATACAATTGGAATCTGCTGAGAGAATAGAAATTCATTGTTCTCACAAAACAACAACAAAAACAACAAAATGCCCTGCAACCAAACCAAACAAGACAAAATGACAACAACAGAAAGAAAACAAAGAAAAGAGAGGGTAAAAATATGAGGGGATGGTAGTGTTAATTAACTTGTTGCAGGGAGTCCTTTCATAACGTATACGTATATCAAATCACATTGTACACTTTAAATATTTTGCTTTTTTTTTTTAAAGATTTTATTTATTTATTTGTCAGAGAGAAAGAGAGAGAGAGAGACGGAGAGCAAACACAAGCAGGGGGAGCTGCAGGCAGAGCAGGGAGCAGACTCCCCATGTAGCAAGAAGTGTATCGTGGAACTCGATCCCAGAACCCTGGGATCATGACCTGAGCTAAAGGCAGCTGCTTATCTGACCGAGCCACCCAGGTGTCCCAAAATATCTTACTGCTTTGTTAATTATTTCTCACTGAAACTGAAAATAATTAATCAGAATCCAATTAACTGGAACATTTGAGTAAACAGAATGTCTTACATATTTCCTTGTAGTCTTCACTTTTGTTGATTAAAAGTTGAGTTATCTGGTTATTTTAAAATTTTCTTCTATAATTGTTCTAATAATAAAGTAAGAATTTCAGACTAAGAAAGGAATTAATGAATAGCAATTGTCCAAAATCTGTTCTTAATCATAAACTCAGTACCCACTGAGGTCTCCCATTCAACATTTAGGCTGTTAGAAATGACATTAAATGCTAAAGTAAAATCTGTCTCCTTATAAACTTCTCTTTAGTGGACATATTTTATCTTCTTTCCTCTGGTATCACAAATCCTGGTCAGGCTTTGGTGCCCATTTGTCTATTGATGCTGCTCATTTCAGTGTCACCAATGACCTTCACATCACTAACTATAAGGACCAATTGTGTTAATTGGCTAGGGCTGTTACAACAAAGTCCACAGACTGGAGCCATAGATAACATTCATTTTTTCACAGTTCTGGAAGCTGTAAATTTGGGATCAAAATATTGTCAGGGTTGGTTTCTCCTGAGGCCTCTCTCCTTCACTTGTAGATGGCCATCTTCTTATGTTTTCACGTGATCTTCCCTCTGTGCATGCCTATGGTAACATTTCCTCTTCTAATAAGGACACCAATCATATTGGATTAGGGCCTATACTAATGCCTTCACTTTAACTTAATTACCTTTTAAAGACCCTAATATACCTCCAAATATACTTACATTCTGAGCTACTGGTTGGGGGTTAACTTCAACATCTGAGTGAATTGTGGGGGACAAAATTCAGTCTGTAATATCAACTTTTTCAAATATCGTCTTACTTGATTTTTAAAAAACTTATTTGAATTTTCTAATGTGACTGCCTAGGTATCATATTCTCCTAGCCTTTCTTGTATTTTATTAGTGTCTCTTTTTGTTTTAACCCAAATCCTTCATCTTTGGAATTTCCAAACCTTTGAGTGTCCCAGGACACCTAATCACATTTGTCTCTACTCACACCTTAGGTGATCCCATCCTGTCCCATATATTAAGATCTGTCTCTATATGCTGATGGCTATTAAATGTATTACTCAAGACTGAGACTTTTCCCCTAATACCCATACATGTAAGTCATATGCTAACTGCCTACTTAACTCATTTGGAATTAAATTCCTGCTCTAACTCCTACCTTGAATCTATTCCTTATTCCTCTTCCCCAATGAGTTACTTATAAAAAAATTTTGGAAATTTCCTCAACTCAGATCTTTTTTCATGTCCTACATCTATTCTAACAACACATTTTGTTTACTTCACTTTTAAAGTATATCCAGAATATATCTGCTTCTTAATACCTTTACTATTACTCTTTATGCAAGCATCTGTCAGCTGGAAAATAGCTGTAGCCTTCTACCTCATCACTTTGCTCCCACTATATGCCTCCCTTGTAGTCTATCCTCCACATAGAGACCATAGTGATTCTTTTCAAGCCTGTTGGATAATGTGACTTGTCTTTTCTAACTTTCCAATGGCTTCCTTTCTTACAGAATAAAGCCTAAAGTCTCTACCATGGTGTACAGTTCCTCAATTATTTTCCCCTTAACTTTTTCTAATCTAGCTCCACTGTGCTGTTCATGCTGTTTTTTAACCTCTGAACCTCAGAGCTATTTCTTGAACATACCAAGAGTACTGCCATGTAAGAAGGGTCTTTCCGTTTGTTCTTTTCTATGTCTGAAAAGCTTTTACCCTAGTTTTCCACATGGTTCCCTTTCTCACTTTATGTCTTTGCTAAGAAATCATCTTAACAGACATGCCCTCTATGACCTCATATTTAAAGTGAGAATCTTCATTACTCTTCTTCTTTATACTCTGCTCTATTTTTATTTATAGCTCTTATCACTTTATTTGCATTTGTATTATTTGTTTACTGTTTATCACCCACTCCTAGAATGTCAGCTCTAGGGATCAAGATATTCATTCACGTATTCATCCTTTCAGCACATAATATATATTGGACACTCTGGAGACAGGACAGAGTCCATTATTGAGCACTCCTTCTATAAATATGCACAGTTTTAGATGTTGTGGATTCATTGGTGAATCAAAGATTGAGTCCATGATGGCCCTTTAGGCATACTCTTTGAAGATCATCATTTGCCTGTATTTATGACTCAAAGTAATTCTTACTGGTTCTGTAAGGGACAGAGAAAAGGATATTAACTCCAGGTCATTTATAATAGCAGAGAGTTGGAGGAACTCCAGAGGACTACAAGATGGAGAATGGATAGATAAAATACAGTGGATGGACATTATGAAGACCTATGCCTTAGTTAGAAACAGATTAGTATACAGAGCAATATAAATAGATCTCTCTGGCATAGTGCTGAATGAAAAGAACAAGATATTTAATAAAATACTTTTTATGTGAATTTGAAATATATATGCACAAATGCCAATGTATTTTTTGTAAAAAGGTAGAAAAAGATATGTATTAAATTCATTAGAATGCTGCCATGGGGGGAAGGAAATGAGATCGAAGTCTGAAGAAAAAGCAAGGAAATGAATCAGCGAATGGATAACTGAGCAGGTGAGATATAAAAGAACAGCACTGAGTAGACCAATGATGCTACTATGTCCTCATTAACTTAATTGACAGCCCAAGTCTTCTCATTTCCAGGGGAAGTAGGCTGTTTGAGCAGTTCCTCAAGTGTCACAGTTTTCAGAACCTGTAGCATTCTGGATCATCTCTTCTGAATCATTTCATTCTGTGTCCAGTTTATCTAATATCCAGACAACTTTCCAGATTTCCTACAGCTATATGTGGAACAATAATTACTAAGATTAAAATTATGTCCTTGGGAACCTAGAAGATTTTAAATTTGAAAAGAAGAATTCCATTATATTCTGTATTCTACTTACTAAGGCAGGGGAATGGATACTAAATTGTTAAAAAAAAATTCAATTAGCTAGATGTTATGAGTTTTCTTCCTGACTGATATTTTATGGCATTTGACTTAAATAAAAATCATAGAGTACACTCAACAATCATGAGGAACAGTAAAAATGAGTCACATAGTGACCCAGACCACTGAATATTGATGTTTTAGAAGACAGTGTGGTAAAGTGGTTAGGAACAGGGATTGTGGATTCCACCTGCTAATGTCTGAATTCTCTTTCTCCAGTTTTTGACGATGTGATTAAGCCACCATCCCTTTATTTTTAAAAGAGGGATAATATCCTGGCTTATAGGTTGCTATAAGGATTAAGTGAAATATTTTGTGTAAAGTCCTTAGAACAGTATTTAGTACCTAATGCATACTCAATAAATGTCAGCTTTTTTTTTTAATCTCAGTAAAGTAGCACATTCCTTTAAATAAGATATATTCAGATTCCATTACCATGTCAATTGTTATGTTTGATGTTGAGAGAAAAGACCAAGGGCTAGATTTTTTGTTTGATACTCTAATACTCTAGTGGATACGGTAAATACATACACAAATTTCTGGCGTACAATTTTTAGGAACTCACTATGTACAAATTGCCGGACATAGTGGGTTAATTTTGTGTGAAGGAGTCACAGAACCTTAGAGGTGATGACACTTGGAGATAAGACATTCAGCCTTTCATTCAGCAATCATTTGTTAAGAATCTACTTTGTGACAGAGCTTGTAATAAAGGCAAGGAATATAAAATTAATATACATAATTCCTTTATAACATTTCAATTTAGTGGGAGAGGTAGACACATAGAGGTAGACATATCATATGCAGTGATATAAATCCTAATATTTCATGGTAAATATTTTGATAGAAATATGAGTAAAATACTATAGGGTGTCACGTCCTATCATGTCATGTCATGTCATGTCACAGCAGACATCTCCAGAGATGAGGTAATAGGTTAGCTGCATATGGAACAATGAGCAGGATATGGCAAATAGAGAAAATCTAAAAGAGACTTCCAAGCTGAAGAAACAATACCTGACAACCATCAGAAAGAGATTTTTAAGGGGTAGATCTATGAAGCATACTAGGCTTAAGTTTCAGGACCTCTTGTTTGAGTGTGCCTCTTCTATTTTTCCATGTATTTTTCTCTGAGAAGGTAAGAATCGATAGAAAAATGGGGTATTGAAGGCATGGAAATCTGCTCCTGCTGGTGGTCCAGAGACTGTGGGTGGGGCTGGAAAGTTGCCTGCACTACTTCTCCTTCTGCCAGGTCTCCATCAACACCCTGCGCCCAGTATGCTTCACTAATTGTCCCAACTCTATCTTAGATTGCAGGAAGAAGGATCTAATAAGATGCTGCTCTGCATCCCTTTAAGGGTCACTGAGATCCAAATTATGACAACCTGGTCCCCCCTATTTCTAGGATCATCATGATAGGACATTATAGAATTAGGGGAGGGGTGCTGAGGTAAGTGAGGAGCTGCTTGGGTTGTGTTGGACTTAGGGAGAGCAAAGGACTAGAGTTCTCAGTGGGCTTGCTGCAGAAGTGGCACCAAAGCAGAACCACAAAGTTATAGATGCAATGAAAAGAAGCATTTCTAAACTATTAATCAATCAATCAACATCATCATCCAGATCAACCATGATGAATTTCTATTCAGAAACCCTTACCATTCCACAGAGAATATTAAAAATCATTGCACGTGAAGAGGCAGTCAAAGAACTTGCAGCCTCCAGATTTAGAAAAATAGGTATTGGCTATGTCAGGACATTAAAAATGTTAATTTTCTGGATTATTTTTTGTAGTTATATTTTTCAGCTTTCTAAAATTTATAATTTTTCATGATTTTGTAGTTATGTAAATTTTTCTCAAGAAAGACCCCCATATTTGCATAAATGTCTGGTCTCACAAAAAATAGATTCCTCCTTGATTTATAAGATAAAATATTTTTTTCTATTGAAGTTTCCTCCCTTTGCTCCATGTCATTCTTAACCAAAAGTTCTATATGAAGGACGATAGCTATATGTATGTATATGTGAACACATACACAAATACATACATACTCTTAAAATTTATTAATAGCTGGGCAAAGACTGGCATCTTCTATGGTACTACTTAAATACTCTCTAGCGAAATCTTGTTTGGGGGATATAGCATAGGCTAGAGGTAGGGCCTCCTGCTTGTTTTGTTGTTGTTATTGTTTTATTTTTTTTTTCTTTTTGAATCTGACATTGTTGTTTCTGTAAACCAGGGTCCAACTTAGCCTACCCATGTAATTGCCAGTGCAGAGAAAATGAAACACAAGACCTTGCTGGTTCCAAAGGCAGAATAGCAAAGAAATAACCATTTTATATAATGAATTCACTCACTAGTAAAAATGGCCCAATCACTCTTCCAGACTCTGATTAGTCCAAATTTCCAAAGCTTCTTTTCCCATGGCCAGTTTCTTTTCCCGTGGCCAATTGTGTTCGATGAAGGAAGGTGGGCAGAGGCAGACAGTCCTTATTTAGAAAAAGGCAATTTTGAAGGATCCTATGTGATAAACTTGATTTTATATTATTCACAATTAAGAGCAACTGTAGGTTTTTAAAAGATCAAACTCAGCTGCCTAGACTTATTTTTGAGGAAAGTGACTTTGGAATAGGTGAATAAATATAAATGTGAGAGGTTCTTTTCAGAGACATAGTTGCCACATTTCAGGTAAAAGATTGTGAAGACCTAGGCAAAGACAATGCCAAAGTGAATGGAGAAGTGTCTAGATTTCAAAGATATTCCTAAATGATATTTGAAAGTAGTAGATGACTTGCTTGATTCTGGGACTGAAGAATTAATGTAGGCTTGGTTTATTTTCTAGGCTTCTGGTTTTGGAGAATGGATAACTTGTAATATTGTTTGGAGCAAATGAAATTCAGAAAATTTGGTTTATGGGAAAAATAATGAGTTTATTAGGTAGATAGAAATTTGGATCTTGAGCTTGGGTGAGATGTTGGGGCTGGAAATAAAGTTGTAGGTGTTGTCCACAGGTATAGTTGAATCCATGTAAAAGGAGAAGGTATATAAGGAGAAGAGTTAGAAAACAAACAGGGAAATTTCTTAAAAAAAAGAAAAGAAAAGAATAATTAAAGCAGTAAAGGAAATAAAGCCAGTGAATAAAAATAAGGAGGAACTTTTACAGAAGTTGGAACCAAGAAATGTGTAACCTGAAGGCTAAGGGAAAAGAAAATATCATAAGGTGGAGAATGGCGAATGGCCAGTTTGAAGAGTTTTAAATAGGGACAGAATATAATCAATTTTCCTTTTAGAAATTGAAATAAGTGAAACAAAACTTGAAGCAGGAAAATCAGCTTGAAATTATCATCATACTCTGAGAGAAAGGGAGATGCCCTCAACCAAACAAAAGAAGTAGAGATACAAAGAGAAGAAAGAGACATTTAGAAATCACTTTGGCAGAAACTGATAGGACTGACATGAGGAGTGGAGGAAGCGGAAGTCATGACTGATTCTGAGGTTTCTATCTTTATGAATGGTGGTGCTATTACCTGAGATGGGGAAAGACAGGGAAGCTGGTTTGGGGAAATTTGGAAGAAGGTAACATATCTTAATTTGAATTTGTTGAATGTGACATGCCTTAAGACATAAATTTTAAGATGATGTTGTGACAGAAGCAAAGTCAATAAGTATCCTAAATAAAAATTTTGCTCAATATATTCATGAAGGTAACCAGCAAATTTACAATGAGAAAGTAAATTCACACTAAGCATTTGGCTTGGGATGTGTGATGTTTATTAACATGTAAACTAGATGAAAGGAGAAAAAAGAACATAGATGTAAGAATGTTCTAGAATTGGATTCAAATCTTGGTCCTGCCAGTTATATCTTGTGGGACTTTGCATAAAGTAGGTACTCAATAATGTTAATTATCCAACTATCCCATTTCTCACTCTCACATCCTTCTTTTGCTCTCTTCTTTCTCTTCATTCTTTCCCTATTGTGGGATCAATCATTTGAAATAAAACTGCTGGCCTTAAAGATGTGCACTCAAAATACAAGGGTTGTATACTGTATTGATAAGGATGGTTTCCTTATGTATACCTTAAGTATACCTTCTTTTATGAATTAAGTATACCATTAAGTATATAATGATATACTCATAATTTAAAGTAACTATCCTGGTACCCAGATAAACAGCACTCATTTGAAAATATCAATTGAGCAGTTTCTTTCTGAGATGAGTTACCTATACTCAAAGGAGAAACTCAAAAGAGAAAAAGAAGAGAGAGAGGGATGGAGGGAATCGTGCCTAACAACATTAATTCAAGCTAAGTAATTTCTACTTCTTTTCTTTCAAAATAAAGACAATTAAGAAATACTTTGTCTATAGACATATTATAGAGTCATTGAAGGAGCTAATGAGGGTTTTAGAGATTATGGAATATGGTATTTTCCCTTTCTTTTGTAGCAGAATCTTCCTCCCACAAATGATACTTTATACACATAAAAAATTTATTAACAAAGTTAACGGAGTTTTCTCAGATTGATGTAGGGGTAGGATTCTCTGAGCCCTGCTTTCACAGTCTCTCCTAATTCCTTATTTCAGTTGGTCCCTGACGTACCATGGCGCCATTCTGAAATTCTGGGACTCAGTGGAAGAGAGTTTCTAATCATAGCTTTAATCCAACTCTCTTATTTAATGAAGGGGAAACTGAGTCAAATGGTGAGGAGGCATGGGGTGTAAGTAGGTTTCTCCATGTCCTGGTAGTGTAATGGCAGTGTTGTCTTGACTTCTCTTCTGGGCTTTTTTTGGAGAACCCTTTTTTAAAGTCTGTATTTTGAGCAAATCATTATCTGCCCACTTTAGTTTTGCATCTATTGTTCCATAAAAATAAGAAAAAAATCAGAGTGTTACTCCAACCAACCTCTCTGTCTCTAGGCAGAGTCCCAGAAGTTTGACAGCTGCATGAGACAATATATAAAGCTTTTCATTCTGAGGACTGACTAGCTGCCTGCCAAATTTGATTAAATGGGAGTGGTAGTTGGCTAGGAAGTTGGGACTGAATGAGTGGATTCCTTGAGGGCAGCCAAGAAACGGAAGTCTCCCATGTGGACATGTAGCATGGAATCCTACTGGGACTAAAATGCACATCCAGGAGCCAGGACTTAATGACCACACATTCATCTCTGGTGCTTACATGAGGTGGCCTATGCAGTGCTTTCTGAAGACCACATAGGATTTTATATGGCAGGAAGGCTGAGAGGCCTAAGCTCTATCATGGCCAGGAGGGCATCAAAAATAATTAGGGGATGATGAGGAGGGTATTTACTAGTTTTAGGAAGAGGCAAATCTAATCAATGCCTTTTCCAAGTCAAAGTCTTGCTGAGGCTTTACCTCAGTGGAATATTCAACTAATTTAAAATCATTTTCATAAACATTTTCTGAGCCCCTACTATGTCCAAAAAGTTGTTTGGTGAGCTTTAGATAATCAAAGTAACTTACTTACCTCAAGAATTTTATATCAAGGGCGCCTGGGTGGCTCAGTTGGTTGGGCGACTGCCTTCGGCTCAGGTCATGATCCTGGAGTCCCAGAATTGAGTCCCTCATTGGGCTCCCAGTTCCATGGGAAGTCTGCTTCTCCCTCTGACCTTGCCCCTCTCATGCTCTCTCTCACTCTGTCTCTCAAATAAATAAATAAAATCTTAAAAAGAATTTTATATCAAAAAGACATGAAATCACTATTTCTATTAGAAAATTTCTGCCCTTCTAAGTTCATTGCAGCACTAGTCACAAAGAGCAAGATATGGAAACATGTATTGTGTCTCTAAATGCATGAATGGATAAAGAAAATGTGATACTTATGTGTATACACACACAGAGCAATATTATTCAACCATTAAAGGGAAATCTTGCCATTTGGGACAATATAGATGAAACTTGAGGGCATTATACTAAGTGAAATAAGATAAAGAAAGACAAACACTGTATGGCCTTAATTATATATGGAAACTAAAAACATTCAAGTCATAGAAACAGAGAGTAGAACAACAGTTGCCAGGAGTTGAGGGGTGGGGGAAATGGGGAGATGCTGGCAAAGGTATGAACTTTCAGTTATCAGAAAAGTAAGTTCTGGGGATCTAAGGTACAGCATGGTGACTATAGATAACATCTTGTATTGTATACTTGAAAGTTGATATGGGAGTAGAGCTTTAATGTTCTTATCACAACAACAACAAAATTATGTGAGGTGAAACATGTATTAATTGTATTAACATGTATTAATTTAATCTTATTGTAAACATTTTGAAATACATGTATCAAATAATTACTTTGTATACTTTAAACTTACATAATATTGTATATCAAGTATTTCTCACAAATTTGGAAAAAAAAAGAATTACAGTAGTGAGAGAAATAGGCGTGTGTGTGTGTGTGTGTGTGTATGTGTATAGACTTAACAGCTCACTCATCTTCATAGTCTAGCAAGGTGCTTAGCTTAGTGTATGTATTTGCTGAACACATTTATAGTCCATCTAGGAAAAGGATTTAAAGCAATTGCAGCATGCTAAATAAGTATATTAGTAGGATGGAAAAACAGGACTAGAATTGAAAGAATAATTTTATAATTTTCATCTGCAAAGGAGAATTGCAGTAAATTGGCTCAAGTCATGGATCTACCACTTATTACTTGTGTGAACATTTGTAAGTTATTTAACCTCTTTATGTTTCAGTCTTCTCTATAAAATGGTGATAATAACAGTGTCTACCTTATGGCTTATAGTAGGATTTAAATGACTTAATACATGTCAAAATAATAACTTGTCAATAAAGTTCCTATATTTTGCTTTGCTTTTTGGGAAATTTCTTTCACATTATCTTCCTACTGTTTTGTGGAGTTTTAGATTATTATTGTTTCTCAGTGGTACTGTTTAACTTCAAAGGGCTCTTTTTGGTCTTATAAGTGTTTCTTTTGCTTTTTGGTAACTTACTTCATTAATGCAATTATAATTTATCTGCATAGAAGACTAAGGGTCTTCTATTCATAATCCATTTTAGTTTTCTTATATTTGCATAGATTCTGATTCTTCCAGGTTGGTTTTTTTTTTTTAATCATTTTGTTCTAGTGATTATCATTCAAATTAGAGTATTAACTTTCAAAAATGTTTGATTCTGACTCTCAATAAAATCACTTTTTATATCAATATCCAATATATATCACACAGACACAGACAACAAATACATTTATTCACAAACCATCCAAGATTAGCAATTTATGTAATAGTACTTAGTTTTACTGTGGCAACTATTGTACTTCTGATAATCTGTGAATTAAAAAGCAGATAGAGGGCTCTAAGTGTGCACATTGGCATTATTCACCAGAACTTCCAGTAAATTGGCCTAGCAAGCCCATCCAGTTGACGATACTTCAATATTAATATTGTTAAGTCTTTTTCTTAGGCTGGGCACTTTACTAGGGATTTTGCTAGCAGTTTCCTGTGTGGAGGATAAGGTATAGATACTGCTGCCAGCATGGGGAGGGGTGCTCAGGATCTCAGCATCCATATGCATGTTCATTTCCTCTTTTCAATGCAATATATCAAGCCCCAATTCTATCTGGTTAGACATTACAAAGATTCTGTTGTTACATTTCTAGAAAATAAACCAGTTTTTTGCCAGGGGAAGGGAGAAGTAATTGTCTGATTGCATGGATGCTGTAAGGGATCTGATTTTTATAATTGATTTCTAAACAGACTTTCAACCAATCTTCCTAATTTAGCCCCTGTTTGCCCCCTCTTTTAGAATACGAAAGCTGCCAATTCCTGAGGCTATTGAAAATTCTAGAGGCCCAAGTTGATAAGGTTCTCATCTCATCCCTATCATCCTGTGACTCACATTCTCAGATCTCCTAAATTATTTACCCTTCATTCATCTACTGTTTAAATTCCATATTTTGGGGGGTACCTGGGTGGCTCAGTCAGTTGATTATCTGACTCTTGGTTTCAGCTCAGGTCATGATCTTCTGGGTCATGAGACTGAGGCCAAAGTGGGGCTCTGCATTCCTCTCCCTCTGCCCCTCTCTGGCTTGCTCTCTTTTGCTATTTCTTGTAAGTAAGTAAGTAAATAAATAAATAAATAAATATCTTTAAAAAAATTCTATAATGGTTTTTGTTGATGTCCTTTCCACTTTTCTCCTCCTTTTTTGTATTTATGCCTTAAAAAAATCCTTTATTGTGGGTTCAGTGGAGTTTTAGGAGAGGGTAAAATAACGTGTACCTTCAATTCATCATCTCTATTTGGAAATCCTGGCTTCATTTTCCATCTCTATACCTTAGTAGCTATGTGTCTTTGAGCAAGAACATGACAATATTAAGAGCCTATAAAATAGTTGGTTTGTTTGGTTTTTTTTTTTTTTTTTTTTTTTTTTTTTTTTAGTACATGAAAAGCACCTTGCTGTTCCTGAAAACTGAAAAGCAGAGGTGATATTCAAAATTTTAACGAATGTTATAGAATGGGCACTGACCACCTAGGTTCTCCATGAATTTTGCTTCCTTTATTTCCAGAATGTTAGGGTCTCAGGAGTAAGAAGTCTATTTCATGTTTTGTATTTCTTCCCTTTTATGCATGGTCCAATATTAGGAGTCAATAAATACTTGCATGGATCTTGCAGATATATGGCTTTTCACTAATACTTCCTGATAATTCCTATAAATTTATAGTTTAAAAAACCATTATTCTTTTTTGAATTAATTATTTTGGAAAGAGAAAGAGCAAAGTTGGGGGGGGGTGGTAGAGGAATAGAGGGAGATGGACCGAGAGACTCTTAAGCAGGCTCCATACCCAGTGTGAGCCAGACTTAGGGCCTGATCTCCTAATGGTGAGATTATGACCTGAGCTGAAATCAGGAGTTGGACACTTAACTGACAGACCATCCATGAGCTCCTAAAAAACATTGTTCTAATTCAGTTTGTATTCTGTTACCCTAGTTGTGATTTTAAAAAATCTCCAATCTCCTACCCTGCTACATCATTAGGTTTGGGTTGTGGTAACTCAGTTTGGGGTAACTCAGCTGGAAAGCAAAGCAGACATTTTGGGACCACTGATTTTTTTCTCCTCAACCAGAGGCCCAAGAGTAAGAATCTCTTTTTGTTGGGGTGGATGAACATCACTCTTCCTCCAGTTGAATTAAGGTGGATAAATTTGACTGGAGAAAATGTGGCCACTCCTGCTTTTCCATAAAGAGTGTAATCTTGAGTGTATTACCTTATGATTTTACTTACATGTGGAATTTAAGAAACAAAACAGATGAACATAGGGAGAAAAAAAAGAGAATGAGGCAAATCATAAAACAGTCTTAACTGTAAAGAACAACCCGAGGGTTGTTGGAGGGGAGGTAGGTGAGAGGATGGGCTAAATGGTTGATGGACATTAAGGAGGGCACTTATGGATGAGCACTGGGTGTTATATGTAATGATAGATCTCTAAATTCTCCTGAAACTAATATTACATTATATATTAACTAACTGGAATTTAAATAAAAACTTGAAACACACAAACAAGTTTAAGTTTTGAAAAGGTATTAATAAAAGTAAGAAAGAAAACTATCTCAGCCAATGCAGTCTTCTACACTATGGCTTTGAGCTTTTCCTTGCAATGTTTTTCTGGGTAGAGCAGAACACTATATCCCCTTTAAGAGGTACTTTCTGGTCTAGTTATGTTTTTCTTTTTCTTTACCACACTCACAATTGTACAAGTACTTTATGCAATTTCAGTGAATTGTTGCCTGGCATAGATCAATACCAGTTCCAGTACTGACAATTTCTCAAAACGCATAACCCTTTAAAGCCACCATGTGAACAATTCCATAGAATCCTTTTTTAAGGCTCTCTTGAAACTTAAGTACTCTGTGGGGATGGCGTCTAATCAGTTTTCCACAGCAAATTGACCCCCTCAGATCTTGGGCAAGTGTGAGAGCTTGCCATAATAAGGTGAAATGGGAACTCTTAGGATAAATGGTTGTGGGTGAAGGAGAAATTTCAGAGGTGCTGATCTAAACTGGAAAATGCTAATTCATCCTCCCCAATAGACTGTTAGCATGGAAACTTTCATAGTGGTGAAAGACATAACCAAAGTGCATGAATTCTTTCCTTTGCTGAAAACTCCAGAGCCTTTAACTCATGTTTTTTTTTTTTTTTTAGTATTTTCCCCTCAAGATAGAAAAAGAACCTCCCTAAATATGCTGATCATATTTTTAAAGAAAATATGAGATTCTTTTTTTTATTATAAGAAGAGTACATGCTCATAATAAAATTGTAAAGCCCAAAAGAAGCAGGGACATCCCCATCCTGCCATGTTCTTAACTTACTGAAATAATCATTGTTTGTATCTATGTGGGTTTTTTTTTTTCTTTTTTGGTCTTTTTCTCCAGATATGAATTTTTGAATATTTGAAAAGAATGTAGTTGTAATTCTACAGTTTCTAGAATTTAATTGCTTGCTTTCCCCTACTTACTATACCAGAAGAACATTTTTAATGGTATTGTAGATTAATTATAAATGTCATATTTAATTATAGCTCAATATACTATTGAGTAGATAATTTAATTATCTTTTACTATAGAATATTTAAGTTAATTCCAATTATTTCCAGTTTAGAATACAATAAAGTAGCATTTCATAATTGTGTGGAATAAGAAGACCATCCCCACACCATCCCCCCCCCAAGATGGGGAATTATGTTAGAGCCCACTTCTTAACTTATTCCTACATAAATTCCAGATGGATTAATAATTTAATATATAAAATGGTATCATAAAAGGGTTAGAGAATCTTAGGGTGAATATTGATATAATCTTGACATAGAATGGCCTTTCTAAGCAAGAAAATACTGCAGAAACCATAAGAGTTATGTAGTAGATTTAAAGGAAAAATGACAAACTATATAAAACTATATAAAAATCTCTTTAGAAATCAATATTAAGGCAAAAAAAGGTATAAAAATGGTTTACATTTGGTGTATAGATAATTCATAAAAATATGACAGACTTATTTGAAATATTTATATACTCTAGTAATAAAAGATATGTAAATTAAGATAATGAAATATCATTTCTCCTGTCATAATTACAAAGTTTAAAGTGGTTAGAACTCCCCATGTTGTCATGATTAAGGGGAAATAGGCACTTCCAAACACAGAGTGAGATTGTGAATTGGTACAACTTCCTTGGAAAATAGTTTGATACTTTGATAATACATATCAAAGACCCTAAATATCCACCACTTTCAAGAAATTCTTGGAAATTTTTGAGCCTTATCTTCTGGGCAGTATAATTCAAGGAATTTGGGGAGGAAAGATGTAATTAAATAGATATCCATAGATGTGTGTGCATAAATACTCATCTCGGTTTCTATATAATCATGAACAACTGAAAGCAACTGAATTGTCCAAAACACTGTGTTGTTAAAAATATTTTGGCTTGATCATACAGTACAAAACCATGTGGTTCCTAAATAAAATGATGTAAATTTATATGTAGTGTTACAGAGTTGAAGACAATCATTGTCTACTAAATGGAAAAAGTATTACTGAAGAAAACGTATGGTATTCTACGTTTTTGTTGTTTTGCATCTATTTGTGTTTCTGATTACCTGGGGGAAAATCTGGAAGAAAAAACAAGAAAATGTTAAGAGTGATTACTTCCGGAGAATGAGAGTGATGTACCTCCCCCAATCTATATTACCTATTATTTGTCTTACTAGAATCATGTACTTCTTAGTACTTTTTTGAATAATAGAAATATATAAGTAATATTTTGATGAATATTTAAGTCCTTGTGTCCTTAAGTGTATTTATCATTTTAACTTAGGATAAGTAACTTAAAGTATTGAGGTCATTCTAAAGGATGTGAATATTTTTTTTTCAAAGATTTTATTTGTTTTTATTTTATTTTATTTTATTTCAAAGAGAGAGAAAATGAGAGAGAATGAGCAGGGAGAGCAGGAGAGTGGGAGAGGGAGAAGCAGACTTCCCACTGAACAGGGAGCCAGACTCAGGGCTGGATTCCTGGACTCTGGGATCATGACCAGAACCGAAGCAGACCCTTAAATGACTGAGCCACCCAGACGCCCCA
The DNA here is from genome assembly GCF_010015895.1 of Lontra canadensis. Lineage (NCBI taxonomy): Eukaryota > Metazoa > Chordata > Mammalia > Carnivora > Mustelidae > Lontra > Lontra canadensis. Next base: position 3,032,136 of record NW_022631034.1, read on the forward strand.
AGAATATGAATATTTTTGAAACTCTTGACATATCTTGCAAATTGCCTTGTATCAACATAAGACCTATGGGCATTAACATATCAGTGGTATTTTCACTATACTCTTACCTCCATTGAAAAAGTCATTACTTGTAGGAGTACATTAAAATTTTAAAGAGTTGCTAATCAATTGAATTTTCACTATTGGAATTTCTTTCTTTGAGGGCATTTTTGTTGTTGTTGTTTCTGAGTTTCTTCTTCTTTTTTTATTTTTTATTAACATATAATGTTTTATTAGCCCCCAGGATACAGGTCTGTGAATCACTAGGTTTACATATTTCACAGCACTCACCATATCACATACGCTCCCCAATGTCCATAATCCAACCACCCTCTCCCTCCCCCACCTCCCCCCAGCAACCCTCAGTTTGTTTTGTGAGATTAAGAGTCTCTTATGGTTTGTTTCCGTCCTGATCCCATCCTGTTTCATTTTTTTCCTTCTCTACCCCCCAAATCTTCCCATTGTCTCTCAAATTCTTCATATAAGGGAGATCGTATGATAATTGTCTTTCTCTGATTGACTTATTTCACTAGCATAATATCCTCTAGTTCCATCCAAGGTTTTGCAAATGGCAAGATTTCATTTCTTTTGATGGCCGCATAGTATTCCATTGTATATATATACACCACTTCTTCTTTATCTATTCATCTGTTGATGGACATCTAGGTTCTTTCCACAGTCTGGTTATTGTGGACATTGTTGCTTTAAACATTTGAGTGCACATGCCCCTTCAGATCACTATGTTGTATCTTTAGGGTAAATACCCAATAGCATCATTTCTGGGCTGTAGGGAAGCTCTATTTTCAACTTTTTGAGGAACCTCCATGCTGTTTTCCAGAGTGGTTGCACCAGTTTGCATTCCCACCAACACTGTAGGAGGGTTCCCCTTTCTCCTCATCCTCGCCAGCATCTGTCATTTCCTGACTTGTGAATTTTAGCCATTCTGACTGGTGTGAGGTGGTATCTCATTGTGGTTTTGATTTGTGTTTCCCTGATGGCGAGTGATGTGGAGCACTTTTTCATGTGTCTTTTGGCCATCTGGATGTCTTCTTTGCAGATATGTCTATTCATGTCCTCTGCCCAGTTCTTGATTGGATTATTTGTTCTTTGGGTATTGAGTTTGATAAGTTCTTTATAGATTTTGGATACTAGCCCTTTATTTGATATGCCATTTGCAAATATCTTCTCCCATTCAGGCAGTTGTCTTTGGACAATTTACTGTTTCCTTTGCATCGATTTTAAATCCTGACACTTACTATATTCCTGTACAAGTTCTAGCGGATTTGGAGTGGAGTCTTTTGGGTTTTCCACATAAAGTATCATATCATCTGCAAAGAGATAGTTTGACTTCTTCTTTGCTTATTTGGATGCCTTTAATTTCTTTTTGTTGTCTGATTACTGAGGCTAGGACTTCTAGTACTATGTTGAATAGCCGTGGTGGTAATGGACAACCCTGCCATGTTCCTGACCTTAGTGGAAAAGCTCTCAGTTTTTCTCCATTGAGAATGATATCTGCTGTGGGTTTCTTATGGATGGCTTTGATGATATTGAGGTATGTACCCTCTATCCCTACATTTGGAAGAATTTTGATCAAGAAAGGATGCTGTACTATGTCAAATGCTTTTTCAGCATCTATTGAGAGAATCATATGGTTTTTGTTCTTTCTTTTATTAATGTACTGTATCACATTGATTTGTAGATGTTGAACCACCCTTGCAGCCCAGGAATAAATCCCACTTTGTCGTGGTAAATAATCCTTTTAATGTCCTGTTGGATCCTATTGACTGGTATTTTGGTGAGAATTTTCACATCTGTGTTCATCAAGGATACTGGTCTGTACTTCTCTTTTTTAATGGGGTCTTTGTCTGGTTTTGGGATCAAGGTAATGCTGGTCTTATAAAATGAGTTTGGAAGTTTTCCTTCCACTTCTATTTTTTGGAACAGTTTCAAGAGAATAGGAATTAATCCTTCTTTAAATGTTTGTTAGAATTCCCCTGGGAAGCCATCTGGCCCAGGGCTCTTGTTTGTTGGGAGATTTTTGAGGACTGCTTCAATCTCCTTACTGGTTATGGGTCTGTTCAGGTTTTCTATTTCTTCCTGGTTCAGTTGTGGTAGTTTATATGTCTCTAGGAATGCATCCATTTCTTCCAGATTATCAAATTTGCTGATGTATAGTTGCTTATAATATATTTGTATAATTGTTTGTATTTCTTTGGTGTTGGTTGTGATCTCTTTATTCATGATTTTATTTATTTGGGTCCTTTCTTTTTTCTTTTTGATAAGTCTGGACTTATCAAAAATCTTTTGATAAGTCTTTGATAAGAGGTTTATCCATCTTATTAATTTTTTCAAAGAACCAGCTCCTAGTTTTGTTGATTTGTTCTACTGTTTTTTTTTTTGTTTGTTTGTTTGTTTCTATTTCATTGATTTCTGCTCTCATCTTTATTATTTCTCTTCTGCTGGGTTTAGGCTTTCTTTACTGTTCTTTTCCAGCTTCTTTAGGGGTAGGGTTAGGTTGTTTACTTGAGACCTTTCTTGTTTCTTGAGAAAGGCTTGTATTGCTATATATTCTCCTCTCAGGACTGTCTTTGCTGTGTCCCACAGATTTTGAACAGTTGTGTTTTCATTATCATTTGTTTCCATGTATTTTTTCAATTCGTCTTTAATTTCCTGGTTGACCCATTCATTCTTTAGTAGGATGCTATTTAGCTTCCATGTATCTGAGTTCTTTCCAAATTTCCTCTTGGATTGAGTTCTAGCTTCAGAACATTGTTGTCTGAAAATATGCAGGGAATGATCCCAATCTTTTGGAACTGGCTGAGACCTGATTTGTGACCCAGGATGTGGTCTATTCTGGAGAATGTTCCATGTGCACTACAGAAGGATGTGTATTCTGTTGCTTTGGGATGGAATGTTCTGAATATATCTGTGATGTCTATGTGGTCCAGTGTGTCATTTAAGCCTGTATTTCCTTGTTGATCTTTTGCTTAGATGATCTGTCCATTTCAGTGAGGGGGCTGTTAATGTCCCCTACTATTATTGTATTATTGTCAATGAGTTTCTTTGATTTTCTTATTAATTCGTTTATATAGGTGGCTGCTCCCATGTTAGGGGCATAGATATTTAAAATTGCTAGATCTTCTTGTTGGACAGACCCTTTGAGTGTGATACAGTGTCCTTCCTCATCTCTTATTATGGTCTTTGGATTAAAATCTAATATATCTGATATAAAGATTGCCATCCCATTTTTCTTTTGAGGTCCATTAGCATGGTAAATTGTTTTCCCTGCCTCACTTTAAATCTGAAGGTGTCTTCGGGTCTAAAATGAGTTTCTTGTATACAGCATATTGATGGATTTTGTTTGTTTTAGCTATTCTGATACCCTTGTCTTTTGATTCGGGGCATTTAGCCCATTTACATTCAAGGTAACTATTGAGAGATATGAATTTAGTTCCATTGTATTGCCTGACTGTTACTGTATATTTTCTCTCTTCCTTTCTGGTCTACTACTTTTAGGCTATCTCTGCTTAGAGGACCCCTTTCAATATTTCCTATAGAGCTGCTTTGGTGTTTACAAATTCTTTTAGTTTTTGTTTTTCCTGGAAGCTTTTTATCTTCCCTTCTATTTTCAATGATAACCTAGCTGGATATAGTATTCTTGGCTGCGTGTTTTTCTCATTTAGTGCTCTGAATATATCATGCCAGTTCTTTCTGGCCTGCCAGGTCTCTGTGGATAAGTCTGCTGCCAATCTAATATTTTTATCAGTGTATGTTACAGACTTTTTTGTCCTGGGCTGCTATCATGATTTTCTTTTTGCCACTAAGACTTGTAAGTTTTACTATTAGATGACGGGGTGTGGACCTATTCTTATTGATTTTGAGGGGGGTTCTCTGTGCTTCCTGGATTTTGATGTTTGTTTCCTTTGCCATATTAGGGAAACTCTCAATTATAATTTGCTCCAATATACCTTCTGCCCCCCCCTTTCTTCTTCTTCTGGAATCCCAATTATTCTAATATTGTTTTTCTTATGGTATCACTTATCTCTTGAACTTTCCCCTCATGGTCCAGTAGTTGTCTCTCTTTTGCTCAGCTTCTTTTTTCTCCGTCATTTGGTCTTCTATATCACTAATTCTCTCTTTTGTCTCATTTATCCTAGTATTAAGAGCCTCCATGTTTGATTGCACCTCATTAATAGTTTTTTTTTTTTTTTTAATTTCAGCTGGGTTAGATTTTGCATCTTTTATTTCTCCAGAAAGGGCTTTTATTTCTCCAGACAGTGTTTCTCTAATATCTTCCATGCCTTTTTCAAGCACAGATAGCACTTGAGAATCCTCATTCTGAACTCTAGATATGACATATTACCAATGTCTGTATTGATTAGGTCCCTAGCATTCGCTACTGCCTCTTGTTCTTTTTTCTGTGGTGAGTTTTTCTGCCTTGTCATTTTATCCAGACAAGAATATATGAATGAGAGAATAAAATACTAAAAGAGTGGCAAAGACCCCAGAATAATGTGCATTAACCAAATCAGTAGAGACCCTAAATTGTGGGGAGAGGAAAGGGGGTAAAAACAAGTTAAAAAATTAAAATAAATTTTAAAATAATTAAGAAAAATATGTATATATTAGACTGGTGAATAGAACAGAGCCACCCACTTGATTTTGGGTGTATTTTAGTTTCTTAGAAGAATTACCTCCCAAAATTTTAAAGAAAGAAAAACTTATATGTATATATACATACACACACACACACACACACACACACACACACACACACAAATAAGGGTAAACACGAAGGGATGGAATATGACTGTAACGATGAAAATTTAAACAAAATCTAAAAATTTCATTAAGATAAGTTGGTTGGGAAAAGAAAGAAAAAAAAATGGAGAGAATTTGCTCAGGCTGGAAACTAGAACAAAGCCCTGTGTTAGATTTAAGGTATCTTTTGATCTATTAGAAGTAGTTGTATCCCAAAATTTTTTAGAAGAAAAAAACCCTATATGTATACAAAAATTAAAGTTAGATACAATGAATGATAAAATATGAGTATAATAATGAAGATTCAAAAAGATTTTTTTCTTAAGAAAGGTATTGTTAAGATAAACTAGCTAAAAAATATTAAAAGAAGAAAGAGTAAAAGTTAATAAAAGTTAGAATAAGAAAAAAGTAAAATAAAGAAATTTAATTAACTTTGCAAGACGGAAGAATCATGGGGATAAAGCCATGAATTCCATGCTTTGCTTTCCCCTCCTCTGGAATTTCACTGTTTCCTTGATCAGTGAGCTTGGTCTTGGCTGGATGTTCTTGCTGATCTTTTGGGGGAGGGGCCTGTTGTAGTGATTCTCAAGTGTCTTTGACAAGGCAGATTTGCATCACCCTTGCCAGGGGCTGGGATAAGTAATCTGCTGGGGTTCGCCCTCTGGAGCTTTTGTTCCCTGAACACTTTTTGTAGAGCTCTGGAGGACGGGAATGAAAATGGCCATCTCCCAATCTCTGGCCCAGAGGAGCTAAGAGCTCGGGCCACCACTTCTCAGTGTGTCCTCAGAGAAAAGCAGTCAATCACTTTCGTCTCCCTGGTCTCCTGCTGCACTTGAGCTCACCTGGTCTGTGATTGAGCATTTCTGTCTCTGGCACACAGCCCCATTTGGAGTCTCCAAACCCAGCAGATTCCTGCCTCCAGAGAAACGAGATGAGTATCACCAGATCTGCCACTTGTGGGGTCCCACCTCAAGAATAGTGGTCTAACTGTGCCATGGATCACAGTTTAAGGTAACCCTAAGCTGAGAGTTCACTCCTTGGCTCTGTCTCTGTAGCCAGCTTCACCTCTCTAATACCTATGAGCTCTGCTACACTCAGATACCTCCAATCCTTCTGTGACCCCATGAGACCTGAGACCACCCTGTAAGGGCTCCACCCGCACTTAGCCTCTGGAGCAATGTCCTTCAGTGGAGCAGACTTTTTATAAAAAGTTCTGATTTTGTGCTTCTTTGCTCTGATGCTTGCTGGAAGCCAGCTCCTCCCCCCTGTGGTCCATCTTTCTGTTGCTTCAGATTCACTTCTCCATATGTCCTACCTTTCAGAAAGTGGTCAATTTTCTGTTTCTAGAATTGCCGCTCTTCTTCTCTTCAATATCCTGTTGGATTTGTAGGTGTTCGGAATGGTTTGATAACTATCTAACTGAACTTCTGTGACCTGATGTCATCTCTCTCCTCCACCATCTTGACTCCTCTCTCCTCTTTGAGGGCATATTTTAAAAACCATAACAATAAAGCTTGTATTGCAAGCAGTGGGTTTTCAGATAATCATGAAAGCAACATGGCTTTTTACAGACCACAAAAATGCTATAGAATGACTGGCTTTTTTTTGCTTCTTAGGCTAAGGGGACACGGTAGTTGACAAACTCACTGATACTGATCATTTTCTGGTTTACCCTTTGCAGCTCACTTGTGCCCTTTTGAGGATTTCATGCCTTTTCCTTCTTCATTCCAATGAATGAGTCATTGTTAAGGTAAAGGATATTTTACTGAATCTTATTTCTAGGAGATGGTGTTTTCACTCTACTGAGCAAAGGAGGTTAAGATTTTGGACTCTGGTAGCAATTATCTCTCTCTCTCTCTTCTCATTCTTTCCTTTTTGAATCCCTCTTATACTGTGGTGGAAGATATGGACTCTATCTTGAGAAGGACTTATGTGAGTTTTCTATCAGTTCTAGACACTGGGACAAATGTTCTCTTTCTTCTCTCTCTTCTTTCCTTCCTCCCTTTTTTTCTCTCCCTCTTTTTATCTCCCCTCCCTTGTACATGCTGCTTCTCAGTGACTATATTGCTCTTCCTTGTCCTGACCTTTCCTTACAATGCCACTGGAATACAGAGGATCAAGATTGAGGTTAGTCTTACATAGAGAGGAACTAGGAAAACTAGTTGGCCTTACTTGGTTTACAGCACCTAGGTAAAAACCATTTCTCTCTCAGGTCTATCTTAGCTTGCCAGGGAACTATATTAATATTATAAGACAAAGTCTCAAAGTCCTCTAAAGCATGTGTTTACCTAGTCTTGTTCTCTGGGCCATATAGATCACAGGAATCTTGGGAGTATTGCTTATGATATTGTAGTAGAGAATGCTAGCTGCTCATAAAGACCAGTAGTCTCATCTTCTTGAGTACAAAGTTAGACTATACTTCCCAGGTTCTTTTCTAGTGATCTTTGGTTATATGACTGAGTTCCAATGAAAGAATGTGAATAGAAGTAATTAGTGTCACTCCCAGGCCATGCCATAAAAATCTTCCTTATGTGCTTCTCCATGAATTTTCTACTTCCAATTTTTGGGAGTAGTTATATCACTTATGTACATCTTGAAATCCATGAGTTAATGATACTACAGCTTCTAAGCTGGGTAAGTGTTTATAAACAGAAGCAATCTCACATGCCATAGGATTTAATACCCAGTTAAGGATCCTGGGTGATGTTGCTAACATGCTGCTAAGATGGCTCTTAAAAGAAGAAGGAATGGCCTGCACTATGGAGAACAGAAAGACTCAGTGGTGGAAAAGGATATCCAAAGTTTTAGAGAACTGTGCATGCTAGAGTGATTATATGGATGGAACCTTCACCAGCCAACCTAGGTGGATGGGAGAGTCCAGGGTCCACTCCATTTACCAAAGCAAAAAGAATTATGTGGGGTGAGAGGGTCACCAGCATTACTGAGAAACTCAGTAGTGGCTCTTCTTTGTAGGCTAAGACTGACCCCAGGAGAATCTATCACAAAGTTAGCTTCCCCAATAGCAATTGAGGTGACAGGACCTCAAAATAATAGAAATCAGGTAGAGGCATTAATCATCAGAAACAGAATGAGTGCAATTATCATAATAACTAAATGGTCAGAATGACATAGAAAGTGTCCTTAGCTGCACAGAACTGTGCTAACAATTAATAGAATGGCATCCTAAAGGCAAATAAATGGGTAGCCAATAAAGGAGATGTTCAATTTATTCAAACAAAGGAAATCAAGGGTGTGTGATCAGGAAGGTGATGATAGTCTCCCCAGTAGAGGTCACAATCCTTTGCATTATTTCCGGACATGAGCTTTTTAAAAAATCCACAACTTAATGAGTTCCTAAAGGAGATGCTAAATCCTTAGGAAGAAGGATCCTGCAAATATCACAGGGAGTGTACACAGTAATGATTACTTCTGTCCTTTCCTAAAGGGACCTATAGTGATTTTCTTAGATATTCATATACTGGGGCAAAGGGCAATATCTAGACATTTTAAGAACTCTTGAATATAGATGCCAAGCTGACATTGATGCCTAGAGACCCGATGTTATCATGCATCCATTGCATAAGAGTAGGAGTATGTATATGGGGTCCAGGTGAAAAATGGTATCCTAGTCCAGGGCCTGTTAACTTGGATCCACTGTTCCCTGTCCTTAAATGCTTAACTGGAATGGACTTACTTGATAGTTGACAGAACTCCCACATTAGTTTTTTGGCTTGTGGAATAAGTGATTCTATAGGAGAAATCCAAATGAAGGGCACTGGAACTCTCCCATTCCAGGAAAGATAATAACAAAGCAAATAAAAACAACTTCAGGGGCACCTGGGTGGCTCAGTGGGTTAAGCCTCTGCCTTCAGCTTGGGTCATGATCTCGGGATCCTGGGATCAAGCCCCGCATCGGGCTTTCTGATCAGTGGGGAGCCTGCTTCTTCCTCTCTCTCTGCCTACCTCTTTGCCTAGTTGTGATCTCTCTCTGTGTGTCAAATAAATAAATAAAATCTAAAAAAAAAAACAAAAAAAAAAAACCAAAAAACAAACCAAAAAACAACTCCATCCTGTGGAGGAATGGTAGAAATAATGCCTACCTTAAAACCTTTAACTTTTATGGGGCGCCTGGGTGGTTCAGTTGGTTAAGCATCTGCCTTTGGCTCTCAGGTCATGATCCCAGGGTCCTGGGATTGACCCCTGCATTAGGCTCCCTGCTGTACAGGAGTCTGCTTCTCCCTCTCCCTTTGCTGCTTCCCCTGCTTTTGCTCTCTTTCTGTGTCAAATAAACAAAACCTTTAAAAAAAAACCTTTAAGGTTTGTAAGGTTGATGATCCCATTATATTTATAAGTTAATTCACCATTCTTGCCATGAAAAAAAAAAAACAAAAAACAATTGTTCTGGAGGATGATAGTGAGCTACCATAAATTTAAACAAGTACTAGCCCCAATTGCAACTGCTGTGCTCAATGTAGTATCTTTGCAAGAGCAGATTAACACTGCCTCAGGACGTGGTATGTGTCCACTGATCTTGCAAATGCATTCTTTTCCATTTCTGTTAGGAAGAAGCAGAGGAAGCCGTTTGCATTCCCAAGAGATGAACAATGTTTTGCATTTATGATTTTGCCACAAGGCTATGCCAACTCACTGGGCCTGTCATAATATAATCCAAAAGGACCTGGATTAACTGAGTTGAATAGTGCATAGAATATGGATTTAATTAGCTGAATCAGTGGCCTCATATTCATAGGACTAGATAAGAAAGACATGACAAGTACATTAAAAGCACTCCTCTATGTGAGAAGAGGGTGGAAAACAAAGCTTATGAATTTGGGTGCCTCGGTGTCTCAGTGGGTTAAAGCCTCTTCCTTCAGCTCAGGTCATGGTCTCAGGGTCCTGGGATCAAGCCTCCTATCAGGGAGCCTGCTTTCCCCTCTCCCTCTGCCTGCCTCTCTGCCTACTTGTGATCTCTCTCCCTCTGTCAAATAAATAAATAGAATCTTAAAAAAAAAAAAATCTTAAGAAGTTGTAGTGTCCTGCAAAATCAGTGAAGTTTTTAGAAGTTCAGTATTCTAAGGCATGCTAGAATATCCCTTCTACATTAAAGGACAAATTATTTTACTTTAGACTTTCTGCCACTAAGAAGGAAGCATATTTGGTAGATATCTCCATGTTCTGGAAGCACATATTCTGCACATATGGTTTCTGACCCATTTGCCAAGTGATTAGAAAGACTACTAGTTATTAATAAGCCATTAATAATATTTACTAGTTATTAGTAAAGCCCTCTGTTGTGGGTACAGGCTACAATGTAGGCAGCCCTGGTATTTGGGCTGTGTATCTAGAAAATTCCTATAGCGTTAGTTATCTGTGATCAGAAAAAGATGCTCTGTGTAATTTATGGCAGACTGCAGTAGAAAAATCAAAACATAAATGTCCATTGTTTGTCTTTGCAAGGACAAAGCCATCTGCAGCAGTAGATTGTATAACATTAAACAAACTGCTCATGCCATGCTACTGCGTTCTGATAAAGACAGAGCTCCTAACCATGAGCCATTAAGAATCCATGGGAATAGATGCAAGGGTCCAGGAGTGCAAGGGTCCAGGAGTCAAGTTGAGATACAAGACTAAGAAAGATGGGTCAGAGCTGGCCAATCCACTAATTCAGTAGGAATATTTTCTAGGCATGCTCCAAGACCTATCCTCTAAGAATTCTCATAAAATGAGCCAGTGTGTTGTCCTGCAAACGTTCATGAATTACTGCCAAACTTCTAGTAATCAAATGATTAGGGTCAATCTTCTGCAAGTACTTTGAGACTCAATATTTTTAAAAAAATTGTATACATCATAAGACTGACTTTCAGTTAAATCCTATAGCTTTTATCAATGTGACAGTGATGCTGATACTTAAGACAGTGGATACACTCTCCATCTCCAATACTCTTTATCTACTTTCTTGTTTAATTTCTCCATCACGGTTATCAGCTTCAAACTATTACATATTTTATCTTACTTATTGTCTTTTTCTCCCACTAGAATGCAAACTCAACAAGAGTAGTAATTTTTGTCTCTTCTGTTTACTGCCATATCCATTCCTAGTTTCCAGGACTGTGGTTGGGATATAGCACTGGCTTGATAATTTGTGTGTGTATATGTGAATGAATGAATGACACATAAGAGTCTAGTGCAGGATCTTATTTTTGTTCTCTTTGATTAGTGGGGTACATTAGTATACTGAACTTGAAGTGAAATAGAAGGGACACTTCAGCTAAAGTCATTCTGGTGACTTTATGAAGATGCTATTTCCTAACTATTTCTTTATATCTTCCTTTGGGATATCAGTGGTCCTGGTTAACCATATACCCAGCTCTAAACCATTCTTCTGAATAAAAGGGAAAATGAAATGTAGGAAAATGCTGGCCTCTAAAGCTGTTTTAATATTTTCCATTTGGTGAAGGAATGCACCTGCTGAGGCTGTCCCTCCTGGTTTGGGAGATGCCTTTTGAAGGCTTTGGAAGGACAGCCCATATTTGCTCCACTCTGGGTATAATGAAATTCTCTCTTGCTGTTTCTATTTCTTCCCTTGTGTCTTTATCTTCTTTTAACTAGAATAGCCTTGCTGTCAGAGTGATATTACAGTGGTTCAACACTCAGGGTAGAGAAATGGGCATTTGTAGTTTGGACAGCATGTGAGCATGCCAAAAATGGCATGTGGTTTCAACTCATCCCACCAGCAAATATAATACAGAATAGGAAAAAGGAAGTTATTTCTTATGTCTAAGAGCATGCTTAAAGGCAAAATATATATATATATATATATATATATATATATATATATATATATATAGTGATGTTGAGACTATAAATGTCTCAAAGAAGAGGGAGTTAATACTATCTCTGAACTCTTGAAATCAGACTTGAATTCTGTGGTTACTTGAATTCCAACAGCTACTTCTCATCAACGTTCAAATTGAATTCCTATCAGCATCAAACTAAGAAAAATCCTATCTGCCAGTTTATTCTTATAAATTATCACATTATCTACTTTTCATGTTAGGGAATTTATCACCTAAAGTACCTACTTAACACATGGTAAATCATGCAAAACAAGAATCAGAGAACCCCTACCATGGCACAATAGTAGAAGCATATTTAGGTAGAACTTTTAGCTGATACTGTATTCCAGTCCCAAGTGGAAAAATGAAAAAATAATTTAAATTCACCCAAGTTCTTGATAACCTCTTCAGTGTGCTTATATAAACCTCTGTACTGTTCCATTAGAATATAATCACTTGAAATTCATTTTCTATTGAGAGTTCATTACAAATGATGAAATTATTCCTAAGTACTATCACTAAGAGTGAGCTAAAATGAATTTTTGAAGCTTCAGCATCTACAATAAATTTTCTTTTCAAATCTGTCAACATTCCAAGTGTCTGTAGCATACTTGAGGGAGTCTATCTAGCATAAATCCCCTGACTTTTGCATACTTTGAATTTTAGCTGAATGTGCTGAATAACTTGAAGAAAGTGTGTGGTATGCTCTGAACTGCATTGTATCCCATTCCAATTCCACCTGTCTTTGGTTACTGAATGACCTGACACCAACAGCAAGAGCTACAGCGATAGCTGCTACTAGGTTAAATGCTATCGATAGCTGGTTTTAGAATCTCCATGTTATAGGTGAGGGAATTAAAGTTCAATGATTTTAAATAATTTTATCCCAAATATTATCAGTCAGTAAATGTGATTGGCACATATTACAAAGCAGATTTGTCCAATAGCAAAGCCCATGCTCACCACCATTAGACTAGGTTATTTATTGCCATCATGGTGCCATTTTCTGACATCCATGCCATTTGTTTCATATTTATCTAGAACTATATGAAAGATGGTAGAAAGATAACCAATCACTTTTCTGTCTCCCTCTTTTTTTCTAATAAAGATTTTTATCCTAAAAAAAAAAAGATTTTTATACTGTGAGCTAAATGATTTTAAAAGGTAAAATGAAAACAGTCATTTAAGATATGACACACACAAAGAAAGACTTATGTTCACTTGAGAGATAGCACAGCATATTAGAAAGACCAAGTCTAAAGTGTCTTGGGAGGTAGAGAGTCCTAAGTTCTAATCACAGGTTTGGCACTTACGGCTGTGAGACTTTGGTTAATATTCTCGTCACTTGCCTATTTGCTCTTAGATCAATTCCTTGTGTTTCGCCTGCTCTATTTTGAATTGTAAGGACATTGCCTTTAGCAAACTACATTTCACATGCTCTTTTACCAGTTGGATTCTGGGTGGGATCAGCTAATGGAGGGCATTGGGAGAACATTGGAAATAAGAGGGAAGCCAGGTTCTTTCTCTCTGGCTCTCTGTGCTTTAGGCAGTCAGTAGCTTCATTTTCTTTATAGTTCCTGCAGCATAACAGTTCTAGCTTATAGTGGCCCACCTGAGTAATTTGGCTCTGATAGCAACACCTACTCCTTGTCCCATTAGTGCTAGGGCTGCTGATGGTCTCCTGGTATTCTTTAACTCTGAGTTACCTCACTGTTTTATGTGTCCTTTCAGCTCTTCTAACCCTTTGAGGAAAAGTTCTGCATGCTAAATATCCCCTATTGAACAACTTAATGTGGGTTCTGTTTTGTTAACTAAAACTGACTGACATAGTATGGCCAAATACTCAACTTCACTGAGTCTCAATTTCCCTATTTATAAAATAAGGATGATAATAACTCCTTGCAATTCTTCTTTAAACTCTCAGTGCCTCAGTTTCATCATCTGTGAAATATGGATAAGAACACTACTGACCTCAGAAATGAGTAAGCCAAGTACTATAAGAAATAAACCATCCAATTCAGCAGCTTATCTTAGTAATTAAGCAGTCTAACGCAGATGCAAGTAACAAAGGTCAGAGATGTGGGGGCAGAATTCGGTCTCTAGTTTACACAGTCATTCAGGAGACTCAAGCTCATGGCAGCTTTCGTATCTTCTACACATGGCTTCCAAGCTTACCTTGGGGGTCATGTCCATTCCCTAACCAGAAAATGAAAGGATTACATGGGTGATTCTTATAGGCTGAGCCTGGAAATGGTCCAACTCCATCTACAGTTCACTGATTACAACTCAACTACATTGCCTCATCTAGTAGCTAGGGAAACTGGTGAATTTAGTTAGTGTCAAGGAAGGAAATGATTTTTGTGATCAGCAGACAATTTTTATTACAGCTTCATAGGAACTTCATGAGAATTAAATTAGTTAATAATATAGACTGCGTAGAACTAGTATTATGTAAGCATAAGGTTTTGCTGTTATTATTAGTACTACCTGAGATAGTGTTTGTAAAATGTCTATCAAAGAGTCCAACATATGTAAAATACTCAAGAAATATAATATATTAGGCCCATGATCTCATCATCACCATCATCATAACCATCATCTGAGAATTGGGAACCAAATATAAAATTTGGCTTTACTGCTACTCTGGACAAGAGTTTTCTTTTTGATTCTCATCATATCTGTGAAATAGAAATGTCAATATTTAACTAATGATGATAAAGATAGTGATAAATTATAAGGTAGCTAGGAATTTTAAATGAATTTAGATATGAAATTGTCTTCTGCAATATTTAGTACATGATATATACTAAAAATTGTTAAGTCATCTCCTTTCATGGATTCTAAGGATAAAAGGAAGTTGAAGGGACCCAAAGATAAATAAGAATAGTTATTTTCCATAAGGTGGACACAGTCTGGAGGGAGACAAAAAATATATCACACAATAGTCTAGGTACTTTGGCCTTCATGGAAAATACATCTTAGTAGTAAAGCAAATAATAAACAAGTGAACAAACATGTATGTATATGTGTGTATGTGTACTAAATTGTGGGAAGTGCTAACAAAAAAGAAAAAGCAGAGAGAAAGTATATAAAAAAACAGTGGTGGGGAGAAGGGTAATTAGCTAAGTTTCCCTGTAAAGAGGCATTTGAGCAGAAGATATGAAGTCTGTGATGGAGTTGGTAATGAGGGGAAAGGAATGTGAAGTGTGGGCTAACATGACCTTGTGGTCTCAGGATCCAAACTGGAATATAGGTGTGGCAAGATGTCCTGATTTTAATTTTTAGATCACTGGTGTTCATTGTCAGGTAATCTTTCTCATGGTTAGAGATGGCAGAAGAAGCCAGATACAGGGAACCATTTTTAAGTCCTAACTCAAAGGCTTGGTCAGTGGTAGGTATCATTCCTAGAATTAAAGGCAGAACAGATCTGGCAGATCCCATCTCAGGTCAGTCCCTTGGCAAGACTCTTCTCAGCTCTTGGGAAGTCAACTGAGCATGAGCATGATTGGTGTGGCCAGCATAGAAAATCTGAGCCAAAGGTGTCAAAGAAAAAGGTGGTATTTTTGGAGCAATGTTTTGGAAATCTGCCTTATATTGAGATGAAAAGAATCATGTCTTGGATTCCCCAAGTGAACTGCTCTAATCAGAATTTTATTTGAAGTATGAGTACAATGGAGGAAAGAATGACAGTGACAGCAGAACTTATGTAGAGGTAAAAGTCATGGACCAAGAATGGATTGTGTCCTTATCCCAAATCTATTACTGATTTACTTGGTGATATTCTATTTCTTTGTCTGCAAATACTCCCTGACCCACAGGGCTGGCCTATGGTGAAGTGAAATTCAATTCAGCATATACTTGTTGACCTTTATTATGTGCCAGGCGGTGGTATACATCTGAGGATGCAGCAAGATTACATTTCAATGAGGGAGTCAGACAATAAAAAACAAGTATGTGAGTAGCATGGATAGTATTAGATGGTAAGTATTATGAAAGAAAATAAGTAGGCAGGAGTATAGGGGAAGGGTCAGATTTTAAATAAGATGATCAGAGAAGGTCTCAATGAAAACAGGAAATATAGGTTAAGACCCTAATGAAATGAAGAAGCAAGCAATTGGTTTTCTGGGGATAGATCATTACAACACAGGAAACAGAAAGAACAAATGTCCTGGTGCAGGAATATACTGGGGTGTTTATGGAACAACAAGAAAGCCAGCTTATAAGCAAGCAGAAAAATAATGGAGTAGGGTGGGGTAGAACACACCAAGGGAAGGAACCAAATCTATAGGGCCTTGGAGGGCACTATGAGGACTTTGGCTTTTAGCCAGAGTGAAATGAAAAGCCATATAAGTGTTTTGAGGGAAGGAATAATAGTATCTGATTTATGGTTAAACATGATGCTTATATTTGCTGTTCATCCACAGTGTGAAAAAGGGCAAGGTCAGGAGAAAGGAGACTGGCTAGGAGAGTACACCTTCTGTTTACTTCTTTCTGTCTACTTAGCCTCTCCTTGATGGTCATATACTTCCTTTCCAACCCCACTTCCATTGCTCTTAAGCTTCAAATTCTCTCATGTGCTCATTCTAATCTCCTAATTTCCTCAGGAAAATGGATAATAAACTCATCTACTTTGAGGGTTAAATGATTTATAAGATGTTTTATAAGCAGAGTGTCTAGTTTAAACAAAAGGCATGTACTCTAATTGTAGAATTTCAGGCTTAAGTGCACAGATATTTTATTCGGGTCAGTGAGTCTTTTTTGAAAATAACTAAAATGGCTTTGTACAGACACCTAGATACTCTGGATAATCACGCAAGCCTTAGTTTAATCCTTTTGTAATAGGAGGTAAGTTTTACAAACAGAAAAGAAACTGTAAGGCCAGGCTTTCTTGTACTTTCATAGGGTGATAGAATATCATATTCACATGCCCAATCCTTTTTTTTTTTTTTTTTTAATTTTCATTTATCTGAGAGAGAGAGAGTACCAGCAGAGGGAGGGGCAGAGGGATAGGGAGAAGCAGACTCCCTGTTGATCTCAATGCAGGGCTCAATCCCAGGACCCTGGGATCATGACCTGAGCCAAAGGCAGACACTTAACAGACTAAGCCAACCAGGGGCACCCTCCTATGCCCAATTCTAATCCAATCACTCACTCAATCATTATAGATTCTACCTCTTTAATCCCTCTTATTGTCATCCTATTGTTAAGATTTCATTTTTCGCTTAAAAATTAATTTCATCTGCTAATTTGTTTTTAGCACTTGGGGCTTAATCTCCAGTTTTCTACCTACCCAATTTCCAAACCAGAACAATCTTCCAAAAATGCAAGTAGTGTCTTTTCCCTGTTTGAAACTCTTCAGTTGTTCACCAATGCCCTCTCTTTAGCACACAACATCCTTGGTCAGACACATGAAGTCCTTTAGGAACTGGTCTTTCCATCCCTGTCCAACTAACCCCCTAACCATCCTGCCCCCTACATTTTCTGCTCTAGCCATATTCCATGCTGTTGCCTTCCTTTGGGACTTGGTGCTTTCCATCTTCTCTTTCTGGTAAAAAGTTTTATTCTCTTTACTTCCACACTTAGCCTCAAAATTCAATCAATGAACTTCTTTTCACCCTTCAGAGTTCAGTGTAGATGTCCCTTCCCTGAAATGCCTTTCCTCATGCCTATGATTTAATTAGATGCTTTTCCCAAGGGTTCCCACAGCAATCTACTCCAGCATTTTCATTTTATAAAGCAAAGGGATTTTCTGTTATTTGCTGGTTTGTCCTCCTCATTTGATTTTGAGACCATAAGGGCAAAGACCTTGCTTATATCTGTGTCTGAGATGCTTAAGAGTGTGCTTAGTATATAATGGAACTACAGTAGGTGATTGAGTGCAAAAATGAAAGTTACAGGTGGAATTACTTACAAAAGTTCAAAACATGAAATGAGGGAAAAGGTATTACTGGTCTCCAAACAAATGAGTTGCTAGAGAGCAATACAACTATTTCTGATGCTGAGACCAAAAGGGAGGTTTCTCTCTTGAGTCTTCATAGAAAATGCACAAACAGTACAATAGGTTTAGAGCCTAGTAAAGAGAAGTAAATAAGTTGGTTAGTATAAATTGGTGCTACTAATTTTTAACTTACTGAAGTTAGGGAGACAGACACTGGACATGATGATGTCTTCAGTTCTTTCTAGCTTTAAGGAGTTTTTAAATGGTGATAATCATTCCAGTACAATTCTTTGCAAGAAGTTCACATATTCACTTATATGTGATTTTCTAAAAGACAAATATGTGCTAAAAAATCTTATAACATTTGTCTAATTCAACACTATTATATATCAATAATTCTTCATTGTGAAATAGAGGATTATTACATGCAGTTGTCTAAAGCTAGGTAATTTTAAGAAAAGTGAAAAAAATAGTTCATGGTTATGAAAATCCAGTACAAAAAGCTCAGTTTCAAATCAGCATAATATTAAGTTGTAATTTTTTTCAAGGTCATTATGTAATAAAAGTATTTTTCTATCAAGTGATAGACTCTTTAGTTCTAAAAAATGAAAATGAGGGGCGCCTGGGTGGCTCAGTTGGTTAAGTGGCTGCCTTTGGCTCAGGCCATGATTCCAAGGCCCTGGGACTGAGCCCCGTATCCGGCTCCCTGATCAACAGAGAGCCTGCTACTCTCTCTCCCTCCTCCTGTTGCTCTGCTTACTTGTGCTCTCTATCTCTCTGTCAAATAAATAAGTAAAATCTTTTTAAAAAAAGAAAATGAAAATAGTCACTGGCCTCTTTTTATGTTTTTAAAAACTTTATTTGAAAATAGCAATCATAGGTCAATTTTTTTTCCTTTTGTGAGTTAAGAATAAATAATTTACTTGCTTCAGTTTTCCACTAAATTTTAGGGTTTAATTGCATTTTTCTTTAAAGCCTTGGAACTTCTTATCCAGTGTGACCCCAGCATGCCTTCACAACCTATTTCTATGCTCTCTGGGCTCTACTGGGGAACTTTCTGAGCTCATGGTGGCTCCCTTCTGAGATCTCTGCCTTTGTAATAAAAGACAGTGACTGCAATTCCATTTCTGGGTGTTTATCTGGAGAAAATTAAAAATCACTATCTCAAAAATATACATTGATCCCCATGTTCATTGCAACATTATTTACAATGGTAAGATATGGAAACCACCTAAGTGTCCACTGATGGATAAATAAAGACAGTGTGATGCATATACATGCACGTGTGTGTGCCTATGCACACACACACACACACACACACACACACAGGGGTATTATTCAGACATAAGAAAGGTAATCCAGTCATTTGTAACAACATGAGTAGACCTTGACAGCATTATGCTAAGTGAAATAAGTCAGGCAGAGAAAGACAAATACTATATGATCTCACTTACATGTGTAATCAAAAATTTTAAAAAATGAAGAAGAACTCATATAAACAGAGGACAGGTATTCAAAAGTGAGGGTCATGAGGGGGAGCAAAATGGGTGAAGGGGGTTAAAAGGTGCAGAATTATGTTTATTAGATAAATAAGTCATGGAGATATATGTTGTGGTGACCATAGTTAGCAATATTGTATTACATATTTGGAAGTTGCTAAGAGAGTAGATCTTAAAACTCTCATCACAAAACAAAATTATAACTATTTATAGTGATGCATGTTAATTAAATGTTGTAATAATTTCATAACATATACAGATATCAAATCATTACGTTGTACATCTAAAATTAATACAATGTTACGTGTGAATTATATCTCAATTAAAAATAGTTAAAATGTTAAAAAAAAAAAAGAGAGTAAACTGAATCTGCATTTGAAGTCATTCAGCAGGAGTTTTATGCCCAAATTGTCCTCTAAATTGCTGTGTAAGTCTGGGCAAGGCACATCATGTCTCTAGGTCTATTAAAGGAGATGTTTGAATTAGATGTTCCCTAAATTTCATTCCATCTTTCATTCCATCTTTCCTGTCCTAAGTTATGTGACTTTATAATTTGTACAAGAAACCTCAGTTCTTTCTACAAATCTTCTAGTTGGTCAGGGACTAAACTAGATACCTTGGGCATGTGTACTTCTTTGATTCCTTAAGTCCAGTGAGTACTGGTATCTGATATTACTGGTGCTTGGATCCCCTTTTTAGGTCTAGGCAATGTGGGGTCAAAGGATAAAATAAAAGAGGATGTACACCTTTCAGCCATCAAATTCTTTACTGCCTAATATCATCCACCATGATGGAAGTTAGATTATACTCTTTAAATTATCATTTAAATCTATTTGAATTTATAGACATGAGATAACAGGGATGAGATGGATTTAACATTTTTTTGCTATTTACTCTCATTCTGACCATGAACTTGCTAAGTGCAGAAACTCTAACTAATTGATATATTGCTTCTGTAGCAATAGGTTCCATGACCTAAAATATAGTCTTCTTCAAAAGCTACCAAGTATGATATACTTGATGCTGAATTTATTTTCAGTCTGACCTTCTGAAACAAAACTTTCTCTATCATGTCTGTATTATCAACTCTGGCTTCATTTATTTTGAGAATTTCCTAATCCTGAATTTAGCACAACAAACTTGGAGGGGTTTTGGAGTTTAAAGACATGAAGATTTCTGTATCAAGGAGAAATTATTTCCCATTAGGTATTTTATGTTTATCAAAAGCAGATCTTGGTGACTAAATTTGTTTCCTTACTCCAAACATTGATCTGATGAAGATACTGAATTATTATGGACAATAGAATCCACTGTGTAATACAGACAAACTAATCTAGCAATGAAGGGATTGATAGTTATCTAACCTAGTAAGTTCCTCAGGTGGTAAGGCTCCCTAATCTTGATATGTATATATCTACACATAAATAACATTAGCCTTAGGTTTTATTGATATGGCAAAACAAAATTCATGAAATCAAATAAATAATATATTCATAATCTTAGAGTGAAATGTCTGTATCAATGTTCCAGAGAGAAGGAGAAGAAAGAGGAAAGAACAGTGCCTTTATCAGAAAAGCAAAAGCCTACCCAGAGGTTTTCATATCACTTCCCAAAGGAAACAACTTCTGAAGGTAAGGTGGGGGGTGTGGTTGGGGAAGAAGACATCAGACGACACAGGTGCCGTTATCATGGGTTAGGATTTACTCTGGATCTGTAGACATTGATTCAAGACTTTTGGGGATTCAACTTGTATTAACACTAGGCTGGTGTTAGAAAATGAGTCAGAAGCATTTCTGTGTCCGTGGATGGCCTGAAATAATTCCTATACCAGCTGATTTGCCTATGTTCAGCATTTGGTTATCCTGTTCCAGAGATAAAGAGTACACTATTTGAATAGATTACAGTGTCCATGGAAATTGTGCAGTGCAGTGCTCTTGGTCTGATCATCATCCTGCTTTGAGTTAGAAGATCTGTGGCTCTTCTCAGATGTGAGCCTGTGCAGTGGGTGATTGTAATGAAGAGCCCACGGTGGATACCTCACTTAAAATCTTGTGACTAAAAAAGTATATGAATCAAAATTTTTTAAAAAATTGTAAAACTTTCTAGATTTCCATTGACCAGTAGTTGACCAGAACTACTATATAACATAGATACTGTGGGCTATAAGGAAAACCAGGATTTTTTTTTTTTTTTTTTGTGAGCTGGGGATATTCAATGGATAATTTGGTAAGCAACTAGTACTAATAGTGTTTGCCACATATGCCACTTTCTTACATTATATAAATGAACTTGGTCAACCATTTGTCTTCTTTGCAACAAAGTATTCAGGTACCAGCAAAGAATTACAGTTAATATTTGAGAAGTTGCCCAATAATGACACATTTTGATATACGATTCATTTTGCACTGAAGCAATAAAGACTTGCAAAACTGCAATAGTTGGAATAGGCATTAGTTGGAATAGGACCGTGAGAAATTTTTAATACCCCTTAGAATAAACATCTTATCCTTAACTTTGATTTTACAAGCTCACTCACTGGGAGTGACTCATGCTGAACCAACTCAAAGAATCACATATTTAAACACATTAAATTTTTTTATTACTATAAAATGGAGAATACATTCTATTGACCAAAATTAAAATTATCCAAGGTACCTTTAAATATGGTAATATATATAAAATACTTAAAATAGTATTGTGGTTTTGTTAGTCTCTCAATAATGTCTTTTCCCTTTTTCATCCTTACCAAGTCCTAGGATAGCTCAGTTGGTTAAGTGTCTGCCTTTGGCTCAGGTCACGGTCCCAGGATCCCATGATGGAGCTTCTCAGTGGAGAGCCTGCTTCTCCCTCTCCCCACCCCCAGCCCTGTGCACTTGCTCTCTAATAAATAAATAAAATCTTTTTAAAATGATTATTTACAAATATGGAATCAGAGCAAAAGGAAATAGTTGGAGGTAGATGATATAGGCCATGTGGAGTCTAGAGAATGGTCATTATTCCAGGGTACATCATTTTGATGAGCAAAATACATATCTTCCATATAATCTCAGTCGCCCCTTTGCCTCTTGCCCCACTCCTCACTCCCTCTTGCTATATTTATCCTTCCTCTCTTTCCATTTGAAGATAAACTTTGCAAGTGACGCTTTCTGGCCTCTGATTTCTAAAAACACATGCTAATCAACATCTTATATCTAGTTACAAAATTTCTTTATGATTTATGTTTTCAGACTTCATACCTATTTCTTTTTAAATGGATCCCTTTCTTTTTAGGGATACTTGTTTGTCTCCTTGTCAATCTGGAGAAAATAACCTCACCTGTTTGCAGCCCACTTATAATCATGTTTTTTTTTTTTTTTTTTGGAAAAATCTTATATTACTTCCCAGGAGAATCGATGCTTCCTACTTTTTCTTTCAAAAGCCAGGATAGAAAAAGTCATTTTCTGAATGTAAGGAAAATCTTGGCTTTTGATTCCAGAAATTTTGCTGATTAGACCCCAGAATTTCCTGCATAAAAATTGCTATTCTTTGGAAACCATCTAATGTTTAATCTTAGAAAAGTTCCACTAATGAACTAAAGATTGACATAGTAATTGTTGTTCCATGGGAAAAACACTCAAGTGGGGGAAGGGTATGAGTTTCTCTTGTTTCATTTCAATAGTAGCAATCAAACTTCTAATTAAAATTAGTCACTCAATTGCTTTCTAAATGATTCTAGTGACTTCATTAATCTGCAGTGATGAGCTACCTCTGTAATATTTAATATCCTGACAAGACAAGCCACATATCAAGCATGAGTCAAATTTCAGTCATCCCTCTGATATTTCTGGACAGTAGGAATCCATTGCTTCTGTTTTATGATAAGGGTGTATTTTCAGACATGGTCCAGGTCCTAAGTATCTGGAACACTAGTCTAACGTTGTAAACTCCCAGAAGGCAGACACCATTGGCAGCTATAATGCATTTTAACTCACTCAAAGGAGCACTAAGAGGAAGTGATAAAGCTGCTCATCCTCTCTCTCAATCACTTTGCTGAAATTCCTTGGTTTTGAGGGTGAAGAGGCTGCCCTCAGAGGCAAATAGGATCTCTTTAAATCTCTGAGGTGAGTATTGCCTTTTGTACACACCATGTCTCTTAAAGACAATTTTCTTGTAACTTTGTCCAGAAGTTGCTTTTCTCACATAACCCTGTCCTTGGTGGATCCCAGCTGTGATCCCATCGTGCTCTTAAGCTTTATTTTTAGTCCCATCCCTTGTAATCCAGACTCAACTATTCCTATATATCACTTAAAAAATTAAGAGACAGGTCTAGCTTAACATGTTCAACAGTCAACTCTATTTTTATTTCAAAATACGCTTGTCCTCCCGGAATCCCAGTTATCCATGTCAGAAAGTTGAAAATGCTTCCTCAATTCCTTTCTTTCTGTACCACCCACATTCAATCAATGACCAAGTCTTGATCCTTCTGTCTCTATAACATTTCTTTGTCCTCTCCTTTATTTATCCTTGACACTTCTTTTATTCAAGCTATCACCTTCAAAGATAGATCTTGATGGCTATTCCTTAAATATCCTCTTCCCCTTCCTATTAGTAATCTAAATCTTGTTCATATATATATACCCTGCCTCTATATGGCCTGGGTGATTCAGGTAAAGATCATTCAGTCTTCAGCTTCAGGGGCAGGTCTGATCAATCCAATATCTATATTCCTTACCCCAGTTATTGGTTCAGGAATCTAGATTTCCACATTCTGGAACAAAAGGTTGGATCAAGAACACATGAGTCAATTTGCCAGTGAAATGTGACAGGATGATTTCGGGGGTATTGTACTAATGATTTAAAACCTGGATGCACTTACCACTATGAGGGAAGCTAGCCAGAGGATAAAACATAGCCAAGGGAAGAGAAGTAGATCTGGGACATTGCATTAAACCATATTTGAAGTTCACCCTACTTCCCTCCTTTCATTACATAAACCAATGATTTTATGTATTGATTAACTGAATTTGACCAGGAGTTTCTCTCATTTGCAATATTGACATTCTAACTGCTAACATTTTCTCTTGCCAGAGTTATTACAGTGATCTGGCAACTCATTTGTCTATCTGTGGTATAGACCCTTTCAGCTGACTACCCACTCTCCTGACAGGGTGATCTTTCAGAAAACCCCACAGATCTATTCATATGCTTCCTACTTAATCTCCTACCATGGTAACCTATTATCTTTAGAATAAATTAAACCACACTAGCTTGACATACAAGGTCCCACATTATTGGATTTTTTTTTCTGCCTCCTCAGCCTCACATCTCATTTCTTTCCAATGTGAATTCTATATACAACTGTGCTTAAATACTTTTGGGTCCTGGAATAGAAAGTCTTTATCAGTCACCTCTCTGTTCTTATATATGTGGCAATCAGCTAATTCCATTCTATTCACCAACTACCTACTTTGAACCTACATTGTACCCAAATATGTATAATGTGCTGACAAAACTCCTCCCCTCACTGTTTACCTGGTGATGTTCTACTGTAAAACCCATCTGTTCCTCAGAAGACTGCGCTTTCTCCCTTGTTTCCTGTCTCCCTGTCTGTTGGCACTTACCACTTTCTGTTTTAGTGGTTTGTTATAGTTGTTCTCTACTTTGTTGTAATTGTTCCTATCTTGAAACTAAGAGCTATTTCTTACTCATCTCTATATTCTCAATTCTAGCATTGATGTTATTCATGGAGTTAAGTAAACAGAAAGACACATTATTAAAATGCTGAAGTATATTAGCGATCAGCTAATCCTAAAATTCAAGGAGAGAGGTGACTCACCTACTACCTGATGAAAAATGGCATCTAATACTTGGTTTCCATGTAAGAGAGGCAACAGCAAGTAAAAGGGTGTGAGCAACTGGACAGCATTTTCAGACACAAGGGATATTCATGTCTCAGCCCCGTAGTTTACTGTTAGAGGGAAAAGGGGGCTAGTGCTGCCAAAACTTCTGATATTTGTTTAAGAAAACAAGAAAACCTAATGTGCAGGTCAATAAAGTAAGTAGATCTCACATCTATAGGATGGTTATGCTCATGACCTTAATAGCATCCTTGGATTTATTCCAACCCCTTCATTAAGGTAGGGAATCAACATCAGGACCAAAACAAAGTTTCCCTTAAGAAACCCCTCAATCTGGGGTACATCCTTCTTCTATATGCTTTTATGACCCCTGTGCCCTTAACTCAATGTTTAGTGTTCTTTTCTTTTCTTTTCTTTTCTTTTCTTTTCTTTTCTTTTCTTTTCTTTTCTTTTCTTTTCTTTTCTTTTCTTTCTTTCTTTCTTTCTTTCTTTCTTTCTTTCTTTCTTTCTTTCTATCAAGATTTTGTTTATTTATTTAACAGACAGAGATCACAAGTAGGCAGAGAGGCAGGCAGGGTGGGGGGGGGGAATCAGGCTCCCTGCTGAGCAGAGAGCCCGATGTGGGGCTCGATACCAGGACCCTGAGATTATGACCTGAGGCAAAGGCAGAGGCTTAACCCACTAAGCCACCCCTTAATTCAATGTTTTAAAGCAGTCTTGTCTCCTTCCTCCATTACAGTGCTTGTTCTCTGAGTACTGGGCATACTTGTCTTTTGTCTTTACAAGACCAGATACTGAGTGCTTAGTTGATACTCCTTGAATGAATACTGAATGAAAATCATGCTCCTGGAAGACAGCATTTAACTCTTGATATGACCATCTTCTTTAATGTGTAGATTTGTAGATTTACCTCACAGGGCATTTAGTAAAGCTTTCTGAGTCCTTAAAAGTTGGAAGTGGGATAGAAGGGGGCTACTAAAATACTGGGAGAGTTATATAGACCACAATCTTTACTACCAGGCATAAAGATGAAGTAGAACAACAGTATGTTGTATTAGGCATTCTAAACTGAATGACCAAGAATATGTAGGATTTTGACAGGTAGAGAATTAGCTGTTGGTTTGGGGTGTTGGTGTGCAGTCTCCAGTGAGCCCTGGTCATACACTGACAGTGTCCTGCTGCTTTCACTTTTCGTTTCCATGAGCATCTCCATATTGATTAGCCTTTTTTTTTTAGTATATGTGCTGCCGAAGCGAGCACCATATTGATTAGCCTTGATGCAGAGTCCTTCTCCAGGTTTTAATGCAAGATCCTGAAGCAAAACATCCTCCAAATAGAGCTATTTTCTTTCCAGTCTATGGTTCTGGACTTGGGAGAAAGCAGTAAAAACAAATAAAATACAAAAACACAAGATAAACAAAAATACCACCAACAAAATGAAGATCCAGAGATTCTAGGGACTGTAAACCAAATTTCACCTTCAGGTGAATTTCAGATGGCAGATGGCAGATTCATGCCATTGAATGGAGAATTCAGCCTGTCCTGAATACTCAGCTCAGGAAGCTGGCTCTAGTTGCACATTTATTGAAAACTCTCTGAATAATAAGACTTGATTGCCATCCTTAGTTTGTAAGGCCTGCTAGTGTCTTATGTAATAATAACCATGTGTCACCATTGTGCACCTCTTGTGTTCCAGGCTTCTGTTATTATTATTTCACCTAACAGGCTTTCAGAGTAGGTGTTTTTGTTTGCCATTTATAGATGAAGAAACAAAGACACAGAGAGGTCAAGGGCTTAAGATGTTCCACAAAGCCAGGATATGGAGGAACTGAACATTGAGTCTAGCTGTAAATGACTTTTTGAAGTTCTTTCTATTTCACCTGGCAGAGGAGGAGGTATATGAAGACTCCAGATCAAAACCCAAGTGTTTGAGATGGCTTTGTCCTTTGTTAGAAGTGGAACTCTCCTCATAACACTTGTTTTCTCTGATTCTAATACTTCACGTGGGGATAATAATAAACCTTCCCTTCTCTACTTCGTTGTTGCTCTGTTTGTACTCAAATAAGATGGTATAGTGTCAGATTAATAACATAAATATTAATCATTGAGTTGTTTGGGAAAATGGAACTGATGGGACTCATGAGACTTATTCTCATTTTCTTTTGAAGATGATGTTTTTACAGTAGTTTTGGTATAGTGTGATTTGTGGTTAAGAGCACAGCCTTCAGGATTGGATATATTTAGATTCCAATCCTGGCTTTACCTACTTTATATTAGCTGCGAAATCAGAATAATAGCCTTTCAATGTGAATCCCTAGTAACTAGAATATGTTAGATTACATGACCAAGGGGATGTAAAGCTGCAGATAGAATTATGGTTGCTAATTGGCTGGTTTTAAGATGGGGGATTATCTAGGTAGAACCAATGTAATCATAAGGATTCTTTTAAATGAAAGGAGGAAGAAGAGCCAGAGTTGAAAAAAAGATGTGACCATGAAAGTGAAGGTCAGAATGATGAGGTTGCTGGCTTTGAAGATAAAGGAAAAGGGCCATGAGCTGGTATGTAGGCAGCTTCCAAAAGGTGGGAAAGGCAAGGAAATGGATTCCCAGGTCTTCCAGAAAGAAGTGCAGCAGACCTGTTGACTCCTTGATTTTGGTCCAGTGAGACTTGGACATATCCAGGACTGTAAGAAAATAAATTAGTGTTTTTTAAGCTACTAGGTTTATGGTAATTTGTCAAAGCAGCCACAGAAAACTATACACTATCTCTGTGACCTTGGACAAATTACCAAACCTCTCTGAGCCTTACCTGTATGACGTAGTAAGTAACTGACCAGTAAAAAGAAAGTTTATATTATGATTAATATTGTATAGCAATATAACTGGACTCTCACTAGTTTTAATGGGCAGTAGGACTTTGTCTTTATTATAGTTAGGATCAATGTTGATTTTCATGTTTATATGGTGATAATGACCCTGAGAAGCTCAGGGTAGAGAAATCTGGCTGATTCATTGCAGGCATGAACACCCACTTCACATTGCCACGTTAACTGACTGAGGTTTCTGCCGGAAATATCTGTTGCCTGCTTAAGGGAGTGTTCCCTGCTTTGGAAGCCTAGGCAACTGCATATATGAAAGTTTCTGGTTTCCTGGGATTGCAAATTAAATGTCAGGGAAAACAGAAATGCTGTAAAAGGATTCCAAGAAGCAGTGCAATGAATTAGATAAGGAGAAAGATCCTTCTTTGGCTTGGGAAACCCTTTAATAGAAACCATTAATGGATAAGCCTAGATGATAGCATCCACCTCATCCACAATTCCTTACATATCGTGATGAAATTGGAAGTCATGCCGGATATGAGCCATGCACTCCTTCTCTCCTGCATAACATTCAGGGGTCAGAATAAGCTAACTTTGTGCTGTTGACATTTTACTTAATTTCTCTTTGAGATTCAATTTCCCCTTCTGTACTGTGGCACAAGTAGGGTAATAAAAAGCACTGTGAAATTTAAATATGATCAAGATAACTATTTATTTGTTGCTTACTATATGCAAGGAATTATTCTAAGTACTTCACATGTTAAATCACATTTAGTCCTCATAGCAACACTGTGAGACCTTCTAGTTTTACAAATGAGAAAATTGAGACATAGGGAGATTCATTTCCCAAGGTCACACAGCTGGTAAGTGGTAAAAGCACTTAATCAACATGCTCAAATGCCTTTCTAAGAATTGGTTTGTGGCATGGTAATGGCTCAGTAAATGTGAGCTGTTAATATATACCTACTCTGCAATGTAGTTGTTAGGATTAACTAGGAAGTCTTTGGAAATTCAAAGCAAGCATTTAAATATGTCTTATAAGTGAAATGCTGTTGTTTCTTCCTCTTTCATATACTCTTAGCTTGCCTGGGTTTTTGCCAATGGTCTCCTAACTCTTCCCTCTCCAGTGATCCTCCATTGTTTCCTGACCTCACAATGCTATGAGAGTGGTCCTTTGAAAATATAAACCAGAGGATGATATTCCCTGACTGGAAGCATATATGCAGTACATTTAAGTCCCATGTAGTACATCATAAAAGCCTTCTAACATGCTGTGGTTAATGTCCATCTTCCCAGTCTTCTCTGGAGCCCCATGTCCATAAATTGAGACTCTGTCAAAATGGTTGTTTTTCCCTTGTCATGTCTTATTATTCTTTAGCTAGGCATATTTGCACAAGTTATACCCAGAATATCCCTATTGCCTTTTCCTGCCTGGTGAACTCACATTCACCTTCAAAACTTAGTACCTGAACTGATACAACAATTTTAATGACCATTCTGTACAACAGGTGAAGTGCCTGGTCTGCAAATAATATCTTCACAAAAAATGAAACATTTCAACTTTTGTTTAGTGTTCTTACTTAGTTTCCTGGATCATCCGAATTCCCTCACTCCACACCTTGTCCCTTGCTTTATTCATATAAGCTCCCTTGGCCATTCCCTTCCCTGTATCATCTTTATCCTTCTGCTTGGTTCATAGTTCAGGTTCTCCTTATGTCAAGGTTCGGCTTCCTTCCCAATCACTTCATTGTTCCCCTTATTCATGGATAATATCATGGTAAACACCTCTCCAGACTTCCTCTGCCCTCAGGAACTTCACTTACCAAATGCTGGAAGTTAGCATCACCTTCTTTGGATAAGTCTTTTCTGACCTCTCCAAGAATAGCTGTGCTCTCTTCTCCTAGTTCCTATTGAGTCAGGTCACTATTATGATGTCTGTCTAGCTGGGGTGTCTATTATACGCTTTTTTTTTTTTTTTTAATAACAGTAGACTAGGCCAGGAAAGCAAGAATAATGTTCTATTTAATCATGTCCCAGGTCTTGCCACTTAGACTTGAGTGAATCACTTAACCTTTTCTTTTTTTTTAAATTTTATTTACTTATTTGACAGAGAGAGAGAGAGAGAGAGAGATCACAAGTAGGCAGAGAGGTAGGCAGAGGGAGAGGGGGAAGCAGGCTCCCTGCTGAGCAGAGAGCCCAATGTGGGGCTCGATCTCAGGACCCCAAGATCATGACCTGAGCTGAAGGCGGAGGCTTAACACACTGAACCATCCAGGTGCCCCTCACTTAACCTTTTCTTAACTTCACTTTCCCAATCTAAAAAACTCCACTTGATACTGATCTGGACATTGTCAACTTTCTTCTCTGAGGGTCAGATATGATCTTTTTTCTGGATCTTGGCTAAAGTTCCTCAAAAGCCTGTTTTTGTTCTACCCTTTGGGCACCACTGATTAGACTACTGTCTGGAGAGAACACAGCCCTACAGCCCTAAACCTGGCTTCCTTCCACTACTCACCTATTGACACTTCTAAGATTCCAGTATTTCTTCTAACTCAGAGTTCACATGAGTTATGTGAGAAGGGATGACTCATGTTCTTGCAAGGATAGAAAAACTGATGATAAGCAGCTAGATAACTGATGTTCTAGTCCTTCCTTTCGAAGCTAATTTATAAATTCTGGTGATGCATTTACTGGCAAAAGTTCTCCCTTTGCTTTAATAAGCCCTCTAAGTGCTCAGAGATCATCACTACATCTAAAAGAAGGCAAGTTGTTTGATCATGACCTTCAGATGGCTTGGTTTCTTCAAATGCCCTTAAAAAAATTCAGAGAGGAAAATGTGTTTTCTTTGAGACCTAGACATTGATATAGGCTAGTGATCTGAAAATAACTTATACTTGTATTGTATACAAGGATAGTATTGTTCATCAATACTATCCTTAAGTCCACCTGGTACCTAAATTTCTACTGTTAAATGAGGTTTTGTGGCAAATTTCTAGAAGAGTCTTTATGTGATGGAAAGGGGTGTAACTTTTAAAAGCAGAAAGTATTTACTCAGGGCCACCTTTCCTTTTCTTTCTAAAGGTATCTTTGAATGAAATAGAGGAATTCATCTTTTGGCATACCTTTCAATGCATAGACTGCCTCTTTCTACTGTGCCAAAAAGCAAACTTCAAGTCAGGGACCAGATCTCATCTGTAAAAATTGCTTTCCTCCTTCATTTGTAAGGCATTTGTATGGCAGTTGAAAATTCAAAGGAAGTTTTTTCTCTAAGCACTGAATTCACAAAAACCCTTAAAAGGTAGCTTCTTGAAAGGTTTTTAGCGAATTAGTTTGTGAGCTGAACTATGTGACTTATCATGGCTTGCACACTTTAGCCTGTGTCCCTCTTGATAAGAACTGAGAGAAACTAAGTATCACCAACCACCCCCCTACCCCAAGAAAAACACCCCAGCAGACTTAAGTAGCCACCTATAAGGACCGGGATGGGTAATAATGTAGTCTGCAATCTCAGGGAATTCTCTATGTCAGGGAATTCTCTCTATATATATTGTTCTTTTTACTTGTTCTGGGCTTTAGATATTACTAGATGCTACTTTCTACCTGAAACTTATTTATTCTTAGGTTTTTGAATTCATATTATCACTTCTCATTTTTAAACTAGTTCATCTTCCTTGATGTCCTTAATTTTTTGATGGCATGGAAATCAGGATTATCTTCAACTTTTCCTTTTCCCATGCTTTATAGTCAGTCAAAAAGTGCTGCCAGGAAACAACGTGTGTTGGCGAGGATGTAGAGAAAGGGGAACCCTCTTACACTGTTGGTGGGAATGCAAGCTGGTGCAGCCACTTTGGAAAACAGTGTGGAGATTCCTTAAGAAATTAAAAATAGAGCTTCCCTATGACCCTGCAATTGCACTACTGGGTATTTACCCCAAAGATACAGATGTAGTGAAAAGAAGGGCCATCTGTACCCCAATATTTATAGCAGCAATGGCCACAGTCACCAAACTGTGGAAAGAACCAAGATGCCCTTCAACGGACAAATGGATAAGGAAGATGTGGTCCCTATACACTATGGAGTATTATGCCTCCATCAGAAAGGATGAATACCCAACTTTTGTATCAACATGGATGGGACTGGAAGAGATTATGCTGAGTGAAATAAGTCAAGCAGAGAGAGTCAATTATCATATGGTTTCACTTATTTGTGGAGCATAACAAATAATATGGAGGACATGGGGAGATGGAGAGGAGAAGGGAGTTGAGGGAAATTGGAAGGGGAGGTAAACCATGAGAGACTATGGACTCTGAAAAACAATCTGAGGGTTTTGAAGGGGCGGGGGGTGGGAGGTCGGGGGAGCCAGGTGGTGGGTATTATAGGAGGCACATATTGCATGGAACACTAGGTGTGGTGCATAAACAATGAATTCTGTTACACTGAAAAGGGAAAAAAAAGTGCTGCCATGTTTGCATTTGAAATGTTTCTCCAGTTCATACCCACCACTACCACTGCAAGACACATACTCTTCCAATTACATTCACAGTAATCTAATTCAGGGGTCAGTAGCTAACTGCCCATGGGCCATATCTAGCTTGCCAACTATTTTGGTTTATGTAAGTTTTTTTGGAACATAGCCATGTTCGTTTGTTTAGGTATTATCAGTGGCTGCTTGGGTGTTAAAATGGCAGAGTTGAGTAATTTCAAAGCCCAAAATATTTACTGTCTGGCCCTTTACAGAAACCATTTGCTGGCCCCTGCTCTAGTTCATGTTCACATTATCTCTCATCTGGGTCATTATAAACCTTCCAACTGATTTCCTTGCTGTTAGTCACTCTAACATCAGTCAATCCACCATGTTATACCCAAGTTTCTTTGTATCTCAAACTCTAGCAAATTCCTTCCAGTCCTTCAAGAATCAGTTTGCTTACACCCATTCTTTTACTCTGGTACAAGTATAGGCGCTGGAGATACAGTGGTGGATAAAATAATCCAGATTGTTGCCCTCACAACTTTTGTTCTTTATTTTAGAAGAACAGATATGCAGTTAAACCAGAAGTAATATAACAATGTGGTCTGTGTTGCATCAGGGATGCTAATTTAGACAAACCTGAGTCTAGATTCAAACGCCAGTTCTATTTCATACCAATTGCGTGATTGTGAGAAATTAACTAAACTTTAGCTTTAGTTTTTATATCACTACTCTGGTTTTGGTGATCAGAGATAATCCATATTGGGCACATAAACTTGTATCTCGTGCATTCTCAATAATTTTAAATAATAATTACTGGGAAATTATAATTCTTTGGGAATATTGAGCAGGACCGTTTAAGCTAGTTTTAAATATAGAAATTGGCTGGTATTACTAATATTTATATTGAGATCTCAAAGCAGAGTTAACAAGAAAAAGAGGAACAGTTTCTGAAAACAGACAATGTCACATGTAAAGAATAGGAGGGGGAAATATTCCTAATTCCCTGAATGCTAAATAATTGCTGTCATGTCTATGTTCCCTAAAATGCTTTCTTTATACTGCTAATATAATTCTCATCAAAATATATGAGTTGTAGTTTTAACAGAAAAAGCTACACTTATATTTTCATCTTATATTTCCAGCACTTAGAAGAGACCTGGCATACTACACAAGTGCTCAAAAAGAATTGTCTAATGGGAAGTAGCATGCCCTTCAACGGACGGAAACAGCATGATTTTGGGGATAATAAGAAGCCTATGCTTAATTCTGTTTTTGCTATTAAAGAGGTAGATGATCTTGGATATATTAAATCTCTTGTGTGACCCCTCAACTTAGCACTGAATTGTGGAAAGAAGTACCTGCCACATAGACTTGAAGGGTTTAATTAGAAAACAAAAGTAAAACTCTTGTTTCTGCATATAGTAGGCATTGGATAAATGGTAGTTGTTATTGATAATGAAGATTTTTATGCATTCTGATCCAGGGTTTTGCACAAATCTTTAGAGGTAAAAACTGAACAGCTGAGAGATACCAGCTGATTTCATAAATATTTAGTCCAAGCAAACATAGAAAAATATCCAGGTTTTATGCTTGATTCTTTTTATTTCATCCAACCAACAAATATTTATTGAGTGTCTACTATGTGATGGTACTGGGTAAGATGTCAGGAAATTTTATTGGATAAGACATGCCCAGTCGTGCTGTCTTAGAGGATGCAATCTAATACAACATGGTTGTCAAGCATGTAAAACATTTTGTCCTATACCATTTTTTTAAGACAATGTATGTTGGTGAGTAGCTGTGTACATCTCCTACATTAAAGTTAGTGAGCTCTTTCTAAGTGTTTTAAATTGAGGAGGTACTAGCTGGAGCCAGATGTGCCATGTTTTATTTAACTGGACCAATAAGAGTGAATGTTTGTTTTGGTTTTTTTGCAGCTTTTTTTTTCCTGCTTATATTCCCAAGAGAAGCCCATTCTATTATAGTAATAATTCTCTGACTCCATTCCCACTAACTAACCTTATTGAAGGCACCTTTCCTTCCCATGCATAGATTTCTGTTTCTTTTTGCTATTTCCTTTCACTTTTCTCTACAGATCTGATAATATGACAATGAACTAATAAATAAATGTTTATCATTTGGCTAATATGTGTCCTGGAAAAGAAGGTAAAGATAAAAGAAAATAGCATATTATAAATTAGGTAAGATTGACATTCTACCATGATCTAAGCATTTTTTTAAAGATTTTATTTATTTATTTGACAGAGAGAAAGATCACAAGTAGGCAGAGAGGCAGGCAGAGAGAGAGGAGGAAGCAGGCTCGCCACTGAGCAGAGAGCCCGATGTGGGGCTTGATCCCAAGACCCTGGAATCATGACCTGAGCTGAAGGCAGAGGCTTTAACACACTGAGCCACCCAGGCGCCCCTGATCTAAGCATTTTATATGATATCTAGTTCTCACAGCAAATAATACAAGGTAGGGATTACTAAATTCATTTTTTAAGTGAAAAAGTAAGACTCAAAGGTGTTAGAGTTACCCTAACTCATTCATTTGGTAAGAGGCTACACTGGGATGCTAATGTAGATCCACCTGACATTAAAGCCCACATACTCTCAAGGTTCAATACCTTATGTGGGAGGCAGAATAATGCCCCCTCCCCCAAAGGTCCATATCCTAATTCCCAGAACTTATTAATTTAAAGGAGAATTAATTTTTCATATGGAATTATCCTGGATTTTCTGGGTAGCCCACTGTATTCATAAAGTCCTTTAAAGTGAATGAGGTAGGATAGTAGGTTAGAGTAATGTGATATGAGAAGGCCTCAACCCAATTTTTTTGGCTTTGAAGATGGAGGAAGGGGCCACAAGACAAGGAATACAGGTAACCTCTAGAAGTTGGAAAAGGCAAGGAAGCAGATTCTTCGCTACTTGATTTTACCATTGGAATCCATGTCGGGTATCTGGCCTATAGATAATATAAGATAGTAAGTTTATATCTTCAAAACCACTAAACAATATTACATTATGACAGTGATAGGAAGCTAATATACTACTTCTCTAGGTACAAAATGATTTGAAAATTTATGCAAGGGAATGACTAAAGGCTACATTTTTTTTTCCTTTTCTTTTTTCTTTTCTTTTTTTTTTTTCTTTTTTTTTTTTCTTTTTTTTTTTTAGAGAGGGGAAGGAGGCAGATAGGGCAGAGGGAGAGAAAGAGAGAGAGAGAGAGAGAGAATCTTAAGCAGACTCCATGCCTGGTGCAGAGCCCAACATAGGGCTCAATCCCACAATCCTGAGATCATAACCTAAACTGAAATCAGGAGTTGGACTGAGGCACCCAGGAGCCCCTAAAGGTTACCTTTTGTCATTCTATTGGAATGGACTTTAGATCAGAACTCAGAACAAGATACATTTAGTGTCAGTTTTGGTCACTGAATAGAACTTCATTAGAAGTAAAGAACTATAAGGGTGAATTTAAATCAGGGCTTATTAAAATAGAAAGTGAGTGTATATTATGACTGGGAATTACTCATGACTGAAAGGAGAAAAGAAAGGGAAGGAGGAAAGAAAGAAAGGAAAGGAAAAGAAAGGAAAAACATTTAGATTGTACTATAAAAAAAGAAAGCAGATATAAATATTTTAGAGTTTTGTTTTTGTTTTTAATTATGGAAAGGAAGCAGTCTGAAAACAAAAATAGCCTAACAGGAAACAGCTTTTATCATTCATTTCAGTCCTTGACCTTTGCATTAAATTAATCCAATGGGGAAGCTTTTCTTCTCTCTATGCCTTATCTAAGCAATCATTTCAGCTTTTTAAAAAATAAATAATACAAATAGTCTTCATGGAGATCTTGCATTCATTCATGAAAATAATAGACCTGAATTATTTATAAAGTCAATTATTTTTGCAAAGACAGTGACTGACAAATAATGGTGAAGGAGTGCTTTGCTGGTAATTTAATTTAAAAAAAATTGTGAAAAGAGGCATCTGGGTATCTCAGAGGGTTAAGCCTCTGCCTTCAGCTCAGGTCATGATCTCAGGGTCCTGGGATTGAGCCCCACATCGAGCTTTCTGCTCAGTGGGGAGCCTGCTTCCCCCTCTCTCTCTGCCTGCTATTCTGCCTACTTTTGATTTTTCTCTCTCTGTCAAATAAATAAATAAACAAACAAACTCTTTTTTAAAAATTGTGAAAAAATCTGTGGCAGGTATTAAAATTTAACAGTAAATCTGCAGTAGATTAATAGAAACTTTTAAAAAGAGGCCTGTCTGGTTGTAACTTTGATCAAACTGGGAAGTTGTGAGCAAATCCAGTATTAGGATATTGTCTACATGAGACCCTACGTGTTTTATAATTTCCAATGGGAATTTGGTTTTATAGCTTAGAAAGCTCAGGCAAAGGCTCATATCTTTTTCTAGTAATAGTGGATGGCAACAGACAAAAGCAAAGAAATTCTTTTGGTTTGGTTCTGGCCTACATCAACTAAGTTAACACTAATGTGGAGAAAAAGTCAAAGTAGCTAATTTATAATGACTTCTTCTTGCTATTTATTTCCTTCTTTACTAAAAGAAAAAAAATTCAAAGACTTACTTAATAATTGTTCTCAAAATATACATCTTATGTATAAGACCATTCAGTTTAAAGAGTTCCAGATGAGGAGTTGAAGGTAATTGAGCATTTTCATGTACAGTGAATACATTTTCTTTCCCATACTGATTCAAAATTATGTGAAGGTGTGTGATGATATCCATATTACTCAGAATACCTTCCAGGAGAAAAACTAAGTCCCAAAAGCTAAGAGCTAAAAGATCTGGCATAGGTTCACTAAACTCTTAAGTTTTACTGATTTTCTAGAATTCCAGAAAGATACAATTTCTTCTCAGTCAAAACATTCCTTAGGTTGTCTATTTATTAGAGAGTTTAAGGATACAGAGCTAGGATTACATTTCCATGATAAGTTTTTTTTTTTCACTTTTCTATATAAATTGAAAACTTTGTGTGCTAGATTTTTTTTTTTTTTAACTCAATGTAAAATAAGCATAGGGACAAAGAAGTTAACAGGACAAAATATATTCAGTGGAAAGTAAATCTCCACCATGCCAGACCCCTAGTCCACCTTCCAATGACAACATTTATTTATTTATTTATTAAGATTATTTATTTATTTATTTATTTATTTGACAGAGAGAGATCACAAGTAGATGGAGAGGCAGGCAGAGAGAGAGAGGGAAGCAGGCTTCTTGCTGAGCAGAGAGCCCAATGTGGGACTCAATCCCAGGACCCTGAGATCATGACCTGAGCCGAAGGCAGCGGCTTAACCCACTGAGCCACCCAGGTGCCCCCCAATGATAACATTTATTACCAGCTTCTTAATCAGCCTCCTAGAAGTAGTTAATGTATTTATACATTAACCATGTATCTATTTTTTTAGACATTATTTTGCAATAGGCAGTATTTTGCACCTTGATTTTCTTGTTTAACAATGCATTTCAGATGGTTTAATATCAGTATGTATAGATTTTTACTTCATTATAGTTAACAGAAGCAAATTATTCTATTAAATAGATGTATCATAATCTATTTAACTGACCTCCTGTTGATGGACATTTATATTATTTTCAGGCTTTTGCCACCACAAATAGTTCTGCAGTGAGTGAATATACTTGAGCATATGTTTCTGCACATATGTGAGTATATATGTATAAAACATTCCTAGACGTAGAGCATGACTAAGGGGAACATGTGTTTAAATCTTTAATAAATATTTCTATATTGTTCCTGAAGGAGAGTGTACCAATTTACACTCCCACCAATGGTATATGAGAGTTGGATTTCATTGTTGTCTCTCTAAACATGGTATCAGTGTTGCTGATACTTGTTAATATGACAGGAATAGAAGGGAGACTTGTTGTTTTAATAAGTATTTGTTTAATACATTTAATACATTTGTTTAATACATATTGAAAATACTTTTAAATAAATATATTTTTCAGTAAAAGAATTATGAGAGATTGTTCCAGGTATCTATTGCTACCAACAAACTATCCCAAAATTTAACTGCTTAAAGCATTTTATTCCTATTTTATCTCCTGATTAAGAACTGTGACAGAGGGGCACCTGGGTGACTCAGTGGGTTAAGCCTCTGCCTTCAGCTTAGGGCATGATCCCACAGTCCTGGATTCAAGCCCCGCATTGGGCTCATTGCTCAGCAGGGAGCCTGCTTTCCCCTCTTTCTCTCTCTTCCTGCTGCTCTGCCTACTTGTGACCTCTCTCTCTCTGTCAAATGAATAAATAAAATCTTAAAAAAAAGAAAAAAACTCTCAGAGATATCTGGGCTTTTTCCATAGTTGTACTATTGTGGACATTGATACTCAGAT
The DNA here is from genome assembly GCF_010015895.1 of Lontra canadensis. NCBI lineage: Eukaryota > Metazoa > Chordata > Mammalia > Carnivora > Mustelidae > Lontra > Lontra canadensis. The sequence continues at coordinate 3,070,711 of NW_022631034.1, forward strand.
GTCCACTGATAGATGAATGGATGAAGATGTGAAAAAAATATATATATACACATATGTATATGTGTGTGTGTATATATATATAAATATATAAAATGGAATATTCATATAATGTATATATATGCATAGCATATCTAATCTATAATGTATATATATACTATATATGTGATGGAATATTACTAAAATATAATGGAATATATACATATATATAATGGAATATTACTCTGCCATCAAAAATTTGAAATCTTACCATTTGCAACAATGTGGCTGGAACTAGAGGATATTATGCTAAGCAAAATAAGTCAGTCAAAGAAAGACAGTTATTATATGATTTTATTCATATTTAGAATTTAAGAAACAAAACAGAATTATAGGGGAAGGGAGAAGAAAATAAAATAAGATGAAATTGAGGGAGACAGATCGTAAGAAACTCTTAACTATAGGAAATAAACTGAGGGTTGCTAGAAGGAAGGTGGGAGGTGGGAGGTGGGATGAGGTAACTGGGTGATGGACATTAAAGAGGGCACTTGATGTAATGAGCATTGGGTGTTTATGCATCTGATAAATCACTGACCTATATACCTCTGAAACTAATAATACATTATATGTTAATTAACTGAATTTAAATAAAATAAAGTAAAATAAAATAAAAAAGAATTCTGGCAGAACATAATAGGAACAACTTGTCTCTGCTCTGTGGTGTTGGGGTCTCAACTGGGTTGAATCTAATGTCTGGGGACTGTAATAATGATTAGCCAGGGATTGCTTTGTCTCTTTTTCTCTCCTTTCTCATCTTTCTTCTCTCTTTCCTCCCTCTATCTGCATCTCTCTCTCTTTCTCCTCCATTCTTGGTGTGCAAAATACTCTGCATTTGTCTAGCTTGGGCTTTCATACAGGGCTGACCCCCCAAAAAAGCCTAGTGGTTAAGAACTCTAGTTGTTCCTCAAAGACTATTGTGTTTGAAGACATACATTTTTAAAATCCCTCTAATTATGTTAATTTTAAGATCTGTGAGATATTTTATTTATTATATAAGGTCTTAAAATATGAATTATCTAATATAGAAGACTATGACCATTCAAAAATGGAATCCTTTGTTAATCCACTGAGGTTATAAGAATCAGAATGACTGTATTTTTCCCAGTGTCTACTGCGTCTTTTCTTTCTCCAACCTCTGCACAGCTATTAATAATAGAGAAAGTCTTTATTTTTTTTGTGAGATAAAAGCTACAGTTTGTATCAAACTTGAATTAAAAATAGGAATTTTTTTTCAGCAGCTAATACTTTATTTCCCAACAAACCTGTTATATGTTTTCATTGGATTTGTGTTCTGATAGTATTACAGAGAGTAGTCGAATATTTACACAAGGTAGCAATACAAACTCTCCTGAGTGCTCTGAAACATATAGTATGAGATTCTTGTGTGGTTCCTGGGATTAGGGGAAGATTTTTCTTAAGGAAGTAAAATTTGGAATGAGATCAGAATAAAGAAGAGGAATTAAGTAGGATAAAGAGAACCAGTGTAGGGAATGGGAATGTGAGGAGAGGAAGAAGTGGGGAGAGAAAAAAGCAATAGGTAGGGCATATATTTCCAGAAAAGGCCAGAACATTTACAAATTCCTTGGCATGGAAGGGAATATGTTGGCTCAAGGACTAGAAAAAAAGCCATATGGCTACAGAACAGAGAGCTAGGAAAGAAGGCACAAAATGAGGCTGAATCATAGCCTTTCTAATGGAGCACATTAAAGATTTGATTTTTATTCTGAGATAAGGTAATAAATAACTTGAAAATGCCTCCAACTCTAGGCTTTAGATTCATTGTTGTGTCTACTTTGAGCCCTCAAAGTTTCTATAAGTTAAGCACTAGACTAGAAAGGGGGAGCAAGAGAGACATCATCTCAGGAGCCTGGGGCTTAGATTGAATCTTGGGAGCTGGAAAGGTACTCTGGGGGTTTGAAAGAAATTATTTTAGTTTTGAAACGTTCCACTTTCAAATGGTGATTGTATTAGGGGTTAGTGCATGAGAGATGAGTCTATGTTTTTCTAGAAGGAAGGGGTTTTATATAAGAAATTAGGTGCTTACAAAATGTTTTTAAGTATTTAGAGAAGTAGAAGTCAGGAGTTCTCCTATTGATTTCAAGATCCAACCTCTGTAGTTGCAAACCAGACATCAGGATGCTACTGCCACTATGACCACAATCACTACTATCTCATACCCATGTAGCTGGTGATGAGGCACTGGAACAAGGAGACCAGCCACCTCAAGCACTAACATCTGTTGGAGCTTGGGAAAATTGGCCCCTACTCCTTTTTACCTCCCAAGTTTTGAACAAATTCATCTTGTTGACAAAAATCAAACTGCAGGAGCGCCTGGGTGGCTCAGAAGCCTCTGCCTTCAGCTCAGATCATGATCCCAGGGTCCTGGGATCGAGCCCCACATCAGGCTCTCTGCTCAGCAGGGAGCCTGCTTCCTCCTCTATCTCTCCCTGCCTCTCTGCCTACTTGTGATCTTTGTCTGTCAAATAAATAAATAAAATCTTTAAAAAAAAAATCAAACTGCATACATACCCGACTCACAACAGAGCTGGGCTAAGTTGTTTTTAGGCTTGCTGCAGTATATAAAAGGCAGTGAGCACTACTGGGTATTTACCCCCAAAGATACAGATGTAGTGAAAAGAAGGGCCATCTGTACCCCAATGTTTATAGCAGCAATGGTCACTGTTGCCAAACTGTGGAAAAAACCAAGATGCCCTTCAACGGATGAATGGATAAGGAAGATGTGGTCCATATCCACTATGGAGTATTATGCCTCTGTCAGAAAGGATGAATACCCAACTTTTGTATCAACATGGATGGGACTGGAAGAGATTATGCTAAGTGAAGTAAGTCAAGCAGAGAGAGTCAATTATCATATGGTTTCACTTATTTGTGGAGCATAATAAATAGCATGGAGGACATGGGGAGTTAGGAGAAGGGATTTGAGGGAAATTGGAAGGGGAGGTGAACAATGAGAGACTATGGACTCTGAAAAACAATTTGAAGGGTTTGAAGAGGTGGGGGGGTGGGAGGTTGGGGGAACCAGGTGGTGGGTATTAGAGAGGGCATGGATTGCATGGAGCACTGGGTGTGATACAAAAACAATGAATACTGTTATGCTGAAAATAAATTTTAAAAAATGATTAAAAAAAAAAAGGCAGTGAGAATGGATGCTGAGAGCCAATAGGTAATATCCAGTACACAATCCAAACCTACCTTTCATGAAAAGAACATTGACAAACAAGCCAGGAGTGAGAGATGAAGACTGAGACATAGCAAACTCTCAGTGATTGCCAGCAAAAATTGATGACTGTGATCTGAGGAGAAAAAATTCAAAATGCCTGATACTGTGTTGGCCATTAAATATATACTTCTTGGATGGGTGCCTCCAATAGGCAATACCTTGTTTTCTTAATGTATTTGTGAAGAACTTGAAAAAATTACACAGAATAAATACGGAGGTCAAAATGTTTCACTCCCAGGTCACTAAACAGTGAACTTTTAAGTGTAGGATTTTTGACAGATGAGAGTGTTTGAGGCATGACAGTTCTTTCTGTTATGACCAGAGCTTTGATTCATTATTATCCTAAAAAGAATGTATCTAATTGCCTTACTTGGTTTTAAGAAATAGTGTTAATTGCCTGCAACTATATATGTCATGGTGGACAAAATGTAATTAGCATTAGAAAAATGTGTGTTTTAGTTCTTGGCTACTTCCTTGGAAAAGTTACAACCTCTTTGTATCTCAGTTTCTTCATATATAAAATTAGGAACTCTAGATTTAAAAATTTCCTAGTGCCTTGTGCTCTAAAATTCTAGTTGTATGCAGGCATAACCACTGACACTCAAAAAGATGATGTATCAAATGACTTAGACACTCTTCCATTTGGTTTGAAGTCTAGAAATTGCATAGAGACTTTGATCTAATCTTTTCTTGTTGCTTTAAAGAAAACAAGCATTTGTATGGTTTCTTTTCTCTCCACATCTCACTTATACATATTTCTTTCCATTCCTGAGGTAAAAAACATTTAGCACAATATATATATTTCTCCAGAAGAAAGTTTGCAGTCGTGGAAACATTCCTTTAAATCATGCTGTGTGACCTTCCACAAAGAGCAGGATGTCCAAAAATTCTATATCCATAGAACAGTCTGTATAAAATCTATCACTAGTTAGTAGTTGGCAAATGCTATGGGAGCAGTTGAGGGCCAGGTCCTCATTTAAGACAATGCAGCAATCTTGACCTACAGAGGACTCTGTCGGCATCCATCCATTCAACTCTCTCAGAAGTCTCTTGTGCTTCTGCCAAAGAAGCAAACTCCTCTCTGATATGTGAGACTTCTTATTTGAAAAACCAATTTCATAAATAATAAAATTTCACATTTTTAATCCTTACCAATTGCAATTGCTTGAGATTGTTGCTAGGTTTTCATGGCTGCTTTTTGAAATATGAAGAACAAAAGCCTCCTAGGCTTTGCCAGAGGTGCCAGCTGTGGCACTGCTATGAAAACTTGTATAATGCTATGTTGTTCCATAGAAGAAAGTAAAAATTTGAATATGTATTGGATATTTTTCCCTTCCAGCTGCAGAATTATCTTTTTTTTTTTTTCCTAATGCAAAGATATTTTACTTATGCTGATGCTTCTTCTATCCTTATTTGGCCATTGAAACAATTTATTGAATGCCATCTTTCTAGAAAATCTTAGTCCCTCCAGAATTAATATACTGAGTCAGAAGCTGTTCCATAAATCCATGAAGCAAAAACATTAGGACACATGACTACATGAAGCTTACCCTGTAAGAGGAAGATATAGTCTCAGAATGACTACCAACATTCTTGATTCCCTTCAAAGAAACTAACTGGATATCTTATTTTCCTTCTTGATAAAACATTATTGGAGGGAGGAAGCACAATAGGATTCAGGACTTAGAAGGATTGGAGAGATACTGTTACAGGAAAAGGAGTAAAAGTAATAAGAGGGAACAGAATCACAGAGGCCATAGGGATCAAGAGAGTTTCTTGTAGCAAGATATAAAAGGATAGATACTTACCCTCCATGTCACTCTTTCTACCTGCTCCAAACTCAATCCATATTTGGCTCAATACTTCCACATTATCCTTGTTAAACCCCCTTCTTAGATGTCTCAAGTTGTATGGCATTACTAATCCTACCTTTAAAAAAGTTTCAAAAGTATCTTACTAGGAAAGTGAAGGAGAACCTGAAAGAGTCCTACACTCTGATGACTACTGAAAATAGTCCCAAGAGACTGTTCATTTATTGAGCCCATGCACCATGCCATGCACTATACTATAAGATGGGATACAAAGATAAAGTGGAAGCTCACTCTGTAGAGGGCAAGTGAACAGACTTGTGAGCAGTGAACAGAACACTTACATTAGAATGAAACAAGTGCTAAATTGGAGGGATATAACAAATATTGGAGAAGTGAGGAATGATTGGCTCAAAGAATAAACATCAGGTGACATTTATGTTGAAAATTTGAAGGTGTTGTGGTGGTTTATCAAGAGGTCAAAAACATAACAAATTAAAGATGAAATGGGGCCTAGGGTAGAGAATTCTGCTCAGGGGAATAGTATATACAAAATTATGAATAAACACATCCTCAGAAAACTATTACTAATTTAGTGTGGTGTGGATACCAGTTGAAGACATGAGTGGTAGTTATAAAATGACTTATAGAATGAAATGGAATTTTCCACCCTTGCTTCAATAACTGTACTAACTCTTTTCTAAGTAAGAGCTTACCTTTTTTTTCTTCCACTTGTTCTCCTTCCCAAATCAGTGATAAAATCTTTAGGTTCCTACAACTCCTCATGTCTAACTTTGATTTTCGAGTATATCTTTTTTATTAAGGTGGAGGTAGAGATGATAGGTGCTTTTTAGGCAAGGTAATTTTGGTAATTTAGGCAAGGTAATTTTGACAGGCCATGTGGAGAGAGGACCAGGGGCTGGAATGGAGTGGGTATTGAGAAAGAGTAGCCAAACATCACCAGAAGTAACTCTTCATTGAGAGTATGGAAATGCCCTGGAGCTGCCAAAAGGGAAGATAGACACTAATCGGAAGGAGGCAGGGAAAGATGGTAAAGGGGTATGGGACCCTATTTCAACCAGTCCCCTGAATTGAGCTGGATATCTACAAGACCACACTGAGTATCTATGAAATCAGCCTGAGATATAAGAAGATATATCTGGATCTCTACAAACAGAATATTTCCAGCAGTTGGTTTTGAGGTATGAGCAGGGAGCCATGATTCTATAAGCAGATATCAGAAAATAAACAAAAGGGGGAGGGAGCCTCCAGGATCCTGTGCTGTGGGAGCACAAAAGTCTCCCACACTGGGGATAGTGCACAGACTTGAAGACCTGTAGCAGTGGGGAAAAGACAGCCCCCCAGACTGAAACATGAAGCTGCGGGACTGCACATGTGAACTGGGGATGGCTGGCGATTTTAGAAGCACAAAGGGCAGAGATGTGTCTGAATCTGGAATCGAGGGCTGGGAGTGCTGCTGTGGGGTACACAACCCAGGACAATGCAGTTTTTAGCAACACAAACATAAAGGGAGACAGTGTGGCCTGGAGAGTTCAGTGAAGAGCAGACTGCATTCTCTCTGTTCTGACACAGAGGTTTAGATACAGTCACTTCTTTGACTCTTGGAAGAGACATGGATAAACACCAGGGAAAGCCACCAGAGAATAAGAGCCCCCCAAAATTGGTTTTCACTGAGCCCATCCCCTACCAGGGGCAGGCCAACTCTGTCCAAACAGGGTTGCCTGAGTAACAGTACAACAGGCCCCTTCCCCAGAAGACAGACTAAAAGAACAAGAGGCAAACATCTCTAAGGTCCCTATGAAACAGGTGCATCTTGCTTGGGTTGTGGTCAGAAATTTGGAATCTGTACATTCCCTCAGCCACCCCTCAATAGAATGACTATGAAGAGGAACACATAACACAGGAAAAATTCAGAGACTGACACATGCCACAGAACTAATGGATATGGGTATAAACAAGAAGTCAGACTTTAGAATAACAGTTACATAGATAATAGCTAGGATGGGGAAAAGCATTAATGGCAACATAGATTCTCTAAGAGCAGAAATGAGAGCTGATCTGGCAGAACCTAAAAATGCTGTCAATGAGATCCAATCTAATCTAGGTACTCTAACAGCTAGGGTAAATGAGACAGAATAAATTAGTGATCTAGAAGACAAACTGATAGAAAAGAAAGAAGAGGAGGAGGTCTGAAATAAACAGCTTAGAATCCATGAGAACAGAATTTGAGAAGTGGCACCAAGAAATGTGGCAATGTCAGAATTATTGGAGTCCCTGAGAGGGTAGAGAGAGAGAGGACCAGAAGATATATTTGAGTAAATCCTAGCTGAGAACATTCCTAATCTGGGAAATGAAATAAACATTCGTGTCCTAGAGGCAGAATATCCCCCAAGATCAAGGAGAGAAGACTGATGCCCAAACATGTAATAGTGAAACTCATGAATCTTAAAGCCAGGGAAACCATCTTAAGGGCAAAGGGGAAAGAGATTCCTTACGTACAGAGGGAGGAACATCACAATAAATCAAACCTGTCTACAGATACCTGGCAAGCCAGAAAGGGCTGGCAAGACATATTCAGGGTACTAAATGAGAAGAACATGCAGCCAAGAATACTTTATCCAGCAAGGCTCTCATTTAGAATTGATTTAGAGATAAAGAGCTTCCAAGACCAACAAAAACTGAAAGAATATGTGACCACTAAGCTGGCCCTGCAAGAAATATTAAGGGGGGGTTCTATAAAAGGAGAAAGACCCTAAGAGTGATATAGAACAGAAATTTACAGAGACAGTCTATAGAAACAAGGACCTCATAGACAAAATGATGACAATAAAATCATATCTTTCAATAATCAATTCTCAATGCGAATGGACTAAATGCTTCCATAAAATGGCACAGGGTTGCAGACTGGATAAAAAGACATGAGCCTTCCATACACTGTCTACACGAGACTCATTTTGATCCTAAAGTTACATACAGGCTGAAAGTGAAGGGATGGAGAACCATCTTTCATGCCAATGGATTTCAAAAGAAAGCTGGGGTAGCAATTCTCATAACAAAAAAATTAGATTTTAAGCTAAAGACTATAGTTAGAGATACAGAAGGGCACTGTATCATTCTTAAAGGTTCTATCCAAGAAGAAGATATAACAATTTTAAATATCTATGTCCCCAACATGGGAACAGCCAACTACAGGAGCCAATTAGTAACCAAAATAAGGAGATATTGATAATGATACATTAATAGTAGGAGACCTCAATACTCCACTCTCAGCAATAGATAAATCATCTAAGAAGAAAATTAAGAAAGGAACAAGAGCTTTGAATGATAAATGACCAGGTGACCTCATAGATATATACAGAACATTCCACCCTAAAACAACAGAATACACATTCTTCTTGAGTGCACATGGGACTTTCTCCAGAAAAGACCACATACTGGGCCACAAATCAGGTCTCAACTGACACCAAAAGACTGAAGAGTATTCCGTGCATATTCTCAGGCCACAATGTTATGAAACTGGAATTCAATCACAAGAAAAAGTTTGAAAGAAATTCAAACACTGGGAAGTTAAAGACCATCCTGCTCAAGAATGTTTGAGTCAACCAGGAAATCAAAGAACTTAATTCATGGAAACCAATGAGAATGAAAATACATTGGTCCAAGTCCTATGGGATACAGCAAAGGCAATCCTAAGGGGGAAATACATAGCCATCTAAATATCACTAAAAAAAAAAAAAAAAAAAAAAAAAAAAGAAAAATCCCCAATACACAAATTCTCTTTACACCTTAGAGAACTGGAGAATCAACAACCAATTAAACCTAACCCATGCAGGAGAAGGGAAATAATTAAGATTAGAGTAGAGATCAATGAATTAGAAACAGGAAATACAGTAGAATACACCAATGAAGCTAGAAGCTTGTTCTTTGAAAGAATTAATAAGATTGATAAGCCACTGGCCAGATATATCCAAAATAAAAAGGAAAGGACCCAAATTAATAAAATTAGGAGTGAAAGGGGAGAGATCACGACTGACACCAAGGAAATAGAAACAATCATTAGAAATTATTATCAACAATGCCAATAAATTAAGCAACCTAGAAGAAATGAATGCATTCCTAGAAACCTATAAACTTCCAAGACTGAAACAGGAAGTAATGGATAACCTGAATTGACCAAAAACCAGTAAAAAGATTAAAACAATGATCAAAAACATCCCAAAGAACAAGAATCAGGGCCCTGATGGATTCCCTGGGGAATTCTACCAAACATTCAATGAAAAAATAATACCTATTCTTCTGAAGCTGTTTCAAAAAAATAGGAACAGAAGGAAAACTTCCAGACTCTTTCTATGAGAACAGCATAACCTTGATCCCAAAACCAAGCAAAGACCCCATCAAAAAGGAAAATTTCAGACCCTGATGAATATGGATGCCAAAAGATTGTATCTAATAGAATCCAAAAATGAGATCGGATCTAATAGAGTTCAACAGTACATTAAAAAGATTATCCACCATGACCAGGTGGGATTTATCCATGGGATGCAAGGTGGTTCAACATTTGCAAATCAATCAGTGTGATAGAACACATTAATAAGGGGGAGAGAAGAACCACATAGTCCTCTCAATTGATGCAGAAAAAACATTTGACAAAATACAACATCTTTTCCTGAAAACTCTTTAGAACATCAGGACAGAGGGAACATTCCTCAATTTCATAAAATCCATCCGTGAGGGCTCAGTTGGTTGAGTGACTGCCTTCAGCTCAGGTCATGATCCCAGAGTCCTGGGATTGAGTCCCACATCAGGCTCCCAGCTCCATCGGGAGTCTGCTTCTCCCTCTGACCTCCCCTCTCATGCTCTCTCACTCTGTCTCTCTCTCTCTCAAATAAATAAATAAAATATTTTTTAAAAATCCATCTGTGAAAAACCCAAAGCAAATGTCATTCTCAGTGGGGAAAATTATATTTTTGAGAGTCATTCCCTTAATATCAGGAACATGGCAAGGATGCCCACTCTCACCACTATTGTTCAACATAGTACTGGAAGTCCTAGAAACAGCAATGAGACAACAAAAAGAAATAAAAGGTATTCAAATTGGCAAAGAAGAAGTCAAACTCTCTCTCTTCACAGATGACATGATACTTTATGTGGAAACCTAAAAGACTCTACCCCCAAATTACCAGAACTCCTATAGCAACTCAGTAATGTGGCATGTTACAAAATCAATGCACAGAAATCAGTTGCTTTCTTATACGCTAACAATGTAACTGTAGAAAGAGAAATTAGAGAATTTATTCCATTTACAGTGGCACCAAAACCATAAGATACCTTGAAATAAACCTAACCAAAGAGGTAAAGGGTCTATATACTCTAGGAACTAAAGAACACTCATGAGAGTAATCAAAGACGACATGAAAAGATTGAAAAAAAATTCCATGATCATGGATCAGAAGAATAAACATTGTTAAAGTATCTATATGCCCAGAGCAATCTATACTTTCAATGCCATCCCGATTAAAATACAAATGGCATTTTTCAAAGAGCTGGAACAAATAATCCTAAAATTTGTATGTAACCAAAAAAGACCCTGAATCACCAAGGAAATGTTGAAAAAGAAAAACAAAGCTGGGGACATCATGTCGCCTGACTTCAAACTATACTACAAAGCTGTGATCACCAAGACAGCATGGTACTGGCACAAAAACAGACACATAGACCAATGGAACAGAGTAGAGAGCCCAGATATGGATCCTCAACTCTATGGTCAAAAAATCTTCGACAAAGCAGGAAAAATACACAGTGGAAAAAAGACAGTCTCTTCAACAAATGGTGCTGGGAAAATTGAACAGTTAGGTGTAGAAGAATGAAAACTTGACCATTCTCTTACACCATACACAAAGATAAATTCTAAATGGATAAAAGACATCAACGTGAGGCAGAATCTATCAAAATCATAGAGGAGAACATAGGCAGTGACCTCTTTGACATTGGCCACAGCAACTTCTTTCAAGATATGTCTCCAAAGGCAAAGGAAACAAAAGTAAAAATGAACTTTTGGGACTTCATCAAGATAAAAAACTTCTGCACAGCAAAGGAAACAGTCAACAAAATAATGAGGCAGCCCACGGGATGGGAGAAGATATTTGCAAATGACACTGCAGACCAAGGAGTGATATCCAAAATCTATAAAGAACACAAACTCAACACCCAAAAGACAAATAACTAAGTCAAAAATTGGGCAGAAGACATGAATAGACACTTCTACAAAGAAGACATTCAAATGGCTAACAGACACATGAAAAAATGTTCATCATCATTGACCATCAGGGAAATTAAAATCAAAACCACATTGAGATACCACCTCACACCAGTTAGAATGGCAAAAAATTGACAAGACAAGAAATAACAAATGTTGGAGAGGTTGTGGAGAAAGGGGAATCCTCTTACACTGTTGGTGGGAATGCAAGCTGGTGTAGCCACTTTGGAAAACAGTATGGAGATTCCGCAAAAGTTAAAAATAGAACTACACTATGATATAGCAAGTGCACTACTGAGTATTTACCCCAAAGATACAGATGTAGTGAAAATAAAGGACACATGCACCCCAATGTTGATAGCAGCAATATCCACAATAGCCAAACTGTGGAAAGAGCTGAGATGCCCTTCAACAGATGAATGGATAAAGATGCGGTCTCAGCCATCAGAAAGGATGACTACCCACCATTTGCATCGACATGTATGGAATTGGAGGAGATTATGCTAAGTGAAATAAGTCAAACAGAGAAAGACAATCATCATATGGTTTTGCTTGTATGTGGAATATAAGGAATAGCATGGAGGACATTAAGAGAAGGAAGGGAAAAATGAAGGGGGGAAATCAGAGGGGGAGAGGAACCATGAGAGTCTATGGACTCTGGGAAACAACCTGCGGGTTTTAGAGGGAGGGCGGGTTGGGGGATGAGTGAGCCAGGTAATGGTATGAAGGAGGACATATATTGCGTGGAGCACTGAGTGTTATATGCAAATGATGAATCACAGAACACTACATCCAAAACTAATGAGGTACGGTATGGCGACTAACATAATTAAAAAAACTAAAAGAAACTAATAGGAAAACAAACTGAGATCTTTTTCTTATGGATGGTGATATTCTACAGCTGGAGCTATAGAAATGCAATAGGAAAAGTATGTGAGGATTGCATACCTACAGATTCATGGAATAAAGCAGAAGTTCATGTCTTCATGGAATCAGGAATGGGAGGAAATAGGAGAAGATTAGGGCCAGAGGCTTAAGGAAAGGTTGAAGCTCAGGATGATATAAAGGTTAGAGTAAGGCCCAAACTGGTGAAGTTTTCAGAGATGGAGTGAAGAATTAGAATAAAAAATTAGGCATGCCTATTGATCTCCTATCTTGGTAATAATATAGTTATTGTAAAGAGTTACTATGAAAATTTCTGCCTCCAAGCATTGCAGTGGAATGTTCTTTGCACTAAGAAGTATTGGTGGTAAGGCAGGAGAGGGTGTTGGTATCAGAGAGGACTTTCTGTCAGAATTAAAATTCAGTATATGTTTTCTGTGGGCAAGGGACATATTAGTTACCCCAGAAAAGATGTTCTCAGAAACCTGGTGAAGGAGAGGTTTTAGCATTTGTACTGGATCCCTAGGAAACTAAAGGAAGTAGATTTCAAATTTTTAGTCAGGAAAGCATAAGCATTTTCAGGTTACATGATTAGTTTTACACTCTGGAAATCATCAGAAATTCTCAACATCTGAATGTAATCTATGTAGTGAGCATTGATAAATATGTTTTACAAAATTTCTGTTAATTTTACTTTTTAATATAAATCTATGTTAAGAGTGCTTACCTAGGATTTCAGATACTCTCAGGAGTTTTGGCAAATGATAAGGAGGAATACCATTCTCATTTTTCATGAAAATACTTTCATAGAGAATTCATAAAGAATTTTATTGTTTTAAATGCTATATAATTTTAGTTCCATTGTGAACAAGTATACTTGTTGATATAGTTGTTGATATGGTTGTAAGCAGACAAGAATTTTGCATAAATAGGTAGGAACTCATGTAATGATAGTTACAGAAAATTTATATTTTAGTTCTAAGTGTTTTAGTAGAGTTCAAAGGTAATGGGTCAGTAATGGGGAAAGTCTGTAGAGGAGTCAGCACAATGGGTTACAGGAGGCTAATATGGCAACCAAAGTTCTAGGCAGAACTGCTCATAACTTAGTAGGGCGAGGAAGTATTTGAAGGGAAGGAAACCTGGTCAGAAATCTGAAAGCAGTTGGCATGGTGGTTAACATACTTAAGATTCAAGGATAATAAAATTGAAACCATAAACCAATAGTCACTGTAGAGAACAGGACATGAAGGATGAGCTCTGATGCATTCCTGCAAATTTGCTATTATGATCCTAGCTTGATTTTAATGCCTCTGAGAGCAACTGAAATGTATCACAGAGCTTTGTACCCAAAACTATTAATTCCTTTATGCAGCCTTCTTGAAGGCTTCTTGTCCATTCAACAAAGAAAACTAACCTTAGGCATGTTTTCCATTGATATTCCTTCAGGTATTCTCATGGGCAACATGGGAGCAAGGCAAAAGATCTCTTGATCATAAGGCTATAGATGACCAATCAAATGGGCCAAGTGGCCTGGGGCATGGGCTCCTTGATTCTTATTGCAATCTGTCAATGACAGCTATGCACAGATAACCTGAGAATTTCCATTTAAAATTTCATGGAGAACATAACGTGCAGCAATGCACATTTTATCTATTTTTGAAATGTTATTGCATCACATATTCATAAGAAGGGCAAATATTTTAAATGTAGTAAATATTAAAAGCATGACAGACTCTTGAAAACATTTACCACTCTCATATAGCAGTAACTGTTAAATGTTAGTATTGAAAATGCCTGGCCAGGAAAGTACTTCATCACTTGGAGGAGGATTTTAAGCTGGGCACTTCCACTGACACTTTGCTTTGATTAGGGCTCCTGCCAATAGATTTGATCAATGTTCTGCTTGCTTAGTGGAACCTCCTAAATTCTCATCTGCAGCTGTCACTTTTCAGGGACTTGCAAACTCTCAGATCATTAAAGTGGCATGCCATGTGACTTAGATTTGACAGACAATCACTTACTAAAAATATCTGTCCTGATCAGTGCTGATGTTCTAAAGGGATATTTTCAGCTTCTTGTTCTCTCTTCCTCTCTGTGATGACACTGTACCCAGTGAGTTGAAAGCAGCAGAAGAAATAGCATTATTAAAGACAGCATGTTATCACAGTGCACAGTCTGCCAATGGGGATTTGGGTCAGGAACAGGAATCCACGCAGTCCTGTGAAGGTCTCATATCTGTTGATCCTTGTAGCTCATGGACCTGTCACAGCATACTCCCATGCTTCCCAAATAGTCATAAGTCTTCTCTCCAAATGGCCTTTAATTAGAACTGTTGTCACTGTTGCTTGGTTGGGTAGGTTTGATCTGACTTTTTTTGGAGGCCTTTATAATCTCTCCTGGTTCATGCTCAATTGGTGTGTCAGAGATTAAGGCCTTGCATGATTTCTCAAATTGACGAGTAGTTATGGGTTATAGGCTGGGAAGGCTAGATACATTGTGATAAATGGACCTCAAAGAACACCACTGCAAGATTAATCTATGGTCTTCTCAACTCCTCTATCGCATATGTTGAGTTTTTAAGCAAGGTAGTAAAGAGCAAGGTAGAAACTCACCTTTATACTGCATTCTTTTGTGAATTTTATTTGTGCTCTGGGCTTTGGAAATTTAACTGCAATTGCTATTGGGATTTATCCCTTCTAGTGTGTATCTTTATTCCTGAAGTGGTTGCCTTATAAACGTTCTTGGCGTTTCTGTTGAAAAATACCTATCTTCAAACTGAGTACCACCTCCATAAAGACTCCCCACCTGAATAGAAATAAGTTATTTCTCCCTATATCATATTTTCAAAGTTTTTTTCTTTTACTCCAAATTTAGAAGTTCAAGGTTGTGCTATTTAAATATTTCACCCTTACATGTGCAATGTTGTTTAACCAAATATTTTACTGTAATTACATAAACACAATGAAAACGTATTTTTTTTTCTGCCTGTGACTTCTCTGGTACTTTAGAATTAGATTGAAGGATGAGCTCTATCAGTATGCCAGAGCCCACAGGCTACCCAGATTTCAGAGCTAATTGAATCAGGGACTGAGAAGGTATAATTAGTGGTATCATTTTCACAATATGTTTGGATTTGGATTGAAGGTTTCTTTTTAATTGAACCACTCTGATGGGTAATGTGTAAGGAAGGTCTATGAATAATTTTTGAGTTAAAGAATCCTACATGTACTCCCTTTCTTCTGGCTCATGTCATAAGACTGTAATATTAGTTATTTTATTTTTCTTTAAGATTTTTTTAATTTATTTGAGAGAGAGAAAGAGAGAGAGAGAGCACAAGCAGGGAGGAAGAGGGAGAAGCAAGCTCCCCACTGGACAGGGAGTCCGATGTGGGATTCTGTCCCAGCCCTCTAGGATTACCACCAAAGCCAAGACAGATGTTTAACTGACTCAGCCACCCACACACCCCAGGAGTGTAATTTTAAATCAGACTCCTTGCCTGGCACTCCACGTGAACTGGAACACTTCCCAAAATCTTGTATTTTCACGTGGGAACTCTGACCTTTGTGTAACTCCTGTTTACTCCTTTCATATCTAAATTCTCCTCCTGGTTACTCTCTAACTAGCTGGAATCTTTCCACAAATAGTCTGAAAGTTCTTCTCACATTATCTTCTCCTTGAATTAATTTTCCCCCAACTCCTGCCAATGATAAAGATGCAACCACACTTAGATTTAGGAAGCTGCTATTCTCCCTGGCCAGCCTCACAGCCTACTTTCTCTAGCTCATCCAATAATCTTTAGTGACTGAGGCTGTACCTAGTCCTAGAGTCCTCTGCTCCCCATTGCTGAGTTGTGCTAAGGTTCTAAAAGACTTCATACCTAAGCCTTCTCTCATTATAATCCACTACTGGTAACACCAGAATTATTAAAGAATTTGGGAGAAAGGAAAAGGTAATTTGGTGCTATTCTGGAAAAGCTGTTTAAAATTTTTCTGCAGAACTGCATTAAAATCATAATGTCTTTTCATTGTTGTTGCTGGTTTTCAGAGTTTTTGGTTTAATTTTTATCTAAGTAATGAATGTACATTATTAAGATTTTTTAAAAAAGATTTTGTTTACTTATTTGTCAGAGAAAGAGAAAGCACACAATCAGGGGAAGCGGCAGGCAGAGGGAGAAGCAGATTCCCCACTGAGCAGGGAGCCAGATTCAGGAGTTAATCCCAGGGTCCTGGGATCATGACCTGAGCCAAAGGCAGATGCTTAACCAACTGAGCCACCCAGGCGTTCCTTGTTAAGATATGCTAATACTTCAAGGCTTATAATGGAAAATCAGGAGTGTCTTTCTTCAATTTTCATTTCTGCTGATTCTCATTCCACAGAGTCAGTTCCCTTAGTACATTTAGCTATTTCTTCTCATATATAATAATATGATATTTAAAAAATAATATTTGTTATTTATTTTTCAGTTTTTGAAATTATCTTTTATTTTGAACTTATGTAAGATAAGGCTTATAATTCTCACTGTCCTCCTGTCATCTTATATCCATGCAAGTTTCCTTCTACCCATCCTCTGAATATATCTATGTTACCATTTAGATTGGATATGAATTTAGTATTTATATTACTCTAACTATTGACTCTGTTTGTAGCTCTGCTATGGGGTGTACTGTAATTGTTTTCCTTCTTTGACTTTAAGTTTTTCTTGAGGTTAATTATCCTATGTTTCCACTTGCTCAGTTTTCTGTTTATATGTCACTACATCTGCAACCTCTCTAACACAGCAGTGAGACTCCTCTCAGTATTACCTAAATGGTTAACTAATCTATTGTTCTCTCTCTCTCCCTCTCTCTCTCTCTCTTTTTTAAATCTTTTCATGGTGATATCTCCCCAGGATCCCTCTCTTCTCTTCTTTTAGTTCAAACCATTTGCAATCTGGGTTTGCTGCATAGCTGTGTCACCCTGGTATTTCCTTTTACCTCCCTTCTAGGATTCCCCTAACTTATCTCCTGATCCAGAATCCTGTATTTTTATCTTTATTGACTTAATCCTTCCATTTTGGTAAGCCATATCTGTAGCAGAGAGATTCGAAGTTTCTCCTTATCCCCTTATCCTGGTATTTATGCCTGTGTGTGTGAGGTATCTAGTGATTTGCTTCTAGGCAACAGAATATGGCAAGGGTGTCGGGTTGTCCATTCTATAATTACATTACATAAGATTGTAATGCTGGTCTTGCTAGAAGGTTCTCTCCCATACTGGAATTGAAAACAAACAAACAAACAACAAACACGCACAAAACAAGCTGCCATTGTGTAGGGAGAGGGCCTCATGAAAAGGGACTGAAAGCAATTTTGGGTGACAGCAAGAAACTAAGGTCCTTAGTCTGGCATCTGCATGCTACCTACAAACAAGTGAGCTTGGAAGGAAATCCTCCCCTAATCAGACTTTCAGATGAGAGTGCTGGTCATCATCTTGATTGGTAGCCTTGAGAACACAGCCAAGTCACACCTGAGGTTTCTGTTCCACAAAACATGTGAGATAATAAATATATGTAATTTTAAGTCACAAGATGTATGATAATGCTATTACACAGCAATGGAAAATGAATATTGTACTAAGTTTGGTAATATCATTATGCAGCAAAAGTGAACCAATGTATTATCTTTCAATACCTCCCTGAGAAAGAGTGCCCCTTTTGCTTATGTGAACATGCCTTTCTTCTACCTTCAACCTTGACTGATAAGTTTGTTCTGTATGAAATTGCAGGTTGGAAATAATTTTTTAATTAGAATTTTGAAAACTACATCCTCTTCTAATCTAAATGCTGCTATTTGGAAATCTTATGAGTGAACATTTTTTAACCCATGTATCTGACCCCTGGTTTTGTTTTGTTTTGTTTTTTCCTATTCCACAAGTATATAAGATCTTTATGTTATGCCAAATGTTTTAAAAGATACTGTTGATGCACACTGATGCAGGTTTTTTGGGTGGCCCCTGTCAATTTGAAATTAGGTGTTCAGCAATTCTGGGAAATTTTTTGAAATTTTTCATGTTAATTTCATCTCCACCCGCCCCCCCCCCCCGCCATTTTCTTTTTTTGATCACCCGGGTCCCCTCTGCTACATTTAAGTTGTTTGTTTGTTTAGGTCTCTATCTTTCATTTTAGAGGCATTCCTAAAATGTGGAGTAGTATTTGACTGTTTACTCATATATCACAGTGAGGTACTAAAGAATAAAAGCAGTGGATAGTTGGGGGTAGGTGTATACATTCTGGTGTATTTCACCGTGGAGGTGATATGTTTCTCCAAAATCAATTGCTACAGATCTTTTTCCCTGGGCTATTTTGTTTTCCAAGATAGAAACCTATTATCTCCGACTTGGGGTGATAAGCCTATCTGCCAACCTTCAGAGGGCTAAGTGAGTGAAGGAGACTCTGATAGGACAATCAATGTCGGTATGGCTTCTTACCTTTGGCCTCAGTTGGTTGAGGCCAAAGTCCAGAGTCTTTCTAGACCTGTTGTTACAGAATGATATGTGAGTCCTCTGCTAGAATTAGGAAGAAGTAGTTGAATACCAAGTATATTTTCCAAGTATATATTCCAAGTATATATTTCCAAGTATACCAAGTATATTTTGATGACCAAGCATATTTTCTATCTACACTCTGATAATATGTATGGGAAATAAATTTGGCAATCCAAAAGGATTACTATAGGATAACATGTTATCATTTGTTCCCACAAAACACATTAATGTTCTGTGAATGGGTTGTAGATATGTGAGCTAACCAACCACATCAGTTCTTGGAGAGCCACTATGCCTCCAGACACGAATAGTAGAATCTATGTATCCCTGCACAGTATATAAACATATGTGTCATGACATGAAATCACTGGAGAGCACCATTCTTTATAATCTCATTCAACCTACATTTCTAGTCTTGCCTCTCAAAACTTCCCAGAATAAACTTCTCTTTTTCAGTCAATACATGCAGTCTCCCATTGCCTTATTTTTACCATCCTTTCTTACTTTTTGTTTACTCATGTAGTCTTCTTACCTGTAGATCCCACTTACTTAACCTTTAAGTCTAAACTCAAACTTCAACCATTATATAAAGTTCCCCTAGATCACTTTACTGTATATGACGTTTCTTTGAATTCTCATAACATTAATTTTCCATAATACTCATTTTCCTTTTTCTTGATCTGTTTTATTTTTTCTTAAAGATTTTATTTATTTATTTGAAAGACAGAGATCACAAGTAGGCAGAGAGGCAGGCAGAGAGAGAAGAGGAAGCAGGCTCAATGCTGAGCAGAGAGCCCGATGTGGGGCTCGATCCCAGGACCCAAGGATCATGACCAGAGCTGAAGGCAGAGGCTTTAACCCACTGAGCCATCCAGGATTCCCTGGTCTATTTTATATTGTAGTTATTTACATGTAAGTTTTGCCTAGCTAGATTGTGAGTTTACTGGAGGACCAAGTCCTAAGTCTTACTACTTATTCATTGTGTTGACTCCTTTACTATACCATTTCATCTCCTTAGTAATCTTTGGAACGACTAAATGAATCCATCAATTAATGAAGCTAGTTTACAATTATACTCTTTGACAACTTTTATTGCTGAACTTTAAAGTCCAATCTCTTTACAGACCCAAGTGAACTTTCTATGGGAATATGCTCAGAATTGATTTCTTCATTTTGATGAGATGGTAATATACTGTCTGGATATAGGGTGTTGTTGTTGTTGTTGTTGTTTTCTGTCAGAATATAAAAATCAGCATATTCTGTCAACTGGGTTTATAATTTCTTTAGAAGCTCTTTGTTTCTCTTAAAATGACATGTGAAAAAATGAAAACCACAGAATTAAGCAGAGTGTAAATCAGTGCCATGCAGAATTTAACCTTTTGTTTTCTTTTTAATCAGTTAGATTTGCATGTATAATGCACTTTGAAAATATCAACCCACTTATATTTTCACACTTTGAAAATATCAACCCACTTATATTTTCCTCTGAAGCTAGCTAAAGGGGTTGTTGTTGTTGCCCAAAGGAAGTACTTTTATTAGTTTTTTTCCAAACCTTGTCCATTTAAACATTTTCATTTGCTTTGTTTCTTAGTTTACAGAGTGCTACATTTTCACTCCAGAATTCTCTGTGCAACTTCTTTTGTTGTCCCACTTTCTAACAGTCCTCATCTGGCTCTGGCCTTTGACTTGCTGATAAGGCAAAGGTGTAATTTCTGTACTCACTCTCTGCCTATACATCATTTATTAAAGTAATGTGGAGTCCTTGGAAAAGTAGGGTTTATGGTTAAAAGCCTTGAATTTGGATTATAATTCTATTAGTAGTCAACCAGTAACCTCTGGTAAATTATATCTTCTTTTTGTTTTTCCTTCACAAGGAAAGTAAATGGCTTAAACCAAACCATTGGTTTTCATATTATAATCCTTAATGGTTTAAGATAGCAAGAAGATAACTCCCTGGCCAGACAAACAAAGAAGAGCAAGCTACACACACACATTCACAAAATAGGAGTTCTAGCTAGAGCTAGGGTGGGTAAAATCAGGCTTGACAATAGGATGAAAGCATGTCATATCTCTAATGTACCAAAGCATAAAGAAGTCACCACTGATAGGAAGAGCCATATAAATTTGTAGAGAGATACTGCTTTGGAGTTTAGCAATAGAACTCATTAAAGAATATGAGAGGAAGACCTTAGGTCTTTCCCACTCATGTATTTCAGTGTCTAATACAGTATCTGTATTACCCTAATGCTCAATAAATAATTACTGAATTAGTGAGTGGATGAGTGAATGAATGGATGAAAGGATCTTTATATGGAGTTTACATTTTGTGAGCCAGAATTTTTTCTTGACTGAGAAAAAAAATGGACTCATTTTTGCCCTGTTTTGCACCCACACTTGCTTCTGAGATAATAGAGGCATTGTTGATATAAATAGCTTTTAGCAACTTAATATGCTATAAGCCACAGAGATATAGCACTGAAGCCAAATAGCATACATGTGCAAATTTTGCTGAAAAATTTGTCCAACTCAAGGACGTAGTTTTCTTCTATTTTTTGGATATATAATCATGTAGATGAAGCTCCAAAATAGCCCTTTATATTAAAAAAAATAATTACTCTTTTAGACCTAGCTAAAGCCCTACCTCAAATCAAAATCAAAAAGATTTTCTTGGCAAAGCTGAATTACATTTACCAAAGCCAAATAGATTTCCTTTCTTCCTTCCATCCCTCTGTCCTTTCCTTGCTTTCATCCTTTCTTCCACATATATTTATTGTGTACTTATCCACAGGATGGTAGGCATCATGGCAAGTGTTAGATATTAAATCATAAACTTGAAATAGAAATGATTTCTGCCCTCAAGGAACTCACCATCTGTTGGAGGGTTCAGAGAAGTGTTTGCATGTGGGTTAACCTGATAGATAAACACGTAGGTAAACCATTACACCCAATAGGGTTGTTGGTGTGCTCCAGGGGTACCAGCTTCCTGACTGTCAGAGAGTGTTTGTGGATACTGAGAAAGATGCTTATATATATATATATATATATATATATATATATAGAGAGAGAGAGAGAGAGAGAGAGAGAGATAGATAATGGTGACGAAAACTCACATTAGAAAAAATACCCATTAAACAGGGCCTTCCCTGTCTTCTCCCCATGCCATCTCCTTGCTAGAGCCCCTGAAAAGCAAGTCCTGGAGTGAAGCTGATGGTCTTCTGAAATTCTCTTCTTCAGTGTGCAGGTGTTCTGTAAAGGAGAGAGCAGTGGTATGAGACAAGCACCATATCATTATTTGCCAGAAGGAGCTGGTTTCCAGAAGCAGAGGACATTTGCTACTTGCTAGCAAGGGAGAAGCACACCAGAAGCTAACAGTCCAGACCAGGCCTATGGAGGGACCAGCAGTAGTCACTTATTTGGAGTGAGCCAAGAGGGACCATGGAAGCAGCAGCCATCAGAGTAGAAGGGACACAAAACCACTAATAGCAAACCCGATTGCAACATTCCCCATGCTCAGAGATTCCTTTTGTTTTTTTCCTTCTTAAGAAAAATGTTTTATTCTATTTTTTAAATATATATTTTTTTACTGTGTTATGTTAGCCACCATAAAATATACCATTAGTTTTTGATGCAGTGTTCCAAGATTCATTGTTTGTGTACAACACACAGTGCTCCATGCAATACATACTCTCCTTAATACCCATGACCAGTTTCACCCATCCCACCCACCGCTCCCCTCTAAAACCCTCAGATTGTTTCTCAAAGTCCACAGTCTTTCATTGTTCTTCTCCCCCTCTGATTTCCCCCAATTCACTTTTCCTTTCCTTCTTCTAATGTCCCCCAGGTTATTCCTTATGTTCCACAAGTAAGTGAAGCCATATGATAAAGACTTTCTCTGCTTGATTTATTTCACTCAGCATAATCTTCTCCAGTTCCATTCATATTGATGCAAAAGTTGGGTATTCACCCTTTCTGATGGCTGAGTAATATTCCATTGTATATATGGACCATATCTTCTTTATCCATTCATCTATTGAAGGGCATCTTGGCTCTTTCCACAGTTTGGCTACTGTGGACATTTCTTCTATGAATGTTGGGCACATATGACCCTTCTTTTCACTACATCTGTATCTTTGGAGTAAATACCCATTAGTGCAATTGTTGGTCATAGGGTAGCTCTATTTTTATTTTCCTGAGATTCCTGATGGGGATAATTAGGGAAAGAGATTCTGGAAAAAATGAGAATCCTACTAGTCAAAAGATTAAGGTCTCAGACCATTGGTTTGTGCTCATTCTGTACCAACCCTAAAGAAACTTAACAGTGTCATGTAATGGGGTGTCCCCTGAGCAAGACTTCCAATAAGTTACTTTCCCTCTATCACCCTAATGTGCTATACTAGCTATCCACATCACTTCCTTCACTCTCCAAATATTCTTACTCAAGCATCTCAGACATCTGATGGTTATGTTACTTAGTACTTCTCCAAACTACTTATCCTAGGTTGTTATCTACCCAGCCCAATCCCAATTGTCTCATATTTGAATATGCTTTCTTCTCCCCAAAGAAGGTTCCATTTCTTTAATACAACAGATCTTGGTCAAGTGTATGGATTAAGCTGATCCAATTAAGATAATTCAAGTAAGACTGAAATTGTTCAACAATCATTGATCGAATATTTATTTTGTTCCAAGAATCATCATAGATAATATGTAAGGCACAGTTTTTACTTTAATAACTTTATAAACTACTCTAAGAGACACAGCATTTGTAATGAGAACTATAAAATTGGGCAGAATGTATTAAGTATCCTGTTTGGGTTTGATAGGAAAATTTAGAACAGGGAGAAATCACTTTAGATTTGGGAAAACAAGGCAAGGCAATATGAAAGTGGTACTTGAAATGATTCTTGAGAGATGTAATGGAAAGGACTTTTGGAGAGATGGCAGAGTAGGAGACTTTTAAGCTTACCTCGTTCCACAGATAATACCTAGATAATAGCCACATCAGTACAACTAACCCACAAAATGACCTAAAGACTGACAGAATAGATTTTCCACAGTTAGTCATAAAGAAGAGGTCACATTGAAAATAGTAGGAGGAGCAGAGATGTAGTAGGGAATCAAACTCCTGGTGAAGACTAACCACAAACAGGAGGAACACCAGAAATACGGAGAAAGGAAAGGAACAGACCTCACACCAGGTATCCCAGACATAGGGTACTTAAACTGAGAGGACAAATTTCTATAACATTTGGCTTTGAAAACCAATGGGGTTTAACTTTGGACATTTTTACAATAAGTAGGGCTTAACTTTAGGTACTTTAAAACTCAGTGGGCTTAGCTCTGGAAAAACTGAAGGGTAATAGGAAACAGTCCCAACTTTAAAGAGACAGCATAATAAAACAACCCTGCTGAGATACAGCATAGAAGCAGCATTTGAAAAGCATCTAGGGTATATGCGAAGGAGATTTATTTACTATTCTTAAAATATGTGCTGGAGGGGCAGGGATATTTGGAAGATTTCTCCAAGAACAAAAGAGTTAGCAGGTGCCATTTCTCTCCCACCATTCCTCACCCTAGATAGCCAGACACTTGCTAGGACTAACACTAACACATGCTACCGACCTTGCTAGAAACATGCACTCTGTCATGTTCCCTGCCTGCTTATTCTCCTGCCATCTGCAGGCCTTTGGTCTAACTCATGTCCCTGCTAGGCAACAAAAGCTTCTCTGGGCACAAGGCAGGAAAAGCACTCTGAAGATTGGTGCTACTATAGCCCCAACAGCTGGACTAGCAGTAGGCATTTGATTTGACTGCTGACACTGCCCAACTACAAGCCCATAGCAGCCCCAAAGTGGCTCCTAAACAGTACAGGGAGCAAACCCTGCCCACAACAGGAAAGTGGGTTATTGCCACCATCTGGATTGGAGGAAAACATGGCTTAGCCACAACAGTAGGCTGCACACAACCCACAGAAAGAACATCCCTGCAATGCCTGGTTCTGGTGAACAGGAGACATTGTGCTACGTGGTACTACAGAATTTCTTCTTCATAAGGCCATTACTTTCAAAAACAAGCTGACTTTCCTAATATATAAAAATAAGCACATAGAGTTAGAGAAAATTAGGAGACAGAGAAGTATATCTCAAATGAGAGGACAGGACAAAATCAAAGCAAAAGAGCTAAATGAAATGGAGATAAGTAATATGCCTGATAGAGAACTTGAAATAATGGGCATAAAGATGCTTACTGGACTTGGAAAAAGAGTGGAGGATCTCAGTGTGACTTTCAACAAAAAGAGTCAGAAAATATAAAAAAGAACCAATCAGAGATAAAGAACTCAGTAACTGAAATTATATATACACACACACACATATACATACATGTATATATACCTATATATACATATACATATATACACAAATACATGTATATGTATATATATAAACTAGAGGGAATCAATAGCAGATTAGAGGAGGAAGAAAAATGGATCTGTGATCTGGAAGACAAAGTAATGGAAAGAAACCAAACTGAACAGCAAAAAGAAAAGAAAGAGTAATAAAAAATGAGAATGGGTTAAGGGAACACAGTGACATCATCAAGTGGAATAACATTTGCATTACAGGGATCCTAGAAGGAGAAGAGAGAGGAAAGGGAGCAGAAAATTTATTTGAAGCAATAATAGCCGAAAACTTCCCAATCTGGGAAAGAAAACAGACATCCAAGTCTAGGAAGTACAAAAGCGCCCAACAAAATCAAGGAGGTCCACGACAAGACACATAATATTTAAAATGGCAAATGGTAATGATAAAGAGAATTTTAAAAGTAGCAATAGACAAGAAAACAGTTATATGCCAGGAAACCCCATAAAGCTGTGGGCTGATTTTCCAGCAGAAACTTTGCAGGCTAGAAGAGAGTGGCATGATATATTAAAAGTGCTGTAAGTAAAAAACCTGCAGTCAAGAATACTCTATCCCACAAGGCTACCATTCAGACTAGAAAGAGAAATGAAGAGTTTCCCAGATAAAAGTTAAAGGATTTCATTACCACTAACCTAGCCTTATAAGAAACATGAAAGGACATATTCTAAGTAGAAAGAAAAGGCCATAATCAGAAGTAAGAAAATTGTGAAAGGGAAAAAGTATTGTAGGTAAACATAAATATAATTAAAGTAGATTCATTACTCATAAAAACATAATTGAGGTTAAGCACAAAAACAGTAGTATCAAATATACATATAAAAATCAATAAAAGGGGGCTTCCTGGGTGGCTCAGTGGGTTAAGCCTCTGCCTTCAGCTCAGGTAATGATCTCAGGGTCATGGGATCGAGTCCCACATCAGGCTCTCTGCTGGGCGGGGAGCCTGCTTCCTCCTCTCTCTCTCTTTCTCTCTCTCTCTACTTGTGATCTCTCTCTGTCAAATAAATGGAATCTTAAAAAAAATCAGTAAAAGGATTCACAAAATAAAAAGATGTTAAGTATGGCATCATATACATAAAACATGGTAGTAGGGGAATAAAAATGTAACACTTTTAGAATGGGTTCAAACTTCAGTGACTATCAACTTAATATAGACTAATATGTAGAGGATGTTATATATGAACCTCATGGGAACTACAAATCAAAAACCTGTAATAGATATGCTTGGATTCCATTCTTTTTATTTTTTGCATATCACTAAAGAAAGTCATCAAACCACAAGGGCAAAAAACAAGACAAGAAAGGGACAGAGAAGAACTACAGAAACAACTGTAAAAAAAAGTAACAAAATGGCAATAAATACATACCTATCAGTAATTACTTTGAATAGTAATTGGACTAAATGCTGCAAGCAAAAGACAGATGGTACCAAATGATTAAAAAACCAAGACCCATCTATCTGCTGCCTAAAAGAGACTCATTTCAGACCTAAGGACACATGCAGATTAAAAACAAAGGGATAGAAAAACATTTACAATGCAAATGGGAGCAAAAATAAGCCTGGGGTAGCAATAATTATTTCAGACAAAATAGATTTTAAGGCAAACACTATAAGAGACAAAGATGGACACTACATAATGAGAAAGGGAACAAACTAATAAAAGGATATAGCAATTGCAAGTATGCACCCAACATGGGAGCACCTTAATACATTAGGCAACAATTAACAGATGTAAGGAACAAATTGACAGTAATATAATACTAGTAGGGGAGTTTAACACACCACTAATATCAATAGATCAGACAGAAAATCAACAAAGAAACAGTGGTTTTGAATGACACATTGGGCTACATGGATCTAACGTATATTCAGAATATTATATCCTAAAACAGTGGAATACACATTATTTTTGAGTGCACATGGAACATGCTCCAGACAGTTCACAAATTGGACCACAACATGAGTCTTAACAAATGAAAAAAGATCGAAAACTTAACATGTATATTTTCTGACCACAATGGCATGAAATTAGAAGTCAATCACAGAAAAAGTCTGAAAAGAATACAAATTCATGTAGGCTAAATAATATGCTACTAAACAATAAATGTGTCAACTTGTAAGTCAAAGAGGAAGTAGAAAAAAACACATGGAAACAAGTGGAGATGAAAAGAAAATGGTTCAAATAAACTCTTCGTGATGCATCAAAAGCTGTTCTGAGAGGGAATATTATAGCCATTTAAAGGCCCACCTCAAGAAGTAAGAAAGAGATCATATAAATAACCTAACCTTACACCTAAAGGAGAGAGGGAAAAAAAGAACAAGGTACAAAGCCAGCAAAAGGAAAGAAATAATAAAGGTTAGAGCAGATATAAGTGAAGCAAAGTTTAAGAAGATAGAATAGATCAATGAAACCAGGAGCTGATTCTTTGAAAAGATCAACCAAATTGATAAACCCTTAGCCAGACTCATCAAAAAAGAAGGAGAAAAAAAAGAAGAAAAGAAGAAGAAGAAGAAGAAGAAGAAAAAGAAGAAGGAGGAGGAGAAGAAGAAGAAGAAAAAGAAGAGGAGGAAGAGGAAGAGGAAGGAGAAGGAGGAGGAGGAGGAGGAGAAGAAGAAGAAGAAGAAGAAGAAGAAGAAGAGGAGGAGGAGGAGATGGAGGAAGAGGAGGAGGAGGGGGGAGGGGGAGGTAAGGGAGGTGGGGGAGGAGGAGGAGGAAAGAGTACAATAAAATCAGAAGTAAAGGAAAAGAAATAACAACTGACACCACAGAAATACAAAGGATTATAGAAGAATATTATGAAAAAATATATGCCAAAAATGTAGACAACATAGAAGAAATGGATAAATTCCTAGAAACATACAACTTTCTAAAACTGAATCAGGAAGAGATAGAAAATTTGAACAGACTGGTTACTAGCATTGAAACTGAATCAATATTAAATATTAAAACTACTACCAAACAAAAGTCTAGCACAAGACAGTTTCACAGGTGAATTCTACCAAACCTTTAAAGAACAGTTGACACCTGTTTTCTCAAACTATTACAATAAATAGAAGATGATTGAAAGATTCCAAATTTATTCCCCAAAGCCAGCATTACTCTGATACCAAAACCAGACAGACACTATAAAAAAGAAAATGACACACCAATATCTCTGGTAAATACAGATGCAAAAATTCACAATGAAGTAATAGCAAACCAAATCCCACAATGCATTGAGGAAATCATTCACCATAGGATTATTTCCAGGGATGCAAAAAAGTGGTTCAATATTTGCAAATCAATCAATGTGATATATCACCTTAACCAAGAGAAAGGATAAAAATCATATGACCATTCAATAAGTGCAGAAAAAGTATTTCACAAAGTTCAGCATCCATTCATGATAAAAACTCAACAAAATAGGTTTAGAGAGAACATACTTCAGCATAATAAAGACCATATATGAAAAACTCACAGCTAACATCATATTCAATGGTTAAAAACTAAGAATTTTCCCCATAAGATCAAGAACAAGAGAAGGATGTCCACTTTCACTACCTTTATTCAACATAGTCTGGAAGTCTTAGTCACAGCAATAAGACAAGGGAAAGAAATAAAAGACATCCAAATTTGTAAGGAAGAAGTTGAGCTATTTGCAGGTGACATGATACTGTATATAGAAAACACTAAATAGGGTGCCTGGGTAGCTCAGTGGGTTAAGCCTCTGCCTTCGGCTCAGGTCATAATCTCAGGGTCCTGGGATCAAGTCCCACATCGGGCTCTCTGCTCAGCAGGGAGCCTGCTTCCCTCTCTCTCTCTGCCTAGTTGTGATCTCTCTATGTCAAATAAACAAAAAAAAAAAAAAAAGAAAGAAAGAAAATACTAAATACTTCACAGAAAAACTGTTAGAACTGATAAATTCAGTAAAATTGCAAAATACCCAGAAATCTATTGCATTTATATACACTACTGGAGAAGTTATAAAGAGAAATTAAGAAAACAATCCCATTTACAATTATATCAAAAATAATAAGATGCCTAGGAATAAATCTAAACAAAAGTGAAAGACCTATATCCTGAAAACTATAAAACATTGATGAAAGAAATTGAAGATAACACAAATGAATTTATCACATGCTCACATATTGAAAGAACCAATATTGTTAAAATGTCCATAATACCCAGAACAACCTATAGGTTTATTGCAACTTCTGTCAAAATAACAACAGCACTTTTTCACAGGACTAGAACAAACAATCCTAAAATTTGTATGGAATCACAGAAGACCCCAAATAGCCAGCACAATCTTGGGAGGAAAAAAAAAAAAAAAATAACAAAGGTGGAGGTGTCATGATTACAGATTTCAAGAATTACCACAAAGTTGTAGTAATCAAAACAGTATGGTACTGGCACAAAAATGGACACATAGATCATTTGAAGAGAAGAAAGAGTCCAGAAATAAACACACGCTTATATAGTCAATCTATGACTAAAGACACAAGAATATACAATGGGAAAAAGACTGTCTCTTCAACAAATGGTGCTGGGAAAACTGAAGAGCTACACACAAAAGAATTGAAACTAGACCAATTTCTTACACCATACACAAAAATAAACCAAAATGAATCAACAATTTAAATGTGAGACTTGTAACCTTAAAACTCCTTGAAGAAAACTGAGGCAGTAACCTCTTTGACATAAGCTGTAGAAACATTTTCCTAGATATGTCTCTTTAGGCAAGGGAAAGAATAGCAATATTAAACTAGTGGGACTATACCAAAATAAAGTTTCTGAACCACAAAGGAAACAACCAACAAAACAAAAAGACAACCTACTGAATGGGAAAAGATATATGCAAATGATTTATATGATAAGTGGTTAATATCCAAAATATATAAAGGACTTTTATAACTCAACCAAAAAAAGGCCCACAAATAATCCAATTAAAAAATAGGCGGAGGAGAATAAATGAAACAAGATGGGATTGGGAAGGAGACAAACCATAAGTGACTCTTAATCTCACAAAACAAACTGAGGATTGCTGAGGGGAGGGGGGTTGGGAGAAGGGGGGTGGGATTATGGACATTGGGGAGGGTATGTGCTATGGTAAGTGCTGTGAAGTGTGTAAACCTGGCAATTCACAGACCTGTACCCCTGGGGATAAAAATATATGTTTATAAAAAATAAATAATAATAATAATAATAAAAAATAGGCAGAGGACCTGAATAGTCATTTTTCCAAAGAAAATAGACATATCCAACAGACACATGGAAAGGTACTCAGCATCACTAATCATCAGGGAAATGCAAATAAAACCACAATGAGACATCACTTTGCATCTGTCCAAATGGTTAAAACAAAAAACATAAGGTATATCAAGTGTTGGCAAGGATGTAAAAGAAAAGGAACACTCGTGCACTGTTGTGGGAAAGCAAACTTGTGCAGCCATTGTGAAAAACAGTATAGAGGTTCCTCAAAAAAATTTAAAAAAAATAGACTTACCATGTGATCCAGTAATTCCATTACTGGGTATTTATACAACGAAAGTGAGAACACTAATTCAAAAAGATATATGCATCCATATATTTACTGTAGCATTATAAACCCAAGTTTATGGATGAATAGATGAATGGATAAAGAAGATGTGGTAAATATGTATACAATGAATGTTGTGTATTTCTCAGTCATAAAAAAGCAATGAGATCTTCCATTAACAACACTGTGAATGGACCTAGAGGGTATAATGCTAAGTGAAATAAGTCAGAAAAAAGACAAATACCATGATTTCACTCCTATGTGGAATTTAAGAAACAGAATAAAGAAAAAAAGAAAAACCACACTCTTACATGCAGAGTGGTGGTTGCCAAGGTGACGTAGGTAGGGGGATAGATGAAGTACTTGAAGGGGATTAAGAGTACACATCCTGATGAATGCTGAGAAATATATAGAATTGTTGAATCATTATATTGTATACCTGAAACTAATATAACACTGTACATTTATTATACTTGAATTTTAAAAAAAGAAATAAGTAAAGGAAAATGTTTATATGGGGGGAGGGCAGAGTCATTCCAATAAGGGAGTTCTTTCACCCTTCCCAAGGTTTCAATTAGCAATAATCGCGCCTCAGATAAACCTCATTGGCTACGATACTGCCACTGCGCAAAGCTTCACCCTTCCCAGGGTTACTTAAACTTTTAAAATTGTTGTCTTTTAACCAAATGGATCTCTAATGGGTAAAATTTGCTGCCAATAAGAAACAGAATGAAAAAGGAGGTATCACTTATAGGGTTCTTATTCTTTGCCAGGGGCTATATGCTAGGCTCTTTGCCTGTGTTAATTCACTTAAATTTATAGCTCTATAGACTTAGTGTTATTATCTCTATTTATAGGTGAGGGTATTGAGGCTTAGAAGTTGAATAAACATGCCCCATGCTCCTAGTTTGTGCTAGAATGTAAATTCAGATCTGCCTGGTTATAGTACTGGCCTAAAATCTGCCCAACTATTTTGAAGTGTATACTATTTTACTTAAAAATAAGGGCAAGGAAAAAAAATTCAGGCAAAAGAAGATTTCCAGCTCAAATGACTAGAGAACATGTTAAAGTTAATCAGATACAATTACTATAAGCATTCCTGGAGACTTATTACTAATAAACATTGAAAATCTCCAAAAAGGAATATAGACTGTATGATTTTCCTCATTGGACCACAGAACTGGATTTTTGTAGAGCAGTCGGTGAGCATATTTGTAGAATATGTCTTGGAGAATGCTGCATTATAGCCTAGAATACAGAGCAGAATTTCAGGTGATATGGGGGAGATAGGGAGGTGGTTGTTTAGAACCCAGGAAGCTCTCTTGTTCTACTTGAAGCACAACTTGTAGGCAAGCACTTTCTTTAGCTTCTATCAGGTCAGCCTTGGCTGAATACATCTTAGGAGTTCAATCAATACTCAGAATTGAATTGAATTACATAATGCAGCACATCCTCTCATTTCATCAGAGGTGCCACCAACAGCAGAACTATTTAGAGAGAGTAGTTGTGTGAGGAACTGCCCTGCCAACAGCTTTGATTTGGTTGCTCTGGAGGCAGCAGAAGGTCATGTTGTGAGGGTCCTCTCTCTGTGCAATCCAATAGTAAATTTCAATTTCTCTTCCTACTCAGGATCACCTCCTCTCCATACATTCAGCCCCAAATTAGGACTTAAAGCCTTATGGTGTGTTGTCTGAGTGTTTCAAAGAAAGAGTAGTTTGCAGCATTCTTTTCATCAAACATTAATATGGTGGTTCACTTTGAAGGCAAAATATTACACTTCAAGCTCACCCAGATAATTGCAACATCTTGGTCTACTCAAGCTACAAAACCTATAACATTTGTGTGTGTGGGAAACCTCTAGTAATTTGCATCTATATACTCTCCTGAATTATCAAGTAGAGAGAAAATAGGATTACAGGAACAGAGAGAGAGAGGTCTGCTTTACATGGCTAAATTTTGTCCAGTTGCCCTTTCAGTTTTAAAGAAACGGTGAAATGTATTTACACACACTCACATATACACACATGTTTATACATATATACATATTTATAAAATATGGTGTGATATCTCTGTTTAAATGGAAATTTTAATCTATTAGAAGTTTTAAAATATCCATCTTACTAGCTTTGATTGTTGCTACAATCCTATAAAAGGAAAATGTCAGTTATTGATTGACTTCCATGTCATAGAAGAAGAAACTGAGACCTGAGAGGATGGTGACTTTTAACGGCCAGAAAGCTATTTAATTTATCTGAACATATCTACTGAGAAACTAGTATGTGCTAAGCACTGTGCTAGGACCTGGGAAAATGAGGATAAAGATAAATAAGTTACTATCCCTATCCCCAAGATCTAGCAGTCCAGGGAGAAAGACCAACATGGAACTGGCAAATTGGAATCTGTGGTGATAAGCACAGTGACAAGTTCTGCTTACAGTGCTGAAAGGGCATCTGCTTTCTTAGTGAGATATGATAGATGTGTTGACAGTGATTCAGAGCAGTGGTTCCTAAACTTCAGTGTGCACCCAAATCACCACAGAGTGCTGGGTCCCTCCCTCAGAGCTCCTGACTCAATAGGTCTAGGATGGAGCCTGAGAATTCCATATATAGTGTTGATGTTGCTGATCTGGGGACCACATTTTGAGAGTCATTGATTTAGGAACTGGTTGATGTGCAGCCTTGGTAGTGTGGCAAAAATTAAATTCGTCATTAAAAGGACAGGGAAAAGGTATCCAAGCTCAGAAAGGAAATTGTCAAATTGTTTTAAGAACCCAGTGGTATAGGGAATTATACATTTTTTAAAAATGTATTTATTTGACAGAGAGAGATCACAAGCAGGCAGGCAGAGAGAGAGAGAGAGAGAGAAGCAGGCTCCCTGCTGAGCAGGGAGCCCGATGCGGGACTCGATCCCAGGACCCTGAGATCATGACCTGAGCCGAAGGCAGAGGCTTTAACCCACTGGGCCACCCAGGTACCCAGGGAATTATACATTTTTAATGGGATAAATTAATGTGCCTCCAATGTAACTAACTAAGGTGTGGGGGCATGAGAAGGGAAATAGAAAAATAGGAAGTGTGGATGGAACCTTAAGACTGTCCTAACAGTAGAAAAATTATTGATGTTGGTGACAGTGTCTTCAGGCATGTGATCTCTTTTGGATTGGATGAAATGAATACAGGTTGGGGCAATAGACTTACCACAGTAGTTTTCATACTGTGAAATGATGGGAATAATTGTTAAAGCTGAATATCTATGGAGATGTCTTGAGGAGAAGAGGCAAGTTTTGTGCCTTTCCTGTTGCTTCACAGTAGCTATGCTTTTGTTTTATGTTGTACCTATTGAGATTCCATGTAATAATTCATTTTCACAAAAGGTACTATAGCCAAGTGGAATTTGGCTTCAGTTGAACCAATATAAAAGGAAGAGGTCAAAGATTTGGGAGTCTTGATGGATTTTGCTGAAATGGGGGTTCTTTGTTGTTTCCATCACAGCTCATGTGCCTTCTGGTTGTCAAGGGGAATTTTTGTGTGTGTGCGTAGCAGTGATTCTGTTTTTGATAATGTTTTCATAGAGAAAACCCTAATGAGAAATAAACACAGCTGTCTGCTAGTGAAAAGGTTATACAATTATTCCCAAGGGCCTTGAGAAGGCAAGAAATGTGTAGTTCTTTTAGCTAGATATTGTGTCCAGGGGTCATTTATTTATTGGGGACATGGGGTAATTAGTAAATTCACTGGCCTATTTGGCATTTCTCTTATTGATCCCCTGATATTTTATAAGTGCTTTCATTCATGTGATGCTATTTGCTCTCCTTATATAACCATTTCTGGTGTTAATATGAAGAAAGTGAGGAAAGAGGAGATAATTTTATACACAGATATTTATACATTATGAACCCACCAAAACAAGGATGAAGGGGGACAAGATAAAAGGCACATTATAATTTAAGCCAGTGTTTCCAAAATATGTCTGGATACCAATTTATATAAAATTCTTTTTAGAAATAAATATCTAGATTTGAAACTACTAAATGAAAATATTCAATATATAATAGTGGAGCATTTTGAACCTGTATTTTTAGCAAGTTTGCAGATGATTCTTATAGAGTCAACTCACCAGATATTTAAAAACCATAGCTTTATGCCATCAAGGCACCTGTGTATGGCCCTATTTGATGTATTCAACTGGGGCCAGTCTATAATACAAGAAGCTATGTCTAACCTGTGGGGTAGCCTAACCTTATTGTGCACACTTCATTCACTGTTACCATTTTTATTTGCTTCTGTTTCTCTTCCTTCCCCAATATAATATGTTCAAAATAGATAATCTCTAATGATCCTCTGGGGAATAAGCAGCAAAAACTGAAAAGAATATAGGATACAGAACTACCATCAGGGAAAAATATAAACCAATTACAGGCTTGTAAATGTTTCCTGATTCTTCGGTATTTAAGAATGAATTTCAACATTTTGGTACCACTGAAAGAATGCAGTTGCTATAACATATGCAGAGAATATGGATAGAGAGACTGATTTAATTAGATTATCTTTTTATATTCTCAAAACAGTTCTGCATTGTAGCATTGTTACCCCTTATATAGAGATGGGGAAACTCAACATAAATAACTACCTCACTGTCACACAGGTAATAAGTGACGTCAGGACTCAAACTGACATTTTTTGGTTCTAAAGGTGACATTTCTTTACTGTATCATGTAGTACCTATGCAGTTTATCATGTTTCTTGCTACCATTAACATTGATGAATGCCAAGATGTATTCTGAGGAAATAACTACGTATCTCAGATTGTTTGACTAAGGCTACTAGGAAGGAGGGAGATTGTGTACATAGAAGTTTTGGTGCACAGAGGATGAAAGCATGCACTATGGATTCAACCTAATGTTTTAAATACCACCAGTAACAATTTTTGTGACCTTGGGGAGTTATTTTTGGATCACTAAGCCTCGGTTTCCTCACCAGAAAAATGGACATAGTTTTTCTACCTACTCAGAGGGTTGTTATAAGAATCACATGTTATGGGGTGCCTGCCCAGGGTTCTGGAATCAAGCCCCACATTGGACTCCCTGCTCAATGGGGAGTCTGTTTCTCCCTCTGCCCCCTCCCCCATTGTACCTCTCTCTCTCTCTCAAATAAATAAATAAATAAATAATCTTAAAGAAAAAAGAATCATGGGTTATGAAGTTTCCAGCTCAGAAACTGGAGAATAGTAAGTATGGAATACATTGATCATCTTGGAGTCTTTTTTCATCTGCATGTGGTAATATAGACCCACCTGATCCAAGATAGTGCATTGTTCTATCATAGTGTGGTTTCTTTTTATTAATTTATTTTTTTCTCTGAAGCAAGACCTTTCCCCCATCATATTAATGCAATCAGTTTTTATTTCAGTGTAATTCTTCTTTCATATAATTTAATGATTGTTTTGTTTTGTTCATTTTAAAGATCTTAATTATATATTTGGTACCACTGAAAGAATGCAGTTGCTATAACATATGCAGAGAATATGGATAGAGAGACTGATTGCATATAACATATATCTGCATATAACATATGCAGAGAATATGGATAGAGAGAATATGGATAGAGAGACAGAGATCACAAGTAGGCAGAGAGGCAGGCAGAGAGAGAAGGGGAGGTGGGTTCCCTGTTGAACAGAGAGCCTGATGCGGGGCTCGATCCCAAGACCCTGGGATCATGACTTCAGTCGAAGGCAGAGGCTTTAACCCACTAAGCAACCCAGGGACCCCCAATTTAATGATTCTTGATAAATTTGATTTTTTAACTATATAATTAAAAGGTTTGGCTTTATACTATGAGTATTGTGAGGATTAAATGTTCAAAGGATCTAACAACATGAAAAATACCTGTAAGTAAAATTATCATATAAGAATGTTTTCAGCGGCAAGTAACAGAAGACCAACACACATATACAGTGATTTAAACAAATAGTGTTCTATTTTTTTTCCGATTAAAAAATACTAAAGAAATATAATTGCTGACATTGGATGAGTTCCTCAGTAATGGTGGCATAAACTCAGACCCTCATTTCTTTCTACCAGGGTAACTATTACCTTTCATCCTCTGAAGCTGTTACCTCATGATCACAAGATGACTTCTGTACATTCAGACTTCAATTTTAAGAAGAAAGAAGAAAAAAAAAAGAATTTAAAAGTCTTCTCTTCAGGAGACTTAGTCTTTGTATTCAGAAATAGAATCCTTTGCTACCAAAGTACCCATTTATAGGTCATTGCCCAGAACTGGGTCACATCTTCCCCTTTAGGCTAATCAGTGTCCAAGGGTAATAAAATTACCATGATTTGTCACCTGGGCTAGAGCAAGGAGGGGCCTAGCCTATATGAGATAAAAAGATCTTTGCCAGATCCCTAAAACAATAGTGTTTTATCAGTCAAGTAAAAAGAAATAGGATGAGAACAAAGGAGATGTTAGGTGGACCATGGAAAGTATCTACCTTAGTAGTCATTCAGCAAAGGCTAATTTTACTCTCCCCTTACCTGAAAAAATGAATGACCTTATATAAATAAAATACTTGTGGTCAGTTTACAAGTCTTGATATTTAGTTCCTGAAAATATGACCACTGAATCCGAACATAGGATCTAGAAAGTTGCCCTTAAAATAGCTGGACTTTTAAGAAATAACCTTAATAATTTGGATCGGGTTTTTTGACATGAATTCCAAAGAATGGATTTCAATCTAAATATTGGAGGAGATTAATAGCAACTGTTGATCCACTTTCAAAGAATGCTGGTCTTGGCTAAAGACTTAGGTAATAGAACTATCTGCAAGGGTAGGACTTACATTAGACCTTTTCCCAGAATTGCATTAGTTAGGCACAGTAAATGGAGGAGGGGAAAGCTGGAGACATAGCTAAATGTCAAGGACTACCTCCTCTCGTGTGGGAAGGTTTGACTCAATACCATTTCATTATAGTTGTATCCCAAGCCAAGATCTGAATCCTACCAAGATCTGACTCCTACTTACTTTTCTAGGCTCAAATCTTACCATTCTCTACCCTACCACCTCCCTCTGCATCATGGTTCCTTGCCTCACCTGTTACCCCCACCAGGCTAGGTCCCCTGCCTGAGTGCCTGGTACATCTCTTGTAGCACATATAACACTTGTAAATAAGTGATTGGTTACTTGTGTAATTATGGTTCACTACTTCTCATCCAGTAGACTGTAAGCTCCTTGAGGTATTATATCCTCAGCACCAACAGATGTTTGGTAAATGATAGGGAATCCATAGATATTTTTTTAACATATGTATTTGGAATGTACCAATTAAGAAATTTATCTAAACAACCAAATATGCTGACAAATTGGGGAGGAGGGAGTGAATTTTTACTTCATAAAATAATTTCCTGGGGGAGTTCTTTAAACATAAAGCTTCTTTCAAGTGTTTAAAATAAGATTTGATTTAACAGCATTTGATTCACATTATTTTTCAGGAACACACACACACACACACACACACACACACACACATCCCTACCCCTATTGCAAAACCATATGCTACAAACACACCCTCTCAATTCTTCATTTCTGGGCATGATCCAAAGCTAATTGTGAAAAAAATTAAAAAGAAGGAGGGCAGGGAAGCATGCCAGTTTTCCCTCCCTTCCCTTATGATCCTTTGCACTGTTTCTTATATTCCACATATGAGTGAAACCATAGGATAATTGTCTTTATCTGATTGACTTATTTCACTTAACATAATACCCTCCAGTTCCATCCACATTGGTGTAA
Source organism: Lontra canadensis (assembly GCF_010015895.1). NCBI lineage: Eukaryota > Metazoa > Chordata > Mammalia > Carnivora > Mustelidae > Lontra > Lontra canadensis. The sequence goes on from NW_022631034.1 coordinate 3,109,194, forward strand.
ATGGTAAGTATTCATCCTTTCTGATGGCTGAGTAATTTTCCATTGTATACATAACCACTTCTTTATTCATTCATTTGTTGATGGACATCTTGGCTCTTTCTATAGTTTGGGTATTGTAGACATTGTTACTATAAACTTTGGGGTGCAGGATCATTATATTTTTATCTTTGGAGTAAGTACCCACAGTGCAATTGCTGGTTGTAGGGTAGCAAAAATATGGACTGCTTCACAAATTTGTTTGTCATCCTTGTGCAGGGACCATGCTAATCTTTTAGGTATTATTCCAGTTTTAGTGTATTTGCAGCCCAGGTGAGCACTCCAGACATTCATTTGATCTCTTGACATCCTTCAAGTGAAACAAATGATGCCTGTTTTAATCTCCTCACAAAATAAAGCTCAAAGTAGATGATGAATATGAATACACTCTGTAAAGCACTATAGAAATATAAGACACTTAACCATGCCTTATATTTGTATTTATATATTTCACATATGTAGTTATATATGCTATGTCTATTTACTTATATATTTTATACTTTGACTTCTATTTGTATTTATTTTATTTAGACAAACATTTAGTTAGATCTATGTTAAGAATATAATGGTAGCTGAAAGACCATCTAGTTCATTAAATTTTGAGATTAAGAAAATCCTTCTTGGAAAAAGAGAGGCCAGTGTTGCCTCTTAAAGAATGTAAAGGAGTTGTGCAAGTGAAATGGGATAGAGGAGCCCGGGGTATACCACACAGAGGCAACAGAATGAGCAAAAGGAGAAAGACATCCAACAGTAGCCAACAGCTGGTACTGGGAAGTAAAAGCAGTTTAGTATTACTAGATATAGGACTTGATTCAGTGTCAAACATTGAGGCTGGAGAATTACACAAAAGCCAGGTTATCTAGGGCATCCCATGCCCTACTAATGTGTTTGATCTATATTTATGGAGAACAAATGAACTGCTTTCAGCAGAGGGATGACATGGTCATATTTGTATTTTAAAGGGATTGGTCTGGAGGTAGCAATGAAGGATAGATTTGAAGGGAACAAAACTGGAAAAGGAAAGTTAACTTAGGAGGCTAAACAGTAATTCTAGCCTGATGACAAGGCCTGAACTGGAGTAATGGTAGTTGGAATGGGGAATACAGAATAGATTCTCTGAATGTGGCTTAAGGAAAAGTCTCGCATTGACAAATTCTGGTTACTGATTAAATATGGTAATAAAGAAAAAAAAAGTAAAAGCCCATAGTGAATCCAAGATCCATAATTTTTCCTGGATAGATGGATAGAGGGATGGGAGGATAGGTGGATAATTTGGGTATGTACATGCTGAAAGAGTTTGATTTGGTCCTGGACTTCATAAGATCCCAGAGATCTGATTTTGTTTCTACTCTCTGAAGTCTGATTACTCAGTCAAATTAGTCACTCAAATACCCAAATCCCATGAATCTTATGATGTGCCAAACACTGTGCAGTGCTCTCTTGGGATGCAAAAATGAATACTGTTTACTCTCTCCAAGAAATTTATATTCTTGGTAGAGAAACAAGACTTAGAGATAATAACATAAGGCAGCCTGGAGGCAAATGATGTATGTGGGAATGAGTGGTTCAAGTCTTTAGATATGAAAGAGAAGGGATGGGGTGGCAGGGGTCCTTTATCCTGCATGTGCAACCTTATGGGACATGGAATGGAAAGGACAAGAGAAGAGGTCAGAGGAGTGGAGAAGGAATTAATAGCAGTGAGGAAAGAGGGAATTAAAGGGTGAGGGAACTGGCAGAGTTGTGTTTGAGGGTTGTAAGTAGGTTGCTATGGCTGGATAAGCCCTCCTTCTTGTCTAATCACATATGAGACATGACAGGTGGTCCAGCCTTTTCATGGTCCTCTTTGCTAGGTCACAGCAGACCTCTGCAGGGACCTTTGGGATCTTCTAAACGTTTTAGCTGCCAAATCACTCACCTTTCTAATTGAACGTTGAACCCTAATATATAAAATAGATAAAAGGTGAACTGAGCTTATTGAAGTAGAGGTGAGGGACTAGCTCTTGTTCAACCAACTACCTCAGAGATGACTCCTAAGACAGTTGAGAAAAAGCTCTGGTGTTCTAAAGATCTTATAGTTTGGAAACCATTGGCTTAGTTCAATCTTAATTTGAGAGATGGGAAAACTGGAGTCCTGAAAAGGTATGAATTGTGCTTACAACCACACACACATTAAATATCTCCCAATTCAATGGAGTTAAGCTGGGACAAGGCTAAACTGGAACAGTTTTTGTTTTTTTCTATTTTATTTAAAAATTTTTTTAACTTAAATTGAATTAACTAACTTAATTTCAGAGGTAGAGGTCAGTGATTCAACAGTCTTATGTAATACCCAGTGCTCAGCGCATCACATGCCCTTCTTAAGGTCCATCACCCAGGTACCCCATTCTTCCAGACCGCTTCTCTCCAGCAACCCTCAGTTTGTTTCCATGATTAAGAGTTTCTTATGGTTTGTCTCCTTCTCTGATTTCATCTTCTTTTATTTTTCCCTCTCTTTCCCTATGATCCTCTGTTTTCATTCTTAAATTCCACATATAAATGAGATCATATGATCATTGTCTTTCTCTGATTGACTTATTTCACTTAGCATAATACCCTCCAGTTCCATTCACATTAATGCGAAGGCCAAGATTTCAGTTTTTTGATGGCAGAGTAGTATTCCATTGTATGTATATACCACATCTTTGTTATCCATTCATCTGTTGATGGACATCTCGGCCCTTTCCATAGTTTGGCTATTGTGGACATTGCTGCTATAAATATTGGAGTTCAGGTGCCCTTTCAGATCACTATGTTTGTATCTTTGGGGTAAATACCGGGTAGAGCAATTGTTGGATTATAGTGTAGTTCTATTTTTTAACTTTTTGAGGAACCTCCACACTGTATTTCAGTGCACCAGGTTGCATTCCCACTAACAATGTAAGTTTCCCCTTTCTTCATGTTCTTGCCAACATCTGTTGTTTCCTGAGTTGTTAATTTTAGCCATTCTGACTGGTGTGAGGTGGTAGCTCATTGTGGTTTTGATTTGTATTTTCCTGATGCTGAGTGATGTTGAGCATTTTTTCATGTGTCTGCTGGCCATTTATATTTCTTCTTTGGAGAAATGTCTGCTCATGTCTTCTGCCCATTTTTTTTCTTTTCTTTTTTTGAATTCAGTGTTTAATTATGTTTTCTTTCTTTTATTGTGTTATATTAGTTATCTTACAATATATCATTAGTTTTTGATGTACTGTTTCAAGATTCATTGTTTATGTATAACAACCAGTGCTCCATGCAATACGTGCCCTCCTTAATACCCACCACCAGAGTCACCCAGCTCCCGTCCCTCCTCTCCTCTAAAACTCTCAATTTGTTTCTCGGAGTCCACAGCCTTTCATAGTTTGTCTCCCCCTCCGATTCTCCCCCCCTTCACTTTTCCTTTCCTTCTTCTAATATCCTCATTGTTATTCCTTATGTTCCACAAGTAAGTGAAACCATATGATAATTGATTTTATCAATTATCATTTGACTTATTTCACTCAGCATAATCTCCTCCAGTCCCATCCATGTTGATGCAAAAGTTGGGTATTCATCCTTTCTGATGGGTGAGTAATATTCCATTGTATATATGAACCTCATCTTCTTTGTTTTTTATTTATTTATTTTTTTTTAAAAATTTTTTATTTTTTATTTTTTATAAACATATAATATATTTTTCTCCCCAGGGGTACAGGTCTGTGAATCGCCAGGTTTACACACTTCACAGCACTCACCATAGCACATACCCTCCCCAACGACAATAACCCCACCCCCGCCCCCAAGCCCCCTCCCCCCAGCAACCCTCAGTTTGTTTTGTGAGATTAAGAGTCACTTATGGTTTGTCTCCCTCCCAATCCCATCTTGTTTCATTAAATCTTCTCCTACCCCCTTAAACCCCCATGTTGCATCTCCACTCCCTCATATTAGGGAGATCATATGGTAGTTGTCTTTCTCCGATTGACTTATTTTGCTAAGCATGATACCCTCTAGTTCCATCCACATTGTCGCAAATGGCAAGATTTCATTTCTTTTGATGGCTGCATAGTATTCCATTGTGTATGTATACCCATCTTCTTTATCCATTCATCTGTTGATGGACATCTAGGTTCCTTCCATAGTTTGGCTATTGTAGACATTGCTGCTATAAACATTTGGATGCACGCGCCCCTTCGGATCACTACATTTGTATCTTTAGGGTAAATACCCAGTAGTGCAATTGCTGGGTCATAGGGTAGCTCTATTTTCAACATTTTGAGGAACCTCCATGCTGTTTTCCAGAGTGGTTGCACCAGTTTGCATTCCCACCAACAGTGTAGGAGGGTTCCCCTTTCTCCGCATCCTCGCCAGCATCTGTCATTTCCTGACTTGTTAATTTTAGCCATTCTGACTGGTGTGAGGTGGTATCTCATTGTGGTTTTGATTTGTATTTCCCTGATGCCGAGTGATATGGAGCACTTTTTCATGCGTCTGTTGGCCATCTGGATGTCTTCTTTGCAGAAATGTCTGTTCATGTCTTCTGCCCATTTCTTGATTGCATTATTTGTTCTTTGGGTGTTGAGTTTGCTAAGTTCTTTATAGATTTTGGACACTAGCCCTTTATCTGATATGTCGTTTGCAAATATCTTCTCCCATTCTGTCAGTTGTCTTTTGGTTTTGTGAACTGTTTCCTTTGCTGTGCAAAAGCTTTGATCTTGATGAAATCCCAATAGTTCAATTTTGCCCTTGCTTCCCTTGCCTTTGGCGATGTTCCTAGGAAGATGTTGCTGTGGCTGAGGTCAAAGAGGTTGCTGCCTGTGTTCTCCTCAAGGATTTTGATGGATTCCTTTCTCACATTGAGGTCCTTCATCCATCTTGAGTCTATTTTCGTGTGTGGTGTAAGGAAATGATCCAATTTCATTTTTCTGCATGTGGCTGTCTAATTTTCCCAACACCATTTATTGAAGAGGCTGTCTTTTTTCCATTGGACATTCTTTCCTGCTTTGTCGAAGATTAGCTGACCATAGAATTGAGGGTCTATTTCTGGGCTCTCTATTCTGTTCCATTGATCTATGTGTTTGTTTTTGTGCCAGTACCATGCTGTCTTGATGATGACAGCTTTGTAATAGAGCTTGAAGTCCGGAATTGTGATGCCACCAACTTTGGCTTTCTTTTTCAATATTCCTTTGGCTATTCGAGGTCTTTTCTGGTTCCATATAAATTTTAGGATTATTTGTTCCATTTCTTTGAATAAACTGGATGGTACTTTGATAAGAATTGCATTAAATGTGTAGATTGCTTTAGGTATCATAGACATTTTCAGAATATTTATTCTTCCAATCCAGGAGCATGGAACATTTTTCAATTTCTTTGTGTCTTCCTCAATTTCTTTCATGAGTACTTTATAGTTTTCTGTGTATAGATTTTTAGTCTCTTTGGTTAGGTTTATTCCTAGGTATCTTATAGTTTTGGGTGCAATTGTAAGTGGGATGGACTCCATAATTTCTCTTTCTTCTGTCTTGTTGTTGGTATAGAGAAATGCAACTGATTTCTGTGCATTGATTTTATATTCTGACACTTTACTGAATTCCTGTACAAGTTCTAGCAGTTTTGGAGTGGAGTCTTTTGGGTTTTCCACATATAGTATCATATCATCTGCGAAGAGTGATAGTTTGACTTCTTCTTTGCCGACTTAGATGCCTTTAATTTCCTTTTGTTGTCTGATTGCTGAGGCTAGGACTTCTAGTACTATGTTGAATAGCAGTGGTGATAATGGACATCCCTGCCGTGTTCCTGACCTTAGCGGGAAAGCTTTCAGTTTTTCTCCATTGAGAATGATATTTGTGGTGGGTTTTTCATAGATGGCTTTGATGATATTGAAGTATGTGCCCTCTATCCCTACACTTTGAAGAGTTTTGATCAGGAAGGGATGCTGTACTTTGTCAAATGTTTTTTCAGCATCTATTGAGAGTATCATATGGTTCTTGTTCTTTCTTTTATTAATGTGTTGTATCACACTGATTGATTTGTGGATGTTGAACCAACCTTGCAGCCCTGGAATAAATCCCACTTGGTCGTGGTGAATAATCCTTTTAATGTACTGTTGAATCCTATTGGCTAGTATTTTGGTGAGAATTTTCACATCTGTGTTCATCAAGGATATTGGTCTGTAGTTCTCTTTTTTGATGGGATCCTTGTCTGGTTTTGGGATCAAGGTGATGCTGGCCTCATAAAATGAGTTTGGAAATTTTCCTTCCATTTCTATTTTTTGGAACAGTTTCAGGAGAATAGGAATTAGTTCTTCTTTAAATGTTTGGTAGAATTCCCCCAGGAAGCCGTCTGGCCCTGGGCTTTTGTTTGTTTGGAGATTTTTGATGACTGTTTCAATCTCCTTACTGGTTATGGGTCTCCTCAGGCTTTCTATTTCTTCCTGGTTCAGTTGTGGTAGTTTATATGTCTCTAGGAATGCATCCATTTCTTCCAGATTGTCAAATTTGTTGGCGTAGAGTTGCTCATAGTATGTTCTTATAATTGTCTGTATTTCTTTGGTGTTCGTTGTGATCTCTCCTCTTTCATTCATGATTTTATTTATTTGGGTCCTTTCTCTTTTCTTTTTGATAAGTCTGGCCAGGGGTTTATCAATCTTATTAATTCTTTCAAAGAATCAGCTCCTATTTTCGTTGATTTCTTCTATTGTTTTTTTGGTTTCTATTTCATTGATTTCTGCTCTGATCTTTATGATTTCTCTTCTCCTGCTAGGTTTAGGATTTCTTTCTTGTTCTTTCTCCAGCTCCTTTAGGTGTAAGGTTAGGTTGTGTACCTGAGACCTTTCTTGTTTCTTGAGAAAGGCTTGTACCGCTATATATTTTCCTCTCAGGACTGCCTTTGTTGTGTCCCACAGATTTTGAACCATTGTGTTTTCATTATCATTTGTTTCCATGATTTTTTTCAATTCTTCTTTAATTTCCTGGTTGACCCATTCATTCTTTAGAAGGATGCTGTTTAGTCTCCATGTATTTGGGTTCTTTCCAAATTTCCTCTTGTGATTGAGTTCTAGCTTCAGAGCATTGTGGTCTGAAAATATGCAGGGAATGATTCCAATCTTTTGATAACAATTGAGACCTGATTTAGGACCGAGAATGTGATCTATTCTGGAGAATGTTCCATGTGCGCTAGAAAAGAATGTGTATTCTGTTGCTTTGGGATGAAATGTTCTGAATATATCTGTGATGTCCATCTGGTCCAGTGTGCCATTTAAGGCCTTTATTTCCTTGTTGATCTTTTGCTTGGATGATCTGTCCATTTCAGTGAGGGGAGTGTTAAAGTCCCCTACTATTATTGTATTATTGTTGATGTGTTTCTTTGATTTTGTTATTTAATTGGTTTATATAGTTGGCTGCTCCCACGTTAGGGGCATAGATATTTAAAATTGTTAGATCTTCTTGTTGGACAGATTCTTTGAGTATGATATAGTGTCCTTCTTCATCTCTTATTATAGTCTTTGGCTTAAAATCTAATTGATCTAATATAAGGATTGCCACTCCTGCTTTCTTCTGATGTCCATTAGCATGGTAAATTCTTTTCCACCCCCTCACTTTAAATCTGGAGGTGTCTTCGGGTTTAAAATGAGTTTCTTGTAGGCAACATATAGATGGGTTTTGTTTTTTTATCCATTCTGATACCCTGTGTCTTTTGATTGGGGCATTTAGCCCATTAACATTCAGGGTAACTATTGAGAGATATGAATTTAGTGCCATTGTATTGCCTGTAAGGTGACTGTTATTGTAAATTGTCTCTGTTCCTTTCTGATCTACTACTTTTAGGGTCTCTCTTTGCTTAGAGGACCCCTTTCAATATTTCCTGTAGAGCTGGTTTGGTGTTTGCAAGTTCTTTCAGTTTTTGTTTGTCCTGCAAGCTTTTTATCTCTCCTCCTATTTTCAATGATAGCCTGGCTAGATATAGTATTCTTGGCTGCATGTTTTTCTCATTTAGTACTCTGAATTTATCATGCCAGCTCTTTCTGGCCTGCCAGGTCTCTGTGGATAAGTCTGCTGCCAATCTAATATTTTTGCCATTGTATGTTACAGACTTCTTTTCCCGGGCTGCTTTCAGGATTTTCTCTTTGTCACTGAGACTTGTAAATTTTACTATTAGGTGATGGGGTGTGGACCTATTCTTATTGATTTTGAGGGGGGTTCTCTGAACCTCCTGTATTTTGATGCTTGTTCCCTTTGCCATATTGGGGAAATTCTCTCCAATAATTCTCTCCAATATACCTTCTGCTCCCCTTTCTGTTTCCTCTTCTTCTGGAATCCCAATTATTCTAATGTTGTTTTGTCTTATGGTGTCACTTATCTCTCGAATTCTCCCCTCGTGGTCCAGTAGCTGTTTGTCCCTCTTTCGCTCATTTGCTCATTTGGTCTTCTATATCGCTAATTCTCTCTTCTGCCTCATTTATTCTAGCAGTCAGAGCCTCCATTTTTGATTGCACCTCAGTAATAGCTTTTTTGATTTCAACTTGGTTAGATTTTAGTTCTTTTATTTCTCCAGAAAGGGCTTTTATCTCTCTGGAGAGGGTTTCTCTAATATCTTCCATGCTTTTTTCGAGCCAGGCTAGAACCTTGAGAATCGTCATTCATAACTCTAAATCTGACATATTACCAATGTCTGTATTGATTAGGTCCCTAGCCTTCGGTACTGCCTCTTGTTCTTTTTTTTGTGGTGAATTTTTCCGCCTTGTCATTTTGTCCAGATAAGAGTATATGAAGAAGTAAGTAAAGTACTAAAAGGGTGGCAACAATCCCCGGAAAATATGCTTTAACCAAATAAGAAGAGATCCCAAATTGTGATGGGGGAGAAAGGGTTAAAAAGAGGTTCAGAAAGAAAAAAAAGAAAGAAAAGAATCAATTACAAAAAGAAAACGAATAAAGAAAAAATATAAAAAAGAATAAAATATATATTAGATAAACTAGTTAAAAAAACGTTAAAAAAGAAAAGGGTAAAAGTTAAAAAAAAATAGCAGAAGAAGAGAAAAAAAATTGAAAAGAAAAAAAATTAAATTTACTGCAAGGCTAAAGAATCATGGGGAGAAAGCCATGAGTTCCGTGCTTTGCTTTCTCCTCCTCTGGAATTCCGCTATTCTCCTTGGTATTGAAACTGCACTTCTTGGTAGGTGAACTTGGTCCTGGCTGGGTTTCTTGTTGATCTTCTGGGGGAGGGGCCTGTTGTAGTGATTCTCAAGTGTCTTTGCCCCAGGCGGAGTTGCACCGCCCTTACCAGGGGCCAGGCTGAGTAATCCGCTCGGGTTTGCTTTCGGGAGCTTTTGTTCCCTGAGCGCTTTCCGCAGAGTTCCGGAGGACAGGAATGAAGATGGCGGCCTCCCAGTCTCCGGCCGCAGGAGCCGAGAGCCCAGGGCCCCACTCCTCAGTGCGCCCTCAGAGAACAGCGCCCAATTACTCCCGTCACCCTGGCCTCTGAACATGCTCTGAGCTCACTGAGCCTGCGACTGGTTCAAGGTAACCCTGAGGTGAGAGCTCACTCCTCAGCTCTGTCTCTGTAGCTGGCTTCCCCGTTCTAATACCTGTAAGCTCTGCGACACTCAGACACCCCCGACCCTGTGGGACCTGAGGCCACGCTGACCCCGCGTGGGGTTCACCCCGGTTAAGCCTCTGGAGCGATGTCCCTCAGTGGAACAGACTTTTAAAAGTCCTGATTTTGTGCTCCGTTGCTCAGCCGCTTGCCGGGAGCCGGCCCCTCCCCCCGTGGTCTATCTTCCCGTCCCTTTGGATTCACTTCTCCGCCAGTCCTACCTTTCAGAAAGTGGTTGATTTTCTGTTTCTAGAATTGCTGTTCTTCTCTCGATCTCCCGTTGGATTTGTAGGTGTTTGCAATCTTTAGATAAGCTATCTAGCTGATCTCCTGCTACCTGAAGTAGTCTCAGCTTGCTACTTCTCCATCTTGACTCCCCCCTTCTGAACCTCATCTTCTTAATCCATTTGGCTGTTAAAGGGCATCTTGGCTCCTTGCACAGTTTGGCTATTGTGTACATTGCTGCTATGAACATTGGGATACATTTGGCCCTCCTTGACTGGATTATTTGTCCTTTGCGTTTTGAGTTTGAAAAGTTTTTTTTTTTTTTTTTTTTTTTTTTTTAGATTTTGGATACTAGTTCTTTGTCTGATATATCATTTTCAAATATCTTCTCCCATTCTGTTAGTTGTCTTTTTATTTTGTTGACCATTTCCTTTGTTGTGCAAAAACTTTTTATCTAGATGAAGTCCCAACAGTTCATTTTTGCCTTTGTTTCCCTTGCCTTTGGAGATGTGTCTAGTAAGAATTTGCTGTGGCCAAGGTCACAGAGGATGCCTGTGTTCTCCTCTAGGGTTTTGATGGATTTCTGTCTCACATTTAGGTCTTACATCCATTTTGGGTCTATTTTTATGTATGCTGTAAGGAATGGTCCAGTTTCATTCTTCTGCATGTGGCTGTCCAATTTAACCAACACCATTTGTTGAAGAGACTGTCTTTTTTTTTTTTAAAGATTTTATCTATTTGACAGAGAGAGATCACAAGTAGGCAGAGAGGGAGAGAGAGAGAGAGAGAGGGAGGAGGAAGCAGGCTCTCTGCCCAGCAGAGAGCCCGATGCGGGACTCGATCCCAGGACCCTGAGATCATCACCTGAGCTGAAGGCAGAGGCTTAACCCACTGAGCCACACAGGCAGCCCAAGACTGTCTTTTTTCCATTGTATGTTCTTTCCTGCTTTGTCAAAGATTAGCTGACCATAGAGTTGAGGGTCCATTTCTGGATTCTTTATTCTGTTCCATTGATCTGTGTGTCTGTTTTTGTGCCAGTACTGTACTGTCTTGATGTGTATAGCTTTGTAATCAAGCTTGATGTCCGGAATTGTGATGCCACCAGGCTTGGTTTTCTTTTTCAACATTCCTTTGTCTATTTGGGGTCTTTTCTGGTTCCATGCAAATTTTAGGATTATTTGTTCCAGACTGAGAAAAAAGGTGATGGTATTTTGATAGAGATTGCTTTGAATGTATAGATTGCTCTAGGTAGCATAGATATTTTAACATTATTTGTTCTTTTCATCCACTACCATGGAACATTTTTCCATTTTTTGTGTGTCTTCCTCAATTTCTTTCATGAGCATTCTATAGTTTTCGGAGTACAGATCCTTTCCCTCTTTGGTTAGGTTTATTCCTAGGTATCTAATGATTTTAGGTGCAGTTGTAAATGGGATTGACTCCTTAATTTCTCTTTCTTCTCTTTCATTGTTAGTGTATAGAAATGCAAATTGTTTCCGTGCATTGATTTTATATCCTACCACTTTGCTGAAATCCTATATGAGTTCTAGAAATTTTGGGGTAGAGTCTTTTGGGCATCATGTCATCTGTGAAGAGTGAGAGTTTGACTTCTTTGCTGATTTGGGTGCCTTTATTTCTTTTTGTTGTCTGATTGCTGAGACTAGGACTTTTAGTACTACGTTGAATAGCAATGGTGATAGTGAATATCCCTCCTATGTTCCTGATCTTAGGGGAGGGCTCTCAGTTTTTTCCCATTGAGAATTATATTTGCTGTGGGCTTTGCTTATATGGCTTTTATTATATTGAGCTATGTTCCCACTATCCCTACATTGTGAATCATTTTAATTAGGAAAGAATGCTATACTTTGTCAAATGCATCTTTGTATCTGTTGAGAAGATCATATGGTTCTTGTCTTTTCTTTTATTTATGTAGTGTACCACATTTATTGGTTTGCAGATGTTGAACTACCCCTGCAGGAATAAATCCCATTGGGTTCTGGTGAATAATCCTTTTAATGTACTGTTGGATCCTATTGGCTAGTATTTTGGTGAGAAATTTTGCATTCATGTTCATCATAAATATTGGTCTGTGAACTGGAACAGTTTCTACATTCTTGATTAAATCATATGCACCTTGTTAAATTATACACTGTCCAGGTTTTGACCTTTTTTGGATATATGTAATTTGGCATTGCCTGGTATATCCAAAGAATCTGCAAAAGCCCCACCTGGTTTCTAATGAGAGTAGTCAGAAGCCACTCAAGAGGCCTCCTGTTTGTAAACAATGGTCAGAGAGAGGGAATCTTTGTTTTTGGCAGTGGGCACAGTTATACTGTTCCTTGTACTGCCTTAGAGAAGAGCAAATTTCTTCTGCTCTGTGTTCTAAGGAAAATATCCCTACTTTTGACAGATGTTCTAATTCAACAATTAACAGTGACTATGACATACAAAAATTACCAGTTGCTAAAGCCTCACTTAGCCAAATGGGAGACATAGGGTATTTTTATACCTGCCAGCCTTGGGCTGTGTATTGAGACACACTCTTGCCCAGTATTTCTCTGGCTTATGTGTTTCACCAGTAACTGTAATTTATTTTAAAATGTTCTAAAAATGTACCCATCCAACAGCTTCTGGGTGGTGGGAGGAGAACAGAAAAGCATGGGGTGCTCTATGAAATGACACCCACTAAAGAGCTTCCTTACCGGCCCTTGGTAACATTACACCATGGGAAAGTCTGGCAACACTTCAGCCAAAGGGCAGCTTTATTAAGAGAGCCCCCAAATGGGACATTTTTGTCCCAGCAGATGAGTCTTTTCCTTGCCACTCAGGTGTTCTGAGTAAAATTAAAACAGGAGATTTCTTGGCTTCAGTGCTCTCAGCTCCTCTTTCTGGATTTCTCCCACCCCTTGTTAGTAATAACATGCATCCTCCATTTGTCTCCATTTGTCCATTTGCATACCAGGTATTTTCCACATCTCCATTTTTTCTCCCAACAACATCTACTCTCAGAAAAATTCATTCTTAGTACTTTGAAATAACTACAGAGCCTCACAATTGGAAAATCATTGATAGCTATTTCCAAACCTTTTGCACTACCCTTGTTTTAGTAAAATAAATATACACATATGCATATTTACATACACATATACAAATATGCAAATGAGCAGGCACTTGCAATAGAAGTGTATTCAAAATATATGCACACCTCATGGATGCTACATTCTAAAGATCAGAGGAGCTCTCTTTGGGACTTGGTCCCTGGTGCCCTTATGATGATCTGTTACAGGCTTCCTGACAGTTGGGTTGTCTGCCCTTTTCTCCTGCTCACCATTCAGACAGTTGTAGTACATCATACTTTCACATAGGGCATATCTCGCTCTCCACATCCGACTCCTTCCCAATTGTATTCTACCAGGTCTCACATATTTCTCTATCTTTTCTCTTAGCACCCTAATTCAGGTCTTATTATCTGTTATTTGAATTGGTGGAACAGCTCCCTACCAACATTTCTGTGTCCTGTTTCTTCCCGATGAAGTCTCTTTTCCACACCACTGCCACTTCCAAATATGCCTCTTCTTGGCTCTGAGTTCCAATGGCTCCTCCTCTGCCTATACTATTAATTAAATCAGTAATTCAGGATGTCATACTGTATGTGCCTAATCTGCCTTTTCTGGCTTCCTGCATTCCTCTGAAATTATTTTCCAGACACATGAATTTTTCTGCTATTCCATAACAAACTTCACATTTTATACCTTCATGCCATTGTAGTTTCCTCTGCCTCAAAAAAACTCCTCACCTTCATCCATTCATTCAAGTCCTACTTTTTAAATACATACTAAGTTTTTCATGATCTATCACCTATAATGTCTGCCTGTTTTTCCAAGCACATATCAGCTATAACCTCCTCTATTAAGTCTTCTAAACTTTCTTGGTATTTTATTTGTGCTTTTCTTAGGACATTTTTTGGTTTGTTATATCTTATACTGTGGCTTTCCAGTTAAAAAATACCTAGTCTGTGGCATATACTGTGAAAGGTCATATGGTTATATCTAATACTCCTTATTACCATTGCTAGGTCCATAATCTTATATCTTTTTTAAAGATTAGGAAAATAAAGCTCAGAGGAAAAGTTACTTGCCCAAGGTCAAATCGCCAATGAGTTTGGATTTAGGAATCAAACCAAGCCTATTCTCTTTCCTGTTTATATGATGCCCTGATTATGATCATCATTATACCTCTTTGTCCCCAAAAATGTATCACAGAGTTTATGAAGACATGAGCTAAGTCTTATTTACCTCAATGCTAGCTGTATCATACTTACTAAATATTAATGAAACTGGATTGATTGAGTTTCATTCAATTGCACTGTAGGTGAGGAACCTTGGGGAAGGGAAGTCAAATGGATTGGTAATCTCTACATGCCTTAGAATTGGTTAAACCTGCTAGTATGGGACTTTTCACACAAAAAAAGGGCCTGAATAACTCAGCCAGTCTCAATCTATATAGGTCTTAATTTTCTAGCTCTCTAGAAGTTGCTACTGTGTAACTCCTGGCTGCCACACAGTCTGTTGTAGCTTTAAATATTCACTATGTTAATGTTGATTACTGAATAAAGTGGCAATTAAGTTTTCATGGCATAATTTCTATGTTGCACTAGAACAGTGCTAATAGTACATTGTGTCTATCCCTTCAAAGAACCCACCTGTTCTTTGGGGGAAACAGCAGCAGGCTGATGCTGTGGGCTGCTCATTGAAGTGCTGGTGTTAGTTAAGGGATTCAATCACTGTCTCAAGAGCTACAGAAAATCTGAACTACAGGAGAGGTGAAAGATCTATACTTTCTTTCAACTCTGCCCTGACTGGGGTTGAATTTGTCTTCGACTTAAAGGAATCCTTCCTCTCTGCCCTTTGCTATTTTATATTTCCTGGTGTTTAAAAAGGCAACTGAACCATATTTTATAAGCTGGTTCCCTTCTTACCAAAAGGCAAGACCACGGGCTTCTAAAATTATACCTGTGCCATAGGAATTACTCTCTGCGTCATGTGTGTCTCACTACACTTGTAGTCTCAACCTCCATTTCCTACTGCTGTTTCTAAAGCTTAAGCCCATTTTCTCATCTCTGCCCCATCCCTTTGGATCAGAATCTTCTTTCAGACTTAATCTTCATTTACCCAGCCCACTGTTATTATTATTCAGGAAACTGATCTATCTGTTCGTCTTTGTTCTGCTTTAGGCCCCAGAGCCAAGGGCCATCTTTACCTCTTGGACCACAGCCCAGTTCATAGTCCTAAATAGACCACTCTAGCAAGCTGAGTGGTAGGCAGGCTGGGACAGAACTAAAAATGGAAGTGGGAAGGACTGTAGCTGGAGGAGACTGGCCTAACTATGGAGCTGACCTGTGAAGAGGAAAGCCATCAACCCAAATTTTATATCCATAGGAACCTGGAGGAGGGAGCCAGCATTAAGGCCCAAGATGGTTCTATCTGGTGGGCAGTTCATGGAGATTAGAGTGCTGGTTAGTGGCAATATGGAAAGTCAGACTCATAACAGCTTTGTCATTGTGAGTAGTTTGCATAATTTGGAGAAGTCCACCCTAGCCAAAGGTGAATTAGGCATAATGAAAAGGAATTTGAGCTTTAGAATTAAAAGGACTTGAGTTCTAGTTCCAGCTGATCCCTAACTAACTCTGTCATTTGGGACAACTTAATCTCTGTGACCCTTGGTTTCCCCACACAGAAATAGATGGCATAATAATTACCTCTTAAGGCTATGATGAGTTTAAATATGGTAATATGTATTAAATACCTCATATGGGAACTGACAATAAGAGACAGTTCATATTAGATGGTAGGAATAAGACACCAGGAAAAGGATTAAGTTAGAGGCAGGTAGTAGACAGTGGCTTGTGTTTAGGGTCTCAGAAGTAGAAATGAAGTACAAACCAAGAAGCAAGGTCAGAAGACCAGGAATACAGATAGTACATAGTGAGCCAGAGCCAGGGGAAGACAGTGTCAGAGCTCCTTGGTACGCTTGGAGCTGGCAGGACAAATTTTAGACTTCACAAACTGGTAGGTCAGAGCTTGCTAATGTTCTCTCTGCCCTCATTAGGTCTGGTCAACGAATTGGGCAGAGGGCCCTTGAAGCCTCTTGATGAGCATGCAAGGGTATTGTAAAGCAGAACAGCCTCTCAAGTAGATGATGAGAGGAGCTGCCTGAGAAATAATGGGAAAGGCAATGCCAGCAGTTCCACCTACCTTACCTCTGCCAGGAACTGGTACAGCCACCTGGAATCCTGTCCCAGGAACCAGGAACATATGGTACAATGGCACTGTACTTAGTTCTTATGTTAGAGGTCCTGATTAAGGCAGGAGATTACTGGTGGTCAACAAATAGCTTGTAACAGAGTAGAGTCATCCTTCTAGGGAGGAAGCAGATTAGAAGTCAGATACTGAGATAGGCCCACTGACAAGGCTTGCCTCGCCCCTTCTCTGTTTCTTCTTCTGGCTCTTGACTGATTTCTTTGTGTTTGCCCTTCTGGCCATGATAGGCATGATATATGTATGTTGATATACATATACATGTTGATATCACAGTCTTGATACATGTGTGTATATATATGTATGTGTGTGTCTAGTGCATACATACACATATGAATAAAAATAACAAGAATGAATATTAAAAAATCAATATGTATAGTAATGAAGTGGTCTAAATATTTTAAGGGGCCCATAATTTCAATCTTTCTTTCTGTATTAATTAAAGTTTCTATAAGCATCCCTACCCCAAACTTTAAACTCTATGAGGGCAGAGAAAATTATCAGAGTTTGCTTAGCACAGAATAAACCTCTGCCATCATTATTTAAATGAATCACCTGTATTTCAATCCCTGTGTAAGGCACTTTGGTATGTTATTTCTCAGTTTTTGTCACAACCTTGTGAAGTATCATTAAGTTAAATAATAAAAATTTTCACAAAACTGAGATACAGAGAATGTCCATACAAAATTTGTTAAGTGACAGAGTTGGGAAATAACCTTTATTCTAGCTCATGTATCATATAGTATGTCTAGATATGTGAATTGATAACATGATTATTCGACACTATAGCTCTAAAGTGGGAAGGAAAACACACAGGAATTCTGGGGTCAAACGGATAATATAAAGTGTCAGAGAGGGGGAAAAATAGGAATCTTCTGTTTCCAGAATGACATAATTAACAGTAGCACTAGTATTGCCAGATTTAGCAAATAAAAAAAATCCCACATAAATTTAAATTTCAGGTAAGTAATAATTTTTTTTTGTTATGAGTATATCTCATAACAAAAATTGCATGGGACATACTTATATTAAAAATTGTTGTTTACCTGAAATTTAAATTTAACAGGGCATGCTATTTTTATCTGACAACACTACTCTGGTTTGATTTATAGGATAGCTTCAAGAGATATTGGTTAAGATTAATGGGAATGGAGTTATGATTAAAGAGGTGACTTACAGGTGGAACAGATTTGTGTGACTGTGTGTCCTTTCAGTCACTCAATAAACATTTTGGGGGCAGCTCCCCAGGCAAGACTCTAAAGAAGGGAGAAATGTCCAGGTCCTAGTTTTTCCTCTTTCAATGCTTAGAGTCCAATAGTAGAGCAGAAGAACATATGTAATTACAATAATATTAGGCTATGAGAGGTGTGTGACAAATTGCTGGAAGAGATTGAGTATGGCCTTGATACTCAAGACAGGGAAGTCTTCCTGGGAAAAATTTACTTCAGCTAGGCATGAACCAGGGTCGTTTCTCGGCTGCCACTCCACAGCCTCAGCTGTACATCCTGATGAAATGCTTTCGCCTCAAATGCAAGTCTGTGTATATCCTGCTCTTGCTTAAAATCCATTAGTGGTCCCCCAAATCTTTTTTAAATGATGCCAAACCCATCTGTTTGGGATAAAACTCAGTCTGATAGAGACCCTTTGTATTGTCCCAGCCTCATCTCCATTCTGCCTTGGCTCTGAAGAAATGTCTTGCTGGATCAGTCATGCTCTGCTTGTCTTCATGCCTTCCCCTCAGGCTGGTCACTCCATGATAGGGCTTTAGCTTTGCCTCACATGCCTAATTCCCACTGTCTTCTATATGGTTACTAGTCATGAAGCACCTTCTATATGGCCAGCTCTTTAATAGATACTTAATTTAATCCTCCAAGGCTCTGTTGCTGAACCACACCTCTCCCTGCCTGCAACCTTGTGGGCTATTAGCTCTCTCTTATCAGAGCACCTACAAGCCGGTGTGGCCATTGACCATTTCCAGTGTTCTTTATTACAAAGTGAGTTCTTTGAACATAAAGGTAGCATATTACTTTTGTCTGTATCCTCAGGATCTAACACTGTGCCAGGCATGTAGAAATGACTCAGACATTTGTTGTATGAATGAATAAATGTTTTAAGGAAAATAGAAACTCCTTCTAATATTAATGTTACTACTAATACCAATAGCTATCATTTACTGAGTCAGATCTTTGTTAAGCATTTTATATACATGCCTTCATTTAATACTCTCAGCGACTACCTGAAGTAGGAATGTTTATAATCTCCATGTCACAGATGGGGAAACAGAGGTTAGAAATGTTATGAGACTGACACACTACCTACTGCACTAACGAGGCACCTTAGAGGTTAGAAATGTTAGATAACTTCCCCAAGCTAGTGGTGGAGCTGGCATTCAAACCCAGGTGTGACTGATTGCAGGGCTTACGGTCTGAACCACTAGGCTGTCCTGCCTCTTAACTGTCCCCTAAGACTATCATCTTCCTTAGCAGTCACTTACTCTTTCCTACATGGGTTAAACTCATTTGTCACATCTGACCGCCCAACAAAACCCAGCTGGGCAAAAGAAAACATCTCTATTGGGAGATTCAGGGCTTATGCAAATATCCAGATGGTGAGGAAGACCTGCGGGTTTTCCTTTGTGCCCTGTTTATAATAAATAAGCTTCAGCAGCATGCTTAAGTCATTAACAGAGATAGATGGAGCCAGCGAAATCATTGCTCTGTACTTGGCAAAATGGAACTCTTGCTTCTCCACTTGTGGAGCAGGGTGGTGAAGGAATTCCATAGTCTTTATGTGCTTTAAGAAGATGATTATATATGGGAGGAGAAATATGCTCCAATGGGATTTGTTGGGAAAATCACTACTGGAGAATGCAAATGAGGGACTAATGCCATACCTGAGTTTGGGATCTGAGTACAAGTTCTGGCATTGCTGGGACCTCAGTGTCCTCCTCCATAAATTGGGGTGAGAGATACCACATTAAATCAGGACGTTCCAGTGTGTCCTGATGTATACTAATTCTATGGGATATTAGAAGGCATCATATGGTGAAAATAACTTCATATTTAAAACGAAAATGGAAATGTTTGCTCAGACAAGGTTTTTTTGTTGCTGTTTTTACTGCAGGATTTCTCAGGGCCTTTCTGTGTTAATGTAGATTACTAATCTCTCCCAGAAGTTTCATATGGCATTTCCCAAACCTGACTGACCACCGAAACACATTCGAAGATGTTATTATACGAGAGAATTTCCCAGGACAGAGCTCTGGGGAATGCTATACTAGATGGTATCTGGGGGTCATTTGTTTGAAGGAGAGCTGGACTGCCATTTCGGCTTGGTAGGAAATACCTGGGATAGTTGCAGATCTGACTTATCTTCTGGTGGTGAAAAGGACACACACAAGTATACTTTTTAAAAAATTTTTGTAATTTTTTTATTAACATATAATGTATTATTAGTTCCAGGGACATAAGTCTGTGACAAGTATATATTTTGGTTTAAAATCTCTTTACCTATCTCTGTCCCTGAAACTTACTTGGCGCCTAAAACTCTGCTAGAGAGAAATTGAGCTTTGCAGGATGCTTTGAGAGATAGAGTTTACACCTATGTTGAACACTAACATGGTACTGCACATTTAACATATTTTTAAAAATAAATGATCAAATTTAATTTTCACAAGGCCCCCACAATATGATTGTGCATATTGTGTAGTAGATGATATTCACAGCTCTGCCTGAAATATACATATTATAATTTCCATTTAACAAATAATTAAACTGAAGTCCAGGGATTGTAAGTATTAGAATAGCTAGTAAAGCATCAGAACCAGGATATAAGCCTAAGTCTCTCTCACCGAAGTACCAAGGTAAATTTCAGTTCTTTCCCAGTTTTGTTTTGTCTGTTTATTTTTAAAATTAGGCTGACCTAGATAGATGGTTAATACATGATTGGAATCTTTGGTACTAGTTCCAGACTTAGCTTTTAGCACTTCCTTAATCAGCTGAGGATCAAAGAAAGTTACTAAATTTGTGAAAATTTCCATCAATTACTACCATTTCTGTATAGTAAACCACCCCAAAACTCCACTACCATTTCTGCATAGTAAACCACCCCAAAACTTAGAGGGTTAAAACACAAACTTTTGGATTTGCCCATAGTACTGTTGTTGGTCTCATTTGGGGCTAGTCACATGGAGGCAGTTATCTGATAGCTCAACTGGGGCTAGAAGGTCTAACACAGCCTTGTTTTCATATCTGATGGCTATTGCTGGCTCAAAGTAGGACTCCCTATATCCAACAGGCGAATATGGAATTTTTCTCATGGCAGTGTGCTTAAGCCTCTTGAGAATTAGGCTTAAGAACTCCCACACCATTAGTTTCCCTACATTCTGCTACTCAAAGCAAGGTATTAAAACCAGTCTAGATACAAGGGGCAGGAAGTAAACCCTTGTTCTTGGTGGGAAAAGCAACAAAATCACACTACAGAGTGGCCTTTGGACAGGAATTATTGCAGCCATCTTTGTAAACACTTGGCCACCATTTTAACAGATTTTTTTTTAAGATTTTTTACTTAAATTCAATTTATTAACATACAGTGTATTACCATTTTTGTGGTAGAGTCCAGTGATTCATCAATTGCATACAACACCCAGTGCTCATTACATCAAGTGCCTTCCTTAATGCTTATCACCCTGTTAGCCCATCCTCCCACCCACCTCCTCTCCAGCAACTCTGCTTGTTTTCTATAGTTGAGTCTCTTATGGTTTGCCTCCTGCACTGTTTTATTTTATTTTATTTTTCCTTCCCTTCACCTATGTTCATCTGTTTGGTTTCTTAAATTCCATGTATGAGTGAAATCGTATGGTATTTGTCTTTCTCTGACTTATTTCTCTTAACATAATGTCCTATACTCCCATCCATGTCATTGCAAATAGCAAGACTTCATTCTTTAATGGCTGAGTAATATTCCATGGGGTGTGTGCATGCGTGCATACACATGTGCCACTTTGTTGATAAACATCTAATCTCTTTCCACGTTTTGGCTATTGTGGACATTGCTGCTATAAACATTGGGGTGCAGGTGCCCCTTTAGATCACTGTGTTTGTATCCTTTGGCTAAATATCTAGTAGTGTAATTGCTGGGTCATAGTGTAGTTCTATTTTTAACTTTTTGAGGAACCTCCATACTGTTTTCCAGAGTGGCTACACCAGCTTGCATTCCCATGGAAAGTGTAAAGGGTTCCCTTTCTCCACATCCTTGCCAACATCTGTTGTTTCCTGAGTTGTTATTTTAGCCATTCTGACTGGTGTGAAGTGGTATCTCATTGTAGTTTTGATTTGTTTTTCCCTGATGCCTAGTGGTGTTGAGTATTTGTTCATGTGTCTATTGGCCATTTGAATGTCTTCATTAGAGAAATATCTGTTTATGTCTTTCTTGACTGGATATTTTGCTTCTTGGGTGTTGAGTTTGGTAAGTTATTTATAGATTTTCATACTAGCCCCTTATCTGATATGTTATTTGCAAATATCTTCTCTCATACTGTAGGTGCCTTTTAGTTTTATTGTTTCCTTTGCTGTGCAAATCTTTTTATCCTGATAAAGTCCTAATGGTTCTTTTTTAGCAGATACTTTTTTAAAACACCTGCCTTGGGAATGCCCTCTTTTCTGAGAGTCTGCTTCCCTGTTAATGGGGATCCGTCACAGGAGCTGATTAGATAAGAGGTAGACCCTTACCCAAGGAGTCAACACATTACCAAGGTGGGTCAATCAAATTCTTTTCCTAAGGATTTAAAATTGTGAAGCAAAGATACAAGTTAATGAGTCAGTGGTGCCGAAATCAAAAGCCATTCCATATGACCATTTTTCCTCCATACTGAGGGAGAGGCAAAAACAGATCATTCATTCATTCATTCACTCAAAAATACTTACGGCATACCCATTGCATATTTGACATTGTGATAGACACTGGCCCATTCTATTGAGAG
Organism: Lontra canadensis; assembly: GCF_010015895.1. Taxonomy (NCBI): domain Eukaryota; kingdom Metazoa; phylum Chordata; class Mammalia; order Carnivora; family Mustelidae; genus Lontra; species Lontra canadensis. Next base: position 3,131,331 of record NW_022631034.1, read on the forward strand.
AGAACAATGAAAGCATATATGCACATGGTTGAGGGAATAACCTCCACATGTTTCTAAATAGACAGAAGCTCTGATTCCAGAACCTGGAGATGACTGGTTATACATCCTGTTCTTGTTTTCTCTAAGTTGCCTCTGGAACTGTACAAAAAAATCTTTATCTTCCTTAAGCTGGTAGAAATGGGTTTTGTTACTTGCATCTAAATGAATCTAGATTTAGTTTTCTATTAAGAGAAGCTGCCAGTTACTTTCTGTATTCAGAGTGAATATAACACTGGAACAAATTGTCTACAATTCTGGGACTTTTAAGAATTAGTACCTGGTGACATGGTCATTTGAGCTTAGTGGAAACAGGACCTCAAGATGTCAGACAGATTCTTCTTTATTTTTATACAATAAGACACTTACAAATAGAGTAAATTTCTGACTTGCTTACTGGACAAGAAATGACTTAGAAGGAAATAAGCTCCTAAGAATAATTTCTGATAATAATTATTGGGGTGCCTGGGTGGCTCAGTCACTAAGCGTCTGCCTTTGGCTCAGGTCATGATCCCAGGATCCCTGCATTGGGCTCCCTGCTCAGCAGGAAGACTGCTTTCCCTCTCCCACTCCCCCTGCTCATGTTCCTGTTCTCAAAGTCTCGCTCTCTGTGTCAAATAAACAAATAAAATATTTATAAAAAATTGTATGAAGTTAACTTTCCACTGATTATTTTTTGAACACCTACTGTGTACCAGGCACCATTTTAGGCACTTAAGAAGCACCAATCAGCCAAATTGATGAAGGTCCCTGTTCTTACAGAGTTTACAGTCTAGCACATTATTCCCAATTAACGAAAACTAAGAAAAACATGGAGGTCATTTTAACTCTTTTGATCCCTGTAGAAATAAGTATTTTCTAAAACAGGTGTTTTTTTAGAATGGGTATTTTCTCACTGAGAAATCCAATGGCCAATAATGTATCCAGTTTTAAAATAAACACTGTAGAATAAACAAGTGCAATAGAAAAAAAAAAGGGGGGAGTGGCTTAGTTGGTTAAGCATCTGACTCTTGACTTCCACTTGGGTCATAATCTCAGGGTGGTAAGATCCAGCCAGAGCCACATGTTGGGCTCTGCGATCAGCAGGGAGTCTGCTTGTACCTTGCCCTCTGCTCCTCCCCCACTGCTCACATGTACTCTCTCTCTCTCCCTATCTCTAATATAAATAAATAAGCAAAATATTTTTAAAAAATGAAAAAATACAAATATTAAAATAATACAGTAGTATCGATATAATTGTTTTTGTGAAATATTTCACTGACTTACTCTCTTGCAAGATTGAGTCTAGGGGCACCTGGGTGGCTCAGTGGGTTAGGGCCTGTGCCTTTGGCTCGGGTCATGATCTCAGGGTCCTGGGATCGAGCCCCATGCCGGGTTCTCTGCTCAGTGGAGAAGCCTGCTTCCTCCTCTCTCTCTCTCTGCTTACCTCCCTGACTTCTTGTGATCTGTCAAAAAAAAAAAAAAAAATCTAAAAAAAGATTGAATCTATACTTTTTTTTTTTTTTGAGTCTATACTTCTGGTGAAGGGCTGAGATACATTTTGCATTGGGGTAGAACTGGTAAGGTCAGGATTAATATATACTATAGCAGGATTTGGGGCATTGTAACTTATCTATTATGTGAATGTTAAGAGCTTGATTTCATTCTCATTAGTCCTGGGCAGTATTTGTTTCTCCTCTTATACTTATTATTGTTAATACAGATTAAAATCAATTATTCTATTCTACCTATAACTTTGTGAAAACAAAATCTATTTCATTTTTAAAACTATGTTTTAAATGAAGAATTTAAAATATTTTTCTGAGTCCTTTTTACATGGAAGCTGTTTTTAACTTATAAAAAACATGACTTCTTTTATCATAGTCAAAATGTTTCTTTTTAGATGACTGGATTTGATTATTGATGCTGGGAGTTCAAATATTAATATCTTTTCTAAATATTGTAGATACACTCACATGAGAATATTTACTTAATTGTCATAACAAACTTTGCAGGATATTGCAGATAATTCTGCAACAAAGGATGGGAAAGAGAGAGAGAGAGACATAGACATAGAAATAGGTATATAGATACAGATATATGGCTTCTGATGTTCTTGCTTTGTTTGTAGACTGTGAAATCATTTCCTCCTAGTGGACCCTTTAAAGACTTAATAAAAACAGTTGATAATGTGCCTGTACTTGGTATTGCCCATTTTTGCTCATCCCACAAAAACAAGTCTGTACAATTAGCCCAGGCTATCAGAAGAGATTACACAAAGGAAGATATCATAGACTAACTGTTCAGAAGGAAGGGAGGTAATATAGCATAGGAACTAAGAATATAATATCCAAGATAAACAGATGGGTTCAGATATAAGCTTGGTTACTTACTGGCCACATGACCTCTTTCAAATTGCTTACCATCTCTAAATCTCAGCTTTTCTCGTCTGTTATATGGTCACTTGAATAACATTTAGTTCATAAGTTTATTGTAAGAAATAAGCAAAATAAGGTGCCTGGGTGGCTCAGTGGGTTAAAGCCTCTGCCTTCCGCTCAGGTCATGATCTCAGGGTCCTGGGATCGAGCCCCACATCGGGCTCTCTGTTCAGCGGGGAGCCTGCTTCCCCCTCTCTTTCTGCCTGCCTTTCTGCCTACTTGTGATCTCTGTCTGTCAAATAAATAAATAAAATCTTAAAAAAAAAAGAAATGAGCAAAATAATGCAAGCAAAACACAATGGCACAGATTAAGGCACTGTTATTGCTAGTGTCAGATGATAGAATAATAATGGGGACAAGGGGATATGAGTTAGTAGAACATAGACTTGTGGAACTGAAAGCATGAAAGGACCTTATCAATCAGCTTTTCCAAGTTATTTTTTGTCAAATGAGTATCAAAGGCCCAGAATGGTTAAGTGACTCACCTAGAGTTACTAAACAAGGTGGTAGTGCTAAGACTTATACCCTGATCTATAGTCAGTAAGATACTTTTAAACTGGTCTGTTCTTTTATTTTTCCTTCTCAAAACAAGAAGGAAATATCTGTGATCTTTATAGTTAGATTACCTGAGTGACTTTTGCAGTAACTTCAATCCAGGGAGTTACCTGAAACTCTACCACTTAAATGTGGCTTTTTTAAGAGAAATAAACTTTTGTATTGTCGGGATAAAAGGGAGTGCAGGGCTTAAAGAATAGACTCTATCCCTACTCTATTTACTCTATTTGTATGCTTTCAAAAGGAAATTCTCTTGGGCAGATAAGAAGTTAGTACTCTGAAAGGTAATACATAAATTTCCATGCTCAATAGTCAGGACTTGAGCAGGCTTGTCTATAATGCAGCCCACACCATCCAGAGATTTTCTCTGCCTTCTAGCTCCTGTGCATTACTCATGGTTCTGAGCAACAGAGCAGGGCAGTGCTTATTGCTCAAAGTACAAATTCATCATCTGAGGGGGCTGTTCTGAATAGAAATCTACCCCCTTCCATCCTACCATATACCTCCCTCTCAAGATGTCTTATGGAATATGAGAAGGTTGAGGGACAGTGGAGGAAAGGGCAGTTAACACTGCATTGTGTGGGTACCTGAGGCATACTGCTGGACCGGGAAACTGAATTCTCTGTGGTGAGCAACTGTACCTTATAAAAGGATCCTTAAAAAAAAAAAAATCTATAACTCTTATGTGATGCTCTTGTGAAAATCTGGTGAAAGAGAGGCATAAAAATCCATCTTAGTTTGGGATAGCAGCCCAGAAATGCCATAGTGATCAGCTATTTAGTTACATGATCCCTGATGGGGAAATATTTGTTTAATCTCTTCTAGATTGCTAGGCCAAACTGTTTTCCAAGAGAAGGTCAAACAGAGAAAATAATAATTTTATAAGGTTAATTGCATATAATTAGTCACTACCCATAATTTATTAGAATTTATTTTTTAATTAAAAGTCTTTATTATATGTGCTTATTGAATGAAATGGCAGAAGGCCATTTTACTATCATTCAAATAGCTGGGGAGTAATTTTAGCCTTCTGGGCCTGAAGTTTCTAATCTGGGTTCTTAGAAGAGAATGACACCCAATATGTATATCTTTGCTTCTGATGTTCTGGGAATGCATATATTTTGTCTTAATACTTATTTTGAGGAATATTAATGAGTTTAAGTTACAGAGGCCAAATTATGTTGCTTAATATTAATCATAATATTCTAACTGAATTGAAATATGAAAGGGCAGAAAATATTTTAATTTGAGCCATGACCCCCACCCACATTGGCTAACATCATCTCCTTAAACAGAACATCTATGAATGGTTTTCTTCATGGATTTCTTGTTTCTGCTCAGACTCCTTTTTTTTAAAAAAAAGCTGTTCCTCAGTTTTCTAATCACTTAGATTACCTTAGCTGATACATCTTTGTTTAAGGCCAGTTATAGCACTTTGTGAACAAGACTGCAGTCTGGGAAAGGGATGCAAAATAAAATAAAATTCAGGTAACTTGGTATCTTTAAATCTCAAGCCTGAGTTTTCTTGCTGGAGCTGCAGTTCATGGAGTAGCTAAGGAGACAAAGCACTCCCACCCCTCTGGATAAGTATCAGCAACCTCTTGTCCAATCTGTTTTGTGTTATATGTTGCCATGGTTTTGGAAGGCAGTGGCCTACATAAAGCATTGCAGCACTGAAGCTCTTAGGAAAGCTCTAGGAAATAACCTGTCTCTCAGTCAGGATTGGATTATCCAGGGTCCTTGTCTAACTTCCATGATCTGATGTATGCAACGCCAATGTTATTAATAAAACTTTCTAAAATCCCTAAATGATCTTTACTGTCTCTTACATTTCTGAACATCTCAAAAGTGCCTTGGTTACTGTCTTTTTCTCTATCTTTATCTCTCTCTTATTTCTTTATCTCTACCTGCCCCCCCCAATTTTGTACATATTTATTGAGTACCATATGTAGTATTGTGCTATAGGAAAATGGTTCCTAGTAACACAACCCTGCAACACATGCCATTTCTCTTTTCTTGTACCTATTATACCTAAATATCAGTTTGAAAGTCATGATCAGGTTACACTGCCAGAATAGTTGGCAGAGTCGGATTTCAAGGCAGGTCAGGTTCTATTTAACTTCACAGTCCCTGTATTTTTCATTGTATCTGACTACTTCAGGGGTCTAAAATGGTCTGGTCACACTATAGATGCCCCCAAAGCTAGACCAGTAGGTGATTTGTTAATAATTTGTAGATCCAGGGTCTTCTTACTGGTGAGGAACTTGATAGTTATCTAAACATCTAAAGAAAACAAATACCTGAGATGATTGAGAGGATACTGTAAGAATAAAAAACACCAGATATCCAAAGATTTTATTTATCTATGTAACAATATTTATTTAATGTAATTTTATACACACACATATGATATATATATGTGTGTATATATATATTGCATTCATGTATATAATGTATATATGTGTGTATATATATATATATATATATTGCATTCATCCAGTAAACATTTTTAGTACAAGAGTGTCTTGATCACACCCTGTCACTTAATTTTAAATCTTGAAGGAATTATTCCACTCCAAGTCCATCTAAATTTTGAAGATGGTGACTCAGAAAGCCCGGACACATAATTATGATAAAATACTTAAAAAGCAGGTATTAAGGAAGGCACGTATTACATGGAGCACTGGGTGTGGTACATAAACAATGAATCTTGGAACACTGAAAAAATAAAATAAAATTTAAAAAAAGGTAATAAAATAGTTTGCTAGAGCAAAACGTTTTCAAAATCATTTAACAAGAGTGATGAGATCGACAGACCATTTTCTTTCTGGCCTATGGGACAAGAAAAAGATCATAGTTTCATATTATGTTTGACTGCTGTCTTCATATTGAAGGAGAAATAGAGGATCAACAAACTAATGTTTGTTGATCCCATTAGGGACCTAAGATTTTATTGTGCATATTTATACATGATCTCATTCATAGTTTACATTCTACAGATGAAAAAACAAAGGAGAAAACAGATATTCTTAGGTGAGTAACTGGAAGTTTTTTGAAAGTAACTGATCAAATTTTCATTTTGATCTGTAACTGGTCTCTATCACTATTCTCTTGTACTCCCCAAATGTAGAATATGCTGCTGTTTTCACTTTGCTTCTTATCCAAAAACTAAGTTCAAGTACTTCTTCTAGGAAACCTTCCAAGACTAGCCTAGACCATTATCTTTCCCTCTCTTCAGAATTCCTATAGGAATAGTTTTCATAATTTTAAATGTAGTTCATCTCACATTGCCTTAAGTTTCTCACAAATGGAGTTCATTTCACACTGCCTTAAGTTTTTCTCTGTTTCAATAGAGTATGACCTGCCTCTCTGTTTGAGCTTGATTTTTCTGAGCTTCTTGAGAAGGATCTCTACTTCTTATTACTTCTTTATCCCCTATTGCAGCTAAAGATAGCTAGTCATGAACATACTCATCAAATATCTTTGAACACAGTTGAGTCCTATTCCCGGAGTACCCAAGAAGAACTGGACATTTTCACTGGATTAACCAAGTGTCATTGGGCAAGTCACCTAATTTTTTTCCTGGGTTTCTGCTGCTTACTTCTAAAAATAGGCTGCTTAATACAACTTAATACAACTGGCAAATTTTTTCAGTTTTGTGAGTTTCCCAGGGGATCCCGGTCAAAAATTCAGATTCTTGTTGCTCTAGCCCTATTTTGTGCTTTACCAGGAGAGAAAGGGCAGTCAGAATCTGAATTCTTAGCAGTTTCCCTGGGTTGTTTGCAAGTGGTTTGGGGACCATACTTCAGTGCTCACAGCTGGAAAGAAATGGCTACCAAAGTGGGCAAGAATGGAATAGCCTAGGATGAAAATAATATAGATTTCCAACTCTCACTCCAGGCCAGTGGAATCAGAAACTTTGGAATGGGCAAGAGATGGGACTTAAATCTCTATTTTTAAAAATTTCTGCAGATGATTTAGAAGTAACCATCTTTTTATTATCTTTTTCCTGCTGCAAAAAAAATGTATTATTTTCTTTTGATTCCACGTTTTGGCAGAGGGCTACAGGGTGGCTAAAGAGCTGCCTAGGGGCTGCAGGGAGAGGCTGAAGCAGAAGTTCTGATACCAGGGGGATGCAGAGGAATCCCTCAAAGGCTGTTGATCTTTAAAGCTTCTAGTCATGCTTTCAAAGAGATATTCTCTCAGCTCAGCCTGGGGATTGGCCAATGCTCAGAGTTTCGTCAGGTGACTACCCATGTTGATAAGTGTTACCTATTCATTGAGGAAATGGCTCTCTAGGAAGTCACAGAGATAGAGGTCTGTGGGGCATAACACAGGGCATGCAGATTTAGAACGGCCTGGTTCAGGTTCTTCTCCGGGGCCATGGCAGCTTCCATGGCATCCATAGTTTTACTCCACTCTGGGTGAAATTTGCATGTTCTAGAAGAGAGTGTATCTTCAAGAGACTCCACAGTCATATCCTCATGGTCAAAATAGAAGCTCAGAAAGAAGTAATTATAGGAGGCCCATAGATACATCTTATACAGATAACTGCCACATTAATGGAATAATTCTGACAAATCTAGGAGCTCATGGTTTGTTGGCAACAAGGAGCGAATCTCTCTCTCTCTCTCTCTCTCTCACACACACACACACACACACACACACACAGAGTGTTAGCTGGTTCTAAAGGTTACAACTGAATGGAAAGTTAGACGTAGTCAGAGCTAGAAGAGAGGAAGTCCCAGGTGTGTTTCTTCTAAACACCGTTGATTTAAGAGACAGATTTGTGGAATTCCCCAGGCATGCTCTGAAATAACCAGTCTTATTGCCAGCATTAGGAAGTTCTTTTAACTACTTTCCCATCCTACTTCATTAGCATCACACTCTTGGTTCTTCATCTGCAATTTTGTCATCTTCTGCCAGGTCTGTGACTATATCCCATTACTCTCTTTCTCTACGGGTTGAGAAAATGCCTAAAGCTAGACCTCCATTTTGCGGGGGGGGGAGTCTTCCCTAGGAGACAAGCACATCTCAAGTACTATCCTAAGGTAAACTCTTGATTTCAACAATAAATCTCTTAAAAAATTATGAAGAAAAATGGCTTAGTGAAACTACTAAAAATTTCATAAAATTTATCCTACATGACTAAGCTGTTGCAGATTTTTTTTTAAAGATTTTATTTATTCATTTGACAGACAGAGATCACAAGTAGGCAGAGAGACAGGCAAAGAGAGGGGGAAGCAGGCTCCCAGCTAAGCAGAGAGCCTGATTCAGGGCTCGATTCCAGGACCCTGAGACCATGACCTGACCTGAAGGCAGAGGCTTTAACCCACTGAGCCACCCAGGTGCCCCTGTTGCAGCTTTTTGTATCCAGTTTAACCCACATGGAAAATGTTAAATCACCATATTAAAAACACAATCCAGTAGTTAAATAGCATGGCAGTTTCCATGGAAATGTGCCAAACACAGGTGGGTTGGCAGTTTGTGTAGGGGGTATTGTGTAGGGGGATGTATTATAGGTTACCTAAGAACTGTTCTGTCCCATTTTTGTTTTTAAATTATTTATGCAGTAAACCAATTTAAATAGATGCAGCTGGGCTTTTAAAAGTGCAGTCTTCTAAATCTCTACCTGGTCAAACAGTTGGAAGGAATTATTTAATTGCTATAAGTGCAACTATTCTCTTTTAGTAGGAACATGGTTGTTTCTTCCTTCAGATAGAATTCCTGAATCTTCATATATAGTTTTTTGGATAGAATAACAACAACACCAACTACAACAAATGTAAAATCCACATACATTCCATGTCCTGCATGGTCCTTGGTGAATGGAGCCCTGCCTATCTCTTTGATGTCACTTTGTACCAACATTTTCCTGTTTACCCTGTTTTACCCACATTGGCGTGTCTGTTCCTCAAATATTCCAAGTCTATTTCTTCACATTAGCGATTGTTACAGGCTGAATTATATTTCATTCAACATTCATATATACATTAGGCACCACCAGTGTCTAAGAATGTGTTTGTATTTGGAGATAGGCTCTTTAAAGAGGTAGTTAAGTTAAAATGAAGTCATTAGAGTGGGCCTTAATCCAATATGACTAATGTTGTTATAGGAAGAGGAGATTTAGATCATAGACACAGAGGGAAGATCATATGAAGACACAGGGAGACAAGACAGTCTTATCTACAAGCCAAGGAGAGAGGTTTCAGAAGAAAATAACCCTGCTAACACCTTGATCTCGGGCTTCTAGCCTCCGGAATTGTAAGAAAATTAATTTGTTGTTTAAGCCACCTGATCTCTGGTACTTTCCTATGGAAGCCCTAGCAAGGTAATAAATGGGTGTTTCTACTTCCTTCTTTGTACATGAAATGTCCTTCTCCCAGATCTTCAATTGGCTAAATATTTCTTTGACATTCATTCTCATCTCAGTGGTTACCTCCTCAGAAATATCATGATTATCCTAAATTTTGCCCTGCCCCAATCACTAACTGAAATGAAAACTGGAGAGGAGAATGGGACTAAATTGTCAGTCAGGACTGTGTTAGTTCAAGTAAACAGCCCTAAACCAATTAATTCATGCCATTGTCCTTGTTACAGGAATTTGTTCATTAGCAGTCCAACTGGTATGCAGCATAGGATTTTTGTTCAATGATTATGGGAAGTGACTGCCAGGGAAACCTGTCTGGTTCGCCTGGCAGCTGTTTTGTAACTAGTAAGAGGAACTGCCTGAAGATGAAGCAGACACACAAAGGAGAGCCAGCAGAGAAAATGATAGAGAGACAAAGCCAGGTCCTTGAATATCAATGTTTAATCCTTATTCTATCATCAGACTTTAAGCTACCAGTAAAACTCTTTCACTATCTAAGGCAGTTTTATTTGGGTTTCCTGTTCCTTGCAATGGAACAGATACTAATGGATGCACTTGCTATTTTATCTTCTCTGTAAAAAATATTGGAATGTGTCTGATACACTTATTATTCTGCTAGAATCAGGATCTCTAGGAACAGATACACTTTCTTGTTCTCTGTATTTGCAACATGTGGAACAGCTTAGTCACATAATTGATGCATACAAAAAAATATGTGATAAGTAGTATCATATTAAATATGTCAGATACTATTGCTAAGTGCTTTATGTTATTATGAGTTTCCTTCCCCACCCGGTAGAATGTGAGCTCTATGAAAATGAAGGCATGTTTTGTTCCTTGCTGCATCCTCCAGATTTAAAACAATATCGACAGTAGCAATAGAAGACTCAATCAGTGAATACTTGCCTTGGAATGAATGAATTTTACTGGATCCTTATAATAATCCTGTAACTTAAATACCATTCTTATTCTTATTCCACAGATGAGTAGGAAGCTTAATATAAGAGGTGACAAACAAGCCTAGTGCTTTGGACTCCAAAACCCGTAACACTGTACTGCCTCATGAGGATATAGCTTACAGGTTAAAAGAACTGTAGAAGTCAGTATTAAAATTGTCAAAGAAGATTTTCCACCCAGAAGCAGTTAGATTCATTACTTGTACTAGTTTGGTCAACTTCTAGTGGCACCTTGTGAATCTGCATCATAATCACTCATGGAGATGATTAAAAATAATAACACTTGGGTCTATCCCAGAATTACTGAATCATATTCCCAGGGGAGAGTGGTGGGGAGATATGTAGCCCAGGTAAAGGTAGTTTTAGAAGCACAATAGGTTATTCTGATGCACAAGGGTTGTGAATCATTATCAAATTATAAAACAGCTTATTCTGCTAGTGAGACAGTTGCACTGGAAAGTGCTAGGGAGGGACCAAGGAAGAAGCTTTCTGAGGTATCTCCTGTGTTCCAGTCACCTTGCATCAGCAATGCCTAGTGCAGTCAATGATAGCAATACCATTGCCATTACTATTCCAAATAGTGATAACAAATATGAATATAAACTGATCTCTCCGAACCACACACCGTACTGTTATGCATATTGTCCTGTTTAAATCTTCCAAACAGTCTATGGAGGTAGTTTCAGATAAGGAAAGGAAGGGTCAGCCAGGCTAAGTTTTTGGCCCTGGGTCCCACATTGAATATGTGAAGCAGGTTTTCTTCTTATCCTAACTCTAATCTTAACCTCTATCTAGTATTTCTTCTCAGAGATTCTCAATTAATGCTTTTGGGAAGGAAGCAACTGGCAATAAGGAAAGAAGAAAGGAAAGATAGATGCAGTAAGAAAAAAAGGATGAAAGGAGGGAATAGGGAAGGAGGGAGAAGGAACAGAGGGAGGTGAGGGAATACTGATGCTATGAAAGTAGGAAAACAAGTCAGCTCTGGACTCAGACCTGCCTTTTCTTCAAAAGGTGAGGCTGTTTCTTGTCACTTGGCAATGATGTCTTGGATTTCTGTCACCTTTGAGATTGCCGGCTTTTAGAACTTGCTGAAACACCACCTGTCCCTCTCTCCCAAAGGAGGAGTGCCAATATGGAAGGGTCACGTTCAAATACATTAGGAAATGGTACTTGGGGAAGTTTTGGTTTGCTGAGCAAAGAGATTAAAAAGCTCAGTTTTCTGTGAGGAAATTCTTTTTGGGGTGTTCTTATCCTTTTTTCTCTTGCCTTTTCGGAGTTTAGCATGAGAGAATCATAAAATATTACTTCCTACCATATACTTAATAGAAAAAAAGTGATTGAACTAAAGCTATATCATGGTAAGTGTGGGGGGAAAGGGAGGAGGATTTGGCCAACTTCCCCAGGTTTTAGGGAGAAAATTTCTGTCTTTGGATTTGTCTTTTGTTATTTGTCCTTACCACTGAAGTGATATTATTTAGAGAGCCAAGATTAGAGTGTGGGCCTGGCATAAAGTGCCCACAACGCCGTAGTCTTGCTTTTGATCTGGGCTTCTTAGATCTGCCTAATGTAAGCCAAAGTTGTCCCCATTCTTCTACCTGGTACAGCACAACAATGCAGGAGTTCTCATGTGGGGTCAGGGACGAGTGTACCTGGAGTGTCCATTCTACATATCTTATTTTAGAATCTGAGTTAGCACCATATAAATGGTCACAAGATTCATAAATCTTGGGCCTTCATCAAATATCTCTTCATGACTAATAGATTCCCCTTCCACCCCAAGCTTATAGTGAGAAGAATTCTACTTAATCTTCTTGAGCACGTAGCACCAATGACTACCAATTTTCTGTGGCTCAACACTTGAGAGATAGCAGCTTTCCAGGCAGAGCTTTACCTGCTTGAATCAGGAAAGTTTTCCCAAGACCCAAGTCCTTTCACCCTGTGAGGGGAAAAAAATGCCGCTAGCACTTAACTTTAATGAGAAAACAGAGCAAGAAGGTATGATGTATGACAGTACAGCCTTCAGAATCAGACATACCTTGATTTTATTCATGTTAAATTACTTAACATGGATACAGATAAGAATTACCTAACATTTGCAGAACTTGTCTCCTTTATCTCTATATTGGGGATAACAATAACCTCATAGGGATTTTGTTGATAATTCAGTGCAACAATCCATGGAACTTACTAAGTAGCAATGAGTAGATGCAGTTATTCCTTAGAAATTTTTATGAAGACAGACACCAAACCCAAGAACTGAGTCTGAGGGTTTTGTTTGTTTGTTTGTTTGCTTGAAGATTTTGTTTGTTTACTTGAAACAGAAACCGAGAGTGAGAGCATAGCAGCGGGGGGGGGGGGGGGGGGGGGGGGGGACAGAGGGAGAAGGAGAAGCAGACAGACTCCCCACCCAGCAGGGAGCCAGATGTAGGACTTGATCTGATCCCAGGACCCTGAGATCATGACCTAAGCTAAAATCAGATGAATGACTGACTCAGCCACCCAGGCTTCTCTGGTCTAAGCCTCTTGATTCTATGTTGCACTCCCTCCACCAAGTCTTGTACCTTTGGCATCAAAAAAACTCAACATGCTCAACATATTGCATGTTGAGTTCTTCAGGAAGCAGACTCTGAGATGTAGCTTAGTATACAACGTGTTGGTATGGGACAATCCTTTTGTCCCATAGGATTTTTCCCTGTGAAAGGGAAGAAGGAAGGAAATAGGAAGGAACAAAGGGAGGGTTCAAGTTGCAATGCAAGCTGAGCAGCTTCAGCTGACACCACAGGAAGCTCTAGACTGGAGTGGTGGTCAGAATTGTCCTGCAATGGGCAAAGATGACCAGGTTTTTATTTCTGCCTCAACAGTCATTGTATGTGGCTGTCCCTGGGATGACTTGACCTTGGGCAAGGTGGCTTTCTACACCAAGGCAATCCTTGAAGCGACTGGCAGCTGAAATATGTCTGCTGGCAGCACTCTCCACAGCTTAGCAACAAGTGTTCTTTGAACATGGATTTGTGTGGACCATCCTTATGATCACCATATCACATTCCTACCATACTGATGTATAATGATAGCACTAGCTCTTGGTTTCCTACATGCCAACAATGTTATGCATCTAACCATCTCCCTCCTTCCTTCTCTCTCTCCCTGACATCTCAGCTGAGGGAAAAATTAATTGAACAAATTACTCCAGATCAACCACCTGGTAAGTAATAGAGTAGTTTCGAAATAAGATAGTCCAACTGCAGTGCTCACACTTTTAAACAGTGCTATGATCTATCTAGCAGTGACCTGAGTCTCTGAAGAGATCTGTTCGTCTTGTCAGATATAGCTGTATGTTTCTAGTAGAGTGGTTATTAAAATGTGGTATCTAGATCAGCAACATCAGCATCTAGAAATTTGTTAGGAATGCAAATCCCCTGGCCTCACCTAGGTCCAGAATCATAAACTCTGGGGGCATCTGGGTGGCTCAGTCGATTAAGCATCTGACTCTTGGTTTCAGCTCAGGTTGTGAAATAGAGTTCCAGGTCAAACACTGTTGGGCTCCTTGTTCAGCCAGGAATTTTCTCAAGATTCTTTCTCTCTCTCTCTCTCTGCCCCTCTTCCCAGTCTCTGTCTCTTTCAAATAAATATAAATAAATCTTAAAAAAAAAAAAGAGAAATTCTGGGGGTAGGTCCACAACCCCTGTTTTCACAAGTTCTTTAGAGGATTCTTAAGTTTGAGAACCATAAGTACAATCTCCCCAAAAAGGTCTTACTAGTCTCTCCTACTAGCCTTTCTGTTACTCTGGTACAGCATGAATGGCTTCCCTGCTCAGGATATCATAGGGCTGAAAATGAAAGTGTTGACCACATTGATTTCTTATCTGGAGGCTCTCGGAAAACATCTGCTTTCAAGCTCATTCAGGTTGATGGATGATTTTATTTCCTCAGGCTTGTAGGACTGATGTCTCAACTTCTTTGCTGACTGTCAATCAGGGGCTCTTCTCAGTACTTAGAGGCCCCTCACATTTCTCTCCTTTTGGTGCCTTCCATATTCAGTCCAGCAATGATGCACTGAATCCTTCTCATACTTTGAATCTGTGATTTCATCTTCTGCAGCCAGCCATAGGAAACTCTTAGCTTTCAATGGATTCACATGATTAGGTCAGGACCACTTGGGCAATTTCCTTATCTTACAGTCAATTGATTTGGGACCTTAATTAATTACCTTAATTTCACAAATTTTACATTTGTGAAATTCTTTTCATAGCAACACCTAGGTTAGCATTTGATTGAATAGCTGGGGGAAGGTTTCTGTATACATAGGATAGGAATCTTGGAGGCTATCTTAGAATTCTACTACAGTCCCCAAGGAGTTCACATGGAAGAAAATAGACTTGGAGTCCCATATAAAGCAATAGAAGATGACAAAACATACAAGGAATAGAGCTGATATTAGTGAATTATTGAAAGAGTATTTGACTCCAGGGGATACCTGCAGACAATCAGAGTTGGCTTCTTATAGAAGGTAATACTTAAGCCCATTCACACATTGGACAGTTATTTATTGAGCCCCATTTTGTATGCCAGGCTCTGAACAAGTTTTGAGAGATGAATAGTTAATTTTCACCTGGAAAATGAATTTACCATACTGAAAGGAGACACCAGATGAAAATTCACAGGTCCAACAAGTGGCAAAAAAGAGTGGTATGAAATGGTTGAAATGCCATTCAGTTCTTCCAGAACATAAAATGTATGTGGGGAAGTGCCTGGAGATAAAGCCAAAGTGACACAGGGACCTAACTTATGAAAAATTTTGTGACACAGATTTTACTTTACTCTTTGGTGATAGAGAACCACTGAGGGTTTTCCCCAACTTTGTTGAAGTATATTTAAAGTATAATACATTGCATGTGTATAAAGTATACAGTTTGATGAATTTAACATATTACTACACCTGTGAAACTATCACCACAATCAAGAAAACAAATATTTTTTCTATCACTTCAGTCGTTTTCTCTTGCCGTTTTTTTTTTTTGTTTGTTTGCTTTGTTTTTTGAGAGAGAGAGAGAGAGAGGTGGGAAGGAACAGAGGGAGAGAGAGAATCTCTAATGGGGTTTGATCTCACAACTCTGAGATCATGACCTGAGCCAAATATGGAGAGTTGGATGCTTAGTCAACTGAACCGTCCAGGAACCTCACAGCAAAATGATTTTGAGGTTCATCTATTTTTTTAAACTGGAGAAGTTGTTAGATGCAAGTATTTGTTGCAAGTATCAGTAGTTCATTCCTTTTTATTGCTCAGTACTCTTCCATTGCAGCATATGAATATATCACCATTGTTTTTTCTCCTCTTGATAGATATTTGTGTTATTTCCTGGTTTTGGCTACTTAATAAATAAATTATTTAAATTTATTTTATAAGTTATTTAATAAAACTTGTATGGACATTTATGTATTAGTCTGTATAGACATGTTATTTCTATTAAGTAAATATGTAGAAATAGAATGTGTGCCATAACTTTTTATCTTTTCCTTTAACTTTTTAACTTTTTTAAATTGAAGTATAGTTGACACAATGTTATATTAGTTTCAGGTGTACAACATAGTGATTCAACAAGTTTATACCTTATGCTATGCTCAGCACAAGTGTAGTTACCTTCTGTTAACAGACAACACTATTATAATACGATTGACTATATTTCCTCTGCTCTAACTTACTCATTCCATAATCAGATGCCTGTATCTCCTATTCTCTTTCCCTATTCTTCCCAGCCCCCTCCCCTGTAGCACCATCGATTTGTTCTCTGTAGTTATGAGACTGTCTCTGCTTTTGTTTGTTGGTTTGTTTGTTTTGTTTTTTAGATTCCATGGAGAAGTTAAATTGTATGCTATATGTCTTTCTCTGTCTGACTTATTTCACTTAGCATAATACCTCTAAGCCATCCATATCATCAAATGATAAGATCGTATTCTTTTTTATGGCTGAGTAATAGTCCAGTGTGTGTGTGTGTGTGTGTGTGTGTGTGCACACACGCGCGCACCACATCTTTATCCAGTTATCTATTGGTGGACACTTAGTTTGCTTTCATGTCTTGGCTATTATAGATAATGCTGCAATAAACATAGGGGTGCATATATCTTTTTGAATTTGTGTTTTCCCTTTTTTGGGGGGTGGTAAATAGCCAGCAGTAGAGTTATTGGATCATATATACTGTACAACTTCATTAACACTTGGTATGTTCAGTCATTTAAATTTCATCAAATCTAATGGATATGCAGTGGTATCTCATTTGATTTCATCAAATCTAATGGATATGTAGTGCTATCTCATTGTGTTTTTAATTTGTATTTCCCTGATAACTGGTAATGTTGATCGGCTCTTCATATACTTATTGACCATTTGTATAATTTCTTTTATGAAGTGTCTGTTTAAATCTCTTGCTCATTTATAATAATTTGTCTTATTATTGAGTTATGATTGTTCTTCATGTATTCTAAATGTAAGTTCCTTTTTGATATATGTGCTGTTAATATTTCACTAGTCTGTGGCTTACAGTTTCATTTACTTTATGATGTTTTATTTTTTTATTTCTTATTTTTTAGGATTTGTGATGTTTTAAAGTGTTAGAAAATATCATTTCTTTTTGTGTTTGTGCTGTTTGTGTGATAACTAACAAACCGTTGTCTATCCCAATTTCACAAAGACTTTCTACTGTGTTTTCTTCTAAAGGTTGTATTATTTTAGGTTTTACTTTTAGGACTGTGATCTGTTTTGAGTTACTTTTCTTGTGTATGGTGTAAGAGAAGGGTCAATTTTTTTTTTTTGATATGGATATATAGCTTATCCAGGATGATTTCTAGAAAAGACTTTTCATCTCTCATTCCATTGCTTTAGTAACTGTTGAAAATTAATTAACCATATAAATGTGGACCACAGAGGAGTTTTAAGAAGGAGAAAGATTATGTTCCATATATTTAAAAACACATTCATTTTTTTGTTAATTCATTCAATAAATATTTCTGAAAATTTAACAATATGTCAAAATATGCCATGGGGAGAGTCTTACATGCACTTCCATCTTCAAAACTAGAACTAGAACGGAGTCTGGCCCATAATAGGCCATTGGAAGGATTTGTTTAACAAAAAAGAAAGACAAGATACAGTCCTACCTTTAGGGTTCTAAGAGTTGAGAGTAAAAGAAGGAGCTTTGGTGGGAATGGGTGAAACTATAGGCAAAGAGATGATTGAAAGCAAATGTGGCCCGTTAAGTAAAGAAAAGGTGAGAAGGCATAGAGTTAGGATAATGATAATGAAATGTGACAAGTTCAAGAAATACAGAGAATGGTGATTGGCTAACCAACGAGAAGTTTAAGTTGTTTCCCAGATTTGCAGCTTAGAAGATAAAAAAGATGTAGCAGATTTAGTGGGGATAGAAGCAGAGATTCATACATCTATCTGAATGCCTTGGGCAGGAAAGGGAGTACAACCTGATTGCTGCCTTCAAAGAGTTTATAACCCAGCAAAGAACAGAAACCAGTGCAGAGAAAGTATGATACATGTGCAAAGAAAAGGATCAGAACAGATAATGGGAAAGAAAGCAAAGAGGAGACTTTGTGGAACTAGTAGTATTTGAGGGGTGCCTGGGTGTCTCAGTCAGTTGAGTGTCCAACTCTCAGTCATGATCTCAGGGTTTTGGGATCAAGGGTTGTGTTGGCCTGTGCACTCAGTGCATTGTCTGCTTGTCCCTGTCCCTCACCTTTTACTCCTGCATTAAGTAAAATCTTAAAAAAAATGAAGAAAGAAGTGGTATTTAAATAAGACCTCAGAGAAAGATGAAGATTTCATTGTTTGAAATGATTGGAGAATATTCAAGGCAGAGGGAGCAGTGAGTTAAAACATGTGCCTGTACATGGCATGTTTAGAGGTCAGTGAGATCTGTGTTATGGATAAAGCAGGGCAATGTGGGATTCATGGAATTTGAGGCTGGAAAGAAAGCTTAGGGCCAAATGGCATGTGATATTTTCAGGTACTTGATTATAAAATATTTATTGTTTATCAAATCCTACATTAGACTTATCTGACCAGAGTAACAAGATTTGGGGGCTCTGCCTTTAAGAAACTCATTTATTTGTTTATTATATTATTTTTATTAACATAAAATGTATTATTTGCCCCAGGGATACTTGTCTGTGAATATCAGGCTTACACATTTCACAGCACTCACCATAGCACATACCCTCCCCAGTGTCCATAACCAAACCATCCTATCCCTACCTCCCACCCCCCCAGCAACCCTCAGTTTGTTTTGTAAGATTAAGAGTCTCTTATGGGGGCGCCTGTATGTCTCAGTGGGTTGGGCCTCTGCCTTCGGCTCAGGTCATGATCCTGGGATCCTGGGATTGAGCCCTGCATGCGTCGGGGGGGACGGGGCCCTCTCTGCTCGGCGGGGAGCCTGCTTCCTCCCTTCCTTCTGCCTGCTGCTCTACTTGTGATCTCTGTCTGTCAAATAAATAAATAAAATCTTAAAAAAAAAAAAGAGTCTCTTATGGTTTGTCTCCCTCCCAATACCATCTTGTTTCATTTTTTCCTTCCCTACCCACTCAACCCAACCCCCTGCCTCTCAAATTCCTCATATCACAGATATCATATGATAATTGCCTTTCTCTAATTGACTTATTTAGCTCAGCATAATACCCTCTAGTTCAATCCACATCATTTCAAATGGCAAGATTTCATTTCTTTTGATGGCTGCATAGTATCCCATTGTATATATACACACCACCTCTTCTTTATCCATTTATCTGTTGATGGACATCTAGGTTCTTTCCATAGTTTGGTTATTGTGGACATTGTTGATATAAACATTTGGGTGCACATGCCCCTTTGGATGACTACATTTGTATCTTCAGGGTAAATACCCAATGGTGTCATTTCTGGGCTGTAGGGAAGCTCTATTTTCAACTTTCTGAGGAACCTCCATGCTGTTTTCCAGAGTGGTTGCTCCAGCTTGCATTCCCACCAACACTGTAGGAGGGTTCCCCTTTCTCCGCGTCCTCACCATCATCTGTCATTTCCTGACTTGTGAAATTTAGCCATTCTGACTGGTGTGAGGTGGTATCTCATTGTGGTTTTGATTTGTATTTCCCTGATGCCGAGTGATGTGGAGCACTTTTTCATGTGTCTGTGGGCCATCTGGATGTTGTCTTTGCAGAAATGTCTGTTCATGTCCTCTGCCCATTTCTTGATTGGATAATTTGTTCTTTGGGTGTTGAGTTTGATAACTTCCTTATAGATTTTGGATACTAGCCCTTTATCTGATATGTCACTTGCAAATATCTTCTCCCATTCTGTCAGTTGTCTTTTGGCTTTGTTGACTGTTTCGTTTTTTGTGTAAAAGCTTTTGATCTTGATGAAGTCCCGATAGTTGATTTTTGCCCTAGCTTCCCTTGTCTTTGGTGATGTTTCTATGAAGAAGTTCCTGTGGCTGAGGTCGAAGAGGTTACTGCCTGTGTTCTCCTCAAGGATTTTGATGGATTCTTGTTTCACATTGAGGTCTTTCATCCATGTGGAGTCTAATTTCCTGTGTGGTGTAAGGAAATGGTCCAGTTTCATTCTTCCGCATGTGGCTATCAAATTTTCCCAGGACCATTTGTTGAAGAAACTGTCTTTTTTCCATTGGACATTCTTTCCTGCTTTGTCGAATATGAGTTGACCATAGAGTTGAAGGTCTATTTCTGGGCTTTCTATTCTGTTCCATTGATCTATGTGTCTGTTTTTGTGCCAATACCAACTGTCTTGATGACAGCTTTCTAATAGGGCTTGAAGTCTGGAATTGTGTCGCTACCAACCTTGGCTTTCTTTTGCGACATTCCTCTGGATATTTGGGGTCTTTTCTGGTTCCCTATAAATTTTAGGATTATTTGTTCCATTTCTTTGAAAAAAAAAAAGATGGTATATTGATGGGGATTGCATTAAATGTGTAGATTGCTTTAGGTCGCATAGACATTTTCACAATATTTGTTCTTCCATTCCATGAGCATGGAACATTTTTCTATTTCTTTGCGTCTTCCTCCATTTCTTTCATGAGCGTTCTATAGTTTTCTGAGTACAGATTCTTTACCTGTTTGCCTAGGTTTATTCCTAGGTATCTTATGGTTTTGGGAGCAATTGTACATGGGGTTGACTCCTTAATTTCTCTTTCTCCTGTCTTGCTGTTGGTGTATAGAAACACAACTGATTTCTGTGCATTCATTTTATATCCTGACACTTACTGAATTCCTGTATGAGTTCTAGCAGTTTTGGAGCAGAGTCTTTTGGGTTTTCCACATAAAGTATCATATCATTTGCAAAGAGTGAGAGTTTGACTTCTTCTTTGCCAATTTGGATGCCTTTTATTTCATTTTGTTGTCTGATTACTGAGGCCAGGACTTCTAGTACTGTGTTGAATAGCAGTGGTGATAGTGGACATCCCTGCTGTGTTCCTGACCTTAGGGGGAAATCTCCCAGTTTTGCCCCATTGAGAATGATATTCGCTGTGGGTTTTTCACAGATGGCTTTGATGATATTGAGGTGTGTACCCTTTATCCTTACACTTTGAAGAGTTTTGTTCAAGAAAAGATGCTGTACTTTGTCAAATGCTTTTTCAGCATCTATTGAGACTGTCATACGGTTCTAGTTCTTTCTTTTATTAGCATATTGTATCATATTGATTTGTGGATGTTGAATCACCCTTGCAGCCCAGGAATAACTCCTACTTTGTCGTGGTGAATAATCCTTTTAATGTACTGTTGGAACCTACTGGCTAGTATTTTGGTGAGAATTTTTGCATCTGTGTTCATCAAGGATACTGGTCTGTAATTCTCCTTTTTGCTGGGGTCTTTGGTTTTGGGATCAAGGTAATGCTGGCCTCATAAAATGATTTTGGAAGTTTTCCTTTCTTTACTAGTTTTTGGAACAGTTTCAGGAGAATAGGTATTAATTCTTCCTTAAATGTTTGGTAGAATTCCCCTGGGAAGCCGTCTGGCCCTGGGCTTTTTTTTTTTTTTTTGGCAGATTTTTGATGACTGCTTCAATCTCCTTACTGGTTATGGTTCTGTTCAGGTTTTCTATTTCTTCCTGGTTCAGTGGTGGTAGTTTATATGTCTCCAGGAATGCATCCATTTCTTCCAGATTGTCAAATTTGCTGGCATATAGTTGTTCGTAATATGTTCTTATAATTGATTGTAATTCTTTGGTGTTGGTTGTGATCTCTCCTCTTTCATTCATGATTTTATTTATTTGTGTCCTTTCTGTTTTCTTTTTGATAAGTCTGGCCAGGGGTTTTTCAATCTTATTAATTCTTTCAAAGAACCAGCTCCTAGTTTCGTTGATCTGTTCTATTATTCTTTTGGTTTCTATTTCATTGATTTCTGCTCTGATCTTTATGATTTTCTCCTCCTGCTGGGTTTAGACTTTCTTTGTTGTTCTTTCTCCAGCTCCTTTAGGTGTAGGGTTAGGTTGTATATTTGAGACCTTTCTTGTTTCTTGAGAAAAGCTTATATTGCTCTGTACTTTCCTCTCAGGACGACCTTTGCTGTGTCCCAAGATTTTGAACAGATGTGTTTTTCATTTTCATTTGTTTCCATGATTTTTTTTTCTTTTTTTTTTTTAAATTTTATTTTTTATAAACATATATTTTTTTTCCCCAGGGGTACAGGTCTGTGAATCGCCAGGTTTACACACTTCCCCGCACTCATCATAGCACATACCCTCCCCAATGTCCATAATAACCCCACCCCCCCAACCCCCTCCCCCCAGCAAGATGGGATTGGGAGGGAGATAAACCATAAGTGACTCTTAATCTCCATGAATTTTTTAAATTGTTCTTTAATTTCCTGGTTGACCCATCCATTCTTTAGTAGGATGCTTCTTTAGCCTCCATGTATTTCTGTTCTTTCCAACTTTCTTCTTGTAATTGAGCTCTAGCCTCAGAGCACTGTGGTCTGAAAATATGCATGGAATCATCCCAATCTTTTGGTACTGGTTGAGACCTGATTTGTGACCCAGGATGTGATCTATTCTGGAGAATGTTCCATGTACACTAGAGAAGAATGTGTATTCTGTTGTTTTGGGATGGAATGTTCTGAATCTATCTGTGATGTCCCTCTGCTCCAGTGTGTCATTTAAACCCTTTATTTCCTTGTTAATCCTTTGCTTAAGTGATCTGTCCATTTCAGTGAGGGGGTTGCTAAAGTCCCTACTAATATTGTATCATTGCCAATGTGTTTCTTTGATTTTTTTATTAATTGGTTTATATAAGTGGCTGCTCCCATGTTAGGGGCATAGATATTTAAAGCTGTTAGATTTTCTTTTTGGATGGACCCTTTAAGTATGATACAGTGTCCTCTTTCATCTCTGATTATAGTCTTTGGCTTAAAATCTAATTTATCTGATATTAGAATTGCCATCCCAACTTTCTTTTGATGTTTGTTAGCATGGTAAATTGTTTTCCACCCCTCACTTTATATCTGGGGGTGTCTTTGGGTCTAAAATGAGTTTTTTGTAGACAGCATATTGATGTGTCTTTTTTTTTTTTTTATCCATTTTTAATCCATTCGGATACATTGTGTCTCTTGATTGGGTCATTTAGCCCATTTACATTCAGGGTAACTATTGAGAGATACGCATTTAGTGCCATTGTATTGCCTCTAAGATGACTATTACTGCATATTGTCTCTGTTCCTTTCTTGTCTACTACTTTTAGGCTCTCTCTTTGCTTCGAGGATCCCTTTCAATATTTCCTGTAGGGCTGGTTTGGTGTTTGCAAATTCTTTTAGTTTTTGTTTGTCCTGGAAGCTTTTTATCTTTCCTTCTATTTTCAGTGACAGCCTAGCTGGATATAGTATTCTTGGCTGCATATTTTTCCCATTTAGTGCTCTGAATAGATCATACCAGTCCTCTCTGACCTTCCAGGTCTCTGTGGATAAGTCTGCTGTCAATCTAATATTTCTACCATTGTATGTTACAGTCTTCTTGTCCCAAGCTGCTTTTAGGATTTTCTCTTTGTCGCTAAGACTTGTAAGTTTTACTTACAAGTAAAACTTGAAAAACTGACAGGGTGTAGACCTATTTGTATTGATTTTGAGGGGATGTTCTCTGTGTCTCCTGGAATTTGGTGCTTGTTCCCTTTGCCATATTAAGGAAATTCTATTTATACTTTGCTCCAGTATACCTTCTGCTCCTCTCTCTCCTCTTCTTCTTCTTCTGGGATCCCAATTATTCTAATATTGTTTCATCTTATGGTATCACTTACCTCTCAAATTCTCCACTCGTGGTCTAGTAGTTCTTTGTCTCTCTTTTGCTCAGCTTCTTTAGTCTCCATTATTTCATCTTCTATATCACTAATTCCTTCTTCTGCATCATTTATCCTAGCAGTAAGAACCTCCATTTTTTTAAAGATTATTTACTTATTTATTTGACAGAGATCACAAGTAGGCTGAGAGGTAGGCAGATAGAGAGGGAGAAGCAGGCTCCCCTCTGAGCAGAGAGCCAGATGCAGCGCTCAATCCCAGGACCCTGAGATCATGACCCGAGCCACCCAGGCACCCCACCTCCATTTTTTATTGTACCTCGTTAATAGCTTTTTAAAATTTCAACTTGGTTAGATTTTAGTTCTTTTATTTATTCAGAAAGGACTTTTATTTGTCCAAAAAGGGATTCTATTATATCTTCCAAGTCTTTTTGAAACCCAGCTAGCAACTTGAGAATCGTTCTGAATTCTACTTCTGACATATTACCAATGTCTGTATTGATTAGGTCCCTAGCCATTGGTACTCCCTCTCGTTATTTTGTTATTGTTGTTGTTTTTGTGGTGAATTTTTCTGCCTTGTTATTTTACCCAGATAAGAATATATGAATGAGAGAGTAAAATACTAAAAGGGTGGCACAGACCACAGAAATATATATGTTAACCAAATCAGAAGAGACCCAAAATGGGGGGAGAAGGGTGGTGAGTAGAGTAGAGCCACCCTCTTGACTTTGGGTGTATTCTGGTCTCTTAGAAGGAACTATCTCCCAAAATTTTAAAGAAAGAAAAACTTACATATATACAACAATAAAGTAAACATGATGAAGGGATGGAATATGACTGTAAAGATGAAAATTTTAAGAGATTATAAAAAACAAATTGATAAGTTGGTTGGAAAAAGAAGAAAAAAAGTAGAGAAGGTGAATAGGCTGGAGCCAGATTTAGGGTATATTTTGATCTAGTAGAAGAAATTATATCCCAAAATTTTAAGGAAAAAAATAACCTATATGTATACAAAAAATAAGGTTAAAAACAATGAAGAGTCAAAATATGACTATAACAATGAAAATGTAAAAGGATTTTTTTTAAAAAAAGGTATTGATAAGATAAAATACTTAAAAATTGTTAAAAAGAAGAAAGGTTAAAAAAGTTAAAAGAAAAGTTAAAAAAATAGAATAAGAAAAGAAATAAAATTTAAAAAATTTAACTTTGCATAGCTAAAGGATCATGGGGAAAAAGCCATGAATTTTGTGTTGCTTTCCCCTAGCTCTGGAGTTTCACAGTTCTCATTGATAGATGAACTTGATCTTCACTAATTTTCTTGCTGATGTTCTGGGGGAGGGGCCTGTTGCAGTGATTCTCAAATGTCTTTGCCTGAGGCAGAACTGCACTTCCCTTGCCAGAGACCAGGCTAAGTACTCTGCTTGGGTTTGCTCTTGGTAGCTTTTGTTCCCTGAATGCTTTCTGTAGTGCTCTGGAGGACGGTATGATAATGGGAGACTCCCAATCTCTGACCCAGAGGAGCCAAGAGCTCAGGACTGCTCTCCTCAGTGCACCCTTAGAGAAAAGCAGTCAATCCCTCCCATATCCCTAGCCTCTGGCCATGCTCTTTGTGCACCTGGCCTGTGACTGAGCATTTCTATCTCTGGCGCACAGCCCCGTTTGGAGTCTCTAAACCCAGAAGATTCCTGCCACATGCTTCTGCATCCCTCATCCTGGAAGAGGAAGGAGGGGGTCTCTCTGGATCTGCCACTTGTGGGATCCCTGCTTGAGGAGCAGTGACCTGACTGTGCCTTGCATCAAGGTTTAAGGTAACACTGAGCTGAGATCCCGCACCTTGGCTCTGTCTATGTAGCCAGCTTCCCTCCTCTGATGCCTGGGATCTCTGCCACTCTCAGACACCCCTGGTCTTTCTGTGACCCCACAGGTTCTGAGACTACACTGTCCCCACAAGGGCTCCATCACTACTAGCCTCTGGAGTGACATCCCTCAGTGGAATAGACTTCTAAAAGTTCTTTTTTGTGCTCAACTGCTCAAATGCTTGCTGGGAGTGGCCCCTCCCCTTGCAGTCTGTCTTCCTTTATATAGCCTTGGATTCATTTCTCCACAGATCCTCCCTTCCAGAAAGTGGCCAATTTTCTGTTCCTAGAATTGCTGTTCTTCTTCTTTTCTATCTCCTGTTGAGTTTGTAGGTGTTCAGAATGGTTTGATAACTATCTAGCTGAACTCCTAGGACCTAATGCTATCTCAGTCTAATTCCCCTCCATCTTTCTTCCTCCCCCTCCAAGAAACTCATTCTTTAGTGACTCTAAAAACTCAATAAATAATTATAAAGAAGCTGAAATGCACAACAAGGACATATCTAAAGTGGAAGACACAAAGTAAAGAGGAACTTACTCTGCCTTGGAAATCAGGATGTCTTCCCTCAATAGTATCTTAAAGGGCCAGTAGAGGTTTCTGAAGGGAGTAAGGTGGAACTTTCCAAGATAGCTTTCCAAACAGAGGCAGCAACATGAACAGAAGTGTGGAAGTAAGTGTGCTCATATTCTGTGTATCTCTCTTGTTTCTTTTTTCTTTATTTCTGTCTAAAGAAAATACAATCCTAAAGTCCAAGTTTGGGCATAAGGTAGAAATGGAGACACTGTTTTGGTTTCCAGTCCCATCTTACCTGGGTCATTACCAATACCAGAGAGTCCTTATTGTAGTATCAGATGCTGGCTAATTTTTAATAATGAAGCCTACTTTTTTCTCTTCTTGATATTTATTCTTAGGTGAATCTGCCTCAGAAATCTTACATGAGGAAGTGGTGATTTCAAGGTAAGACTCAGGTTCTCCTGCATTCCCATAAAAACTTTACTTGCCCCTAATTATTCATACTGCAGATTTAGTTTTCTGCTCAGAGCAGACAAACTTTTGATTGGAAATGCTGTTTCCAAAGGCTTCCAAAGTTATTTGTTGTTTTCTTGGCTCAGTGGGTTCTCCTTATCACTTGTCTCATAGTGCTGACTGCAGTCTTGCATTTTGATAGTAAGAATCCTTAGGGGGGACAGTGCAGGTGTTTGGAATTTCAAGTGATTCAGCATCACTGGGGGCATGACGTATTACAAATGACAATCTCTCCATTTCCACCTGCCAGAAACTTGGGGATCAGAAGCAGCCTCTCCAATTCATGAATATGATGAATAGCTTTGTGCTCACTAGGCAATTATCTTCAAGTAATTCAGGCTGAGAAGACACTCTCTAAATAAAAAGCTGAATTTCAACTCAGAAAGCACTTTGAGTATATTGGAATCTTTATGTTTGTTTGTTTCATCGGGCTCTTTCATTTTCAGTTGAAGCCAAGAAATTGTCCTGATCTTATAGTTTAGTAGTGGTGTAAAAAGTCATTGTTGCAGGTTGGATTTCCTGGGAAGCAGATGCTGAGGTGAAGTATATTAGTCAGCTTTGACTGCCATAACAAAATACCATAGAATTGTTGTCTTAAATGACAGAAATTTATTTTCTCACAATTTTGGAGCTGGAAATCTGAGATCAGGGTGTCAACAAGGTCAGGTTCTTATAAGGGTTCTCTTCCCCACTTGAATATATCTCCGTTCTCACCATGTGTTCTTATGACCATTACTCTGTGAGTCACACAGAGACAGAGAAGAGATCTCATTCCTTCTCTTCTTATAAGCCCATCATTCCTATTGGATTAGGATTCCACCTTTAGGAACTCATTTAACTTTAATTACTTCCCCCAAAGCCTTGTCTTCAAATACAATCATGTTGGGGGTTAGGGTTTCAACACATGGATATTTGGGGGGTGGGGGGAGGGGACACAATTCAGGCCATAGCACAGATATACCCTGCAGGAGGCTTATGAGGAAATACCTGGGTTCACCTCTTCTGGAAGGGAATATAAAGAAGCATCATTGAACAGAAGGAGAAGTTGGGTTGTGAAGCAGTCTCATCTAAGATGGCAGTTGACCCTACAAGGAGCTCTAAAGCTGGGGAAGGTCTTACAGATTTGTCCCAGCTGAGGCCTTTGTATTGTCATGTCAACTAGTCATGGATGAAGATTGCCTCTAGTGAGTTTTCTTATTTTCTCCTTCATCTGTATTTTGAGGTTGTATGGATAGATTCCTAGGCAACTGCCATTATTCCCTGGGAATGTGGAAAGCCTTTTCCAGATTCTTCCTGTAGATGATGGTGTTGATAGCTCATTCCTGAGGGTGGATGGATAAATAGATGACTTGCATGACTTGCATGACTCAGTTTCTAACAATGGAAGCATCTGTCTTTATTTCCTTAAAATCTAAACTGGCTGAATCACTTAGCTAATTTGACCATTTCAGTTCCTTATCTCTCATCTAGTAAATACTATTTCTCCACCCTCATATATTTAACTATTACAAACCATTTTGAGATTTGGCATTCCCTAATCTCACAGAATTTAAGTCTTTCTATTATGATTTTCTTAGCCTGCTGCATTATATCTTTCTTGGCAATCCCTATATGTAAAATGACCCAGTTAGTGGTTATTTCTCTGTTACAGTGTTAGTCACATGAAACTGAAGAAGCATGATTATCTTACTCACCGTTGTCTCATTACCATCCAGTACACTGCTTGGCATACTGTTCAAATATTATTTGCTGAGTGAATAAATGAATGATTTAGTGAATGTTAACAAGACAAAAGTATCAACCAGACATTTTGGGTTCATTTAGTACCCATGATCAGAAGCCCATTCAATGCCTATGATCTCTGTCAACATATTAAAATGGATCACTTTTTTTTTAGATCACTTTTCAATAACTCATTTTGAAAACTAATTGCCCAGACTGTCCATTGGCATAGTTTTTCCTTAGGCCAACACTTTTGGTAAAAAATCTCAAGATCTTCCTGACATGCATCAACAATAATCTGTAATCATGAAAAAGTAAGTGATTTTAATTTGTCATCCTTGGCCCCTGACAACATGTTAAGAGGTTCTCACAGGGTGATACAAACATCTTTTCATATCCCTTTACTGAAGGATAATGTTTTATCATGGAAAGCCTTCTTTGAAACAATATGGGGATTATTCCAGTACTTCCGTGAAAATTCTTTCATCTGATAGTCATAACATTCCAATGGAATAGGCAAATAAGATGTTTTCTTTCCATTTTATTGATTAAAAAAATCAAGACTATGAAGTTTAAGAATTTATTTGCAATCAAAAACCTAATAAAAATTGGTCTTTTAATGCCAAGTTATTTTCATTTTCTATATATAGAATTATTTTATAATTTGATATATTTTCTGGTATAATTATAGAAATATTTTTCTATATAATTAGAATGATTTTTGTCTTCCTATGGCTTCTTTCTAATGATTACATTGATTGATGTATAGGGAGTCTGGGTAGGAAATTCATAAGGCTAAAAAATATACTATGGCAAGCTTCTCTTACCCTGATAAGAGATCAATTAACTATATCAGGGAGAAAACATGATTCTAGTATGAATTTTATTTGAGACATCTGAAAAAGGCTTCTGATTCACAGAGGAAACTGGTTGTTTTCCAGCACTATTATCAAAATACTGGCTGATTATTTCTGACAGACAAGCTACTTAAAAGCCATCATGGAGTTCTCATGTTAAGCCCCATCACTAAGCATGAAAGCAGACAACATTACTATACTGATTTATCAAAGGTACTCTGGGAAGGAAGACAACATTGAGAATTTGATTCTGTCTGTACTTCTATATATTCCGCAGATAATACTGTCTCTATCATCACTCTCAAGTTCTTCTAGACAGGTTAAATACCAATGAGTCCATCTGTGAGGCTACATGGGCAACCTAACTTTTAGTAAAATTACAATTAGTATAAGAACTAATTATATGGAAGCCAAGGTCTGAGAAGTCGGGATCAAGGTATGGAGTTTGTAAAATAAATCTGTGTGTGTGTGTGTGTGTGTGTACGTGCACACGCGCGTGTGTTTTATGTTAATATTTGGAAGTGAATGACCTAAAAACAAGGCTTGATATTTACTAAATCTATAGGGGTTTCCAAATACATAAAGGTAGATTCAAAAAATTAGGTTGGAGAAAAAAAACCATTCAAGAATAGCAAAATTTCTTTAATAATAGAGAACTATATGTATCCAATCTCAAACCAACTATTCAGGATAATTAATTAAAGACAAAATTGTCATTTTAGATACACTGAGTAGTTGAAGAATCTGCATCAATGGGTCCAAAAAGAAAGTAGCCCTATTTAAAAGCATAAATAATACAAATTTTATTGAGCTAGGTCTTAATTTTCATTGTAAGTTAATCAATCAAATCTTTCAAATCTTTTTTAGTTTGGTTTTTGTGATTAGTACCTGCTCTGAATAGCCTTTCCCTCTGTTCCATAAAATACAGAACCTAAATCTGCATACTCAGTCCCATCCAGACTGAGCCAATCCTGATGAAAGCCTGTATAATATCAGAATTCAGTTAGACACAGTAAATTAAAGATGCATATTGTAAAATTTAAAACAACCTCTAAAAATTAAAAAAAAATACCTGATAGAACAGAGTGAAGATAAGTATAATTTTAGAAAATAATCAAACTTAAAAACAAGCAGTAAAAGCAGTAAAAAAAAAATATAAAAATAGATGGAACAAATAAGCAATACCCAATAAGATAGTGGATTTAAATCTAACACTTCAAATATTTACAGTAACCATAAAAGGTCCAATCATTCCGATTAAAATATAGAGATTATCAGAGCAGAGAGTGTGGTCATGTTTTTTTATTGTGTCTACATAAAAATTCACTGCAAATATAAAGATATTCATAAGTTAAAAGTAATAGAGTAAAAAGGATATGCAAACACTAACTAAAAGAAAAATAGAATAGTTATATTATTATCAGAAAATACAGATTTCAGTACAGGAAACAGTTTCAGAAGGAAAAATGGGATATTACCTAATGATAAATGGTTTAATACACCCAAAAGACATAGCAATACTAATTATGAATGAAACTAACAATTGAGCTTTAAAATATAGAAACTGAATGGAGCCAAAAGAATAAACAGTCAAATTCACAATCTTAATTGAGAGACTTTAATATTCCTCCCTCAGCAATCTACAGAAAAAGTAAAATCAATGAGGATATAGAAGACCTTTACAATTTAATAAACCAACTTGACTTAATTAACATTTTAAAAACACATTTCTGGGGCATCTGGGTGGCTCAGTCCTTGAGGTCCTGACTTTGGCTCAGGGCATGATTCCAGGGTCCTGGGATAGAGCCCCACTTCTGGATCCCTGCTAGTGGGAAGCCTGATTCTCCCTCTCCCACTCCCCCTGCTTGTGTTCCCTTTCTTGCTGTCTCTCTCTGTCAAATAAATAAATAGATAAATAGAAATAAATCTTAAAAAAACAAAACAACAAAACACACCTCATTCCAAAGAGAGGAATATACATTTCCATTATTTCTGTGCCTCCTATAGGCTGATCCCAAGATAATATTAGGCATTCAAGAAATTTATTGGTGAGACCACATCTATGGAGGGAAAAATAGAAAGAATCCAAAAGGGATAGGACAGGTATTAAACTATTATAAAAATCTGACTTATGTGAGAGAATGAAGAAAAATAATTGGACGGGCACTTTCAGGCTGCAGAACACTTTGAAGAAGATTTCAGGAAGGCAAACAAGGAAGTCTTCAAGCCAAACCTATCAGGAGAGTTCCACATCTCACAGGAATGGACTCGCCTTTGTATTCCTGCCATGTTCAGTCTTAATATGAGAGAATCTCACAGGTAGTAAGACCTAGCAGTGATGAATTCAGTGAAGAGCAGCTGGGGCCATCCAACAATTATGCTTCCACATTAGAAGAGCTGAGTGGCACATCTTCATGGATGCCAAGTACATGCCTTATGCTGAACAGATTTCCTTCACACAGCTTTGAGGAACAGATCCTCCATGGTTCCTATGGACCTCTTTCTAAAGACAAACAGAAAAGGATGACTAGTGAGATGAATTATAGCCACTGGTGCTGAGAAATCCAAATAAAGTTCATAATTTAATCATTAATATTGTAATTATGTTGAATTTTTAGTTTTGCTAAATGTACCTGTGACATGTAATATAAGAAATATATATATATATATATTTTTTTTTTCCTAGTGTGAAGCACCTATAACCTTTCTTATATCCTAAGTGAGAGGTATGGGAGGAGCATTATTTATCTTATGTATATATGTGTACACACACATATACAACCCCTTCCAACCAGACCTGATTCATGCTAATTAGGTGTCTCTTAGTAGATGCCTAAATAGCATCAGGATCAGAGCTGATTTCTTGAGGAACCAACCATGTGATTAGATGGTTGAAATTTTCAGCTCTGCCCCCTGACTTCCAGAGAGGGGAGAGGTGCTAAAGATCTTTACTCACCAATGTCCAATGATTTAATCAGTCACACCTACATAACAGAACCTCCATGAAAAACAATGGGATTTGAAGAGCTTCTGGGTTGGTGAACACAACCTTGTGTTGAGAGGGTGGTATACCGCAAATGCCACAAAGACGGAAATTCCTGATCTCAGAACCCTTCTGGATTTTACCTATGTACTTTTTTTATCTGGCTATTCGTTTGTATCCTTTATAATTTCCTTTGTAATAAGTAATAATAAGTAGAGCATTTCCCTGATTTCTGTTAACTATTACAGAAAATTATCAAAACTGTGGAGGGGTCATGGGAACTCCCAAGTCAGATACTTGTGATTGGCATTTGAAGTTGGTGGTAGTCTGTGCACTGAGTGCTTAACCTTTGGGGTCTGTGCTAACTTCAGGTAGTTAGTGTCAGAACTGAAGTGATTACAGGGCATCTAGTTGATTTCTTCAGAGAATTGGAGAATTGCTTAGTGTGGAAAATCTATACATTTTGTGTCACAAGTGTCTGTGGATAAGAAATAGAGCATAGTATTTATATTACCATAATTACATGATTATCCCTGGGGAAGATGGGTGAATGAGACACAGGAATTGTCTGTTCTGTTTTTGCAACTTTGCTGTAAGTCTAAACTTATTTAAAAAAAAAAAAGAAAAAAAAACCCCACATGAGTTTACTTCCTCCTACTAATCAGTCATGTTCCTAGTCAGTGTGGTGAGTCTTCTTGCTTGCTAGTCTTTGGACACAAGGTGTCCAAACTATCCTAGTGGTAGTCACAAGTTGTAGTGATTGAACTCTTTTTGAGTCCCTTTCATGAACATTTAGTCAGAATGATGAAGAAATAATAAAATTAGAGGTGCGTGGGTGGCTCAGTTGTTAAGCATCTGCCTTCAGCTCAGGTTGTGATCCCAGGTCCTGGAATTGAGCCTTGCTTCCAGCTCCCTGCTCAGTGGGAAGCCTGCTTCTCCCTCTTCTAGTCTCCCTGCTTGTATTCCCTCTCTTGCTGTCTCTTTCCCTCTCTGTGTCAAATAAATAAAATCTTAAAAAAAAGAAATAATAAAATTAGGGAGAGAAGAGAGAAAGAAAGAGAGGAGAGATCCAAATGACAAATATCACAAGTAAAAAGAGGGGCATTACCACAGATCCTACAAACATTGAATGATAATATGGAAATATTTTGAATAACTTTATGTGAACACATTTTACAAAGTAGATAAAATGGACAAATTATTTGAAAGCCAAACTACCAATGGTCACTCAAAAAGAAATAGATATACTAAATTGCCTTTTAAAAAAAAAATATGTTACGTTAGTCACCATACAGGACATCAATAGTTTTTGATGTGGTGTCCATGATTCATTGTTTTCATATAACACCCAGTGCTCCATGCAATACGTGCCCTCCTTAATACCCCAGTGGCTCACCAATCCCCCACTCTAAAATCCTCAGTTTGATTCCCAGAGTCCATAGTCTCTCATGGTTCATCTCCCCCTCTAATTTCCCACTCTTCATTTCCCCCTTCCTTCTCCTGATGTCCTCCATGCTATTCCATATGTTCCACAAATAAGTGAAACCATATTGTCTTTCTCTGACTTATTTCACCTAGCATAATCTTCTCCAGTTCCCACCATGTTGATGCAAATATTGGGTATTCATCCTTTCTGATGTCTGAGTAATATTCCATTATATATATGAAACAAATCCTTAAAGTCATTCATCTGTTGAAGGGCATCTTGTCTCCTTCCACAGTTTGACTATTGTGGACATTGTTGCTATGAACATTGGGGTACATGTGCCCCTTTTTTCACTACATCTGTATCTTTGAGGTAAATACCCAGTAGTGTAATGGCTGGGTCATAGGGTAGCTCTATTTTTAAGTTTTTGAGGAACCTCCACAACCTTTTCCAAAGTGGCTATACCAACATGCATTCCCACCAACAGTGTAAAAGGGTTCCCCCTTTCTCCACAACCTCCCCAACATTTGTTGTTTCTTCTCCTCAATTTTTGCCATTCTAACTAGTGTAAGGTGGTACCTCAGTGTGATTTTTATTTGAATTTCCCAGATGGTTAATGATGCTGAACATTTTTTCATCTGTCTGTTATCCATTTTTGTGTCTTCCTTGGAGAAGTTTCTGTTCATTTCTTCTGCCCATTTTTTCACTTGATTATTAGTTTTCTTTTTGGGTGTTGAGTTTGAGAAGCTTTTTATAGATCTTGGATATCAGCCCTTTGTCTGTAGTGCCATTTGCAAATATTTTCTCCCATTCTGTGAGTTGTATCTTTGTTTTCTTGACTGTTTCCTTTGCTGTGCAGAGGCTTTTTATCTTAATGAAGTCCCAGAAGTTCATTTTTGCTTTTTTTCCCTCGCCTTTGGAGACATGTCTTGAAAGAAGTTGCCATGGCCAATGTTGAAAATGATACTGCTTATATCCTCCTCTAAGATTTTGATGGATTCCTGTCTCACACTGAGGTCTTTCACCCATTTAGAATTTATCTTTGTGTACGGTGTAAGAGAATGGTCTAGTTTCATTCTTCTGTATATAGCTGTCCAATTTTCCCAGCATCATTTAATAAAGAGACTGTTGTGTTTTTTTTCCCCCATTGGATATTTTTCCTGCTTTGTCGAAGATTATTTAACCATAGAGTTGAGGGTCCATATCTCGGCTCTCTATTCTGTTCCATTGGTCAGTGTGTCTGTTTTTGTGCCAGTACAATGCTGTCTTGGTGCACACAGCTTGATAACAAGCTTGAAATCAGGCAACGTGAATGCCCCTAGCTTTGTTTTTCTTTTTCAGCATTTCCTTGGCAGTTTGGGGTCTTTTCTGGTTACATACAAATTTTAGGATTGTTTGTTCCAGTACTTTGAAAAATGCCATTGGTATTTTGATCAGGATGGTGTTGAAAGTATAGATTGCTCTGGGCAGCAAACATTTTAATAATGTTTATTCTTCTTATCCATGAGCATGGAATGTTTCTCCATCTTTTTGTGTTTTCTTTAATTTCCTTCATAAGTGTTCTGTATTTTCTAGAGTATAGATTTTTACCTCTTTCATTAGGCTTATTCCAAGGTATCTTAAGATTTTTGGTGCTATTGTAAATGGAATTGATTTTCTAATTTTTCTTTCTACAGTTACATTGTTAGTGTATAAGAAAGCAACTGATTTTTGTGTATTGAGTTTGTATCCTGCCACATTACTGAGTTGCTATATGAGTTCTGATAATTTATGCGTGGAGTGTTTTGGGTTTTCCACATAAAGTATCTTGTCGTCTGTGAAGAGAGAGAGTTTGACTTCTTCTTTGCCAATTTGAATACTTCTATTTCTTTTTGTTGTCTGATTACTGTTGCTAGGACTTCCAGTACTATGTTGAACAATAGTGGTTAGAGTGGGCATCTTTGTCATGTCGAGAAGTTTCCAAGACCAGCAGAAATTGGAAGAATATGTGACCACATATATTCTTCCAATTTCTGCTGGTCTTAGAAACCCCTTGTCTCTCCATCCTTTCTGAATGACAGCCTTGCTGGATAACACATCCTTGGCTGCATGTTCTCATTTAGTGCCCTGAATATGTCTTGCCAGTCCTTTCTGGCTTCCCAGGTCTCCTTAGACAGGTACGACATTATTCTGATGTTCTTCCCTCTGTCGGTAAGAAATCTCTTCTCTCTTGCCACGTTCAAGATTGTTTCCTGGATCTAAGATTTGCAAATTGTACTATTATATGTCCTGGCATCCAGTGTTTTCATTTATCTTGGGATAAATCTCTCTGCCTCTTGGACACAAATACTTGTTTCTTTCCCCAGATTAGGGATGTTCTCAGCTGTGATTTGCTTTAAGATATCTTCTAGACCTCTCTTTTTCTCTCATCATCTCCTCTCTTTTTCTCCCATCAGGGTTCCCAATAATTCTGATATTGGAACATTTCATTCTGTCACTAATCTCTCTCAGTTTGATTCCTTGGGTTAAATTTGTTTTTCCCATGCCACCTGATTCCCATCTTTGCTATCATCTTATCCTCTATCTCACTAATTCCTTTTTCTGCCTCGTTTACCCTGGCAGTCAGCGTATCCAGCTCATACTGCATTTCATTCATCACATTTTTAATTTCAGCCTGATTAGATATCATTTCTGCCCTTAGAGATTCTATATTGTCATTAATATTTTTCTCAAGTCTAGATATCACCTTGATAATTGTTACACTGAAGTCAATTTCTGATATATCGGTTATATCCATAACCAGAAGTTCTGTGGCAAAGGCCACATTCTCTTGTTCTTTCCTTTGTTGGGGGCTCCTTCTCTTAGTCATTCTATTGAGGGGGTGGTTGAGGAAATGTACAGAGTCCAAATTATTGACCACAACCCAAACATGATGCACCTGTTTTATAAAGACCCCATTTCTTGGCCTTTTATTCTTCCATCCTGTCTTCTGGGGGAGGGGCCTGCTGTACTGTTACTCAGGCAACCCTGTTGGGCAGAGTTGCCTTGCCCCCTGTGCTGGTGGATGGGCTCAGTGAAAACCAATTTTGGGGGGGTTTTCCTATCTCTATATTATAGAGATAATATAGTCTAGGATATTTTTATTATTTCTGATAATGTCTCCTCTACCAATTTCCTGGTGGTATTTATTTCTGAGTGAGCTTGAAACAAGCACCTTAGAAAGAAATACCAAAATTAACTCTACACCTTACCCTTATATCCTAAAGTCACTTACTCTTTAACAAACAACTTCACCCTCCCTTTCTCCTGGATTCCACATTGGCCTCTTTTCAGAGCTAGAAGTGCTTTTCAAGGAGAAAGGGCATTGGTAGTTTTAACATGGAGATGGGGGGGAAGGAAAGGAGGATTTTCGAAAATAGCCACTTTTGACAAATACTTCTTTTTTTTTTTTTTTAAAGATTTTTTATTTATTTGTCAGAGAGAGAGAGGGAGAGAGAGCGAGCACAGGTAGACAGAATGGCAGGCAGAGGCAGAGGGAGAAGCAGGTTCCCTGACGAGCAAGGAGCCCGATGCGGGACTCGATCCCAGGACGCTGGGATCATGACCTGAGCC
The DNA here is from genome assembly GCF_010015895.1 of Lontra canadensis. NCBI lineage: Eukaryota > Metazoa > Chordata > Mammalia > Carnivora > Mustelidae > Lontra > Lontra canadensis. Next base: position 3,168,398 of record NW_022631034.1, read on the forward strand.
GAAGGCAGCTGCTCAACCAACTGAGCCACCCAGGCGTCCCTTGACAAATACTTCTAAATGTTGATCTCCTTCACTAGACTGAAGCTCATAGGGCCGAGATCATGTTTTATGTCTATATTTTATTCTTGTTTGTTTGTTTTCATTTATACTACTACAGGCTTAGCACAAGGTTGCTTCTTATTAAATATTGAATGAATAAGTGAATAAATAAGTGTTTTATATTAGGGGAATATGTTATATTGATGTATTTGTTCATACTCTGTAGGGATAGATTTTGTTCTCTGAAGAAACTAGAGTATATTTCAACATTTATGTGAGTCAGGTCACAAGCAATAGCCAGTGATAACGTAAATCACAAATAAAATCCCTGGTATAATTTAGAGACAAACAGAGACTTTTAAATGAGAAAGCAGAAGGTATTTATTTAAAGAGTACAAACATGTACTGGGGGAAAACACAATAGAAGTTTGTTTATTATTTATTTATTTATTTTTTGTTTGTTTATTGTGAGTTGCATCTAGAAATTTATGTGGACACACTAGATGACAATCAGTTGTCCAATAATTGTGTTCTTTCTGATAGTAGTTCAGGAATAAGGGTGGTGAATAGCACTCTGGGAATCCCATTTCTTGTTGCCTTGACAACCACAGGTAGAGCACAACAGAGATGGGATTGACTCACTAAATCCCTTTCTAAATCCTCTCAAAGATTTAACTTTGTTAGCTTATCAAGTCTATCTATGGAACTCTTGCTCCTCTAAAAGACTTAGCAAAACCCTTTGATTGAGATCCAAAATGATTTCTCTGTATCACTGATGAACTTTTATTAACCTTGATTTTTGAACACTCATCAAAATAAAGTTTAGCTTTTTTTCACAATGGTAAATCACAGATTCCAGACCAGGTTTTAGATTTTGATGGTTCATAGATGTGATCCCCCAATGCAGAAAAATCTTGAAAGAGATTTTAGCCAAAGAGAAGCTCACTTAACCATGGTATTTATATTCAGTACTTATTGAATATATGAAGACAAATATGTCTGGTGTTGAATAACAGACAAACAAACATAACAAGCCATTAAGTTTTCTTCTGAACTCACCATATTTGCTAATATCTGAATGTCCCTTCTAAATCTTTCCCACTCTTCAAATTGTCCAGCCATTGAGCAAAAGGATATACATATATTTTTTACTTTAGATGGAAATCATGTAGTGTTCAACCCCCCGTACGTTATTTCACATTGATAAGTAAAAATAACGATTATAACATAATGAGACCACCATGTAGTATTAATCTTGCATTTCCACTGAATCTTTCAGCCTAAAGAGAACTTCAGTATTGCTCATCTTAATTTAAACTGCAGAACAACTGAAATGAATATTACTATCTTCTTTGTATACATGAGAAAAGTGAAACAGAGAATACAAGTTATTTTGCACAAGATCACACAAGTAGAGAAGCTAGAATTTAATACACATTTGCTGAGATTTCTGTTACATCAGTTTACTTCCTCCTTTATGAAAAGTAAGATTTTGGCTTGGCTGAGGTGGTGATATGTACAAGGAAGTCCACAGAAAGACCTGAAAAGTATTTAGGTATCAGATGATTAAAAAAGTAAATTTTTTAGTCTTTTAAATAGTTTAAACTCCATCCTACAAATTTTGAAGAAACATTGAAAACTATTAAGCAGGAAAGGAACATACTAAATTTACATTTTTCAGTGGTGACTCTGGAATTATTAAGGAAAAGAGATTTAAGTAACAAAAGACTAGGTAGAGAGGTTAGTTAGGATGTACTTCTATTGAAGTGGCTCACAAAACTTGCAATTACAAATGAAATAAATTGGTGGGACATGAGTAGAGGAAGAGGCACCTCCTCTACTAATCAGCCAGACACTGTACTAGATGCTTTGCAAATACTGTCTCCAATCCTTAAGAAAGCCCTATTGTGCACTACTATTTTTATGCCCTAAAGAAATTATATAATATGTTTCATTTCTTACAACCAACAAATGGCATAACCAGGATTTAAATTAGGGTTCATATGATTCCAAATCTCTTGATATTTTTATTAATATAATTCATCAATATAATAGTGCAGTGGGATGGAGAGGAAGAAACATATACAAGTCCTTTTTAGGAAACAAAACCCAACATTTATTTGGATTGGAATCTGGAGTAAAAGAGACAAGAATCCAGAATGTTTCTTAGTTTTATGGCTTGACTGCCTGGATGAATTATTGTAATGAGTATTAAAATGAGCAGTTGGGGATGAAAAGCAGACTTGGTGAAAAGATAAACATTTCTATTGTGATTCTTAAAATTGTACTTTAGAATTACCTGAGATGCTCTTAAAATCAGTTTTAATTGCCCAGTTTCCCCACAAATGTAAACATCAGGAGGACAAGGATCAAACTATCTCTGAGTACAATTACTCATAATGGTGTAGTGGTTGTCGTGTAACAGATGTTTAAAAAAAATAAATCAAATTCCTGAATTTTCGAGGACTGTGAAGCCCATAATACTTGTCTTACAGTGAATTGATTAGGGTTTGCCAAAGAAAACAAAAACCACATTATTTCAAGTAAGAAGGGATTTAATACAGAGAATTGAAGGTTATATAACTTGCGGAAGTTCTGGAGGAATGGATGCATTAGAATCATTGCTATTTTCTCAGGAAATTCAGAAGAGAAAGAATTGCAGAAATGTTAATACTCTTAACTCTCTGCAAAGTCTAAGTGGGGTATTTTAAGGACAGTTGGAACCTGCTAGCAAAATTCCACATTTGCCATATCTCCTGTGTCTGCCCATTGCTGCTCCTGAAAAAAATAGCTTCTCCTTTGCTTGCACCTTCCAAATATCTAATAAATTCTTCAAGGTTATCTAAGAAATGTGTTTTCTAGGTTTTTAGCCATTATATAAAAAGGAATAACTTGAAAGGTAGGTGTGACATTATCATCAAATGATATTTAGCAGGTAAGTTATGTGCTTTATCCTCAGGCTTTTTCAAAGATGAAAGGCTACATCCGTACTACTCTTTCTGCCTTCTCTTCCCCCTACAACATGCAAAATTTATGGGTCATTTTCCTTTTCTCCTCTCAGTGCTTCACAAGTACACCCATTTTCATCTGCTTTTGTTCAAAATAAATATATAATATACTGATAGATTAATTTCCTCCCATTTCATTGATATCTTCTGGTGGATTCTGAATCAGTGCTATTGCCACAGAAAGGGAAAAGGTATGACTGCTTCACTGGTTTGGAATATGTTATTCACAAAGTGTACTCATTAAAAATCAAACCAGGTCTTAGAATCATAGAAGAGTAAAAACACTCTTTGAAGGAAACCAAATATCACTTTGTCCAGTCTCTCATTCAATATATAAAACTCTTTCATAATGCTTCCAAACACTTCTAGCTATCAGGATCTTATTTTATGGTAAAGTAGTCCTTTCCTTATTATTTTTTTTTTGGTCTCACAGATCAAATATTTAATTGTTCCATATACAGAATTTGTTTCTGTGTAATACATAGCAAACTAAATATTCTTTATCAAATGCATAATATGAAGTCATGATACTATGAACATTTGCTCAGGTAATTATTTGTTTTCCCTATAAATGCAAGGCTTAATCTCTCTAAAACTTCACTGTGTTTATTTCAGTTACAGAATAATCTTATCTGTCCTGTTCTCAACTGTGTCATCCAACACAGAAGCCAAATTTCTCAGCTGTGGGTAGCATTCTATGTATTAATTCAAAGCAGTGTTAGAATATGAAGAAAAGATATTTAGAGCAAGACTATTGGGTAAAACATTACAGTCCTTTTTTCATCTGGACTCCAATCAACTATTCAATATTTTAAAGTTTAATAAGCTACAAGCCTACCTGACAAGAGCAACATAGTATACATATCTCAATTTTGTTCAGAAAATACTATCAAATTTGTTGCTGAAGTTAATACTTTAAAAATGTTTATTGAAATATGATTGACCTCCATTGAAATACACAGGTCTTAGGTGTTACTACTGAACAAGTTTGGACAAATGCAACCATCCAGGTAACTTATACCCCTATCAGAATATAGACATTATCATCACCCAAAAATATTCCTTTATATTCTATTCCAGTCATATTCTTCCCTCTTCAAAAGCAGACAATATTCTGATTTATTTCACCATGATTTAGTTTTGTCTGTTCCAAAACTTCACATAAAAAGAATAAAGCAGGGTGCATACTTTTGTGTAAGGCTCTCTTCTCAAAAGTCTTGGAGTCGCATATTTGAAGTAGTTGACATTGTTAAATGGTGGCTAGTATGTCATCATATAACTATCAACTATATTATAAGTTTGTTTATTCATTCACCTGTAGATGGATGTATGGATTTTTTACAACTTTTGTTATTATGAATGAACCTCCTATAAGCATTCTTACACAAGTGATTTTGTTGATATCTATATTCTTTTCTCTTGGATAAATACATAGGAATAGAATTTCTGAGTCATAGTGTAGGGTATGTAATTTTTCCCAAAATGATTGTACTACTTTATATTTATATCAGTAACATTTGAGAAACCTGGGTCCTCAAGATCCTTACAGATCATAGTTTCAGTCTTATAAGTATATATATTTTTCTTTTTATTTAATTTTTAAATTTGAGTGCAGTTGGCACACAATGCTACATTTGTTTCAGGTGTTCAACACAGTGATTCAACAAGTTTATATGTTATACTATGCTCACAAGAAGGGTAGCTAAAATCTGTCATCATATCACTGATGATATTACTTTTGCTGTGCCTTTCAATCCTGTAAGTCATTCATCCCACATCTGGAAGCCTGTATCTCCCAATCCCTTCATCCATTTTTCCCATCCCACTACACCTTCCCCTTGGCAACCCTCAGTTAGTTCTCTGTATTTATAGGCCTAATTCTGCTTCTTGTTTGTTTGTTCGTGTGTTTATTTATTTATTTATTTTAGATTTCACATATGAGTGAAATCATATGGTATTTGTCTTTCTCTCTTACTTATTTCATCTCCTGGGACCATCCGTTTGCAAAAGGCACAATGTCATCTTTTATAGCTGTGTCATATTTCATTATATACATATCTCACCTCTTCCTTATCCATTCATCTATCAGTGGACACATAAGTTGCTTCTGTATCTTGACCATTATAAATAATGCTATAATAAACATAGGGATGCATATTTTTTTTAAAATAGTGTTTTTGTTTTCTTTGGGTAAATGCCCAGTAGAAGAAGTATTGGATCATATGATATTTCTATTTTTAATTTTTCAGGAACTTTCATACTATTTGCTAAAGTGACTGCACCAATTTCCCACCAACAGTGTAGGCATGTTCATTTTTCTCCATATTGATTACAACACTTGTTATTTCTTTTGATTTTCGTCATTCTGATAGGTGTAAAGTGGTATCTCATCGTGGTTTTGATTTGTACTTTCTTGATGACTAGTGATATTGAGCATACTTTCATGTGTCTGTTGGCCATCTGTATATCTTATTTGGAAAAATATCTATCTAGGTCATTTGCCCATTATTTAATTTGATTTTTAAAATATTTTTGTTATTTTTTAAAATTATAATTCTAGTAAACATATAGTGTTATATTAGTTTCAGGTGTACAATATAGTGATACAAAAATTCTATATATTAATTACTCAGATCTATATAGATCTCTATATAGATCTATGTATAGATATCTATAGAAAGATAGATATATACCTATATCTATATATAGAGATATATCTATATATCCATGGAGCTATATAGAGAGATATATAGATATAGATATCTATAGATAGATAGATAGATAGATCTATTTATCTATCTCACACCTTCTTTATCCATTCATCAGTTGATGGACACTTAGACGACTTCTTTGGCTATTGTAAATAATGCTGTAATAATCATAGAAGTGATATATCCCTTTGAATTAGTGTGTTTGTATGTTTTAGGTAAATACCCAGTAATGTGATTTCTATATTGTGAGGTAGTTCTATTTTTAATTCTTTGAGAAATCTTCATGCTGTTTTCCACTATGGTGGTACAAATTTAGCATCTAATACTCTTATCTAATACACAGTCCATACTTCAATTTTTACAGTTATACCAATATTATCCTTTATAGATTTTTTTTTTTTAACCAGTAAAAGATCCATTTCAAGATGAAGCACTGTTTTAAATTGTCAATCTCTGATCTCTTTTAATCTGGTAAAAATGCTCAGACTTCTTTTCTGTTTCATACCATTGACATTTTTAAAGAGTAGAACCCCATTGTTTTTAGAATGTCCCTCAATTTTGGCTTGTCTGATGTTTTCTCAGGTGTGTTTCCTTCTCCTCATTTTGTGGTTTCATTTCTATTCTGGCTTTTTCTGTAATACCAAGATAAGTAGTACTGTACAGTATAAGCTCAGCTCTAATTGGCAGTTAGACTAAGGCCTCATTACAGCTGGCATTTTCCAAGATCTGCATTGCATCCTTCCCTGTATGTAAACAACACTTACCTAAACAATGTAGCAAATACTAGTGACCTACTCAGATTAAAATCCTACATATCTACTGAAGCCTGAGGCTTAACTCTTTTTACTCAGGCTATTTGAATTTAAAACTATAGACATAATTGTAAATAATCATCTCCTTAATACAGTATAAACATCCACAAATAGGCACAATTAAAAAACAACAACAAACAAACCTAGATGCATTATGCTTCCTAATGTGCCACAAAAATCTAAAGTCACCAGGTTAAGAGCTCCAATCTGTGTTACCTATGTTTCCAACTTTAATCATTTACTTATTTCTCAAGGATCCCAGCACATGAATGTACCATACCTATCTGGTGGGGCCTCAATATGTGGTTGTTACACTTAATTGAATTGCACTGGGTTAGATTGATGTTTGAGTGGTTGGTCCCAAATAAGATGTTCTTTTGCATAGTAAGAGCATAATTAGGGACGTCTGGGTGGCTCAGTGGGTTAAAGCTTCTGCCTTCTGCTTGGGTCATGATCCCAAGGTCCTGGGATCAAGCCCCATATCAGGCTCTCTGCTCAGCAGGGGGCCTGCTTCCTCCTCTTTCTCTGCCTGCATCTCTGTGATCTCTGTCTGTCAAATAAATAAATGGGATCTTAAAAAAAAAAAGAAGCATAATTATTCCAATGTGGTAAAAATTTACCTCCATTTTTCAAGTAGATTATCCACCTACATAGAAAAAGTCAAATTTTATATTTCTGCAAGTCTTAACCAGAAGTTCAGCTAACCAAAAAATTGAACATCCTTAAGTGATAGGCTGAGCACTCCTTAAATGATAGGCTGAGACTCAAGGGCACACATCAGACCCTGGATTTTGACATCCACAAAAAAGAATAGCAGTCATAGAGAGGATAGGTGTGTTGATGTTGCTGTTGACAGAAAAAGACTTCTAAAGCATTGGAAAAGAGAAATGGAAATAATGAACAAATCAACCCAGAGAACAGGTGCTGACATGTGGCTTCATATAAGAACACTTCCTTCACTTGTGTGACAAGGAAATTGAGGACAGAACACCCAGTAACATTTCACAAAAACAAAATCTCAGAAAAGGAACACAGAGAGGCATAAAATGATAGATGAAGGAACCCTAAGAGGTAACCTGATCAAAGAATTTGGAAACTATTGTGGTTGAAGCCTGGGTAGTGCTTCACTCCTGGCCTCTGTTGTTGGCCTCTGGTGACTTCACCTCAGTTAGCTTTTGCATTGAATGAAGGTTGTAATGTAAGTTTTTTTGGTAGATTAAAAAGGATCTTTCAGTTTAAATGTGGTTTTGAAGAGCTCTAGATTTCTAACCATGAAAAAAGTGAAAAACTAGGACCAGGAAACCTATTTTAGCTTCATAAGGTAGCATTTTTTAACCCACAGAATTTTCCAGAAAGGAAATTTAAATTCTTAAAATTTGATCTGGGAGTTTCTGGAAGTTCTTGTGATCCTTTAAGGAAGCACTTAAGTGCAGTTAAAACTATTAATAACAATTCTAAAATGTTATTTGCTTTTCTTCACTTTTACTCTCTTGTGAACATACAGTGGAATTTTCTAGAGGTGGCCTGAAATGTGATGACATCCTTACTTTGTTAGCTAATGGGATGTGTACTTATGTATTTTGGAATTTCTGACATAGTAAATTTAGGGTATAAATACATATTTTTTTATTTTTTAATTATTTTTTAAAGATTTTATTTATTTATTTGACACAGAGAGGCACACAAGAGAGGGAACACAAGCAAGGGGTGTGGGAGAGGGAGAAACAGACCTCCTACAGAGCAGGGAGCCCGATGTGGGGCTGGATCCCAGGACCCTTGGATCATGACCTGAGCAGAAGGCAGATGCTTAATGACCTCGCCACCCAAGCATCCCAAATACATAGTTTTTTAGTGATTAACTCAGTTTATTCCCAGTGATTTCACTCTGTTATCACTATCTACAGTTATACCTTTAATAATCTCACTAACTTTATTGTCATCTAAAATATCATTATTTTAAAATTCTAGGATAAACTATAACATTTTGTAAGAATTCAAAAGATAAATTTTAGAATTTCAAATAATGATTTGTTAGATGATTACACTGGGAAATAAAATTGCTCTTACAGGAGAGGCAACAAGTTGTCTTAGTAATTTTTCACCATCACACACTTACAATTTCACTTAAGAACATTTTTAATGAACCAGTAAAAAAATTACAACCTTTATTAAATATTGATCCTGGAATACTTACTTTCAATATTTTGTATTACTAAATAGGAAATACGCATAAAGCAATTCTATATTGTGAAGTACAATGGTCATCTCAAGGAAAGGCACTTGGGCACTTGTTTGAGTAATGAGCTAACTGCTTTTTTTTTTTTTTTTAATGAAACAGGAAACTGACCAATTATGGTTATTCAGACTTAGGTATTTGGCAGGCATTTTCTCAAAAATGAACAGTATTCGTCCATCACTTTCAGGAGATTGACTTCCAGTATTTGTGGCCAATGATAAAAATTTGAGCTTTCTACCAAAAAAGGGAGTTTTGGCAAACTTGTATTCATTCATCAGGGTGAGTTTGACAGCTCTATGAATACTTAAACTTCACTGCTGAGCTTAGTGATGATATTAACAACTGTGATCTATTGATGATATTATGAAATGAAATGTGTTCACATATAGAAGATCCACCTAAATCATTGAACCAGTATTTCCTGAATGATCCATGCATGATGCTGCAAAATTATATATGAGTGAAAGTTTGGTTCAGACTATAGATAGGTTAATGGCATTTAATGGAACAGAATTCATTGACTATTGACATAGTTTCAGATTTTACATTGTAAACAACTGAAAAAAACTACCACATTTTGCATTTTGATATAGTAGCAAATACGAATATTTATAATTATCTAAAAGTGCTGTTGAAATATTCCTATTTCCATCACAGATCTTTGTGAAGTTGGATTTTCTACATATGCTTCAAATAAAACCACACATTATAATTGATTACATACAAAAGCCAATGTGAGAATCTCGTTAACTTTTATTAAGTCAAACAAAGAATTTTGCAAAAATTTATACAATACATTCTTCTCACTAACATCTTGTTTTGTTTTATTTTGGAAAGTTTATTTATGTGAACAAGTATTAGTTTTATTTTTATTATTTTAATTGAATTAATATTTCTGTTAACCTTCAGTATAGTAAATGTAGATAGATATGACCAAAATAACAGAAGTACTTTTGGGTTCTGTTATACTAATTTTTATAATGTAAAGGGATAATAAGAACAAAAAATTGAGAAGAGCTAACAGTTGTTTTTCATCAGATAATAACAAAATTATTGGGTACTGTTTATGTGTTAGGAATTGTTCTAGAGATCAGTGTATGACAAAAAAAAAAAAAGCAGAACATGCATTTAACATCTAGTAGAGAAAATATTTTTAAAAACATCTGACCTTATTCTTGTACCACCAATGTGAACTATATATGTTAATAAATAAAATTTACTCTGTTCCTGCAATATGTCAGGTACTTTATATTTATGTAATTTCTAATTTTTACAAAATCTCTTTAAGGTATCCTCATTTCAAAAATGAGGGAGTTTAGATCTATTGAAGTGATATGCTCATGAATACATGCCTACTTACTGACAAAGCCATGAATCAAACAGGTCAGTTTCTAAAGTTCAGAGTGCTTCCATTATACAAAACTTGCTTAAGTGCAAGTTTGATGACCCAATAGGGGAGATGCTATGTAAAATTCTTATGTATAAGAGATGTTTGATTTTGGCCATTCTAACTGGTGTAAGGTGTTATCTCAGTGTGGTTTTGATTTGAATCTCCCTGATGGCTAATGATGATGAACATTTTTTCATGTGTCTGTTAGCCATTTGTATGTCTTCTTTGGAGAAGTGTCTATTCTTGTCTTCTGCCCATTTTTTGATGTGATTATCTGTTTTGTGTGTGTTGAGTTTGAGGAGTTCTTTATAGATCTTGGATATCATCCCTTTGTTTTTACTGTCATTTGCAAATATCTTCTCCCATTTTGTGGGTTGCCTCTTTGTTTTGTTGACTGTTTCCTTTGCTGTGAAGAAGCTTTTGATCTTGATGAAGTCCCAAAAGTTCATTTTTGCTTTTGCTTCCTTTGGAGACATATCCTGAAAGAAGTTGCTGTGGCTGATGTCAAAGAGGTTACTGCCTATGTTCTCTTCTATGATTTTGATAGATTCCTGCGGTCTTTTATCCATTTAGAATTTATCTTTGTGTAGGGTGTAAGAGAATGGTCGAGTTTCATTCTTCTACACATAGCTGCCCAATTTTCCCAGCACCATTTGTTGAAGAGACTGTCTTTTTTCCACTGTATATTTTTTCCTGCTTTGTCAAAGATTATTTGACCATAGAGTTGAGGGTCCATATCTGGGCTCTCTATTCTGTTCCAATGGTCTCTGTGTCTGTTTTTGTTCTAGTACCATGCTGTCTTGGTGATCATAGCTTTGTAGTAAAGATTGAAATCAGGCAACATGTTGCCCCCAGCTTTGTTTTTCTTTTTCAACATTTCCTTAGCAATTTGGTGTTTCTTCTGGTTCCATACAAATTTTAGGATTGTTTGTTCCAGCTCTCTGAAAAATGCTGGTGGAATTTTGATTGGGATGGCATTGAAAGTATAGATGGCTCTAGGCAGTATAGACATTTTAACAATGTTTATTCTGACCCATGAGCATGGAATGCTCTTCCATCTTTTGGTATCTTCTTCAATTTCTTTCATGAGTGTTCTGTAGTTTCTCGAGTACAGGTTCTTTACTTCTTTGGTTAGGTTTATTCCTAGGTATCTTATGGTTCTTGGTGCTATAGTAAATGGAATCAATTCTCTAATTTCCCTTTCTATATTTTCATTGTTAGTGTATAAGAAAGCAACTGATTTCTGTACATTGATTTTGTATCCTGCCACATTACTGAATTGCTGTATGAATTCTAATAGTTTGGGGGTGGAGTCTTCTGGGTTTTCCATATAAAGTATTATGTCATTTGCGAAGAGAGAGAGTTTGACTTCTTCTTTGCCAATTTGAATGCCTTTTATTTCTTTCTGTTGTCTGATTGCTGTTGCTAGGACTTCTTGTACTATGTTGAACAACAATGGTGATAGTGGACATCCTTGTCATGTTCTTGATCTCAAAGGAAAGACTGTCACCATTTTCTCATTGAGGATGATAATCAGTGTGGGTTTTTCATAGATAGATTTTATGAAGTGAGGAATATTACCCCTATCCCTATACTTTGAATCATTTTAATCAGGAACAGATGCTGTATCTTGTCAAATGTTCTCTCTGCATCAATTGAGAAGATCATGTGGTTCTACTTTCTTCTCTTACTGATTTATTCTATCACATTTATTGATTTGTGAATGTTGAACCACCCTTGCATCCCATGGATAAATCCCACCTGGTCATGGTGGATAATCTTTTTAATGTACTGTTGGATCTTATTAGCTAGGAACTTGCTGAGAATCTTGGCATCCATATTCATCAGGGATATTGGTCTGAAATTCTCCTTTTTGGTGGGGTCTTTGCTTGGTTTTTGGGCCCAGGGTAATGGCTGGCTTCATAAAAAGAGTCTGGAAATTTTCTTTCTGTTTTTATTTTTTGAAGCAGTTTCAGGAGAATATGTATTATTTCTTCTTTGAATGTTTGGTGGAATTCTCCAGGGAATCCATCAGGTCCTGGGCTCTTGTTTTTTGGGAGGTTTTGATCACTGTTTCAATCTTGTTACTAGATATTGGTCTGTTCAGGTTGTAAATATCTTCCTGTTTCAGTTTTGGAAATTTATAGATTATATTTATTTATTAATTTATAGATTATAAATTTATAGATTCCCACTAATCCATCCATTTCATCTAGGTTGCTTAACTTACTGGCATATAATTATTGATAATAATTTCTGATGATTGTATTTCTTTGGTGTTAGTCATGATCTCTCCCCTTTCATTCATAATTTTATTAATTTGGGTCCTCTCTCTCTTCTTTTGGATATTTGGGCAAATTAGCATTTAGGTATTATCTAAACAGAGATATTATGATTCAAAGGTTCATATTCCATTAATATGGTGGTTAACTCAGGAAAGAGTTGCAATTTGTGTCCATAGTCTGCTGGAAAACCAGGAGAAGCTAGTGTTGCAGATAAAGTCTAAAAGTAGCCTGCTGGAGAATTTTTCTTGGTCAGGGGATGTCAGCCTTTTGTTCTATCCAGACCTTTGACTGATTAGATGAACTCCAGTCACATTATGGAGGGTAATCTGTTTTACTTAAATTTTACCAGTTTAATTGCAAATATTATTGAAAACACTTTCACAGAAACATCCAGGATGATGTTTGACCAAATATCTGGGCAAGATGGCCTAGCCAAGTTGACCTAAAATTAACTATCACAACTAGGTTGGATTTCATTAATTTTTTCTATTTTTTTTTCTGATTTCATCTTCGTTGATTTCTGTTCTTTTCCTTATTACTTGTTCCTTCTTGTTACAGATTTTATTTTTCTGGTTCCTTTAGGTGAAAAAGTCAACTCTTGATTTTAAACCTTTCTTCTTTTATATCACTGTTAAAGTTCTTCATTTCCCTCTAAGAATTGCTTTGTATCCTATGAATTTTGATATGTTTTATGCTCATTTTCCTTTAGTTCAAAGTATATTCTTATTTCTCTTGAAAATTCCTCTTGGCCTTAATTTAATTTCCAAGTATTTGAGGATTTTGTTCATATTTTTCTGTGATTTATTAGTAGTTTAATTCCATTATGGCCAAAGGACAAACTTTGTATAATTTTGGTTCTTTAAATTTATTAAGATTTTTTTTTATGACCCAGGATATCATCTATCTTGATGATTGTCCTGTGTGTGCTTTTTAAGATTTATTTATTTATTTGGGAGAGAGAAAGCAAGACAGAGAGCAGAGAGTAAGACAGAGGGAGAGAGGGAGAGAGAGAATCTCAGGCAGATTCCCTGCTGAGTGCAGAACTTGTGAAGGGGCATGATCTTATGATCTGAGCCAAAATCAGAGGTTAGATGCTTAATGGACTGAGCTACCCAGGTGCCCTACGTTTTGATTATTTTCTTTTTAAGTGTGAGATTTGTTTTCATTTTTTTCATTTTAGCCTACCTACATCTTTTTATTTAAAGTGGCTTTCTTGTATGCAACTTATAATTGGTTTGTATTTTCCTTAATCCTATCTGATAAACTCTGTCTTTTACTTGGTGTGTTTAGATCATTTACATTTAATGTAGTTATTGATATGCTTGAATTTATGTCTAGAATTTTGTTATTTGTTTTTATTTTGCCATCTTTGTTTTTATTCTCTGTCTGCTTCAAATTATTTGAATCCTTTTTAGTAGTGCATTTTTATTTCTCTTATTTATTTTTATTTACTTTTATTTTTTAAAAGATTTATTTATTTATTTATTTATTTATTTATTTATTTATTTGAGGGACAGTGAGCAGGAGCAGTGAGCAAGGGGCAGAGGGAGAGAGACAAGCAGACTCCCTGCTGAGCAGGGAGCCCAATGCCAGCTCGATCCCAGGACCCTGGGATCATGACCTGAGCTGAAAGCAGGCACTTAACTGACTGAGCCACCTAGGTGCCCCTATTGCTCTATTTTTTAAACTATATTTTGTTTTCAGTATTTTCAGAGGTTTCTCTAAGGTTTATAATATTCATATTAACTTTGCTGTTTAATTATAATTAATGTTTTATCACTTTAAGTGGAATTTAAAAACCATGCAACTCTTCCCTATTTTGTGTAGATATCACATATATTATATCTATATACATTGCAAAACTCAACAGATCATGTTATAATTTTCAAACTTTGGTTAGGGATATTTTTTAGAATTTAAGAGAAAATATTTTGATACACTTAACCAAATATATACCATTTCTGCTATTTATTTCTGAAATTCTTTCTATCTGAAGTTTTCTTCTACTTGATAAGCCTCCTTTAATATTTCTTTCAGAATGCATCTTCCAATAATAAACTTTCTTTGTTTTTCTGCATCTGAAAATGTTTTTATTTCACATTCAGTTCTGAAGGATATTTTCTTTTGATACATAATTTAGGGTTGACATTTATTTTCTTTCAGCACTTGACAGATGTTTTACTGTCTTTTGGTCTCCATGGTTTCAGATGAGAAATCAACTGTCATTTGAATTGGTATTCCCCTATATGTAATAATGTAATATTTTTCTTTGGCTGGTTTGAGCATTTTTTCTTTGTCTTTGGTTTTCACCAGTGTAATAATCATTGTATTTGAGTGTGAACTTCTTTGAGTTTACTCCTTAAAGGTATATATATTTTTTAAATTGTCTTTAATCTATTAGATTATTTCAGCTATTATTTCTTCAGAGATTTTTTTTCAAATATCCCTGTTCCTTCTGGACCTTCAATAATATGATTATTATATTTTTGTATTGTCTGACACATAACTGTCAAATTAATGCTTCAATGTATCAGGGAATTCCTGTATATTCCATGACAACATAATGCTTTCTTTATAAGCAAAGTGGACCAGAGCTGGGTCTCTGATAGATCAGAAGGATAGAAATACCCTGAGAAAAATGAAGAGAATATTATTGGTGATTGGAAAATCCTAAAACTATACTGCAAGAGTAAAATTGATGATTATTACCACTCTCCATAAACCATGCTTCTATTTTAAAAAGATATGTCTTGATAAACATTCTATACACTAGGTCATAAGATTAGGTATGCCAAGGGTGAAGATCTTGGCTGGCCCCATAAAACTGGAAGGTAAAGCATCTTATACTTATTTTTTCTCTTCATTGTCCTTTGACCTTTCTCTAACTTATCTGTTTCTCTGCCTACAAAGCCCCCACCCCCCACTTTTTAAAAAATCTCTGGCTACTCATGAATTTTGGGTAGCTTTCCAAATCAAACACAATTGTGTGTGAAGAATTCACTGTGACACTCTTTTCAGAAATATTTGCTTTTAAAAAGATAATAGTAATAGCATATATCACAAATATATAATAACTTGAGGTAGAGGCAGGTCTTTCTTCTCTTTCCTTTACAATATGTGGGTAAAGAACCTAGTCTACTCATGTACATAGAGCTGACCAGTTGATATTAGTAATTAATACCTTGCCTTCAAAAAGCTTTTAAACCAGGCAAAATTTTTATGTGCACAGAATAGAATACATAAATGTGTGTGTGTGCTTTCTTTAGGAATGTTGGGTTCTTCAAGTAATCAAAATCTATAATAACAAAGGCAGAAGAATAAAATGGGATAGAGTAGATTTATATAAAAATAGGCATAAAATTAATGGGGGTATTCTTCAATATCATGTGTGCACCAAACTGAGGACTAATTCAGGAGAGTGTAGTTCTTTGATTCCAGCTCACAAAAAAAATCCAAAATTATATATGGATACTCTTGGCTCAAAGAAATATAAAATTTAGTTGTTTGAGACAAACTGCTTCAATCTTTTATTTCCTTGTCTGGATGAATCTTTGTTCTCTACAGAGCATTTAAAGAACTCTTGGTTATATTTTCAAGTCCTGCCTTATAAATTTAGCATTAAATTACATTCTTAAAAATCCTAAAGAGTACCTGTGATGTAACAATCATTGCATTAAATGCTTAACATGTGTACATCATTTAATCATTAAAAATATTCTGCGATATTGATGTTATCATTTCTGTTTCCTTTTTCTTTATAAATATGGAAACTTAAGGGAAGTTAAATGATGTACCCAAGGTAATACAACAGATAAGAGGACGAGTAATTACATGAACCTTGATCCTTTGACTCTGAATCATTTATTTTTCCCAATTTACCTTTTATTATCAATCCACTGTAGGTTAAAAGAAGGAAAAAGAGATTATGCTTTCTTTTTAAAAACTTGTATCTTGTTGCATTTTAAAAGCAGAATATGATACATGCATTCCTAAAGAGATTTTACACCCTCATGTATATGTGTCTGCATGTATACTTGTACATATGGAAAAAGAGTTGAGGGGAAAATAAAAAAAATGATTGTGATAATGTAAAATGAACTTAGAAATAAGAATAATTTAAATCTCTGATTTTTTAAAAAGATTTTGTTTGCTTATTTCTTTCTTTATTTGAGAGAGACGGAGAGGTAGAGGAAGTAGGACAAGAAGATCCCAAATTGAGTGCAGGGCCCAATGCCTGGCTCAATCCTATGACTCTGAGATCATGACCTGAACCAAAAGCAAGAGTTGGATACTTAACTGACTGAGCCACCCAGGCACCCCCCCCCCCCAAATCTCTGATCCTAAAATACACAGGAGGGGGAAAAAAAGAAAGAGAAAAGGAAGAAAGTGGAAGGAAGGAAATAAGGAAGATAGAGGAAGTAAAGGAAGGAAGGAAAAGAAGAAATGGGGAAGGAAAGAAAGAGGAGAAAGAAAGGATAGGAAAGGAAAGAAAGGGAAAGAAAGAAATCCTGTCCTGCAAGAGAAATTTAGAAAAGTCAAAATTGTTTCTTATTTTCTTTTTCTTTCTTTCTTTTTTTTTTTTTTTTTGTAGACACAATGTTACATTAGTTTCAGGTGTATAGCATAGTGATTTAACTTCTCTGTATGTTGTGCTATGCTTACCACAAGTTGTAGCTACCATCAGTCACCATGCAACAATATTATAATATCATTGCCTATATTCCCTATGCTATGACTTCTATTCCTGTAATTTATTCACTCCATAACTGGAAGCCTGTACCTCCCATTATCCTTCACCCATTTTGACCATTTTCCCATCCCACTGGGAATCATCACTTTATTCTCTGTAGTTATAGATCTGATTTGCTTTTTGTTTGTTAATTCATTTTTAGATTTTTATAAAGTAATACATTGAATGTATTGTATATATTATATTGTATATTATACAATTATATTGTATAATTGATTTGTATATTGTATATTGTATTGTATAATTGTATATATTGTGTAAATTATCCAAATACTTAATGTTATCATTTATAACTTAATAATTTTAGTTTCCTATGCAGTTGTGTTTTTTTTTGAGAACACAATTTTTCTCATATTATTTTTTATTTTTTATTAATTATTTTTATTAACATATAGTGTATTATTTGCCCCAGGGGTACAGGTTTGTGAATCGTCAGGCTTAAACTCTTCACAGCACTCACCATATGACATAACCTCACCAGTGTCCAAAACCCAACCATCCTCTCCCCAACCCACTCCCCCCGGCAACCCTCAGTTTGTTTTGTAAGATTAAGAGTCTCTTGTGGATTGTCTCCCTCCTGGTCCCATCTTGTTTCATTTTTTTCCTTCCATAGCAGACGCCCCAATCTGCCTCTCAAATTCCTCATATCAGAGAGATCATATGATAATTGTCATTCTCTGATTGACTTATTTCGCTCAGCATAATACCCTCTAATTCCATCCATGTTGTTGCAAATGGCAAGATTTCATTTCTTTTGATGGCTGTGTAGTATCCCATTGTATATATATAACACATCTTCTTTATCCATTCATCTGTTGATGGACATCTAGGTTCTTTAGATAGTTTAGCTATTATGGACATTGCTGCTATAAACATTCAGGTGTGCATGCCCCTTCAGATCACTACATTTTTATCTTTAGGGTAAATACCCAGTGGTGCGATTGCTGGGTTGTAGGGGAGTTCTATTTCCACCTTTTTGAAGAACCTCCATGCTGTTTTCCAGAGTGGTTCCACCAGCTTGCATTCCCATCAACACTATAGGAGGGTTCCCCTTTCTCCGCGTCCTCACCAGCATCTGTCATTTCCTAACTTGTGAATTTTAGCCATTCTGACTGGTGTGAGGTGGTATCTCATTGTGGTTTTGATTTGTATTTCCCTGATGCTGAGTGATGTGGAGCACTTTTTCATATGTCTGTGGGGCATCTGGATGTTGTCTTTGCAGAAATGTCTGCTCATGTCCTCTGCCCATTTCTTGATTGGATAATTTGTTCTTTGGGTATTGGGTTTGATAAGTTCTTTATAGATTTTGGATACTAGCCCTTTATCTGATATGTCACTTGCAAATATCTTCTCCCATTCTGTCAGCTGTATTTTGGTTTTGTTAACTGTTTCCTTTGCTGTGCAAAAGCTTTTGATCTTGATGAAGTCCCAATAGTTCATTTTGCCTTTGTTTCCCTTGCCTTTGGCAATGTTTCTAGGAAGTAGTTGCTATGGCTGAGGTCGAAGAGGTTGCTGCCTATGTTCTCCTAAAGGATTTTGATGGATTCCTGTCTCACATTGAGGTCTTTCATCCATGTGGAGTCTAATTTCGTGTGTGGTGTAAGGAAATGGTCCAGTTTCATTTTTCTGCATGTGGCTGACCAAATTTCCCAGCACCATTTGTTGAAGAGACTATCTTTTTTCCATTGGACATTCTTTCCTGCTTTGTCAAAGATGAGTTGACCATGGAGTTGAGGGTCTATTTCTGGGCTCTCTATTCTGTTCCACTGATCTATGTGACTGTTTTTGTGCCAGTACCATACTGTCTTGATGATGACAGCTTTGTAATAGGGCTTGAAGTCTGGAATTGTGATGCCAACAACTTTGGCTTTCTTTTGCGACATTCCTCTGGCTATTTGGGGTCTTTTTTGGTTCCCTATAAATTTTAGGATTATTTGTTCCATTTCTTTGAAAAAAAAATTGATGGTATTTTGATGGGGATTGCATTAAAAGTATAGATTGCTTTAGGTAGCATAGACATTTTCACAATATTTGTTCTTCCAATCCATGAGCATGGAACATTTTTCCATTTCTTATCAAGAAATGATGCTGTATTTTGTCAAATACTTTTTCAGCATCTATTGAGAGTATCATACAGTTCTTGTTCTTTCTTTAATTAATGTATTGTATTAAATTGGTTAGTTCATGGATGTTGAACCAACTGCAGCCCTCCAATAAATCCCACTTGGTCATGGCAAATAATCCTTTTAATGCTGTTGGATCCTATTGACTAATAATTTGGTGAGAATTTTTACATCTGTGTTCATCAAGGATATTGGTCTGTAATTCTCCATTTTGCTGGGGTCTTTGTCTGGTTTTGGGATCAAGGTAATCATCGCCTCATAAAACGAGTTTGGAAGTTTTCCTTCCATTTCTATTTTTTTGGAACAGTTTCAGGAGAATAGGAATTAATTCTTCTTTAAATGTTTGGTAGAATTCCCCTGGGAAGCCACCTGGCTTAGGGTTCTTGTTTGTTTGGGGATTTTTGATGACTGCTTCAATCTCCTTACTGGTTATGGGTCTGTTCAGGTTTTTTGATTCCTTCCTGGTTTAGTTGTGGTAGTTTATATATCTTTAGGAATGCATCCATTTCTTCCAGATTGTAAATTTGCTGACACATAGTTGCTCATAATATGTTCTTATAATTGTTTGTATTTCTTTGGGGTTGGTTGTGATCTCTCCTCTTTCATTCATGATTTTATTTATTTGGGTCCTTTTTCTTTTCTTTTTGATAAGTCTGGCGATGGGTTTATCAATCTTATTAATTCTTTCAAAGAACCTCCTAGTTTTATTGATATGTTCTATTGTTTTTTTGGTTTCTATTTCATTGATTTCTGCTCTGATCTTTATGATTTCTCTTCTCCTGATGGGGTTAGGCTTTCTTTGATTGTCTTTCTCCAGCTCCTTTAGTTGTAGGGTTAGGTTGTGTACTTGAGACCTTGTTTCTTGATAAAGGCTTGTATCACTATATATTTTCCTCTCAGGACTGCCTTTATTGTGGCCCACAAATTTTGAGCCATTGTATTTTCATTTTCATTTGTTTCCATGAATTTTTTTCAATTCTTCTTTAATTTCCTGCTTCACCCATTCATGCTTTAGAAGAATATTCTATAGCCTCCATGTTTTTTAGTTCTTTCCAAATTTCCTCTTGTGATTGAGTTCTAGTTTCAGAGCATTGTGGTCTGAAAATAGGCAGGGAATGATCCCCATCTTTTTGTGCCAGTTGACACCTGATTTGTAACCCAGGATGTAATCTATCCTGGAGAATGTTCCATGTGCACTAGAGAAGAATGTATATTCTGTTGCTTTGGGATGGAATGTTCTGAATATATCTGTGATGTCCATCTGCTCCAGTGTGTCATTTAAGGCCTTTATTTCCTTGTTGACCTTTTGTTTGGATGATCTGTCCCTTTCAGTGAGGGGGGTATTAAATTCCCTTAATATTATTGTATTATTGTCAATGTGTTTCTTTGATTTCATTATTAATTGGTTTATATAGTTGGTTATATAGTTCAGCTTAGATATTTTAAATTGTTAGATCTTCTTGTTAGACAGACCCTTTGAGTGTGATATAGTGTCCTTCCTCATCTCTTATTATAGTCTTTGTCTTAAAATCTAATTTATCTGATATAAATTAGATTTATAAATCTGCCCCCACAGCTTTCTTTTGATGTCCATTATCATGGTAAATTGCTTCCTGCCTCCTCACTTTAAATCTGGAGGTGTCTTTGAGTCTAAAATGAGTTTCAGCATATCGATGAGTCTTATTTTTTTAATCCATTCTGATACCCTGTGCCTTTTGATTAGGGCATTTAGCCCATTTACATCAGGGTAACTATTGAGAGATATGAATTTAGTGCCATTGTATTGCCTGTAAGGTGACTGTTGCTGTATATTGTCTCTGTTCCTTTCTGGTCTACTTTTAGGCTCTCTCTTTGCTTAGAGGACCCCTTTCAATATTTCCTGTAGAGCTGGTTTGGTGTTTGCAAATTCTTTCAATTTTTGTTTGTCCTGGAAGCTTTTTATCTTTCCTTCTCTTTTCAGTGATAGCCTAGCTGGATACGTATTCTTGGTTGCATATTTTTCTCATTTAGTGCTCTGAATAGATCATGCCAGTTGTCTCTGGCCGGCCAGGACTTTGTGTAAGTTACTGTGAATCTAATTATTCTACCATTGTATGTTACAGTCTTCTTGTCCCAAGCTGCTTTTAGGATTTTCTCTTTGTCACTAAGACTTGCAAGTTTTACTATTAGATGACAGTGTGTGGACCTATTCTTATTGATTATGAGGGGGACTCTCTTCACCTCCTGGATTTTGATGCTTGTTCCCTTTGCTATATTAGGGAAATTGTCTACAATAATTCACTTTAATATACCCTCTGCGTCCCTTTCTCTTTCTTTTTCTTCTGGGATCCCAATTATTTTAATGTTGTTTCATCTTATCTCTTATCTCTCTAATTCTTCCCTCATGGTCCAGTAGTTAGTTGTCTCTCTTTCTTCAGCTTCTTTATTCTCCATCATTTGGTCTTCTATATCACTAATTCTCTCTTCTGCATCATTTATCCTAGCAGTAAGAGCCTGCATTTTTTTTATTGTACCTCATTAATAGCTTTTTTAATTTCAGCTTGGTTAGATTTTAGTTCTTTTATTTCTTCAGAAAGAACTTTTATTTCTCCAGGTAGCGTTTCTCTAATATCTTCCATGTCTTTTTTGTGCCCAGCTAACACCTTGAGAATCATCATTCTGAACTCTAGATCTGACATATTACCAATCTCCGTTTGGATTAGGTCTCTAGCCATCTATAGTGCCTCTTGTTCTTTTTTCTGTGGTGAGTTTTTCTGCCTTGTCATTTTATCCTGAGAAGAATATATGAATGAGAGAATAAAATACTAAAATGGTTGCAAAGACCCCAGAAAAATGTGCATTAACCAAATCAGAAGAGACCCAAATTGTGGGGAGAAGAAAGGGGGTAAAAAGAAGTTAAAAAAAAGAAAAAAGAAAAATATAAAATATATATATTAGACTCGTGAATAGAACAGAACCACCCAGTTAATTTGGGGAGTATTTTGGTCTCTTAGAAGAAATGACCTCCCAAAATTTTAATGAAAGAAAAAGCTTTATACACACACACAAAGACACACACACACAAGGGTAAACATGATGAAGGCACAGAATATGACTGTAAGTATGAAAATTTTTTAAAAATTCTAAAAAAGGAGTTGATAAGATAAGTTGGTTTGTAAAAGAAAGAAAATGAAAGTGGAGAGAATTTGCTCAGACTGGAGACTAGAACAAAGTCCTGTGCTAGATTTAAGGTATATTTTGATCTATTAGAAGAAGTTGTATCCCAAAAATTTTTAGAAGAAAAAACCCTATGTGTATACAGTAAATAAAGTTAGATACAATGAAGGATAAAATTTGACTATAATAATGAAGTTTCAAGGAGTTTGTTTTATAAAAGGTATTGTTAAGATAAACTAGTTTAAAAAACATTAAAAGAGAAATGAATAAAAGTTAAAAAAATTAGAATAAGAAAAAAATAATATTAAATTTAATTAACTTTGCAAGACTGAAGAATCATGGGGAGAAAGCCATGAATTCCATATTTTGCTTTCCCCCTCCTCCGGAATTCTGCTATTCTCCTTGGTCAGTGAGCTTGGTCTTGGCTGGATGTTCTTGCTGATCTTCTGTGGGAGGGGCCTGTTGTAGTGCTTCTCAAGTGTCTTTGCCCAAGGCAGAATTGCTCCGCCCTTGCCAGGGGCCTGGCTAAAAAATCTGCTCGGTTCGTTTTTTGGGAGCTTTTATTCCCTGAATGCTTTCTATAGAGCTCTGGAGGACAGGAATGAAAATGGGGGCCTCCCAACCTCCCAGTGGGAGGAGTTGAGAGATCTGGGCCTCACTACTCAGTGCACCCTTGGAGAAAAGTGCTCAATCACTCCTGTCTCCCTGGCCTCCAGCTGTGCTCCAAGCCCACCCGGCCTGTGACCGAGTTTCTTGGTCTCCACCACACAGCCCCGCCTGGAGTCTCTAAACCCAGCAGATCCCTGCCACTCCTCCAGATCTGCCACTTGTGGGGTCCCTGCTCAAAGAGCAGTGACCCGACTGTGCCACAGATCACAGTTTAAGGAAAACCTGAGTTGAGCGCTCACTCCTAGGCTCCATCTCTGTAGGTGGTTTTCCCGCTCTAATACCTGTGGGCTCTGTGACACTCAGACACTCCTGATCCTTCTGTGATCCTGCAGGACCTGAGACCGCACTGTCCCCGTGACAGCTCCACCCCTGCTTAGCCTCTGGAGTGATGTCCCTCAGTGGAGCCGACTCTTAAAAGTTCTGATTTTGTGCTCCATTGTTCCACCATTTGACAGGAGCCAGCCCCTCCCCCTGCATCTATCTTTCTGTCACTTCAGATTCACTTCTCTGCACGTCCTACCTTTCAGAAACTGGTTGATTTTCTGTTTCTAGGATTGCTGCTCTTCTTTTCTTTGATCTCCTGCTGGACTTGTAGGTGTTTGGAATGGTTTGATAAGCTATCTAGCTGATCTCCTGCTACCTGATGTCATCTCAGCCTGTTATTCCTCCACCATCTTGACTCCTCCCCTGTTTCTATCCATGTCTTATATTTTCAGAGTATCTTATTGTCTTAATTCTATTTTCACATGACTTCATGCATTGAGAAAGGTCCAAATGTATTTCCTTCTCTTTCCATCTATTGTCTGATGTCTGAAATTATGCAATCAGATTAGTGGTATAGTCTCTTACACGTCATGTTTTATTTTGCCTGTCCCTGGAGTGCCCTGCAATCTTTCTTTCTCTGCTTATCTCACATACCCTTCAAGGATCAGTCCAGGGATCACCCTTACATACCCTTTCTATGCTTCTGTAATATGCCTTATGTACATCCATCAAATAACTTGTCCTACTGTACTATCATGATTGTTTGAGCTTCTTGAGCAGAGAGCATGTGTTTAACACCTTTTTAGCACAGGTATGTTTAGCACTTTTACTTAGACATTTTCACTTGAAAGTGATTAAAAGACAGAAGTTTGGTTTTGAAATGGAGTAGGAAGTGGTCTAGGGGCTATTGATCGGGGGGCACTGCTACTGAACAAGGTTTTGAAAGGCCCACCTCTGGTGCCTGGATGGCTCAGTCATTATGTGTCTGCATTTGGCTACTTCATGATCCCAGAGTCCTGGGATCAAGGCCCACTTTGGGCTCCCTGCTGGGTGGGATGCCTGCTTCCCCCTCTCCTGCTCCCCCTGCCTGTGTGCCCTCTCTCTCTGTCAAATAAGTAAAAAATTAAAAAAAAAAAAAAAAAGCCCACCTCTGAGATCATAGAAAGTGTTCAGAATTGTAACCCTGAAACGAAGTTACTTACTCAAAGAAAACTCATAATTTTTCTAAAGCTGGCTCTGGGATAGGCTTATTTTATTTCAGTATGTTATCTCAGCCCAAGTGGCTTGGTTTGGTAAACTATGTTTTTGTTTTGTTTTGTTTTGTTTTTCAGCCATTAGTAAAGGCAAATGGCATTCACACATCTGCTTGAATAGAAAAATGTTTTCTTGATTTCCTACAGATGTGACCTCAAGAATGACATGTTAGTTAAATCCAGGAGCAAATAAATCAATACCAAATGTGAAGTGGCATTTAAAGGTTTATCTCATTGCCAATTTTTCTTTTAGAGCTGGCTTGATTTCTTTCAATAACAGACCTTCTGGGACTCTACCAGTTTGCATGGCTTTCTTCATTGTTTCTCCTCTGGGACACGCAATAACCTTCTGAGAATATTCTCAACTCCTCTTAGTACTGTGGTCTCTGTCTCCAGGACTCTGTTCAGAGTGAATGAGAACAGACTTGAGGAACAATGTAGCTCTGCCTTTTGCAATAGTGCACTTAAATAGTCATTGGCATAATCATTTTAAAAATTAATGATGGGAATTATAACTGTCTAGAGATTTTATAAATATATTCTGAGTGATAATTGAAAATATACATTTTTTTCTTATATTGAGTCAAAGATAAATAACTGTGGAAAACATCATAAAAGGGAAAAACAGAAAAATTTTCTTTAAGATTTGTAGACATTACTCCTCTGCTTAAAATCTTCCAATGGCTTTGCAGTGCAAGTAGAATAAACTTTAAATGTTGTCAGGTTCTGTACGACCTTATGTGATCGGGACCTACTCTAATTTTATAACTTCTATTAGCAGTTTTACCTGGTTTCCTAGCTCCAGTAGACTTCCTTTTGATGCTCAGTCATGTCTAAGCCCTTGCATATGATAAAGGTCCATATTTTTCCTGATTTTCATGTACCTGCTTTGTTTTCATTTGATCTCAGCTCAAATGCCATCTTCTTAGAAAGAAGTCCATCTCTGACCATTGTAGATAAAATAGGTCCTTGCCCACCCCATATATATTCCATTATTGTATTTTATTTACTCTAAAGCACTCTGAAATTACCTTAGTCTGTTGACTCGGTGAGGGCATGAGCTTCATCTGTTTGGTCATGGACAAAAGGGACACTTCGCTGCAAATATCATTGGACTTATATATGATACTTTCACCTTCAAGTCTAGTCCTTTGAAAGTACTGTGACTAGCTCTGATTGGGCCTGCTTGGATCAAGTGAACACAGTGGAACCAAATATTGAGACCAAGGGGGAAGAACATAAATTAATAAAACTGAGATTATATGCCACCTGTATGTAAAGGGTAGGACAAGCCCAGATAGTGATATCAGGAATATGAACAAATATTTTTTTTTCAAAGATAATTGGGGCACTTTTCCTGAAAAATATATAAATGGAGTCTAAGAAGTAAAAACAGTGGCTGCTCATACAAAAAATGGAAATAACATGGTTACTTTGCAGGGTAGCAAGGCATTCTTTAGTGTGGACATATCTTGATTTATCAACCATTTCACTCTGGATGGACATTTTAGGTTGTTTACAAAGTAATGATGTGATGAACATCATTGTATGTGCATTTGATCATATCAGGATAATACCTTGAAGTGAAATTGCTGGATCTTATACATATTAAATGATTTAGGGAAGTTCTACTGAATGAGAATAGGTTTTCTTGTGAAACTTCATTCCCCTTGTTAGAATAGTCGTGTCCAACAGAAGTGTAATGTGAGCCACATATATAATTGTAAATTTTCTAATAGCTATGTTAAAAAAAGTAAGATAGAGGGGCACCTGGGTGGCTCAGTGGGTTAAGCCTCTGCCTTCAGCTCAGGTCATGATCTCGGGGTCCTGGGATCGAGTCCCGCATCTGGCTCTCTGCTTGGCAGGGATCCTGCTTCCTCCTCTCTCTCTCTCTGCCTGCCTCTCTGCCTACTTGTGATCTGTCTGTCAAATAAATGAATAATATCTTTAAAAAAAAGTAAGAAAGAAGTAAGTGAAATTAACTTTTAAAATGTATTCTATTCAACCTAATATGGCAACAATAGTATCATGTCAAAATGTAATTAATATAAAAATTTACTCATGAGGATATTCTATATTTTTTTCTCATGCTAAAGTTTGAAGTGAAGCATGAATTTTACACTCACTGCACATCTCAATTAGGACTAGTGCTCTGTGGATGTGCAATTAGTGATTACATTATGGGAGAGCACTGCTCTATTCTAGTTCTAGTAAGCACATGGGGATTTTACACACAGAGGTGTTTTCAGAGACTACTCTGTGAGAAGTTGTTTAAAGCTAGCTCTAAAATGAACCTGGTAGAAATTACTCATTAATCAAAAGTCTCATTGTAAGTGATAGTCTGCAAATACATAGAAGAGAGGACTTGACAATATTTGAAACCTATCATGAAGACAAGGGCATAGACACCAGGAGGAGGCTTGATAGAAAAGCTGAGTGAGGCCCCATGATGAAAAGTTTGCTAGTGGGCATAGTGATAAAGGATGCAAATCTGGGAAAACTTAACTAAACTGCCTAGAGGAAAAGAATACTGAATCTGGTGAACTGCGGTTATCTGGTTATCACCAGAATGGTAAATTCCACTGTGATCAGAGGGATTTAATCAGACTTTGGAAGCCTGAAAGAAATATGCTTTGAGAATCTGAGATTTTTACTCTGGTTTTAGAAAATGTCTGATATATATTGAGTGCTTACTCAAACTGTGTTCTGTATCTACTTGTTCCTTAACATATGAATTAAGTACTATAGTTACACGAAGATAAAAAACTGAGATGAAAGTAATTGTTCTCATATCTAGCAACTGGTGGAGCTGGAATTTAAACTTTTGACTTTTAATTCCAATGTCCATGTACATTAGCTCTATTCTTACTATCCTAACACTCTCATATAACAGCCTTTGGACTAATAATCTAATTTCTTATGCACACTGACAGAGCAAGTAATTACCCTTAAATCTTAGACATAAACATTCTAGTCACTAAAAGTTAAATTCTCTTTTGAAAATTAACACTTAGGAATTTAACCTACAGGTTTATGTCTTATGAAATGGTCAATGAACAGCTCTAGGTATGAAAAAATATACATATCTGAAGTTGAAGACCAAATCTTGAACCCTGGGGAATTCCTTCAGACCCTACCTGAATAGTCAATCTCTCCTCTTTTCTTTTGGACCTCTCCATCTCATTTTTAAGATAATTTTATATAATCATTTAGGAAAACAATACCTTGGAATAAATAAGAAAGTGCCATCATTTTAATGTGACAGATAGAAAAGTAGCACAGGACCAGAACAATAATCATTTAATCCCCAAGTGGGAGATGCTGCTGAGTTTCAAGGAAGTACCTGGGGGAGTATGTGATAAAAATGTTGGTGTCAGGGGTACCTGGGTGGCTCAATCAGTTAAGTGTCTGCCTTTGGCTCAGGTCATGATCCCAAGGTCCTGGGGTCAAGTGCCACATCAGGCTCCCTGCACAGCAGGGAGTTTACTCCTTCACCTGCCTCTTCCCCTGCTTGTGCTCTGCCCATCTCTCTCTGACAAATAAATAAATAAAATCTTTTTTAAAAATGCTGGTGTCAGAGTATACATTATCTGATTCCAATTCCCAAATCTACTTGCAGACACAATATTCTGACAAAAAAAAATTATAAATCAATAGCCTGAGGATGCAGAGGTTTTATGTTTCTTTCTATTATTGACTTTGAGACTCCAATTAGAAATCTGTCCATTTAGGACAGATTTGACCTTTAAGTACTTATTAATTGTTCATTTATAAAATTTAGGACTCATCATTGTAACAGAAGTGTTAAATCAATTAAACAAGGGGGCCATTAGACTGAGGTGGTTTTAATGCCTTTACAGTCTAGTGAGGAAAACAAAAGCTAAGCCTATAAATGCCTCAAAGTTAAGAAATGGAAACTTAAGATCAACCAATCACAAACAGCTAGCTGGGCTTTTTCAAATAAGGCAACTGCTTAAACTGTGTCCAATCAAATAATTCTCTTGCATTGCTTCTTCATCTCCTCTATAAGTTTTTTCCCTAGGTCATGTTGATGCAGTGCTCTTAACTGTCTCTGGTTTAGGACTGCCTAATTTGAATTGATCTTAACTCAAACTCACAATTTTTAATATGCTTTGGTTTATCTTTTAATGGAAACATGGAGAAGGCCCATGAAATTATCTCACAAAGCACTTAAGTAAGGGGCACTTACATATCTGTTTATGTGCTGTGGTACCAAGGTTGGAGGAATGAAAAGAAATAAACAAGTATTCTTCATAAGCCAGGAAAAGAGCAGTGTTATGCGCAGTATTTATAAACAACCCTTATTACCAAATCCCGACAGTTTATGTAGGTAAGCACAAGGTTGAACAACTAGAGTCTTAGGATTTCAAAGTTAAAATTGCAGAGAAAATGGCTCTTTCAACAAAATGTTTTGTTGAAATATTTGAAATATATTTACCTAGAGTAAAAAAATGACCCAATAGACTTAGAGCATCTCAGAGGTGGTGCTCAGGGAAGGTAGATTTCATGTTTTTTTTCAACCTACTTTGGTATCCTAACAGCTTGATAGGAGGGATGTGGTAAGTTGACTGAGGCAGGACTGTGTTCCTCTGGTTTGTCACTGTATCTTCAGGGGTTGGCACTGGCAGGGAAGTATGCAAATGATGACAAATAAATGAGAGATTTCCATTGCTGAGAAGTTTTTTTCATCAGTAGTGGTTTGGCTACACAGCTGGCATTTGGACCTCTTTGTATGCTGCCATAGAGGAAATTTAACAGAGAGTCAAAGCAGATGACCTTACTGTCATTTTCAATCTTGAGATGACTTTAAGACCTTTTAAAGACTGGCTATTTGATGGAAATGGTGGATCAGAAAGTCTAGTCCCTCAGTCTCAAGAACACCACCCCTCTGATAGAATTTGAGGATTTGTTGATGAAGATAAACATTTAGAAGGACTTCTCTACCCCATCAGAAACGAGTTGAGACACAGCGTTTGTCTGACACAAGTTTAAATTCAGAGCCTCCAAATAATTTTGGGAAAAAAAATGGTTTTATCATATCATGCTCAGAAATGACCTCATCAAAGTGTTGTAGGACTTCTCTCAAGTCCCAAAAGCTCCATGGGAACCATTTGAGTTTGGGGGAGACACATTGGAGGCTTGAACTTAATTGGCTCCTTTTTTGGCTCCTCTGAGACGCTAGCTGTCTCAATATATAAATGGAGGTAATGACACTTGCTGCCTTGCATTCATTAGTATAATAGCTTTAATGATTTGATTTGCTCCTATAAAAGGTGCTATATAAGTGCAAATGATCACCAAGAATGATAATTAAGTCTTTAGCTGCAAACCACTCACACCAAATGTCCATATGTCAGCGAATGAGAAATGTGGAGGTATTAAGAAAACTGTCCCCTCTTTGAGCTAAATATGGTGACAGGCATTTGAAAAAGCTATGCCTTTCTCTGGTTCCATAGCCCGAGTATTTTTGCTGAGTAAGGGAGATAACTGATATAATTCATCTTTCAGAAGTGTTATATGCTAGGGTAGCAAGATGTGGCATTAAATGTGGAGGGTGAGGGGGAGAAAGGGAACAGGGAATTTATTTCCAGGTGGGAAAACACAAAGTCCCCAAACCTTAAGTGCATTTAATAGAGAGAGATTTATCATGATTTGTACACTGTCAGCACTGTACACAAACAGCTTTACAAGAGGAAAAAAGTGCCAAAAGCAGGACCTGAGCATCTCAGCCTGAATGTAGCTCAGTCCTACATGCATTGTTTTCTCTGCCCTGACCAGATGTTAGATACCACTTATTGACAAACATTGTTCTTCTCCATGAAATCAGAAATCTGATTAAATAACAATTATTCCTATCTCTTGTTTTAAATTTAGAAAGAAGAGGGAACTTCTCTTGCTAGAAATATGCTTTCTTGCCCTTAAGTTCATCTGCCCATTCTACTGTTACATTACAAAAAAAAAAAAAAAAAAAAGATAAAATACTAAAATACAGGATGAAGGTGGCCAGCCATTCATTCCTGTAACAGGTTGATTGGCCCACCTTTTTGTAAAAGGATGCATTTCATGGGGTTTGATTTTTACAGTGTAAGCTGGAGCACAGTTTTTGATTTTCTTATTAACTGGTGTATTCCTTTAATACCCTGATACTGCTGTACATGTGGCTAAACCCTCTCCTTAACATAATACATAGTAGAGCATTAATTATTAATAAGGAATTTTTACCATTATCTTAGCATCTTTATCTTCCTAGGTTTGCTTGGGACTGTTATCTTTATATTCTATGGGCATTTCTCATTGACTTCTTACAGTATCACAATGTAATCTAATCTTAAATTCTTGTCTTCTCCTTTGTAGCCCATTCTAGTTTTATAGTTTGGCTCTTTCATCTATTTCTCGATCTAAGATCAGTTCTTTCATTTGTTTATAGATAATTTACATCTCTGGTTTTTTGGGGGTGTTGGTAAGCTTAAAATGCCAGTTGAAGTGAGGAGTTCAGAAAAAAGACTCAAGGTACTTTGGAGTCTAAGACATTTCAGTTTTATCCCAGGGGGTTAACTCTCCAATTCAAGGTGAGAAGGTTTATAAAAGTTAGAAAAACTGGTAAACTCATGAAATGACTTCTAAAGTCTCATGTAATTTGCTTTTTGAAAATGGGTTCAAAAGAGAGTATACACCACAAGAGAATTAATCCTGAACATTTTTTTCTCCCATGCAAATAGGGAAGTTAATGTAGAAAATAGGAGAAATTTACCCTGCAGCCAGCTAATGGTAAATTTTAACATGTAAGTGGTAATATTTTCCAAGACATATTTTAAAGCAGTCCAAACCCAGTTACAGGATTAGAGTGATTTGAATCCTCAGAAAAAATTTACAACTTGCAAATTTGTTTTTGTTTCCTTCTCTCTTTCCATTTTTTCATTTTGGTGCTGCTTCCACTTCACCTATATTTTAACTGTCCAAACCTCAGCTGGCAATTTAACACTTCTTATGCCCTCTCTTTCCCCATACCCTGCAAAATTCCTTTCTTTGTAAGGTGATTCACTTAGGTGTTAAGAGAAAAATAATTGGAATCAACTCCCTTTTACCAGAGTATTTGCGTACATAGGAGAAATTAAATCTTAGGAAAGCAACATTTTATAAGTGGTATGATAGCTACTTTACTGGTTTTGCCTACTCTGAGTAACAAAATCTTGACTCCTGTGATTAGATAGGGTTTCCCCAATAAAATAATTTATGTGTAAGAGAAATAACAAATAAATTCATTTTATTAAGCTAATTCAAGTTAAGATAACCCATCATTTAAAGCAGGTGAGACTTAAATAAAATAAAGCTTACGTACTTAGCATGGTCCTCAATTCTAGCTGTTCATCAGACTCACTGTTCCTTACTGAGGTTTTGATTCAATGTGTCTGATGTGATTACAACTACGCAGAAACAACAATAGCAACAACAATAGCAACTGACAAGATGAGAATGATTTTCCACTGGGATTGAGACCCATAAGCTTAACCCACAGTAGGCAATCAATATGTATAACTTGAATTATCCAAATGATGTTCTATGAACTCCAGAAGCATTAAATGAACTATGAAAATGCATGTTATGATTACATATGTGTGGGAAATGCTGTATGATCTGTCCCCTTCTTCAAAAAAATAAAACACACATTTGTTTATAGAAGTTGAGAACTCCTCTAGTAAATAAATCTATTTCCAAAATTTTTGTGTATCTAGGACTTTATTTCTGAATATCCATTGACGTTCTTTGAAAGTAGAATTTAGAAGAATATATTCTGAATATAGTTTATAAAGGTTTAACTTAAGCAGAAATACATAACACAAACTATACATAATATCTAATTGTGTTCTATGTAATTTTCTATTTTGCAACATTAACTGTTCTTCATACCAGATCATTTGCAGCACTGTGCAATGTCATGTCATTATCTGCCTAAAAAAAGACAAAGAGAGCTTCTTTTTTGACTTAACCTAATTACCATCCTCATTTTCTCTCCCTTTGTACATCATATCTCCTCAGATGAGTTGCCTTTATGTCCTGTGTTATAGACTGAATCATCTATGATGATGAATTCATATGTTTTATAAAGTGTCCAGTCAAAATTCATATGTTTAAGCTCTAATCCCCAGTATCTCAGAATAACTGTATTTGGAGATAGGACCTTTAAGGAAGTGATTAAGTTAAAATGAGGTAAGACATAAGGGTAGGCCCTAATCTATCTGACTGATGCCCTTATATGAAGAGGGAGCTTAGATACACAGACACTTGGGGTACACACATAGAGAAAAGATGATGTAAGGAGACAATGAAAAAATGTCCCTTTGTAAACCAAGAAGGAAGGTCTCAGAAGAACCCAAATCTGCTGACACCTTGATCTTGGGCTCCCAGCTTCCAGAACTCAGAAAATAAATTTATGTGTTTAAGCTACCCAGTCAGTGGTATTTAGTTAGGTCAGCACTGCAAACATTTGTCTCCCCCATTTTCTCTTGAGCCTTCTCTATTCAGATTTTTGCCCTCACTCTTCTTCCAGAACAGGGGACATATTAGGATATGACACCATGTGGCACAGTTGATTACTCCTTCCTCCTTGGAAATCCTTTTCCAGTTGGCTTCTAGGACATCAAACTCTCCTGGAGACTTCAGTGACTGTGCTTTCTCAGTTTTCATTCTGGGTTTTGCTTATCTCCCTGATCGTAAACAGTGCTCCCACCCTGGTCCTCTATTCCTCTTTCCTTCCTCCTGTCATTGTCTAACACCTAGCATGTATTTATTGTTATCCTCTGATTCCCTCCACCGAAATGTGAGAGATTTTTTTTCTCTTTTACTCACTGATATTTCATCAATAGCTAGAAGAGTACCTGGCATATACTAAGTAGGTTAAACAAAGGCTTTTTTGAATAAATTGGGTAAAACCAATTGATGTAATTAGGGAAATGGCCTTTTATCTGGTCTAGAGCCTTCCTTTACTCATTATGTCATTGATGAACTTTTCTTGTGTTCCATGCTATTTGGAGAAAGTAAGAGGTTTATTTCTATAGCACTTTAGTAAATAGTCTGGAGGTAAAGAGTATTGGCTCTAGACTTGGACTCTGTACTTTAAGTGGTTGTAATAACACAGATATATTCTTTAAACTTTTGTGCCTTTTGCCTCAAATTTGAGCAAAAACTAATGA
Organism: Lontra canadensis; assembly: GCF_010015895.1. Classification (NCBI taxonomy): domain Eukaryota; kingdom Metazoa; phylum Chordata; class Mammalia; order Carnivora; family Mustelidae; genus Lontra; species Lontra canadensis. The sequence goes on from NW_022631034.1 coordinate 3,202,306, forward strand.
TTGCTTTGCCCTACAGGGTGATCATGGAGATTAAGGGAAAGAACACATGTAGGGCACTTAAAACAGTGGTTGGCTGTTAAATTTTGTCATTCTTAAACAATATTAAATTCTATCGTAAATTCAATCAGAATTTCTATAGCAGAGCTGCAGTGCTGGAACTTTGGCTTCTATTCTTTTATCTTTACCAGCTACTAGTGCAGAAATCTCTGTAACTGTGCTCCTGTCTACCTCACACACACACTAATCAAAATCAACACTCTAATCAGCTACATAGGCATTAGGAAACATCAGTCCTAAGGGTTAATGGAACATTCTGGGTAGAAGAGTGTTAACAGTAACTCCTGTTCAAGACCTCAAATGATGTCCAAAGTACCTCTTAACAATTCTATGCAAAAAGACAATCTGGGATCCTCTTCAAATTTAAGAGTTATGAGTTAATGAAATACTCTTTTGTTATGGAAATGCAACATAAAATAACTAATCAGGCATATAGCATAAGAATTGTAATAACGTCTATCTCTGGTTGAAGAGGAGTGATGGAGGTAGGAATGGGGCTGTGTTAAGCTCAGAACACAAAAAAGGACTTTAAAGAATACTTTATTTGCTGTACTCCTTGTTTGCTGTAGAAAACAAAAGGTTAGTTCACAAACATGGGCCAGAGAGCTTAGAATATCTGTAGGAAAGAGGCTTCAGCATTCAACATACAGATGAGAGAATCCAAACACAAGGTGTTAACACATACAGGAAGCTTAACATTTGGCAGAGGTCTTTGAAGGGAGCAAATTTCTTTAGCAACACCAATAATATGCTGTTGAAAATGCAGATTAAGTGTTTGGAATAAGGAAAGACTGGACATTTTATAAATTTTAAGAAGGAAATTGTGGACAAAAAGAAAATCAAATGTAAAGCAGGGCATAGTTAAAATGAGAAATGGTTTAGTATGATAGAAACATAATGTTGAGTCAGGTTTTCAAAACATTTTTATGAGAATGTGATTTTTACATTATTGCAGTTAACTGACCCTCCCCAAATGTTTAAACTAAGAGTAAATTAGAGTTTTTCTCTGCTGAATATTACAGGAGGGACTTTGGTCACTACAATGTGAAACTCTAACAAGGAGTGGTTAAAGTTCAGTATAGTAAGTAGTATAGTATAATATCTAAAAATGGGCTTTGAGTTCTGACAGACAAGTTCAGATTCCATCTCTGTGACTTGTTAAATGGATGACCTTGGGCAGGTTAATTAATGTCTTTGAGCCCAAATTCTATTTTACAGAATGTAGGGATAATAGTATCTTCCTCACAAGTTGGTTGTAAGGATTAAATGAAGTTATAGAAAGCATACAACATTGTATATGCCTTATCATTAGTGTTTGGTGAGGATAGGTGATGATTGTTGAAAAGAGCAATCACTGAAAGGGCTTAGGAGAGAGTCTTGGGAAGGAAGTTTTTAATATCAGAAAATGGTCAAAACAAACTCAAATTCAGATAAAAAAAAAACCTCATCAGGAATATTGATCTGAAATTCTCCATTTTGATGGGGTCTTTGCCTGGTTTTGGAATCAAGGTAATGCTGTCCTCATAGAGAGAGTCTGGAAGTTTTCCGTATGTTTCTATTTTTTGAAACAGCTTCAGGAGAATAGGTATTATTTCTTTGAATGTTTGGTAGAATTCCCCAGGGAATCCATCAGGTCTTGGACTCTTGTTTTTTGGGAGGTTTTTGATCTCTGGTTCGGTCTTGTTAGTAGTTGCTGGTCTATTCACGTTGTCAATTTCTTCCTGTTTCAGTCTTGGAAGTTTATAGGTTTCCAGGAATGCATCCATTTCTTCCATGTTGCTTCACTTATTGGTGTATAGCTGTTGATAATAATTTTTGATGATTGTTTCCACTTCCTTGGTGTTAATCATGATCTCTTATCTTTCATTCCTAATTTTATTAATTTGGTTCCTTTCTCTTTTCTTTTGGATAAATGTGGCCAGTGGTTTATCGATCTTATTAATTCTTTCAATGAACCAGTTCTAGTTTTATTGATGAGTCCTACTGTGTTTCTGTTTCTAAGTCCTTGATCTCTGTTCCAATCTTAATTATGTCCCTTCTCATGCATGGTTTAGGCTTAATTTGTTGTTGATTCTCCAGTTCTCTAAGGTGCAAAGAGAGTTTATATATTTGGGATTTTTCTGGTTATTTTTGAGTGAGGCTTGGATGGCTATGTATTTCCCCCATAGGACTACCTTTGCCATATCCCATTGGTCTTGGACTGATGTGTCTTCATTCTCATTGGTTTCCATGAATTGTTTAAGTTCTTCTTTGATTTCCTGGTTGACTCAAACATTCTTGAGTAGGATGGTCTTTAGTTTCCAAGTGTTTGAATTTCTCCCAACTTGTTTCTTGTAATTGAGTTCCAATTTCAAAGCCTTGTGGTCTGAGAATATACAGGGAACACTCTCAGTCTTTCGGTAACAGTTGAGACCTGACTTGTGACCCAGTATGTGATCTCTTCTGGAAAACATTCTATGGGCATTCGAGAAGAAAGCATTTTCTGTTGTTTTAGGGTGGAATATACTGTATATATCTATGAGGTCCATCTGATCCCTGTGTCTTTCAAAGCTCTTATTTCTTTGTTGATTTTCTGCTTAGATGATCTGGCTATTGCTGAGAGTGGAGTGTTAAGGTCCCCTACAATTAATATATTTTTATCAATATGTCTCTTTATTTTGTTTAACAGTTTGTTTCTGTAGTTGCCTGCTGCCATGCTGGGGGGATAGATATTTCTAATTTTTAGATTTTCTTGTTGGATAGACCCTTTAAGAGTGATATAGTGAAAAAAAAGTCCCTCTGTATCTCTGACTACAGTCTTCAGCTTAAAATCTAAGCAGAGAGAGTCAATTATCATATGGTTTCACTTACTTGTGGAACATAAGGAATAGCATGGAAGACATTAGGAGAAGGAAAAATGAAGGGGGAGAGTCAGAGGGGGAGACGAACTATGAGAGACTGTAGACTCCAAAAAACAAACTGAGGGCTTTAGAGGAGATGGGGTGGGGAGATGGGTTGGTCTGGTGATAGATATTAAGGAGGGCACATATTGAATGGAGCACTGGGTATTATATGCAGACAATGAATCTTGAAGCACTACATCAAAAACTAATGATGTACTGTACGGTGACTAACATAACAACAACAACAGCAACTAACATAACAACAACAACAATAATAAAAAAAAACAAAAAGAAAAAACAAACAAACAAAACAGATAAACAAATACATCTCATTTCCTATATTGTATTGGAAGAAAAGGAGAATATCACAGCTTCACAAGAGAGGATGTATAGGGATATGTGTGACCTTCTTGTATACCTGGAACTTAAGAGTAAGGAAATGTAATCAGCATGGACCTGGGTCACTCGAGCATGCTTTGCTCTCATCAGTTGGTCAGCTAATGTCATGAGATCAGCAATAAACTCAATAAACTCTGACAAGTTTGATTCTGGAACTTTATAAGTGAAACCATATGATAATTGACTCTCTCTGCTTGACTTATTTCACTCAGCTTATTCTCTTCCAGTCCCATCCATGTTGATACAAAAGTTGGGTATTAATCCTTTGTGGTGGAGGCATAATACTCCATAGTATATATGGGCCACATCTTCTTTATCCATTTGGGTTCTGGAACTTTAGAATGCCACAATATTCTTTTACTGGAGTGAGTGCAATAACAGAAAAAAAAAATTTTATTGGATTATCAGTGATAGAATAAAATATATGCATTAAAACGTCCTGTTGGGCTTTAAGATGGTTATTCCTCTTGTATGGGAGGCTAGCCAGATCTTATACTAGAAAGGATATGACAGTGATATCCAAGGAACATGGTTGCTGCCCTTCTAAGTTTCCCTGTGCTGTCCTTCAGGACTATGCTTGCCATGGAAATCTTATGTAAGTCTCTCCTTTTTCCTGAATTGTGTATCAAAACCATTTATGAAATGGTGAAGATTTTTATCTATGTTACCATCATCCACATCAATAAAATATTTTTCTACTGATCCTCTCAAGCTCTAAAGCAAAGCTTGCTATTCCATAATATGCGCTGACTCCTGAGATGATTACATTTTATGCTGGCTCATGACATAAACTTTCAAACCTGCCAGCTGAGTTGTCAGTGTAGTACAACTGATTCCTTGATTGATGTAGAGTGTCTGAGATGTCTTTGTTCTCCTGGCTTCCCACTGGTTATCAGATTATAGTTAAGAAGAAAAGAAAAGAGTGTAACAATCAGAACAACACTGGGGTCTCTAATGATATTAGAGGTTACCTTCTCTTTAAGAGAGCATTTGTTATTTTGAAGTGATTGGGTCATCCAACTATGTCATGCTGGGCAATTCAGTTCAACTCTTTACTGGGGCTTTGGAAAGCTTTCTTCCTGATCCCAGAGTTCATCTCATTTTTGGCTGTAGGAAATCATGCCTTGAGAAATTAGATGTCTGGAACAATCTTTAATCTCAGTAGATGGCTTTTGTTATTGTTGTTGTTGAGTGCTGCCCAATTGTGGAAAAAAAAATCCACAATTCTCCCTACAATGCAGAGAAAGGAAGTTGTTATGTATTTATTTATTTTTGTTTTTTTTAAAGGAAAATGCATAATGCTGGCCTATTACTTGAAGAAAAGAGATAATACTTTACACTTGTGCTGAGAAAGCTTCAGCTATTTTGCTTTCTTTTCTTCCAAAATGGAAGAAATTTGACACATTGAGACATTATTTGGAAAGCATATAGGACATTTAGAATTGGCTTGCAGTCTGTAGATAGCCTATCAAAAGATTCAGAAATAAGCCTTGATTAATCAACCAATTTTCTTGTTTTGAAAACTTCTCTGAATCTATTATTATGTAAAACAAATAAAATTGGTTTTCCTTTCAAAGATGCTTCCTAATCCCCACTGTGCTTCAGAATTGCAACTTCCTATATGTATATACTGTTCTTCTTACAGAAATGGAACTCTTTCTCCTTTCTACCCTCACATCTTCTTTATGTTGCAATGGCCAGGTAAGTGTGACTGGGTTAAATGCTTTGTGTTTAAAATGTCTTTGCTTGGGTGCCTGAGTGACTCAGTTGGTTGAGCATCTGACTCTTGATCTCAGCTCAGGTCTTGATCTCAGGGTTGTCAGTTTGAGTCCCATGTTGGGCTCCACGCTGGGTGTGGACCCTACTTTAAAAAAATAAAAAATGTCTTTCCTGAATCCCAGCTGTGGGCTTTTAATCCTAATGGAATAAATGCACCAATTTTACATACTTGTTTTGTGCAACAGCTGCTGTCAAAGGAGGTTGGAATGTAGATGTAACCTCTAACAAGGAAAATTCAGACAAACCCATGTCAAATTGTATTGAAATAAGTGGAAGCTGAGATCACCATAGAGAAAATGTGTAGTCTGCAATTCAAATAGCTAAAGCTGACTGTTTAAAACAAAAATCAAAAAGCATTCTGCTTGGCAGTAAAAATTTTAGTTCTCCTTCCATCTTCTCAAACAGTTTCATGTTGTACTATTCAGCCCCACTGCACCAGACTTATGGGCTCCAGTCAGAGTTTGTAGATAATGCAGAACACTAATGACATCGGAAAGCACTCTGCTTTCTTTCAAGCAGACTGTGAAGGCTATGACTTCTTTAGATACATCAGGCTGCTGTACTGGTCTGATTAGTCACAGTGGGAGAAGTGTCCAGCTAATCCCTGTGATCAATCACACCAACAGTACAAAAACCCACGGCTAGAATTTCATATCTTCTAGCTTGTAACCAAAGTTACCCAGAGCTGGTGGGCACATGGGCTCTGACAAAGAATTGTGGGTAGGAGAGTTGAGAGCTAGCACGTGGTTATTTCAGAACAGCAGCTCTGAGGATAGACAAGGGTAAGATATAAGATAAAGTGAGCTTAGAGAAAGCATATCTAACTCCTTTCCTGTGTGTGATTCTATTTTTTTGTTACTTCTATCATAGCACTTAGTCCACTCTTATGCATGTTCTATTTATTTATCCTGTTAACCCATCAGACTGTTGTCTTGCTAAATGCTGGCTCTATGCCTTGTTCATCACCATTTTTCTAGAATTTGGCTTATAGTAGACGTTCAGTAAAAGGTGTCAGAGTTGATTGATCCTTTGTTTTAGTTCAGTGCTTGCAAGGAGCGATAGTGTCTGTGTAGGCAGGAACAAAAGCAGATTTGGGGAAAGGGAGGGATGATGGGCTCAGTTCTAGAATACCTGTCATGACTTGCATGCAGATCAGTTCATGTAGCTCCAGTGAAATCATGTTCTCTAATTTAGCATTTATGCAGTCAGCCCTAGGAGGGCTACTTAGTCCATGGCCAAAAAAAGAGGGGGGGTGGAGCTCTGAAAAGGTGGCAGTGTGTATCTCTGGAAGGCAAGCCTAGACTTGTGGTGGGAGTTAAAGAAATGCAGAATTACAAAAAAGAATCCCTCCCACGGATGTCTAAAAATGATGTTCCTAGCAGCTTTAGGTATCACAGTTGTGCAGGCAGAAAAGTATTTGATTAACTCACTGGCATTATCTCTGAGGTGTGGGTGTCTTGGAAATCTGCATGCACAATATTCTTTTCAGATAAGCTACGGGCATTGTTCTACATATGCCACATAGCTGCTCTTCAGCTCACTTTGTAGATGGCTAAAGTCATATACTTTAGGAATTGCCCCTCCCAAGGTTAAAACAGTTATGGCTATTTCATGGTTTGCATTTAAGAACAAGATAGGATTTAAAGTTTACTTGAAATAGAATTTCTGAATGTACCACAATGGATAACATACCCCACCCCATCCCTTCATTCTCTGTATATTGCTTTCTCATGAATGTTTTTAGATAGTTGTTCTGCATCTGCACTTTCCCTGTATTTAGGTATATGGTGAATCAGATTTGGTTCATTTAGGTGGCAGAGTTAGTCATAATGCGCTGTTGAAGTCTGCAGGGGCCACATACAAAAGGATCTCAGAATAATGGGATGAAGATGTAGTTTACTCAGTATCCCACCTATTCTGTTCCCTTCCCACTTCTGAGTCAGACACTCTTTAACTGGGTGATTCTTGTGATTAGAGAAGAGAGTTTTCTGCCTAACACTCAAGAAGGCCAGACAACAGACCCAAGTTCCCAAACTTCTAGGTATTCCTGTGACCTTACTTGAGTCCATTGATTTATTGTTATTCAGTTTCTTCATCTGATTTAGAAGTAAGATTGATTGATACTTTCGGTTCACAGAAATACTTAATAGGTTTATTTCTTTGTCAAATTTCAGTTAACTGGTAATGGGTACCAGGAGCAAGTTGTCGATAATGACTCTGAAACTGAGTGTTGATTCACAGAAAATTATGCTTTAATCCAGGGGTTAGTTGTTTTTTGTTTGTTAGTTTGTTTGTTTTTGTTTGTTTGGGTTTTTTTCCCTTGCATAGGGTCAGGTAGTAAATATTTTAGGCTTTTCATGCTATATGATCTCTATTACTACTTCCTAACCCTGCTATTGCAGCCCTAAAGCAGCCAAGAGAATATATAAACTAATGGCTGTAGCTATATTCTTTTTTTTTTTTTAAGATTTTATTTATGTATTATTTGAGAGAGAGAGAGCGCATGAGAGGAGAGAGGTCATCAGGAGAAGCAGACTCCCTGTAAATCAGGAATCCTGATGTGGGACTTGATCCCAGGACCCTAGGATCATGACCTGAGCCAAAGGCAGTTGCCTAACCAACTGAGCCACCCGGGTGCCCTGGCTATAGCTATGTTCTCAAGAAACTTCTTTTACATAAATAGGTGGCAGGATATGGCCCAATTCAAGGCCACAGTTTGCTGACCCCTGCAATTAGCAATGTCTTTGGTGGACAGAGGGAGATTGGTGACACAGATGCCATATATTTCCATACCTGATATTAAGAGTTACAGCATCCAAGCCTTTTTACTTTTATAGTCTCATTGTTTCTTCCCAACAAACATGAGGCAGCTCAGCAGCATGTATTTTTAGAATAGTGGTGTATTCTGGCTAAGAGCAGAGGCTTTGGAGAGAAAGCAATGTGAGGATACAGCTCAATACTTATAAGCTATAGGAACTTGGGCAGACTGTTTTCCTCAAGGTGCCCCAGTCACCTAGTTTGTTAATAGAGCGTAATAATAGTATCTACCTCAATATAAAGGATCCTTCAATAGATGCTCATGGTAAATTATTATTATCTTCCCTGTTCTTACCTATAAACTGTGACTAACTTCATGGTACTTATAAGTATTAAATGATGTAGCATAATATGTAAAGCTTAAAGCATAATGCCTTGTAGAGAGTAATGCTTAATAAATGTTAACTAGCATTCATATTTTCATTTTATCAAAAAAGGAAGTTTAAAATGATCAAATAGTTCTGCCAAAGCTTTTTAGTGAATAACAGCAGATGTGGGATTGAAACCTAGTTCTTTAGATACCAGAGGTCATAGTATCCACTAAAAAGGAACAAATATGTGTTAAAACTTTCTGGAAAGGAACAAAGTAAAATTCAGATGGTAATATTTTTCATTACAAGTGGTAGGATATAGACCCTAACTTTCCATTACTCTGACTGATTGGTTTTTAGTCATATATTTCTCTATATAATTCCCTAATTTGAGGTGTATTTTCTTTATATGCTAGTCAGAAGACAACTTGTCCCTGAGAACAGAACACAGACTTTAGAACTGTTAGGGAGAGGAGATTTTATATTGCCTTTTTCTACTAGATGTGTTTCATCCTTTATGAAACAGACCTTACTGCCCTAAGTGCCCAAGTTTTATTCTATTTTGGTATCACAATCTTGACCTCATCTGAGTGGAGAAGGTGGTAGACCTACAAAGCAAAGTCGGATTTGGCTAGAAAGCTCTGAGTCGTGTGCTTCTGTGGCTCAAAAAGATGATCTGGGCCAATTAGACTAATTTCCACCCCCCTGCACTCTGCCATGGAGAATGGCAGAGCAGTGAAGTTCCATGGACAAGAGAGGACACTGGAACGTTATGGAAAGTAAAGAGAGAGTCAGCAAGAGCAGAAGGGGAAATGCATTGTAGGCAGGAAGCACAGATTAAGCAAAGACGAGCTGACTGGAAAGGGGAGAGAGATCCTAAAGAACTGCCAGGAAGCTTTTGAGACTGTTGCCTGGTAACCACCTAGCTCAGTTTGGTAGCTGTAGCTGAATCATTCAAGTAACTCTCACTTGCCCGATTTCTTTCTCCACCCCCGTAAGAGTGAACGCTTGGAGTGGAATCTAATTCTAAAGCAGCAGCTGATACAGACATCAGTGACGGGAAGTAAATTATCTCAGGGACATCTCTTCTTAAGTGACGGGGTAAGTTCTTGCCTCCTCTCCTAGGAACACCCAGACACTCCCTCACCCATACTTAAGCTGGCCCTGGAACTTGATTGAAATTCACTTTGTAAATGTTTCCATGAATAATACCTAACTTAAGAAGAAGACATCACATTTAAAACTGAAGGAGGATGAGGAGGAAAAGGCCCAGGGGAAGGTACAGATGAGCATTTTCATTTATTTTTAAAAAATGTAAATACTTGTAAAAGATGGAACTTCTGGCACTGACTACCAATGGAGAAAGAAATTTGTCAAGCTCCCATGTGTCTTCTCGATGATACTTCTCCTCCCTCAGTGAATATCAAGAGCTGTTCTGGAGATAATAAGCCCACGAGAACTTCCAGCAGATGTATACTGCAGCAGTGATTGTGTCTATTTGAGGGTAGCCCAGAGAAACTCCTACTCACCTGCAGAGAAGGGCAGAGATTCTGGTCATGACTCACAAGGGGTGGCCTGAAGAAGGAGGGGGAAGACCAGCATAGTCATCTCAGGCTTGAGTGGGCCTTGTGTGCCCTTCCTTGTAAGCCCAGGGAGTGGGAGGAAGTTATCTCCCCCCAACTGCCTCCATTTGCTTTTCACTTCTCTTCTCCTCTATCTCCTTTCAACCCCTCTACCCCTCCACCCCCTACCCCCCACTCCCCACCCCCCACCCCGCCAAACACGTGCACAAGTTGGAGGAAAGAGGCTATTTCTGGTGTGCTAGCAAAGACAGAAATCACACCCAGATACAAAAAAGCTAGGAGAGGATACTGCTGGCAGAGCAGCCCACATTTTTGTATAGCTAAGGACCCTTCAGAAGGAAGAGACCTGTAGATAACATTTATTAATCTTCCCATTTGACTGATTTGTTTTATTTCAATGGTTAAAACTCTTTTGAATTTCTGTTATTAGCACCTCACATGAGAGTTTCAGAAAGAACAACAAAGTGGTTCCATCAAACAGAATTCCTTTTCTACAATGCACTTGAATGTTTAGTGTGTATTTCTTTAACTTCCAAGAATGGCCTTACAGTTAATACCTGGGAGGTCTGGTCACGTTTTGTTTTTTAAAAATTCATGTCTTGGGGAGGAAATGAGTCATATTTGATTAAGGGGTTGATACCACCTACTCATGTAAATTGTGTGTGCAGATGGGGGCAGGATGCGGCAGTATGCCATAGGGTGGGCAATGTAACTTTCCTTGAATCTTGAGTTTTCCCTTGCAGATTACAGTTTTGGCATCTCAATCCCTGAGCTTTTGGGTCTGCAGTTAACATTGCAGAGAAATAACATGTCCGTGCGTTTGTGGTATGTGTGTGTGTGTGTGTGTGTGTGTGTGTGTGTGTGCATGCTCATGCCAAATCTCTGTGTCTTCACAAAATGTCAAACTGTTATATTTATGTGATCCTTATTGCCTCTTTGGAAGAGACTGTTTGAATACCAAATCAGACTGCTGGGCACAAATTATGGTAATAACAATAATGGTTATTTATTATTTGTTTTGTGCTTGGCAGTGTGCTAGGTGCATCTCCTCATTTAATCTTCCAAATATTCCATGAGTAGATATTTATAACTTCTACTATAATAATCTCAGGGAGGTTAAATGAATAAACTCAACCTCAGATCTGCTTATTTCTAAAATTTGTGCTATTTTACAGCTTCCCTGCTCTTATTTTAGAATTGTACTGTGAAACCCACTGTCTTTTAAAAACATTCCTATAAAATGTAAGAATATTTTATTTATAGTGTATGACAAAGCCAGAAATTTAAAATGCTTCAATATCTATACTACTCACTTTAGCATATAATTTTATATTTTCACAATTTGTTCTGTGTTTTCTTTCTTTCTCTTTCTTTCTTTCTTTGGTTGTTATTTCATGAAGACCAGTCCTTGAGGGCAGATTGTTTTTTTAATACCTTTCTTTTTTCTGCGTTCTCCTCTGGGTCTAACATAAGATAAGAAATCCAATTACAACAAGGACAAGGGAACAGACATTAACATGTGTGTGCCCAACACAGGGTGACATATTTTCATACGGTTCCTGTGGAATCACATTTTATGTGAAGATTAGATTCTTAAAGTCAGCACACGTGATTATTTGTTCATTTTTCCCAACATTAAGTTGCCTTTCTACAGAGCCCCTCAATTCTCAGCCGTGTAGAATTTGAATGGGATTGGTCTCATCACAGCTCCAGAGTGGGTCCTGACTGAATTAATCAATGAATTCCATCTCCTTGGCTATAGTTATTGATTCAGAGATGTCATATGACCCAAGCAAAAACAACCAACATGCAGTTCCTAGGACTTTAATCTGAATTTTAAGAAAAGGCAAATTATTTTTTCTGTAGCTGTAGAGCCTTTGAGGACCAAGAAGGAAGGATCTTTATATGAAACCAGCCAACTCTGAAAATGCAGAGCTCTGAAATGGTGAGAAAGACTTATGTCTCAGGAATATTGTTTAGTCCTGAGTCAGTCAGTACTGAGTCAGACTAGGAACCAATATATTTTCTTATTGCATAAGGATTTTTAATTGACTTTTCTATTCCTTATAACATGAGTCCATCTAATTCTCCAGGAAAGGTTAAAGAAAACAAAATAAAATACTAATTTCTCATACTAAGATTACTACAACTAGTTTTTGTTATTGTTCATTATCATGGAGAAAATTGCTATATTTTGATTTGTATAGGTGATAAGGTGACTTTCATTTAAAGGCCATGCTAGGAAAAATACACATTTCTTACAGTTCTGAAAATAGAAATGTCTGAGATCCAGGGTGCCACTGTGGTCAGGTCCTGGTGAGGACCCTCTTCTAGGTTTCCTCACATGGTGGAAAGAGAGAGCTCAGGTCTCTTTATCCCCTTATAAGGGCTCGAATCTCACTATGGGGGCTTCATCTCCTTGACTTCATCTAAACCTAATTACCTCTCCAAAGACCTTGCCTTTAAATACAAACATATTGGAGATTAAGACTTCAGCATATGAAAAGAAAAAAAAAAAAAGACTTCAACATATGAATTTAGCGTGGTTGGGGAGGGGTGGGGAGACAAACATTCTAATCATAGAAATTATCTGCACTGTTTCAAATTACTTCTTCCCTTAATGTGCCAAGCATGTGTATTTGAAATTGCATATGAAAAATAAATATATCTACATTATGACTCCATGGACTTATCTAAACTTATCTTCACAGCATCACTTTAAGGAAAGAGTCAGTATTTCAGTATTCTCTATATGAGGACATTGAGACTCAAGGAAATTTTAGGGCTTTCTTTCAGCTTTATAAAGATAGTAACAAAAGCCAGGATTTATAACCAGGCCTATCAGACACAAACTACATGACACAGGGGATCAATAAATTCTTTTTTGATTGCTTGAAAATCTTATTGGGCTTCAATTTAATGAAAGCTATAAATATGGTAGCATATTGCTACCACTCAGGAATCAATGAGCCTATTTAATAATGTGATATTTAGATGTCTTTGCCTATCTCCTTGACTGAGTTTTTTCCCACTATAGTTTTAGAACCTTGGCTATCTCTAAATTACAGAGTACATAGGGAACATGTAATGGCATGCCCCTCAAGTAGATTTGTTTGGCTAAAGCCTGATTATTTCTTATGAAGCAAGGAAGTCACAAAATATATGTCAGGAAATAGTTACTGGAATTAGGAAAGAATATTATAATTACTAAGAGGTAAAAAAAGGACTAGAAAGGGAAGGCATTTCGTCATTAACATAAGGAAAATCATGGTGGTCTTTTGCTCCATCCAGAAATGCTATAGATGATCTGAGCAGAAGAATGTATTTCAGACTTTTGAGACCAAATGTTTTTATCTTCAAGACTGTGCATTTTCTTTTGGGTGTGAGAATATAATAGCGAGAGAAGAGCCAGATTCTGATCCTATCTCTTAGAGACTTACCCTAAGTAGAGTTTCTTTTCACACTTTCCTTATTGGCAGAATGAAAAGAAGGAACTAGCATTTATTGAAGGCCTATACTGTACCAGTCTCTTTTAGTTGGTGACATTATTTAAATTAATCACTTCAAGATCTCTTTGAGATAGACTTTCATTTTAGAAACAGACAAAAATTTGGAAATTTTGAGAGTTTTTCCAAAACTAATATGACATATTAGAAAAGCTAAGTCCCCAAATTCTCAAATTCAGAGCAGAATCTACTAGACCACACGGGTTTGAAAGTCTCCCAGTTATCAGAAGTGGTCCTCACACAGATGTCTAAAGCTTTTTCCAAATCTAAACCTTGATGATCAGAGAAGTTTTCAGTTTGTTTGTTTTTTAGTTAGAGATATTAGTTCTCTGTGCTTTCCTTTGAATTTCTTTGCTAAACTGGGACTTTATCCTTTTTATTCCCTGATTTTGCATATACTCTATAGCCTAATGATTGCATGGCAATATGCATTGAAGAAGGAGGGGAAAAAAGAGCATTCTGAGGTTATGTAGTGTCAGGCAGACGTGGGTCTCTTCACTGGGTCTTTTTACTTCACATTGCGGTATCTTGGAAGGTGACCCAACCACTGTGAATCTTCCTTTTTGTCTGAACTATAAAATGGAGATAATGACCTTATATAAGATTGTTAATAAGAATTAAACTGTATATGTAAATCACCTTACATAGCTTTATTTCAGTCCTCCACCCATCCTCCTTATGTGGCATAAAAAAGTAGGAATCAAGTGAACATTAGACAAATGCTCTGATTATCCAATATGTTCCAGCAGATGTACTTTATCCTGGATCACCATCCCAGTATAGTGTCATTCAGTATTGTGTTGTCCCTTAATGCTTTCAGCAGTGTGTTGGCTTCAGTTTCTAGTGATTCTCCATCTTGACTATGTATCAGAATAGTTGATGGAGTTTTAAAAACCCACATATATAAGTTCAACTCTAACCAAAATACTTTTATTTGAAGGCTTTTTCAAAAATACAGCCTTTCATGAAGTATTTTGAGAAGCAAGAGGTAGAAAGGAGCATGGAAAAAAGCTAACTTGTCTGCTCCATTAGCTCACTTCAAGTAGGACCATTTCTTTTTTTTTTTTTTTTTTTTTTTTAATGTTCATTTAAATGATATATTTGAAGCTGAAAGTGCTGTCACAGGACAGGCATTTGCCTTTGCATTTCCCACACAAATCTTGATGATGTCACCTTTTAGGGTCAATGTGGTAGAGTTTCATGGTGCAAGGGCATCTAGTCTGTTTACAACTTTGACAGGTGATATCCTCCACTTGGTAAGTGTTATAAGACTTCTAACAAATTCTGCAGAACTGCTTGGAGTAAACCTTGTTGATGCCCTGCACACACCACCAGAGGTTGGTGCGGTTTAGTAAGGAGGCTTAGAGGTCAGGGGAGAAGCCTAGTAAAGTGCACCATTTATAAGCTCTATGGAAAATTCTGCTGCTCATGGCAGGTTGTGAATTATTACAGTTTGGGCCACATGCTATAGAATGGCAAAGTAGACCACTCTTGGAGACAGATGGGAAGGTTGCATTCCTAAAAAGTGAATATGCTAAACCCTTCTTAATCCCCATAGCTTTTTTCTTTAAAAAGTAGTCTTTAAATTATCTGCATCAGTAATACTTGGCGTTCTGGTAAGTGCGGCTACCTAGGCCTGACCCAGATTACAGTCCTTGTTTTGGGGTCTCCAGGAATCTGTATTTAACAAATTTTGCAAGTGATTCTTCTGTGCCCTGACATTTAAGAATGATTTCCAGAGACATTTCAGACTAGAGATATATTGAAAACAGATCTGAGAATAAGGCACAGACCTGAAGGTGTTTCCTTTGAGAATTGATTGTGCTGATTTCTTTAAGCATAATGTCTTTTGACTTGTGAACTGAATCTATACTTCTTTCTTAAGTTAATTGACTTTGTTATACACTTAGATTTGACTGACTCTTCTCTTTTCTTATCCTTCCTTAAGTCCACTGTGGACTTTCAGGTATGCCAAGGTCTTGAAGAGAACCAAGCTCACTTTAAACCCACTTCAGCATGAATATTTAAATTTTTGTGTCTCCTTAGAAAATCTGACTTACTTAGTAGAGGTTCTATTTAGGGTAGAGGCAAAATGATAGGTGTTCTTTGAACTCCTCAACTTTGTGTCGCTTTGATGAAAGTCCATAGAGTTGAGTTCATATTGCATTTGAGTGAATCCAGTAAAGAAGGGTAAGATATCACTTGTTTTTAGAAGTCAGAAGAAAAACTACTTGGCAACGCATGTAATTCAATGTCCTAATTTTTGACAGCCTATCTAGGAAAATGTCGTACTGCAATGCTAGGGGTTGCCAGTCTCCTACAAAGGAAAGCAAAGTGGTTTTGTTTCTGCTTTTGTTTTTGTTTTTGTAACTAAGGATTTTTAGTGTGCACTCAGATATGAAGACTTGAAAGTACTTGGATCTTTTGGTAGAAATGCTGGAGCTGTGCTTACTCCCTCTATGTCTACATCAATCAAATGCAGTTTTGTCAAAGTTGCTTTAATTTAGTTCCTAACTAATCATGACTTCTGCTGAGATTTGGTCATATGGACAGGCCTTGGAAATAAAATAACGACAGTGGTTCTAGAGGTTTTCTTCTTTAGTATTTTTTAAATATGTCCTGATTAAAATGAATTAAGTGTCAGCTAATTTAACAACCCTTGCAATAAAGTCATCAGACCTCTAAAGACGGGAAAACAAAATTGCTTCTACACGCATGTGTGAAGCTTCTGGTTTTTAGTATTCTGTAGCTTATCTGTTGAGGTTCTTGGCAACCATTCTGTGGAATGCCTTCCTTCTTTAGTGTTAGGAAGAAGAGATCAAGAAGAAAAACAATTGCCTTTTAATTTCATTGTTTTAATACAATTAGTTTTTGTATAGTTTTTAGATTCTATTTTCATCAAAAAGGTAAGAAATAGTGATTCATTTAGGACAGAGTGGCCTACAATTTTCTCTAATGTAGCAAGAGTCCAGAAGCATTTTGAGGGAAACTGCTTTATCTAGATGTGGAAGTTATCTCCAGTATTTCTTGTTCTTATCCTTTTGATTTGCTTGTTTATGTCAAAATAATCCCAAGGTGGGAGAACAAGTCTAGGATTCTCCTAATCCCCAGTCTAATGTCCATCTCATTACATTGCATTGTATGGTCGTCAACCTCTTGCATATTTCCTTACTGTTTTCCATTTAGATTTCATAGATATTAACCACAATTACATCTCTTAAAATACATTAATTCCCCGGGGTGGGAAATAATTTTGTTGCCTAAAAGAAATGAACAGACTATGTTATTAAAAGACATAAAGACATCTTGTAATTTGGAAGTAAGGATTCACATGGTGTTGGACAACTCACTATGATGGATTTTCTGAAAGGAAAAAAGAGAGACAGAGAGAGAATTTAAATTCAGGAAATTTTATTTAACAGGAAAAATTCCAGAACATGTATCTGAGGTCCTCCTTCATCAAACTGCTTCCTACTTTACTAGTTCATTCCTGTCACTCATCATCATACACTAAATATTTCAACAACACTAAACTGTTTAAATTTTCTAGACACACTATGCTGGAAAGAAATAAGAGACAGATGATTTACTAGAAACTAGGAGTTGGGATTGTCATGTAACCATGATATAGGTTGCCAGGTGGGAACTGAGGCCACACAGATGCTGTTCCTTCAGAGCTGAACCAGAGAAAGCACAGGGGCTGCTGGAAATGACAACACTCAGTGTGAGAAATGTACATATCCTAGCTTTTTCTCTCTTCCTGCCCTCATTCTCCTACCACTGGCTCCTAATGCTCAAACTAATTAGATGTCAGCTGGCAAGGGAGCCCAGGAAATACAGTTGCCTGAGATACAAGGCTGAACAGAGAGGGTGTAGGGAATGGATCTTAGAGCAAACATGCATGTGAATTTTACAACTTGTTTTAAGTTGAAGCTACCCAGAGGTACTCTAAAACAAGGACTTGAATTCAAGTAGTTTATTTTAAAATTGAATCCAGGATACACAGGAACAGAAGTGGGAAAATGACATATAGAAAGCAAGGGAGTTGATGAAGGGAGCATTATGAAGCATGCTATCATTGTGGGCAGCTGAGGCTCAATCATGTTGGGAACTTCTGAGAAACTGCATGGTAATGAGGAAGCTGGGGTATGTAAGTAAAAACTCTCTTCTCTTATTGGTTGAGAACTGCTCCAGGGAGGGGATGGGCCATTATCTTGATGCCACTTCCAGCCTGTCCTGATAAAGGCTGAACATGCTTAGATAAAGTTGATCAAAGAAAGTCCACAGGCAGAGAATCATAGGCGCTTGCATTAAGAACTTGTCAGCAAGTTAAGGAATAGTAAGTGTCAAGGGGCAATGACAGCACCTCCTCTATATTCTCAAGACTGAATTAGGTGCTTCTCTTCTATGTATTTTTTGTACTTTCTTCATATGTCTGTCATTGTGTTTATTACATTTCTTTTTCTAATTTCAGCTTTTGCTCATTAAACCAGAGCTACTTCTTATTCTTCATCTACTCCTCACCATTCAGCCACAGAAGTCCTTAATATATATGAATTAAATTGGTATTTCTTAACCCAATCAGACCAAAGTCTTCCCTTTTAATCACAAATAATTTGAAATACCTCATTTACTGCCCTGGAATTTAAATAATATAACCTGTCTACACAAATTTAAAAAAACAAAATCTATATCATGTCTTACTGATAAAAAGCAATAATAAGGAACAAATTTATAATAAAATACTATGCATATCTTTATGTAAAAGATAAGACATGAATATACTTAGAAGGCATAGTAAATGCTTAGATACTTGTACTTATGAAAAAATACATTTAACTTTTAAAAAAAGAAAACAATTATCTGAATATCATTTATTTTTAAAAATATTTATTAATTAAAATATAGACTAATACATAGACTCAGTGTATATATATGCACAGACTTAGTAAAAATGAAACAATTAAAAATGCAGGATGACACAGAAACATTGTATTGGCAACTTAAATTTCATAACATTATTTTAACTTATAACATGCTTTTCCAAAGGAGTGAACAAATCTTCATAGATTTACTAAGAAAGTATTTTTTGTTGATTAACATAATTACATTTCTGAAAAATTCTATGTAATCAAAACAATAAACATGCATATGTGTATTTATATGAAAAATAGAATTAAAATCTGGGCTCAGACATGGTATAGAGATTGTTTATCTACATGAATCTCCCACAGGATATTTGATAGTTACCAGATGTGAGACAGTTCTCTAAATGTGCAGGACAGTCCTGTGTATTGCAGTATATGTAGCATCCCTGGTCATCCCTACACACTAAATTCTAAGAAGACCCCATAACCATTGTGAGAACTAAAAAAATACTCTTTAACTTCTAAAACACCCTATTGAAAATGGGAGTTCCTGGAGAACTTTGTTAAATGTTTGTTGAATGCATCTGCTTTTCAGATACCTGGGACCTGAATATTGGAATAGCTATGGATAGGTGAGCAGAAGGTTGAAACTACCTGGGAATATATGAAGTAGAAATCCACCAATGTATTAAAATCATTTCCTGACTATAAATATGATTAATGGATGCTTTGGAAATATATGTTTAATCATCTAAATATTTGTTGGGATATTTAAAACTATCCTCCAGAAGAAAATATAATAGACTTGGCCTTTTTAGTTCAGCATAAGAGCTTGGAATATATAGGAGCCATGCTTATCAGATTTGGAGATAACACAAAGTTGGGAGAGATGGTTAATGTGATGGTTAACACCCATCATTTAAAAAAATGAGTTAAAACAAAATAAAATTCCAACTCAGTTTTCAGAATATGATTGCATCAGTATTGAATGAAAGTATAGGCTCACTTATACACACATAAGTAGAGTGATACTGGTTCCACCTGTTTCCATGTAACTTTAAGTACAATAGATGTTTAGTATTCAAAACAAGCAAGTTTAACCCGCTGGATTACATTTGTTTATGGAAGTGTATTTAATTCTAAGTGGTGGTCTTTATGAGAAGCATTAACTAACCTGAGAGCTTTTAGAAGAGACAGGTAATGAAAAATCTGAAAACTTCTCCATTCAAAGAATGATGGACAAAAATTGGGGATGTTCAGAGTAGAGAAGAAAATATTTAGGGAAGACATAGTTTACATATGAGTGAATTAAGACTCAGAGAGATTAAGTAATTTGTCCAAGGTAATAAAATTAGTACTGTTTGTAGGTTAATTTATTAAACATGCATTGCCAAATGATGGACTACATCATTTACAGTGTTCATAATAAGCATATGTATTGACTATGGCAATACAAACCGCCATATAAACAACCTCCAAATTCTAGTAGCTTGTTACTTTGATGACTGAAAATTATTGTATTTCCACACATCTAACTGTCCAATTTTTGATCCTCTTAGGTCACCTGCTTTCTTCCATGTGGTGACTCTAGAACTAAGGTTTCCTCCTTATAGTTCCTCTATCCTTTACGGCCTTAGCATCTTCCACATTTATCCAGCTAACAGGGAAAAAAGAGTCTATATAGTATAGTGTATACTATATATGTGTATGGTAGCACAGCTGCTTTTTAAAAATTACTTGGGAAATGACATGAACATATTCCACTAGCCAGAAGAACTCACATGACCAAACTTGGAAACAAGGGAGATGGTTGGGGAAGAGGGAGCAAGGTGTCAGGAGGAAGCTGAAATATATAGGCCCCTATTGGGCAGTTGTCTTCCAAAGATTCCTGGCTATGAAAAAGAGAGAATGAATTTGTTGATAGGTGACTAAGCTTTTCAGCCACAACGAGCAAGATGAATTTTGTTTCCCTCATTTTATAGTTGAGGACACCAAAACTCATAGATTCAAGAAACTTTCCCAAGGTCTCACAGCTTTTATATGATTGCTGAATTTTTGTCTAATTTCAAAGTCCATTTATGTTCTTACACCATACTAAACCACCTCTAGTAAGAGATGATCCTTCCTATTATTGCACATTCCTCTCTTCCTCAAATGAATTTAATCTTCCAATATCTACTGGCTTTTTATTTTTTTTGATCAGCCAGTGAAATCCTAGCTAGTTCTAGTTTCTTGAATAAAGAGTTACATCTCCTTTCTAGAAAAATTCTTTTTTTTTCTTAGTTCCACTGAGGCATGCCACAAATCACCTTTTAACTGGGAGTGGTCAAAATGCACACATCCACAACAGACACATCCCACTCGTGCACACACACACAGAAGCCCCTTCTCTGACCTTTCCTAAGTCATACATTTTTCTCCTTAGGGGGATTAAACTACTTTAACTACATTAAACTCTCTGGTATTTAAATAAATCTGCATAAGATACTGAAGTCACTTATCTTCCAGGCTTTGCTCAGTCTCCTTAGTAACCTCCCTAGCAACAGACTTCTTTAAAAAGGAATCTCAAAAAAGTTGCACAGGACCATATTCTTTACGATTATACTAAAAATCAGAAAAAATGTGAAACAAAAACTCTCATGGCAGCTTACACTGGCTTCCCTCCTGTTGGTTCATTCAATAACTCTCAAACCTGTTGAGGAGCTTCTGTTCTTGCCCATGCTATCCATTCTCCACACTGCAGTCAGAGTCCTCTTCAAACACACCAATATGTATCATTTTCCTACTAAAATCCTTCTTTCTAATGGCTTCTACTCTCATTCTGATACAGTGCAACCTGGGCTTTTGATCTGGCCCTACAAAGCTTTATAAAGTTTCCCCCAACCCCCTCCAGGATTTTGCTCTTTCTTGCTCCTTTTTGCTCTCACTGTCCTGTCTTTTTGTTACTCCATCTGCCAAACTCATTTCTCCTTCTAGACATTAACATTGGCTATTGTTTCTTCCTGGGCTACTCTGAGATTTTTACATCATTCATACCTTCTTGTACTCACTGACTACCATAATTAAACTGCATTACTTTTTAATAGAATCTGACACTATCTGAAAATACTGTATTTATTTATGCACTTTTTATGCATGTGATTTCCATGAGAGGGAGGACTTTGTCTTTTCACTACTTTATTCCCATCACTTAGCACAGGATTGGTAATGAGTAATCAATCATGCAGTTTTGAATAAATTAACTAACTAATGACCAATGTTTGTTCAGTGCCTCCTGTGTATCAAGTTTTCTTAAATAATCTGTTTATTTGTTGTTTGAGAGTGTTGACAAAATGACGCATTTATGGGAACAAGGCCCAGTACCGTGTCCATCCTAGAAGTAAACGCTTATATATTAGGGACATTCCACTCCAGATTTAGGTTAAGAGCAGAATTGGGATTCTGTCAGGCAGCCAAAACAGACCATAATTAGTCTGCAGAAGTGAGAAAGGCACTGTCTATGTCGTTTTGCTCCCTGTATTCATCTAGACTTCAAGATCATGCATAAAACATGTTTGCTTTAACTTTGGTCAAAGTTCAGCATACTGGATTTTGAGGGAAATTCATCTTTCAGACAGGTGGTTTCAAAGATTATAAAATTGAGCACAGGTGACAAAAGGGATTTGCTTAAGAGAGAGGAAGGATTCTTTAGTGTTTCTTACACTTACCCCTCTTTTTGTTTCCCAAAAATGATGCTTGATAGAGAACATTGGCTAAGTGGGTGCTTTATGGATGATGCAGAGGAAATAAACATGGTGTATAAGTTAATCAAAAATTTCTCCCACATTGACTTTCTCCCTTAGCTGTTTAATTAGCTATTCAAGAGGAGCAATCCTGTACATGACTAAAAATAGGCCAAAGCTTGGTCAGGAGAAAAGTACGGCAACCTGCTTTCTCTGTATTTTTAACAGTGGTTCAGATTTGCACTTTAGTTTCATGAGACAGATTTTTATATTTTTTCTTTTAGAATTATGTGTCTATAGTAAAAAATACATTTTTTAAAGATTTTATTTATTTATTTGAGAGAGAGACCGTGAAAGAGCATGAGAGAGGAGAAGCAGACTCCCTGTGGAGCTGGGAGCCCAATGCAGGACCCGATCCTGGTACTACCTGAGCGGAAGGCAGTCGCCCAACCAACTGAGCCACCCAGGTGTCCCTAAAAAATACATTTTAAAAGCATAGTATTACATTACTTTTGCATAGAATTTTATAATTTGCAAAGCACTTTAATATCAATAATCCAACTTTTCTTCTTTGAATAGGTGTTATTAATGTTAAAAACCTCCTGTGGTGGCCTCTTGTCCCCATTTAAACATAAACTGGCAGCCCCTCCCACCTTGGTGTTTCTGAAAGTCCCAAGGAGATATTTGACTTTATGTCACAATATCGTGTAAATTATTGCTGGAAGTCCATTGTTTTCTTTATTTTCTGTACTGGATTATTTTGTTAATGTTCTCTGTTCTCCGAATTACTTTCAGAATGTCTGTTAGTGCTTCTGTTTATCATGACAATGCTGATACCCTTGCTGACACTTGTGCTAGAGGAAGAGTGTTGTGAGGAAGTGAAAAGAATATTTTGTGGTAACCTATTTTATGCTACATCTTCCTCTCTTCTGCTTCTACCTACTGGGACTCTTATGCCAAGTACGTAGATTATTTGAGCAGACCTTCCATTCACTCACAAGGAATGCTTAGATTAATGTCAGCACTGAGCTCAATTTAGGTTCAAATGGGAGTCTGCTATACATTACTTCATTAGGTTTCCGTGACAGTTCTATGAGATAGTCAATATAAGGTAGTATTGGTCCCATTTCATATATGAGAAACTAAAGTACAACAAAGTTGATTCATTTTTTAAATTAAAAATTAATTATAATTATCAGATTAAATTAGACATTCAGATGCCTTTTTGTTTATTTTAACCCAGACCTTTTTTGGTATTTGTCTAAGATCAAAGTATCCTTTCATTAGCTCCTCATGCAAAGAATTTTTTTTTCCTTATTGAGGTGTAATTGATAACAAGGACATTCTAATTGCCTGTAAATGAAAAAAAGCTACCCAGGAAGGGATGAATTTCAGGTGACTAGAGGTTTGGAACTAGAGACTGGCAGGTATATAGGGGCAATGAAATACCAGATGGAGGTTATGAGCCAGATAATCTCTAAAATCCTTTTCCAATCCTCTTTTGGTCAGTAATCACCCAGCTAAACTCCAAACCAAACAAACAAACAATGTGACTCTGCTAAAAGAAAGGGGGGAGGTCTGGGCTTTTATTAAAAGAAGCATGAAAGCAAAGCAGTTGATGAAAGAAAAGCAGAGATGAGAGAAAAGCAGAGGAAAGCCAGAGGGAGATTCTCAGTTTAGACAAGAGCAGGGTCCGGTGAAGCCGTTTGTGGATGACAAACTCTATCCTAGTTGACTGGCAGAAATGCGTTAATCTGACCTGAGGTCTTTTATGGGGAAAGAGGAAACTGCTAGTGGGCTGGAGTTGAATGGGAACAAAGTGTTGAGTTCAGAAGCAGCTGGGCCCCATAGAACATATCAGAACCCTCTCCTATTTGGTTTTGACTCCCTGTCCAAGTCTAACACAGCACCCCCCTACCGGACACAAGAGTGATAGGGCTGATAGTGGTAGGACAGAACTCTCTGGTGCTAAACAGCCAATCAGGGGAATCCAATCTTGTCAGGAAAAAAGAAAGACTAAGGACAATGGTGAGACATTCCGAAATCTCCTCTTCTGTTTCTTTGTTTTGAGTAAACAGGGCTCAAAAAGTTCTGGGACAGAGAATTGTGAACTGACCATGACACAGCCCAGTGGCCTGGGAGAATTGTTACTCTGTTATTCTCCCTGTATCTAATTGACCTATAACCACACTTTACTGTTCATTCAACTTACTAAAGGTTTTCCAGCACATGGATTTTCTGTGCACTTGTTTTCCCTGGGATGCTGGAGCTCATTGCTTTGTATAAGAGTTGGCAGGGTGGAGGGGGATTTTCCTTGATCATATATCATCTTACTCCTGAAATGACCCATGTTTCTTAGCTTTAACCCATGGACTGTAAACACTTTTATTGCTACATTCTTGAACCATTATCACATGATGCTCTGTCTGTCAACCCATACAGGTGGCTTTGCATCATTTATTTCAGCCTTGGAAGCTGAGCATGCTAATACCAAACACCCTTATGAATGATGTGATATTTATTTTTTAATGGTATATATATATATTTTTTTTACATAAGAAAAGTAATTTCAGGCAGCTTTAATAATCTTGCTAGGGCTCACATCAGAAAAGGAAAGCAGTTTTCTTTCTAGATGGGTAAATTTAAAGAAGTTAAATGTTTTTCTCTTCGTAACAACAAAAAGAACAGAGTTGGGAATACAACTCTGTAACCTTGATTCCCAGTTCCCTGTTCTCATCAATAAACACAGTCAACACGCTTCTCTCTTGCTCTGATTGCTGTATTTACATGCCCCAATTCTCCCATTAAATCTAAATTGTATTTGTATTTAAATTTAAATTATATTTAGCATCTCTAACAGAAAGCTTTAATTTTTAAATTATTTCTAAGAACTCTGAGGAGAGGTTATTAGAATTCTGTCTTGAGAGCACAGGTGAAAAGGTAGTGCAAGGGTTAAAGGACTGAATACAAGTCACGCTTGCTATTGATTGCTATTGCCAGTGTAGATAAAAATTCATAGGATATAATTCCCTCTGCTTTTGTGTATGGAAATGTTCATAGTTAAGTATTTAGAATGACACTAAAAAATGACAAAGTGAAAAGAAAAAACAAATATCCTTTTGCCTACTCTTTAACTTAATGCCTTGAATAGTTAATTGTCTTTACCTAATTCCTATGTTTTTCAAACCCCATATAACCCCCAGCAATAGTTTCGCATGCCAATAAACACTATAATGTGTCAAAGAGCTTTAGAAACAGTCATACAGATTTGAGCTTACATATTGTCTTGGTATATATGTGCTAACTATTGACATCAATATACTCAATTCCTGAGTGCATGTGAGATCACTAGTCCAAGTGGAAGACACTGGATAGGACTAATAAGAAAACATGAGCATGTGAAATTACCCAGTAACTCAGAATATTAGCATGTGGCTAGGGAAATTAAACTAGCATCAATACATTCAGAAATTTCTGTACCAAAAACAAGAATAAGTAAGGAATAAGGTAAAGCTCAGAATTTAATACAAAAAGATAAATAAGACTAGATTTCACTAAGACTTGGTAAATGGAACTCTCAATTAGAATAGAGCAATAAAGGGGTAGGATTTCTACAAAATGTAGAAGATGGGGAAAATCTTTTACATGAGTATTCTCCTATGCAAGAAATTACAATATTTTCAGAAATTTAAGCAGGAGAATGACACAAGTAATTTGCATATTCTTAGAACCTCATGGCATGTTATTAGAGAGTAGAAAACAGGAGTCAGAAACCAATTTGGAGGTTTTCCAGTAAGAGATAATACATGTCTAAACGAATTCAGTGACATGGGCAAGGGAAAGACCATATATGAAAGATAATGAGGGGGAAGAATTAATTAGAAATGTGAAACATCAAGGAGTCTGCTCTAGAACAATGGGTGGATGTGAATTCATTTACCAGGATAGAGAATGTGTGAATCTGTTCAGAATACAATGAATTTCAGAAATGTTGCTTTGACATGGTTGAAGGACACTTAATTTAAGATGACCAGCAGTGATAGGAAAATTATGCCTGGACCTCAGTCAGGAGGTCTGGAGAGAAATACTCTTAATCCTGAAGGTTTTGAGATAAAAGATAACCTATAGTGACTGTTCCAAGTAGGAAGAGATGCATAGATTGGACCTTGGAAATTCCACATGTAATAAATTAATCATATCTTTGTGATTAGTGTTCTAAGAACTAAATCTAGCACAAAAAATGGGCATATGTGAAACACTTTGGAATATAGAGAGGGAAATAATTTTTATGTGCTCTATTTTGGTAAATTAGAAGGTTTTCCTTAATTTTAGAGGATGTCTCCTGAAAGAGGAACTAGACTTAATCTATATGGCCTCAAAAGCATAATTCAGAACAATGAAATAAGAAATAACTTTTTAATAGACTGAACTGTGACAAAATAGTTTTAGTTAGGCAGAAACAAATTTCCAGACACTCAAGCTATGTCTGACATATAGGGAACACACAGTAAACATTTGTTAAATGAATAAGAATGATCACTTTGCTGAGAGTTGTAAATGATGATGAAATACTGAATGAAGAGCTCCTTAAAATGCCCTCTGAAATTGATTTTGTCAGTCTTATGATCCTAAGATTTAACATTGAGTAGTTATTTGGTCCATTGAAAACTTTAAACACAAGGGGTTATCTGAAGATAAAATTTCACTGTAGATATAGCTTCATAAAATTAGTTTATCCCCCTTTTCTGAGAAAATAGTGCATGTAAATGTGTTTGAGCCTACTTTGTCAAATATAATGTCAAATCTAATTAGACATTTACATAAACTTACCACTTTACCAGTATCTTTACTTTGAACATGATTGGTTTCCTAAATATTTTTAGAGCAATTTTACATTTACAGTAAAGTTTAGAGGAAAGTTCAGAGCTTTCTCATGCATACCCTCCCCGACCACCACATGCATAGCCTTCTCTATTGCTAGCACCACTTACCTTTATTACCAAGGATGAACCTACATTGACACATTATAATCATCCAGAATCTGTAGTTTTATCTTAGGGTCTACTCTTGGTATTGTACATTCAGTGGTTTTGGTCAAATGTATAATGACATATATTTATCATTATACTATCATTGAAAGTGTTTTCACTGTCTGAAAATCCTGTGTGTCCTGATTTTGTATCTTTCCCCCACTCCTCACCCCTGGAAACCACTGATCGTTTTATTGTCATCATAGCTTTGTCTTTTCCAGAATGTAATATAGTTGGAATTGTACAGTAGATAGCCTTCTCAGATTGGTTATGTGGTAATTCTGTGTTTAATTTTTTAAATTTTTGATTCAGTATTTATTTTTTAATATTTTTAGTTTTTCATACTGTTTTTCACAGTGGCTGCATCAATTTGCATTCCTCTCAGTAGTGCACAAAGTTTTCTTTTTCTCCACATTTTGGACAATACTTGTTATTTCTTGTGTTTTTTATTTAAGTCATTCTGGCAGGTATAAGGTGATATCTCATTGTAGTTTTGATTTGCATTTCCCTGATAATTACTGATGTTGAACATCTTTTCATGTGTCTCTTGGCCATTTGTATGTCTTCTTTGGACAAAGATCTATTCAGGTAATCTAATCAGATTATTTGTTTTTTGGTGTTGGGTTGTCTAAGTTCTTTATATATTTTACATATTAACACCTTATCAAATATATCATTTGAAAATATCTTTTCCCATTTTGACCTGATATTATATATAGAAAACCCTAAAATTCCAGCCAAAGATTCCACCAAAAGACTACTAGATTCAATAAATAAATTCAGTTAAGTCTCAAGATACAAAATTGATTTATAGAAATGTATTGCATTTCTATACACTAATAATAAAGTAGCAGAAAGAAAAGTTGAGAAAAGAATCTCATTTATAATTGTACCAAAAATATAAAATACCTAGGAATAAACTTAACCAAGGAGGTAAAAGATCTGTACTTTGATAACTATAAAATACTGATGGAAGAAATTGAAGATGACACAAGCAAATGGAAAGACATTCCAACCAATATTGTTAAAATGTCCTAACTACCCAAAGCAATCTACAGATTTGATGCAATCACCACCAAAATACCAATATTTTTTCATAGAACTAGAACAAATAATCCTAAAATTTGTATGGAAACTATAGTAATCAAAACAGTATGGTACAAAAATAGATACACAGATCACTAGAACAAAATAAAGAGTCCAAAAATAAACTCCTACTTATATGGTCAATTAATCTACGATAGAGGAGACAATAATATACAATGGGGAAAAGACAATCTCTGCAAACAGTGGTGCTGAGAAAAATGGACAGCTGCAAGCAAAAGAATGAAACTGGTCCATTTTCTTACAACATAGACAAAAATAAACTCAAAATGGATCAAAGACCTAAATGTAAGACCTGAAACTATAAAACTCCTAGAAGAAAAGATAGACCATAATCTGTTTGACAACAACCGGAGAAAATTTTTTAGATTCATCTCCTCAGTAAGTGAAACAAAAGCAAAATTAAATGATTGACGCTACACAAAAATAAAAAAGCTTCTGCACAGCAAAGGAAGCCATCAACAAAACAAAAAGGCAGCCTACTGAATGGGAAAAGATATTTACAAATCATGTTTTTTTTTCTTTATTAAATTTGCAATGCCACTATAATGCTTCTGAATTAGAATGATGTTTATCATTCTCTAAAGGTATATTTCCTCTGTGTTTTGTGGAAACCCAGTATTAACATGTAAAACACATTCTTTTGATTGCTGTACAGAAACCATATTTATTTTTAATATGCAGTACCACCTTACGTTTCCTGGATGCAATTAGGACAGAATGTATGAAAAATGTCAACAAGAATAACAGCTGAGGGTTTGACACTAAACATGTGCTATTGCCATTTTAGGGACAAATCTAAATTAAAAATTCTAGTTAGATAGA
This sequence comes from Lontra canadensis, assembly GCF_010015895.1. Taxonomy (NCBI): domain Eukaryota; kingdom Metazoa; phylum Chordata; class Mammalia; order Carnivora; family Mustelidae; genus Lontra; species Lontra canadensis. The sequence goes on from NW_022631034.1 coordinate 3,231,189, forward strand.
GGTCAGCTTTCCTAAGCAAATGAATTAATAAAGAAGCACTATTTTCTTCCACAATATTGATACTATGGCCAAGATATAGTATATAGTAAGATATAGTATATAGTAAGACATATTTGCTTTGATTTGACATATATCTAATACATATATATTAAACATTTCTTAAGTACGATGTATATGAAAGAAGAAAATTACAAAGTTCGAGTATCCCAAAGCATTAGCTGTAAGTTAGAGATGGTTTTAGGTCGTATGTTGAAATGGTATTAAGTGACAATGCATCATACAATGGGCAAGTTCTTTTCCCTTCTCTTTCTCATGTCTTGTGGTTATTATCAAAGAGAATGTTTCAGTTTGGTTCCCTTCTATCTTCACTTCCTCTATAGTACTGACAAACCTCTTACTTTCTCTCTCTCTCTCTGTATATATATACTTCCATATATATGTATATACTTTTATATATAGTATATATGTATACATGTGTATACTTTTTTAATGAATGGAGGCACCATTAGTCTGGAGCTTGAAGCAGACAATAATATCACTACAATTTAATAATATGATTTTTATTTTTGTCATTTTTATTTTGGACTTTCTAATTTGAATAAGAGATAGATTTTTCTTTAAGATAAATTGATTAAAGCTAAAAAGCAAAAACTCTTTAAGTTAAAGAAACATTACCAATACAGGTGATGCACCAATGTGGTAAAATTTGTGGATTGTCACATAAATGGGTAAAGTTGGCAAGTACTGGACATTTGTATTCTTTGCCCTGGAAGATAACAATTTGAGTTATTTTGCATGGGACGCATTTTCTGAATATTCCTTTCCTTATACCTCTATTTAAGTACTGTACTACACTACTAGTTATATAGGGACAGAGATTATCACTATCCTGGAAGCATGCATTATTTTAAGGTTTATATGAAAAGACAAAATTAGGAGGAAGAAAATTGAGAACTTGGCTTTTACTCTAATGCATTTTTTAAAAAACCAAATGTGAGCTGAATATACCCCATGGCCTTGTTCTATGATACACTACACTATGGTTGTGCATCTTAAAACTGTGTGTTTTGCTCCTTTTTTGGTGAAAAATCACTAAGTTACTTTGGGTACTTTCAGAGGATAGATAAGGCAACTTTGGATGATACAAGTTATATGTACAGATATATATTATTTCAGGTTATGAATGTAGTTCTGAATCAGAAACTGGCCAAAAAAAAAAATCAAGCACTTAACAAATCAGGCCTCCATAAATACTTAACTGATTGTTTTTTTGCTCTCTATAAGGTAAGAGAACAATGGCTTTTTGTTTTTATTATTAAGAGAATGAATGACCTGCTATGCAAATATAAGACATTATTATAACTATGTATTACAAGCTTTCCTTTTGTGATGTTGATCACTGTTCTTTCCCCTGCTCCTTAGCCCATAATTTCTCATATTTATTCTCCTACATTTATGCTTTCTGTCTTCTGGTGGATGCAGGAGCTTGACAAGCTGCCAGGAGGACATTGGTGTTTGCCAGGGAGCCCTGTCCCAGCGCCTCATTTGCTCTATCTTCCCCTTAAGGACCCTGTCCTGGATATACTGCCTTGGGCTTGGCCTTGTCAACATTAGTTGTTCTATTCTCATGAAATAAGGGAAATGAAAGTTTGAAAAGAAGAGTCAAGATCTCAGAGGTATATGGAAAACACTTCTCCCTTGTCCTGGATGCTGGTGGCATATGAATGAAATTTGGGAGTAGGTGTCATTTAGAAATATCTCTTTCAAATTTCATGATCCAACTCAAATATCATGTTTCCTTTGAAGCCTTTTCTGATCCTCCTGGACAGATTAATAGGTCCCTAGAACTTGGGTTTTCATTACACTTTGATTAAACATCTGTTGTGGCACATACTACATTGTACCAATTTTATGTTTTGGCTTTTGTATCTGATTTTTTGCAATTGATCTCCTGGAGAAAAGAAATCTATTTTATTTCTATTACCTCAGCACCCTACTTAGTGTCTGCTACATAATAAACCCTCACATATTGGGGATGAATAAAAGTTTGGGAAAGAAGGAAGAATAGATGAAAAAGAGAGGGATAGAGAATGGGGAAGGGGAAGAGTGAATTTTTTTATCCTTTGGAGTGGATGATTTTGTTTTTATCCTCGCTGAGTACAGATTTGTAATTTAAGCAAATTAATTTTAACTTAATTTAGGCTAGATTCTAGCCTAAGAATATGTAACAAGGATATATTACTTTTCTAGGTGGCAAGATAACTGTTATAACTGTTGGTCAAAAGATATAAAATGCTCCTGCATTAGAATCCATTTTGACTACAGGTTTTCCTTTGGTTTTAAAAATAATTTTTGTTCTGAAGTAAGTGCTATGCTTGTGATATGCTAAACATATATAAATGGTAATCTGAAAGTGTTTTAATCAGTTTTTCTTCGCCTGTGGGATTATTTTTGTTTTCTAACTCCAAAATGCCAAAGGAGGGAAAGAAAAAAAAACTAGTGCATTTTGAAAAACTCTAGACAATTTTGCCTTTTGATTTGAAATCTGGGCACTCATCTTATTCTCAAACTGCAGTTGGAATCAAGCAAATCATTAAGCAGCTCTAAGAGGAAATCCTATGTGAATTTAAATAGCTTATATTTTTATTTCACTTTTCCCAATTTTAAGCCACTGTACCACACATAAAAAGGCATTTCCAGGTCAAGTATTTCCCTACCAAATTTCTTGCTAGAGTTTCTACTGAGAGAAAAACTTAGCATTTGCCCTCTCTCCTCAGGTGGGTGGTTTTTAAACTGAATGTGATTATGAAAGAAAAAAAGAAAGAAGAAAAAGAGAGGCAGGGAGAGAGGAAGGAAATATGTTTCACAGCAGAAAACAGGAAATGTTTTAGAAATAAGACTCCAACTCTGGGAGAAGAATAATCAAAATGGAGAAACCTTATACAAACATATAAATCTAAGCAGAATATTTGTTTTCTGCTATGCTCTAAGAACCTTTAAGGAGTGGCCCTATTCATTTTTTTTCTTATTGTACAATATTCACCATCTTCTCTATCCATTGCATTTGATGTTTAAAAGTTGCTTATTTTCCCTCTTAAGATTTTAATACAATCTCATTAAAGCTGCTTTATCAACACCAAATGATGGTCTTCATAAGAGAGCTTGTCTTGTACAAACACTGATATTTCATTGGGGTCAAGAACCATGTATTTTTCATCTTTTTATTTAGGACTTAGTAAGGTAGTAGACACATAATAAAGTATCCAGTGAAAACTGTAAAATGATTGAATGTTCTATGAACAACAAAGATCAAATTTAAAATAAAACATCAGTGTTAAGTATTTAATTTTAGTTGAAAATCATAAATGTTTACCTTGTGCCTGCCATGATTTACACACTGAATCCAATATTATAAATTTTGTAAAATTAGTCACTTTCTGGTCTTCAAGAACATTTTTAATGTCAGCCACATATTCTATCTTGGTGTTTTTAAGTAATCAACATCAGTTTTGCTTAATTGATATTATTGTAATATTATGTATGAATTAATAAGAATGCTGCAATTAATCTCAGTAACTGGTTTTCTGACTTTTTGTCCAGTTTGCAGGGACTCATAGAGGAAAAAAAAATCTTCATATGTAAAACTTTGTTGTTGTTTTTAAAGATTTATTTGCTTTATTTTGAGAAAGGGATGGTAGTGGGAGAGGGAAAGAGAATCCTCAGGCAGATTCCCCACTGAGCGTGGAGACCTATGCTGGGCTCATCCCAGGACCCTGAAATCATAACCTGGTAGTTGAAGGGACTGAGCCACCCAGGTGCCCCATGGGTAAAACTTTGTATCAGGACAATATAATATCCCTCACTGATACTAGCATATGGAGCTTGAAATAATTTTATTTTAGTTTGGAAATGGTTAATTTTTTAGGCTCTGAGTATTAAGGAACCAGAGGTCAAGGTGTCTAATTAGGACAATGAGAGAAATTGAAAGTAACATTCAGGGCTTTATTCACTTGCTGTGACAGATCAAGTAAGAGGCAAAAAGTAGCAATGCTCTTTAGTATTCCATTTCTTTCCATGGATCAGCAGCAGACAAGAGTCAGTTGGATTAGGACAAATAGAAGAAATCATTTTACTGTCAAGAAGTCCTGAATAAAAGGTCTCTGACTTTTTATAGGCCTCTGTGTGTACACATGTGTCTGATGAATAGGAGTAGAAATGTGCTGAGTGAAAATGGAGAGAAGTACCTTAGCCAAAGGACTCAGTAAGGAGGTTTTTGAATGAAAGTGACTAGGTTAGGAATGCAAATATGAGTATGAGTATGTCTGGCTGTCCCAAGAATAGGGGATTGAGTCCTTGGCTGCCGTTCCTTCCAGAAAACTGCAGTGTACTGGCTGGGCACCACCTCTGATGTGGGGAGGGCAGATTTCCTCAATGAGACTTGAGAGACAAAGCTTTGTTATCACACATAGGATTTTGTCCCAGGGCCAGATACCTCACTGACTCACTATCTTCCCTCAGCTTTTCAGCATGGGGATTATGCTGGGCAACTGCATTCACTCCCTCTGTGAGTGTCTGTCTGCCTTGAACTCTACAACATTTGGCTCAAAAGTATCATTCCTTTCAATGCACTTACTATCTTTTAGACACTTGATCTCATGGTCAATTACCCTGTGCCTCTGTTAACTTTAATTTCCATGTCTAATCAGTCATGTGCCATAAATAAAAGAATAAAGTATTGTGCCTGAGTTTACACAGTACTGTTTAACATCAAAATATCCTCACTTGTCATTTCTTGCCTTTCTTCCTCTCATGAACAAGATATTGATACTGATATTTTAGAATATTATTCTCTTAAATTATTAAATAGTCCTGTTAAGCTAACTGGTGCTCTTTTTTTCTTGCCAACTCAGTTACCTGAATTCTATTACTTCAGTTGCTGACATCCTGTCTTGCTCTGACCCACACATTTCGTGGCATTCCAGTATCAAGCCCTACATTATCCTCACGTTTAGTTTTCTGTCCTCCATTCCTGCTTCTGGGCTACAGTCTTTGCTGGAACTATCAAGCTTGGCTTACTATAAGTTTGTGCTGTCCAACCATAACTTGGATGTGGATATTTACTTGGCAACCCTCTTATTCATTCCTCATGGATTTCTGGCTTCAGTAGAAGACCCAGGCTTTAGCCTTCCACTACTTATCTTTTCCCACCTCTCCTTATAGCTGGCAATGTTCTCTATCTCCTTAATGAGATGTGAGCTCTCCAGCTACCTTCTTAGTACTCTTGTGTATCTTTTCCCTGTAAGAGAAAAAGTGATGTCTTTTTTTTTTTTCTTTAAAGTAACACGACAGTGTCTGTGATAATGTACTATAGTGTAACTGTAAAGAGCATGGGCTTTTTAGAGGAAAAAAATAGGAATTCAGTTACTATATTCATGTCTAGATTAAGATCTAATATGATGTAATAACAGGATCTGTATTTACACTCAAATCTGAAACAGTCCAGAAAAAAAGGAAAAAGGAGACAAATACATGGTACAATTGTTTTCGAGACACCGGAATTAGGTTACAAAAGATGACCTATAAAAAACAAGAAACAAGGGGCGCCTGGGTGGCTCAGTGGGTTAAGCCTCTGCCTTCGGCTCAGGTCATGATCTCGGGGTCCTGGGATCGAGCCCCGCATCGGGCTCTCTGCTCTGCAAAGAGCCTGCTTCCTCCTCTCTCTGTCTCTGCCTGCCTCTCTGCCTGCTTGTGATCTCTGCCTGTCAAATAAATAAATAAAAATCTTAAAAAAAAAAAAAAAAAAAAACAAGAAACAAGTATGATAAGCCCTACAATTTTCTGAGCCTAGTGCCTTGATAGATTCCAGGTTACAGCTCAGGGAGGAGGAATTCAAGCGAAAATCACCTAACTCTCTGAGTTGAGAAAATTAGTAAGAAGTTCAAAAAAACTAATATGGCTTGACAGAGTACCAGAAAGCTGCATAAAACAAAACAAAACAAACAAACAAAAACACAAAAAAAATAACCACCCTGAGATTTATCAAAAAACTTCTGCCAGGTACTCAGCTATGTAGTGATCAGTGTATTCCTGTGAATAAGCTACTTGAGGCTGGAGCAAATAGGAAATACTGCCTCTCTACTCATACAGGCTGGGACCAGTGCTTTCTCCCACCAGCCTAAATGGAAAATTCATTTATAGAGCATTGCATAGAAGAATCACAAAGATCTTCTTCAAATGTGGGGACAATAATTAACTCTAGTTTGAACACTGTTCAGGACTCACATATGGAATATAAAAGTAAGACTGAAAAGAAATTACATCTCACAATAAAGCTCAAGGATGTTTATAGGAGTATCAAGATATCCTGCATCCAAAAAGGTGAAATTCACATGTATGGCACCCAATTAAATACTATCTAGTATGCAAGAAATCAGGTAACATGCCCCACAGTGAGAATAATCAAAATTGAAATGGAGCCAGAATAGACACAGATGTTAGAATTAGTAGACAATGACATTAAAATAATAATTATAGTCTATGTGTTCAAAAATTAGGTAGAAACATGGAATATATAAAAAAGAACAAAGTTAAAAGCATGGCAAAATAAATGAAAAGAACATCATTGAGTGCTAGGACAACTTCAAGAAGCCCGTACTTAAATATTATAAAACCAGAGTCCCTAAAGTGAGGGATAGGGAAGTGAGCCTACAGGTCTAAGCTCAATGAATTCTAAAAACAAGAACCATGTGGAGAAGTAAACTAAAGCACACCATACCATATGGAAAAGTAAACTAAAACACATCAGGATCAAATTCCTCAAAACTTACAATAAAGAGAAAATTGTAAAATCAGCCAGAGGGAAAAAAAGACACATGTTATAGAAAGAAACAAACTTAAAGATGACAGCAGAATTCTCCTTGAAAATAATGCAAACAAGAAGGAAATATAGCAACAGTTTCAAAGCATAGAAAGAATAATACTAGTCAATCTAGAATTCAATACCTTGCTAAAATACATTAAAAAGTAATCAAAAAGCAAAAGGTGAAAGAATTCATTACCAGGTGATTCACACTACAAGAAATATTAAAAGAAGTTCTTTGGGTAGAACAAAATGATACAATAGAAATCTAGTTCTCCATAAATGAATGAAGAGCATTGGGAATAATAGCCATGTGCATAAATGTATAACTGTTTTCTTATAGTCTTTTTATAGATATTAATCACTGAAACAATGCACTGTGTATTATATAATATATATGTAACTAAAATGTATGGCAATGATATCATTAAGGCCAGAAAGAGAGAAACAAAATTATACTACTCTTAGATTCTTATGTTATGCAGTAAGTAGTATAATATCATTTAAAGATGCATTATAAAAAGTTAAAGATGTATACAATAAACTTTAATTCAACCACTGAAATTTAAAAATGTTATAGTTAATAAGATGATAAGATAAATAAAAGGGAATAAAAAATACTTAGTGACTTCAGAAGTTAATAAAAAAAGAGAAAAAGGGAACAACGAGAGATGAGACAAATAGAAAACAAATAGCAAGATGATGAATTTAATTATATCAATAATTACATTGCATATTAATGATCTAAATACCCCAGTTTGAAGATAGAGACTGTTGTATTTGGTTAAAAAAAAAGAAAGAAAGAAAATGCCAGATACAAGTTTATGCTATCTCATAGAAACTAGCTTAAAATTAAAACATACCACAAATAAAGCTCTAGGACAGATGATCTCACTGGTAAATTTTAACAAATATTTAAGGAAAAAAATAATATCAATTTAACACAAACTTCTGGGAATTTTAAAAGGAAGAAATACTTTCAGATTCATTGAATAAATAAGGCCAGTACCACTGATAGATATTATCATTGTCATATATATGTGAGGTTTATCAAATCTATCTAGAATGATTTGGAAAGCTTAAATTTTCTTCCAGTAAAAGCTTATTGAATTTACATTTGTTTCAATTGACAATAAAACACCTTCAAATAATGCCTAATGTATAAGCAATAGATTTTAACCAAGAAAATGTCAGCAAAGGGACAAATATTAAAATGCCTTGTGAACAGAATGTCAGCTATGAATCCATTAAATACCTATAAAATAATTCTAAGATCTTTATTTACTTATCATTTACTGAGAAGCCTTTTAAAGGTTATTGTAAAGATGAAGTAATTTTTCTTGATAAAAGTTTTGTATATCATTTCTTTAGAGCAAGTTGCTCCAATTATCATTTAGCTAATGAACTCTTCAAATTTCATTTGCATAATTGGTTCCAATTTTGACAAGGAGAATGTATCCTGCTGTGATAAAAGCATCATCGGACTCACCAATCGAGGGATGATTGTTTGGTTTGAAATCAGCATGGACACATCATTGAACAGACAAGCAGAAACACTGGCTTGTCATTCTGAGTTTCTAAAGGTCTAGTTTGCTTTCTGCTTACAGAGCCTGGAACTCAAAACTTAAGAAACTATATTCAGTGTTAAGATTACAACTAGCAATGGAGCTTTCGCCTGAATGATATCTTCAGATGAATTGAACATTCTCATGTACCTTCATTGCTTGGGGGAATAAAGCCGTGGTCTTGTGAAGCAGATTACTAGGCAAAATTAATCTAAAACCAATCACTCTCAAAAAAACAAAAACAAAATAAAACTGATCATTCTCTCAGGCCTGGAGTGTACTTAATAATTAGCACAGACCCCTACATTACAACTGTGGTGAGTCAGAATGATTATACAGGAATGAAAAATTGATTCAGACCAATTATTCATTTGTATCTTGATCTGTCCTGTGTATATACAGCAAAATTTATGTATTTGTTAAATTTATGCATTTTATAAAACTCATGTGTCCATGAAATATCACTGCATTTGATTATTATGACATGGACTCAGAGGATAAAGCCAAGTTAATATTTGTTTTTATTTTTAAAGATAATTTTTTTAAAGCTTTTTATTTATTTGACAGAGAGAGACATAGCAAGAGAAAGAACACAAGCAGGGGGAGTGGGAGAGGGAGAAACAGCCTTCCTGCTAAGCAGGGAGCCTGATGTGGGGCCCAAACCCAGGACCCTGGGATCATGCCCCGAGCCGAAGGCAGACACTTAACCACTGAGACACCCAGGTGCCCCAATATTTGTTTCTTTTTTTTTTTTTTAAAGATTTTATTTATTTATTTGACAGACAGAGATTACAAGTAGGCAGAGAAGCAGGCAGAGAGAGAGGAAGGGAAGGAGGCTCCCTGCTGAGCAGAGAGCCCCATGCGGCCTCGAGTCCAGGACCACGGGATCATGACCTGAGCCACAGGCAGAGGCTTTAACCCACTGAGCCACCCAGGCGCCCCCCAATATTTGTTTCTTATTAACATTATTAAACCCAGTTTCCTCCTGAAATTGCTATGTGGATTAAATGTGATGTGACAAAATCACTGATAACAATGTTTCCTATATATCACAATTAATCACATATTTCAGGAAAGTAGAGGTTCACTAATTAATTTTTTATTGATTTAGATAAGTTAACATAAAAGTTTTAACTCCTACTGGATTGAAACTAGCCATTATATTAAATTGAAGGAATTTGTGAAATAAAGAAAAAAATACATTTGAAAAAGAGTCTAGAACCTATTGGAAATCAGAGCTCTAATAGGGGAGTTTTGGGAATCTGACATTTATTAAATACTGACAATATGCTGGGTAGAGTGTGCAATACACATAATATGCTTTATTACATTTATCCCATAAGGGTTTACTGAGTGCCTACAAGGCTATACACATTATGTTCTGGCACAATGCTGGTTAAGAAGCCTGTGATAACAATGATGTTGTGTCCATTTTCCTCTCTTGCAAATAAACTGAACACTGGAGCTTTAAGTAACTTATGCAAGATTGTACAGCCCTGGGTTTTCAAAAATTGGACCTGAGATTATTTGATTCCAAAGCCCATGTTCTCAAACCCTGCACAGTGCTGTTTTCTACATTCATAGAAGGTTTCCTTATCAGACAGTGAAATTAGGGTAAAGAGTATGGTTTCTAGGAGGGAAAGAAAAAAAAGATTTGTGTTTAAATTCTGGTTATATGAATATTAACTTTGTAATCTTTGGCAAGTACAGCCTCATAGCCCTGTTTCTTGACTAGTATAATGAGAAAAAAACTCTCAACTTATCTGGCTTACAGTGATGATTATATGTGACAATGTAAAGGATGAGGTATATCATCTTGTACCAAAGGAAAAAGGAATTTGTTATATTATTTTAGATGATTTGTGCCTTCTTCGCTCTTTTCTCAACATCTAGCACAATGTCTTTTATGCTATAGACAGAAGAAATGCTTGTAGACTAAATAATGAATAAATGAGTGAAAGGATAAATATAAGGCATCTAAAAGGCCATGTACATCTCACAATAGTTTTCTCATTCAAATAGTCAAGATATGCTTCCACATTGTCAATGTTCTTGCTTGTATGTTTCTGAATGATCCCTGCTGTGAGATCATATTAATATTGCTTCACCTTGTATTTTTTAAAAGTATGCCATGCCAGAGCATATAGTAGGAGCTGAGTAAGTACAAATCACATCTAAACTAGTACAAGAGAGAATGATCCATTAATCTAGAGTAAAATAGTTTTATTACTGAGTCAAAATTATCAGAGATGTTTAAATGGGCTCTGATCTTAACTAGAACAAATAATCTTAAAATTTGTATGGAAGACCCCCCAAAATCAAAACAATCATGAAAAAGAAAAGCAAACCTAGAGACATCACAATTCCAGACTTCAAGTTATATTACAAAGCTGTAGTGATCAAAACAGTATGATACTGGCACAAAAATAGACATATAGGTCTATGGAACAGAATAGAAAACTCAGAAATGAACCCATGGTCAATTAATCTTCAACAAAGAAGGAAAGAATATACAATGGGAAAAAGACAATCTTTTCAACAAACTGTGTTGGGAAAACTGGATAGCAACATGCAAAAGAATGAAACTGGATCACTTTTTTATACCATACACTAAAATGAATTCAAAATGGATTAAAACCCTAAATGTGAGACTTGAGACCATGAAAATCCTAGAAGAGAATACAGGCAGTAATTTCTTTGACATCAGCTGTAGCAATTTTTTTCTAAACATGTCTCCTGAGGCAAGGGAAACAAAAGCAAAATTAAACTATTGGGACTACATCAAAATAAAAAGCTTCTACACAGTGAAGGAAACAATCAATAAAAGTAAAAGGCAACCTACAGAATGGGAGAAGTATCTGCAAATGACATATCTGATCAAGTGTTAGTATCCAAAATATTTTAAAAACTTCTAAGACAACACCCCAAAAATGAATAATACACATGGATAGACATAATTTTTTTCAAAGAAGGCATATTGATGGCCAACAGACACATGAAAAGATGTTCATCATTGCTGATTATGAGGGAGTACAAATCAAAATTACAATGAGGTATCAACTCAGACCTGTTGGAACGGCTAAAATCAACCCTTTTGCCCTGTGGGTGGGAAAGTGGCAAATGGCAAAATGATGTAGCCACTCTGGAAAACAGTATGGAGGTTTCACAAAAAGTCAAAAATAGAACAACCCTACAATCCAGCAATTGCCCCACTAGGTATTTACATACAAGATACATATTTACATACAAAAATACTAATTCTTAGGAATATACACATCCCAATGTTTATAGCAGCATTATGTACAATAGCAAAACTATGGAAACAATCCAAGTATCCATCAACTGATGAATGGGTAAAGAACATGTAGTGTGTACACACACACATAGGAATATTACTCTTCCATAAAAAAGACTGAAATTTGCCATTTACAATGATACAAATGAAGCTAGAGAGTATTATGCTAAGTGAAATAAGTCAGAGAAAGATAAATACGATATGATTTCACTCATATGTGGAATTTAAGAAACAAAACAAATGATCACAGGGAAGAAAAAGAGAGAGGCCAACCAAGAAACAGACCCTTATCTATGGAGAACAATCTGATAATTACCAGAAGGGAGGTGGGTGAAAGGATGGGTGAAATAGGTGATGGGATTAAGGAGGACACTTGTGATGATCACAGGATGTTGTATGGAAGTGCTGAATCACTATACTGTACACCTGAACTAATATAACAATGCAAGTTAACTAAGTGGAATTAAAATAATAACTTAAAAAAACAGGCTCTGATTTTATAAAATAATCCATACAAAAACATAATTAAATTTTTTTTTAGTTCTTCCCAACCTGATTTATAGATTGAATGTAATTCCAAACAAAATCTTAGCTCATATTTTGTGGATGTCAACAAATTGATTCTGAAGTTTATATGAAGAGACAAATCCAGAATAGTCATGTCAGTAGTGAAGCAGAAGAATAAAGTCAGAGGATTGACACTACTCTAAGACTTATAAAGCAGCAGTAATCAAGTCAGCGTGGTATTGATGAAAGAAGGGACAAATAGATCAATGGAACAGAATAGAGAGCCTAGAAATAGACCTATTAAATATAGTCAACTGATCTTTGACAAAGGAGCAAAAGCAATAGAATGGAACAAAAATAGTCTTTTCAACAAATGGTGCCAGAACTACAGGACTTTGCATGCAAAAAAAAATGAACCTAGACACAGACCTTACACCTTTCAAAAAGATAAACTCAAAATGGATCACAGACCTAAATATAAACTGTTGAACTATAGAACACCTAGAAGATAACAGAAAGGAAAACCTAAATGACCTTAGGTGTGATGATGCCTTTTTAGATGCAACACCAAAGATATGATACGTGAAAGAAATAATTGATAAGCTGTGCTCAAAAACTCCTGGGCTGTGAAACTTAAAAACTTCTGTGCTATGAAAGACACTGTCAAGGGAATGAGAAGACAAGCCACAGAGTGGGAGAAAATATTTATGTAAGACATACCCAATATAGGACTGTTATCTAAAATATACAAGGCATTCTTAAAATTCAACAATGAGAAAACAAGCAACCTGATTAAAAAATGGGCTGAAGATCTTAGAGACCCCTTACCAAAGAAAATATACAGATGGCAAATTAGCATATGAAAATATGCTCCACATTCATGTGTCATCAGGGAAATGCAAATTATAACAAGGAGATACCACTACAGACCCTATTGAAATGGGCAAAATCTGGAAAACTGATAACACCAAATGCTGATGAAGATGTGGAGCAACAGGAACAACTTCCACAGGAAGATGTAGAGCAACAGGAACTCATTGATTGCTGGTAGGCATACAAAATGGTATAGCCAATTTGGAAGACAGTTCAGCAGCTTCTTATAAAACCAAATATATTCTTTCCATAGGATGCAGCAATCATACTCCATGATATTTACCTTACCCAAAGGTAAGCTGAAAACTTACCTTCACATAAAAACCTACACATGGATGTTTGTAACAGCTTAATTTACAATTGCCAGAACTTGGAAGCAACCAAGATGCTCTTCTGTCGGAGAATAGACAAATACTCTATGCTACATTCAGGCAATAGAATATTATTTAGCACTAAAAGAAATGAGCTATCAATTCATGAAAACACATGGAGGAAACATAAGTGCATATTACTAAGTTAAAGAAGCCAATCTGAGAAGACTGCACACTATATGATCCAACTATGTGACATTCTGGAAAAGACAAAATTATGGAGATAGTAAAAAGATCAGTGGTTGCCAGAAGTTGAGGAGGAAGGGGGAAAATGAATAGGTAGATCACAGAGGATTTTTTAGGGCAGTGAAAAATACTCTGTATCATACCATCATAATGAAATACATGTCATTATACATTTGTCCAAAGCCATAGAGTATATAACAGCAAGAGAGAAAGGAAAGATAAACTACAGACTTTGGGATTATAATGTGTCAATAAACAATAGGTTTAATGAACAATAAGTTTTGATGAATCTCAAAGTTTCATCATTTGTGCAAATTTACCACTCTGGTGAGGGATGTTGATAATTGGGGGAAGCTATGCATATGTGAGGACAGGGGTTATATAAGGAATTTCTGTATTTACCCCTCAATATTGCTGCTTTAAACTGCTAAACTAAAACTGTTTTAAAAAGTAGTGTTAATTTTCTTTTTTTTTAATTAAAAAAAATTCCAACCTATAAAAATGCTTGAAACTGTTCCTAGAATATTTTATCTAGCCCAAACATAAAACAGGAATTTGCAGTGTAGCCAGGTATGATAAAAAAAGAAGTATTCAGATAAACACAGAATTATTTTTAATACTTAGGCATAAAATTATGCATGGAGAAATTGAAATTGAAAAATGCTATTATTTTAGGAATTGGGTATTGAAATTCTACTGACATACTTGTCAGTAGACAAAATATTTGTATATTACCTTTTCTACAAAACATAAGAATAAAGTGAGACTAATTTTACTTGATAGCCTATGGAACTTATAGTGTTATTTTATAATATTGACATATTATGCATGGGTTTTTCAACCAAAAAAAAAGTTTGAAATACCTAATTTACATTTTATTGATCTTTTTGCAAAGTTTGACAAACAATAGCAGATTAGATTTTGGTGCAAAATATTCACTTTCTCCTCTCTATGATATATATGTGTACTGATCTTTTATTTTGGGCTCTGTCATTTGGCTTTCTTTGGCCAATAAAATTTTGATAGAAGCAATGATATATCAGTTTTACACCTATGGATTAAGACTATGATTACCAGATGTAGCAAATAAAACTATAAGATAGATATTCAGTTAAATTTGAAATTCAGATAAACTGTATCTTCATATAAATATGTCCCAAATACATTATGATACTTACATAAAATGTTCCAAATAGTTTCTCTTGCTAAAAACTATTTGTTGTTTATCTGAATTTCAAACTTAACTAGATACCCTATATTTTATCTGGCAACTCTACTTAAGGGCCATTGAATATTTTTGCTTGTCTTTTTGCCAGTGCTTGAGAATAATATGTCCTGGGAGCCAACTGGTTCCAGGAGATGGGGAGTTTATAGATCTGACTGAGAGTTGACCTGTAAATTAGAACTGTTCAGATGAAACTCATCTACATCAACTAATTTTCTACTCACTCATTCAAACTACAGATGTTAGCAAAAAAAAAAAAGGCTTATTTTTGTTCATCACTGAAATTTTTGTGTTTGCTGGGTACATAAGAATAGCAGACAGATGCATAGGTTTTCAGAAAATAAAGGGAGTAAAGAGCACATTGACATCATTATCAAAACACACAGAATCAGCTTCATTGGTGGCTTTTTTTACATTGATCAAAGCTTTTATAGATATACCTGATAGTAGATATTTTACTTTTAATTTATACCCAGATAAAATTTGTTCATTCAGTAACACAGAACAGTGTACAATCTCTGTGACCATTACAAATTATCACTGATTGATTACTGCACCTGAATCTTTTTCCAGATCATAGGTTTTTCTTGTTTTTACCTGTTTTCTATCATACATTCATTCATTTATCACCTTATTCAGTGAATATTCACTTAGTGCCTTGTTAGTTATTTGTTACTGCCTAACAAATTATTTGAAAATGTAGTGGCTTAAAACAGCATCTTTTATCTCACAGTTTCCATGGGTCAGTCATCTGGGAATGGCTTAACAGACTCCTTTGCTTTAGGATCTCTCATGGGCTATAATCAAAGTGTTGACTAAAGTATTTTTATGAAAATATTCAGCTAGGGAAGGATTCTGCTTCTAAGGTTATTCACATAGCTGATGGCAGAATGCAGTTCCTCATGCGCTGTTGAACTGAGAGCCTCACATTCTCAGTGGCTATTTGACAGAGGCCTACCTGAGTTCCTTGCTACATAGGAGTATCCAGCATGACAGTTTGCTTTTTCAAGATGTGTAAACCAAGAAAACAATGAGGAAAGAGAGGACTGGCCAGATGGAAATCAAAATGTTTTATACCCTGACAACAGAAGTACCATTATATCACTTTTGCCATATTCTATTCATTAGAAGCAAGTGGCTAGGTCCAGTCACCACCCAAGGAGAGGGTATTACACAAGTGTGTGACTAGTGGGAAGTAGTGGACATTGGGAGATGTGGTAGGCTAGAAAATCCTCCCTGAAAGATATCCATATCCTAATCCCTAGAACCTGTAAATGTTACCTAATAGGGCAAAATTAGAGTCTGCGGTTGTGATTAAGTTACAGATTTTGAGAGGGAGAGATTGTCCATCTCTGGGTGGATAACCTGGGGTAAACCCTAAAAACAATACATACATCCTTATAAAAGGGAGCCAAAGAGATTTTACATACAGATAGGAAAAGGAGAGATGAAGGTGGGACAGAGGGAGATTTGAAGATGTTGGCCTTGAGGATTGGGGTGATGTGACCACAAGCCAAGGAATGTCAACAACCAATAAGAAGGTGAAGGGGCAAGGAATGCATTCTCCCCTAGAGCCTCAAGAGGAGTACAACATTGCTGGCACTTTGATTTTGGCCCACTGATACTGATTCTGGACTTCTGGCCTCCAGACTATGAAATAATAAATTTCTTTTGTTTTAAGACACACAAAGTCATACTTAAACTGCCTAAACAAAAAACATGTGTATTAATTTACATAACTGAAACTCCCAAATTGAGTTAGTTTCAATTACTATCTCCAGTTGGGACTCAAATAATGTCATGTATCTTTCTTCATTATTACTTTCATACTTAAGCAGAATAAGAATTGTTGCCAAAATGTGATAAGATAATTAACAGTAGTAACTCATGACTTGCATACTATTCTGTCATAAACCTAAGCAGAAAGAGTAAATCTTTCTTCTCAATAGACCCCCATAAGCCCCAAGAGCATTTCTCATTGGCTGTGATTGGTCATATGTTATCTGTGAAACCAATCTTTGTGTTTAGAGGTATGTAATGGTCTTATTTTCCTAGCTGGCTCCTATGTCCCCCTTAGGGTGAAATTAGCTTCAACAGAATCATATATGAAGAGGAGAAGAGTGATTTCTTAACAAAAATTAGAAACTTATTGGAAGGAAGATGAGTAGGTCCTGAATAGGTGAAAAAGAAAAAAAAATAGAAAAAAAGGAATTTGTAATTTATTCAGTACCAGTGAGAAGAAGAGATTAAAAAAAAAATCAGTCTTTGTGTTTCAAGGAATTTAGAGTCTCATGTTGGGTGCAAAACAATGAAGATATAATTATAATGTGTCTCAAGTAACACTTTCTCAGAAACCAAGACTAAACAATATCATAGATATAGATAGATAATAGAGAGATTTTTTTCTTTTACTTTAAGCAAGTACCTCATTGATCTTCTTGATACTCCCTGGAAACATCATGCTATTATATATCGCAGGACCCTTGGGAAGTAGAATAATGTTTTATTTAAAAGCATGAGAGATGGGAGAGAGATTGGCTAAATGGGTGATGGACATTAAGGGGGACATTTGTTGGTGATGAGTACTGGGTGTTATATGTAAGTGATGAATCACTAAATTCTCCTGAAACTAGTATTACACCAATGTTAACTAACTAGAATTTGGATTAAAAACTTATAACAAACAAATAAAAGCCTGTGTCATGGTGTTGTACTCTCTTGGTTTAAATAATGGCACTACCATTTGTTAGTTCTCAGAACTTTGGTAAGTTGCTTTACCTGTCTGAGGTTTAGAATCTTATTTTTACAGTTGAAATCAGATTACCTAGTGTGTAAGATTTTTTTCTAAATCAGGATTTAATGAGCCAGCTCATTCTTAGAATTTCAGTATAATGTCCAGTTATTGCTCCACGAATATTATATGTCACTATCTCTCAGATTTGCTGGGCCTACCTAGAATACTTTTTCTCTGTTTTTTTCCCCCATGCCAATGAACTCCTTTATCTTAAAGGAGTAGATGAATTCTGCTCTTCTTGGAAATCTTGTCTCACAACTTTTCTTACACAGTATCTATAGCAATCCATGGTAACATATTCCCTTGGTCTTACCTCTATTATCACACTCATCACACAATCTTGTGAACATATGCTTTTTCTTTTTTTTCTCTTGCTAAATGTTCAGAGTTCTGCTTGATATATAGTGGATCCTCATAGGTACTTATTGAAAATACCATGAAATCTCATCTTAAGGAAGGGCCTTGTGAGCAAAAGTTTTGCTCACATTGCAAATACTTGAAAATAGGAACATCTTTATTCTTTTTTGACTGTCCTAGAAGTTCACATAATGTTCTCCACAATCTAATTAATCCATATATTTCTATAATCTATGACAGAGCATTGTCAGTATATCAGACTATTAGTAAGAAATATTATTTGTAAAGTACATGAAGTGTTTTAGTATATGATTAAAGTTGTTATTTTTACTCTTGTTCAAATTCTTCTCAAAAGACATCTTTGCCTTTGAAGAAAACATCAAGTCACTTGAATATTTACTCTCATGATCTATGTTTAATTATTCTTTGTAATTTAGATTGATAGCTAAATTGGTAAGAGGGTATGAGAGAAAGTGAGAGAGGTTGAGAATGAATGAGAATCTGAAAAGAAATGAAAAGTCTTGGAGTTGCCTCATATTTGGTTCTTTTCAGAAATTTGTTTGAAAGGTCACGTCCAGGGTTACTCAGTCTGTGGATTTACCCAACAAAACACTGTTACTGAAGAAAAATTATCATTTGGATTCACTCCTAGTAGGGGTAGTAAAACAGTATTTGTTGAATTAAACTGAACTGAGTTGAAAATCCTCCTTTAACAATTTTATCCAGAGATCAGGCTTTTTCTCAGATCTAAGAGGTCTAAGTTTGAAAAGCCTAATGAATAGAAATCGTTGTATTTCCAAATGCCTTCTCTATCTTTCCCTTCTGTGTCCACCTTTCAACCACTCTTATAAACACTTGTCTAATTTTCTTTATTAACAATTTCCCAAGTAGCAGTATAAGCAAATGGGGCCAACTCACAGATGGAAAGTTAGAACTTGGGCCAGGCAGCTAACATATTCATCCACTGCTTTCCAGAGTTAGTCAAGTGTGTCCAGCTGGTTTAGCATAATAGGAGGCTTATTAATACAACATAGCATTATAATCACTGAATTGAGACTAAATTTTCTTTCAACAGAATTGAAACTACACAGTCACAGTAAGTGTTCCATAGACTCTGGGGAGATGCACAAACTGTTTTAAACTTAGGATTCCTCAATATTTAGCAGAACAATTTTCTTCGGGGTAAGCAAAATGTATAGTTGCATCTTTTATCTCATTTCCCTTGAAGATGTTTCAATTGATAGTAAAAAAATAACCACAAAGGGTAGATTGTTAATGCACTTGTAAACAGACAATGTACAATGTTCCAATCTAAATTTTTTGCAAGTGACTTGAATTCTGAGATGCCAAAGGTAGAAAGCCTAGGATGCAATATTCGTAAGTGGTATTAAAACAAAACAAAACAAAAAAAACAAACAAACTCATTAAAATAATGGCTCACCAACTTGCCAATTATTTTATAGGGAATATATTAGTATTATTGTCTAATTATGAAAAGAACTCTCTTTCACATTGTCCTTACCAGCAGCATGCTCAGTGAAGTGGAGAAGTGAGTCAATTCTAAAGCTAAATTGAACAAGTAAGCAGTTATTCCTAAATAACCTAAAGAGTCCAGAAATTAATTTATGTGGGCAATTTTTTAAAAAAATTTTAATTCATCTCTCTGCCTTTGGCTTCCAACATTTTAATCTTCAATAATCTTAACTTTTTAAATAATTTATTTAAAGTATGAAAACCTAGAAATGATCTTAGGATGATGAGTTTAACAATTATTATATTATTGTTGATGAGTATCAATCAATCTGTAAAAAAGGTGCCATATTGGAAAGAGCACAGTCTTGAGGGGCCACAGGGTATACTTAAGAGATTGTCTCTAGGGCTTGGATATTACCTCTGCCAATTATTAGCTTAAGTTAGTTACTTAAATTCTATCTTAAACTCTAGAATAATTAGAATAGTACCTACATAATAGAATTCTTATAAGGATTATATGATACAATGCACTTAGAAGATTGGCATGTAATAACTCAATCAAGTTTAGACATTATTATTACTATAGTTATTTTATTAGTAGTGTTAATATTCAGATCCAGAAAAAATGTAATTACATTACAATTTTGTCCCTTAACTAAAATTTCACAGACTTGAGGAAGTTGTTCATGTGCTTTTTTTAATTTCTTAGTGTATCATAAGAGGATCATATTGCCTACCTCATACATGTGCTCTGAGGTTTAAACAAGATATTCCTTGGCAACTTGTACTATCCTGTAAAGCATCAATATAATCAATATAGCATTTGATAACTGGTACATATTTTTATTATTGCCTATTCTTATATGCTAACCAATGTCCTAAAAACTGTCAGAAGTTCAAAAACTATATGTGCCAAAGCTTTCTCAACCTAATTGGAAAGTCAAAACATACAGAATGAACTAAGAAATAAACTATCTAAACACTCAAACATTTCTTTTTTTTTTTTAAGATATTTTTTATTTATTTGACAGAGATCACAAGTAGGCAGAGAAGCAGGCAGAGAGAGGAGGAAGCAGGCTCCCTGCTGAGCAGAGAACCTGATGCAGGGCTTGATCCCAGGACCCTGGGATCATGACCTGAGCTGAAGGCAGAGGCTTTAACCCACTGAGTCACCCAGGTGCCCCAGCACTCAAACATTTCTGATAACTCGCGTTTCAGTAAAGAAGTTAGACCTTCTCAATATATGATTATTTATATATTTCTTTAAAAAAAAATACATTATGGTACTAGTATATTATAAATATTATATAGTATATACAAGTAGACATTTTAGAATAAAGTAAATATTAAAATATAAAATCACTTTTACTCTTATTAAAATATTAATATTAATCTATAAATACATTAAATTTTGGGGAAAGCAATGTGATTGACTATGCCTGAGTTTTAAACTTGCTTTAACATTTTGTGACATAGCAATGTAAAGATCTAAGTCAGGTTTCATTTTTTTTTTAATTCCTGATTTTTATGACTGTCTCTGTTGAAAAAGACATAAGTATAAGTAGCACAAAACCACCATGAAGTATAATATTAAAAATATTACACAAGATTTTTATATTTATGCACCAATTGTGGAAAGTTTATGTTGAATTTCATCTTGTTAATGTTTTTCTTCCCTGACTCAATTGTTTTTCTTTTTAACCTAACTATACAATGTTGTACTTTTACATTTTTTTTTAAAGATTTTATTTATTTGACAGAGATCACAAGTAGGCAGAGAGGCAGGCAGAGAGAGAGAGGAAGGTAAGCAGGCTCCCTGCCGAGCAGAGAGCCCGATGCGGGGATCCATCCCAGGACCCTGAGATCACAACCCAAGCCGAAGGCAGAGGCTTTAACCCACTGAGCCACCCAGGTGCCCCTGTACTTTTAAATTTTATAAAAAAGGAGTTTCAAATCCCTTAAATGTCATTTGTGAAAACTTTAGGATAAAGTTAATAAATTATGTTGCTGAGGTTTTAGAGTCTGCAGAAATGCGTTTTTTTTATGGGTGATATGTAGCATTTTTGGCAGCAACACCAAAGAAGGTTGGAAATAATTCTAAGCATCTATTTTCCAAATACTCCCTTCATAGCAAGAAAGTCTTTCAAAAAGTAATTATTTTCTTGCTTATTGTTGAAATATTACTTTTACCTCAAAGAGATGAATTTGAAGAATTTATTAATTTACTTAAAGATCTGATAGGTAGCAACAAACTAACAGTTACCTGTCATACCAGAAAAAAATCAGCAAATTTGGAACATCTGTCTTCTGTAAAATAAAAATAAATAATTCATCTTTAGGGTCAACAACTCTTTTTAGTATAATGGCAAAAATTTTTATAGTCAATTCCCCCATTTATCATATAGTACTGTGAAGATTTTATTATTTTAAAATCTTTATTTTAAAAATACAATTAACCAGGGGTACCCAGGCATCCCTATTACATATGAAGCCTGGGTGGCTCAGTTGGTCAGGTGTCTGCCCTCTGCTCAGGTCATGATTCTAGGGTCCTGGGATTGAGCCCTGCTTAAGATTATGTTCTCGGTGGGGAAACTGCTTCTCTCTCTACCTGCCACTCTCCTGCTTCTGCTTTATTTCTCTCTCTGAGAAATAAATAAAATTTAAAAAAAAATTTTAAAGATTTATTTTTAATTAGAGAGAGAGCACACATGAATGGGAGAGGTAGAGGGAGAGAGAATCTCAAGCAAACTCCATGCTAGCATGGAGCCCAGTTCAGGGCTTGGTCCTACACCCCTGAGATCATGACCTGAGCCAAAACCAAGAGCCAGACACTCAACCAACTGTGGACCCAGGTGCCCCTTCCTCATATTTTTATTAAAAATAAATACCATACACTCTAACTGTATTTTCTTCCAGCACCCCAGTGGGTCATCTTGTACATTCCCGGGTTTGTGGCTCCCACTTTTGTGTCCTCTGCAAAAACTGAAAACTTGATATAATCTGTGTGAGAGAATAAGCAAAACTTGGAGTGGTAAAATAAAATGTTAGTCCTTTGGGTTTGGATAAGGGGAAACAACCTTTAGTGGACATCTCCTTTGTGACAAGTCTTTTGGTATACTCTTTTGCATTGATTCTTTTTTTTTTCCTTATGGTATAAAACAAGTAAACTAATAATCAGGGGTCTGTACCCATTTTGTTCAATAAAGTAGCTGCTAGCCACATATGACTATATAAATTTAAATCAATTAACATGAAAAAAATTGGGGTTTTTTTAGCTGCTCTAGCCACATGTCAGATCACATGATTAGTGGCAACCATATGGGACAGTGTAGATTATGGAATATTTCCATCATTTCAGAAAGTGGTATTAGATAGATCTAGTCTGTCTGGAATGAGGCACAAGCAGAGATTTTCTCTGTTGCCATTGGTACTATCTAAAATTCTAAGTAAATACTTTTAGTCTATAAGACCATAAAAGGTATAATTGTCCTTCCTCAATTAGTCAAATTAAATTAGAACTCCACACATAACAGCACTAGCTCGTATTAAGAACTTACTTTGTGCCAGACATTGTAGTAAGTGTTTCATAAGGATTATTTTATTTAATTCTCACAAGATGTCAATGAAATAGGTTCTTAAAGAAGTGAAGTAAGTAATCTGAAGCCATAGGGTTGATAAGTAGTATATCTGTGATGTGAATCTAAGCAGTCAGAAGTAGTGCTGTGCTTGTCTGGTGACTTCATATACTCTGTGGCAAGGACATAAGTGGTGTGAGCAGACTCAGCCACATGCCTTGAGTATAAAATTTAAGGGAGAATGTGCCATAAAAGCTCATTAATCAAGATAGATAATATCTTAATGTACAGTTTTGTAAAAAATAAAAAATATGGAAAAAATCCATGGTGAATACAGTATCAATTTTTTTTAATATTTTATTTATTTATTTGACAGGCAGAGATCACAAGTAGGCAGAGAGGCAGGCAGAGAGAGAGAGAGGAAGGGAAGCAGGCTCCTCGCTGAGCAGAGAGCCCCATGGGGGGCTCGATCCCAGGCCGCTGGGTCCATGACCTGAGCCGAAGGCAGAGGCTTTAACCCACTGAGCCACCCAGGCGCCCCACAGTATCAAATTTTTAAATAAAAACAGGATCACTAGTGCCTGTTTTTCCTTTTGCCTGAGGAGCCAATGTAGTTATTACGGCACTTTATTTAAAACTGCGATGTTGTGGGACACCTAGGTGGCTCAGTTGGTAAAACATCTGCTTTCAACTTAGGTCATGATCTTAGGGTCCTGGAATTGAGTCTGTGTTGGACTCCATGTTGAGTCAATGGGAAGTCTGCTTCTCCCTTTCTCTCTGTCCCTCTCCCCAGCTTGTTCTCTCTCTCATTATCTTAAAAAAAAAAAATCTTTAAAATTGTGGTGTTAGAATTTTTTTTTTATTAATTTGGTGTTCAAAATAGTCCCTTCTTAAACTCTTTGAATCACTTCTTCTGACCCTTGCTGGACCCATGATACAAGTAATTAATTAGAATCTCTGAAAGCATTAACCAGTAAGCTAAATTTTTTAAAAGCTTCTTAAATTTGGTAAATTTGGTAAAGATCCATGGTTCTTTCTCCTGCTTTGTTTACTGGTGGTGTATCCAGATAAATTAACTATGGGCACAATAATTTCTTTATACTAGCCTTTTGTAATAACATGATTTATCTTGCTGTCCATCTTGATTTTTAGGGAAAAATCTTTCTTCCCATGCCACCCTGAGTAACTATAATATGTGATACTAGTCCTTAGAATGAAGTTATTACATATAAATTTCTTAGATATAGAATTGTTGGGAACACATAGTAAACACCCAATAAAAGGTAGCAATATATTTTAGTTAATGGAATTTATTTTTCTTTGTTTTTGATGTTTTTTCTTGAGAGATGAGGAAGTTGGCATAGACTAATTAAGAACTGTTATATTGTGATGGAATTAATGTTACAGAAAAAAAGGGCAGCCATAGCAAGTGATGAATAATCAAAAATGATCTGTTCTGTAAGAGACTAGTACCTTCTCGAGTTGCATTCAACTACCAAGAAGACTACAGACCTCTTGCTAGCATCTGCTCAGTGTTATAGTCATAAGCTTTACACCTTACAGAACACCTTAGTTTCTGGAGGGCACTGTGGTACACAGAGGGAAAGAAAAAGAGAAAGGCATAGGTTTATGATACAGACAGAATTAGATGCAATCTTGGGCAAGATACTTACTCTCCCTGAAATTCAGTTTCCTTATAGAAAAAGGATATATTATTTGAGTGTGATTATATTTCATTGTGGCATAGGGTTTATATTTTCCTAACCTACATTTTGTAGAGCTTGGTTAGTTATATAAGTTTTAGATCTAAGACATAACTTTTGCTTGGTTATTGCTAACTACAAGACACTGTAGCTTCATCTAATGAGGATAGAATGATAATGAGAAAAAGAAAACTGAAGAGGACAATTTAATTTGAACTTCTCATAAGTATATTAATCCAGCCTCCATCCTAATATGTGAATAAATTGTATGAATAAAAGCGTAACTTATAGGGATGTATTAGTTTAATATCAGTCACCCTACCTTTTGTCATGCATTTGTTGAGAAATTTATAGCTATCATATAACAAACAGGATATCAAGTAATAATTCCTACACATTTGTGGAGTCTGGCTATATATATATATTTTTTTAATTTAATTTAATTTAAATTTTTTTCAGTGTTCCAAAATTCATTGTTTATGCACCATACCCAGTGCTCCATGTAATACGTACCCTGAGGGCACACATATATATATATATATATATTTTTTTTTAATTTTATATTTTATTTGAGAGAGAGAGAATACAAGTGGGGGGGAAGGGACAGAGGAAGATATAGACTCCCCACTGATCAGGAAGCCCAATATGGGGCTGGATCCCAGAACCTTGGGATCATGGCCAGAGCCAAAGGCAGACAATGACTGAGCCACCCAGGTACTCCAAGTCCAGCTTTATTTCTTATTTAATCCTTGGTCTTTCTGACTTATCCTAATCGAATACATTTAATGAAATCATTAAATAAATAAAAAACTATTCTCAGAGCACCTGGGTGGCTCAGTCAGTTAAGAATCTGCTTTGGCTCAGTCTGCATACTAGGTTGGAGATCCATGTCAGGCTCCCTGCTTAGTGGGGAGCCTGTTTCTTCCTCTGCCCCTTTACCTGTTCATTCTCTCTCTCTCTCTCAAATATCAAATATATAAATCTTGAAAAAAAGCTATTCTCAATTGTACATTATTCAGATACTTTATTTTGATGAATATAAGCAACTTAAGTGGCATGATTATATATAAGTTGAAGCTATAGAGAAAGGAACCACATTTTTAACTGACATGTAATGTAATTGTTGTATATAGTTCCATGAACAAAATTTGTTTCAGTTAACTATTGCTGCTTTAAAAAAATATATAAAATTTGATGACAAAAAAATATATTATTTCTCATAGTTCTATGCATTGACCGGGCTAAATTGGGTGGGTTTTCTTGTATGTTGTATAAGCTAATCGAGGCCACATTCACCTGAGAAGAGCTGGGACTAAAATGACCAAAAAGGCATCTTATCCTGTATGGTGTGGTTTCTTGACATATTCTAGTCCAATGACTGTCTTCCATGAGGTAAAAGCAGATGCCAGTCTTATTAATACTTGGGCCCGGAATGTCATTTCAGCTGCATTCCAGCTAGTCATAAGACCAGGCCAGTTTCAAGGAGTAAGAAAATAGATTCTACCTCTTCATGGCAAGAGTGGGATATATGTACAGGGGTGTAAGCAAGTGTTGATAACCATATTTGGAAGCCAACCATCTCTGTACTCTGCCACAACTATTCACATCCCAGCACCTGCAAATACATTCCCCTCTCTCCCCAAAGTCATATCCCCATTTGATTTGGAATCAAACCAGCTCCAAGTTCAGGATCCTTTCACTTAGAGCAAGCATAGGTGTGAAAAACTCCTTGGGGGCAGTTGTAGAATTTCAGGTGCAGTTCTCAGCATAAAGTATATGACATTGGCATTTTTGAGTGAGTAGCTGGAAGAGAGGGATATGAATGGTGAGTGAATTGTTAATGGAGGAAGAAAGAGGAAGTTGCTATGGAAGACTGGAGAAAGGATAGGTCATGTCAATTAAGTTTTGGCATAAAAATTGAGTTTGTTTCCTGAAGTTACTTGGATGATAGACAAAGTACCTCATGAACCCTGTATCTGGTTGGGAAGATTTCTAGGCACAATTTTGAAAATGTCTCATTTTAGATACCTCTGCAAAGACACTGCAAGAGACAGATAAACTAAAGAAGGAACTTCTCAGTTTTCAAGCAAAATTGAGAAGAAATATTTTCAACCCAAGTCTTGCTGGGTTAGAAAATAACAGTGTTTGTCAATCCTAGTTTCTCAAACTGTCAGAAGTTTCTCAAAGCAAGAAAGAGTTTCAGGACAAAGATCAAGTTGAGGTTCTGACAATAAAATGTGGCCTCAGGGTTAAGATCAAATCATTAGCACAACTATACTACTGCTTGTTAAGAATTCTGAAAGGTTTAAGGCAGTGCATCATAGAGCCTTTCAACCAGACAAAGCCTTCAAAGAATTGTAAAGGTATTATCCCAGGGTATCCTGAGTCTCAACCCAAAGTAGAGAAAGACCCACCTTGAAGAGATTTGTGGTTGTGGCATTTTTCTAATGTAGTGGATTATAATTTCATATAATGGTAACACAGGGCTTTTTAAGGTAGTTGAATTAGATTGGATGAAAAGTGACAAAGTTTAAAATGAAAAGAGACTTATAGGCCTCTAACTTTCTATGGGCAGGATGAAGACTGAGAATGCCACTTAGCTATATAAGATATTTCTTGTAGTAAAGGAAGGATCGTTCAGAAAAGAGTCTAAGTTGGGGTTGGGAGACATTGAAATTACTGCCAGGGAACAGAACTGAATCCCAATTTTTCTTGCCCAAGAGTAGAGTGCTCTGAGTTTTGATATCATGCCATTGTATGCTGAGTTTGTCTTTTTACATTACAAGTATACAGATTTACAGGGTTAATAGGAGAAGAGCCTTATCTGGACTTGAATGTGAGTCATAAGATACCGAACTTTTAACCTAATCCCCTAATTGGATAAGATTTCTGCTCTTTAGTGGGTGTGAGAGACTTTTTCATGTAGGACAGATGTAAATTGTCATGGTCAGAGGGTGGGTTTTGGCAGATTGCCTGCAAATATTGCCATCAATAATTTCTACCATTCCAAGATGTTAATGATGCTCCCACAAGTTACAAGTTACACTTTCTATTAGACCTCTAAGCACCATGTTAGAAGTCCAATTCTTCCACTGGAGAGATATGTAGAGAAGAGTAGAGGGGATGTGTGAGACCATCCCATACATTTTTTCTGACCTCCCAGCTAAAAGCAACCACATGATTCTCCAGCTGACCTTACATGAACCCAAGTCAACCCCCGAAAATGACAAATAATAAATCATTTTTATTTCAAGACACTGTATTACTTTTTATTGATATATAACAAATCAACACAAAGTTAGCAGCTGGAAACAACACACATTTATTTTCTCACAGCTTCCCTTGGTCAGAAGTCAGGTAATGATCTTGAAGAGGAAAATTACCCAGAGCAGGCCCAGGTTGGCAGGCCCCAGTAGATGGAAAGTTACTAGAAAGAGCAAGAGATAACCAGAAGACCCCCTGGAAGCAAGAGATAACAAGCCCTTTCTGCTTCTGTAAACAGGCTTCTGTAAACAGGCTTCCTACCACAGGGCCCCTGCACTACCCTAACCACTGTTCCCACGTAAAGCACATCATTAACACATAACCACATAACCCCCTGCTCCCCTAGTTTAAACCCACCTACCAGCAGTCAGCATAGCCCTTGGAACATGACACCCTGCACTCCCCTATAAAAGCTCTGTAACCACATTACCTAAGGCCCAGAATATCAAGCGTGAGCTCCTCTGGGTCCTCTGGCATAAACTAAACCCAAGTTCTCCTGCTTCTCCAAATGTTGCTTGGTTTCTCCCCAGTCTGATTTTTATTTTCCGCAACAGTCTATTGGGTTCTCTGTAGAGGGTCTCACAACACAACAATGAAGGCGTTGGACAAGCTTCATTTTCATCTGAATCTTGACTAGCAAAGTACACTCTTCCGAGCTCATTCAGGTTTTTGGCAGAATTTATTTCTTTGCAGCTCTATATCTGGGACTCAGCTTCTTATTGGTTGTTGGCTTAAAACTTCTCTCAGGTTCTGCAGGCCACTTATGGTTCCTTGCTACATGGCCGTCTCCATAGGCAGTTCAAAATATGGCTGTTTATTTCTGGCTCTAGTCCGTTAAGTCTGCTATAATTTAATATAATCAAAGTTGACCTGTCATTTTTGCCATATAATAAACTAATCAAGAAAGTGATATTTCATTGCTTTTGCCTTGTACTGTTGGTTAGAGGGAAGTCATAGATTCCACCTGCACTTAACAGAAAGGGATTGTATAAAGAGTAATTTTGCTTACCTTAGAGTGGGTCTGTCACAGCTATTATTTTAGTTGGCTTTTCAAATAACTATTAATAATTAAAATGCCTTCCTTTGAGCAACAACTTCTTGAGTAAAATTTGTCATTTTTAGTCATTCAAATAAAGAACCTAGTCAGAGAACCATTTCATTACATGTTTACAAAATTAAAGAACCATCTTTTCAGTAGAAATTTTGGCCAAAATACTTAGGAAGAGAGTGTTTCCCATCTGAGTCAGCAAGTGAGAAGTGCCAACACTAGAAAATCTCTAAGTCTTTGCAGATGCTGAGCTCAAGCTGAATAGTATTCTAGTAGTATTCTGCTTTCAGATTCAAGGTTTAAGAAAATTCCTTTATTAACAGGCCCATATTGATCTATGTGTCCGTTTTTGTGCCAGTACCATGCGGTCTTGGTGATCACAGCTTTGTAATATAGCTTGAAATCAGGCAACATGATGCCCCCAGCTTTGTTTTTCTTTTTCAACATTTCCTTGGTGATTCTGGGTCTTTTCTGGTTCCATACAAATTTTGGGATTTTTTGTTCCAGCACTTTGAAAAATGCCATTAGTATTTTGATCGGGATGGTGTTGAAAGTATAGATTGCTCTGGGCAGTATAGACATTTTAAATGTTTATTCTTCTGATCCATGAGTATGGAATGTTTCTCCATCTTTTTGTGTCTTCTTTAATTTCCTTCATAAGTATTCTGTAGTTTCTAGAGTATAGATCCTTTACCGCTTTGGTTAGGTTTATTCCAAGTTAACTTAAGGTTTTTGGTGCTATTATAAATGGAATCGATTCTCTAATTTCTCTAAGTTACATTATTAGTGTATAAGAAAGCAACTGATTTCTGTGCATTGATTTTATATCCTGTCACAGTACTGAATTGCTGTATGAGTTCCAGTAATTTTGGGGTGGAAACTTTTGCATTTTCCACATAGAGTATCATGTCATCTGCTAAGAGAGTTTGACTTCTTCTTTGCCATTTTGAATACCTTTTATTTCTTTTTGTTGTCTGATTGCTGTTGCTAGGACTTCTAATACTACGTTGAACAATAGTGGCAGGAGTAGGCATCCTTGTCATGCTCCTGATCATAAGGGAAAAGCTCTTAGCTTTTCCCCATTGAGAATGATATTTGCTGTGGGCTTTTCATGATGGTTTTTATGATGTTGAGGAATGTTCCTTTTATCCCTATACTCTGAAGAATTTTAATGAGGAAAGCATGCTGAATGGAGAGCCAAGATGTGGACCCTCAACTCCATGGTCAACTAATCTTCGACAAAGTAGGGAAAAATACCCAATGGAAAGAAGACAGTCTCTTCAATAAATGGTGCTGGAGAAAATTGGACAGCTATATACAGAAGAATGAAACATGACTGTTCTATGAAAAGAAGAATTAAATAAATAGAGTTTGAGGAAAGTAATTCTGAGTTTATGAAGAATAAAATCAATCAGTTGAAGAAGAAATTTGCAGTGAAAGAATCAGCACTTCTAGTCCAATAGATAAAGTGTGAAAAAGTCTCTTACTGCTGAGGAGGGGCAAGTTGATATACTTCACACTATAGAACTTCATAGAACTGCTGAACTTCAAAGAGACTAGCTGTAGACAACTATGAAAACTCAGGAATGCAGTGGTTCTCCTAGGGTCATCACAGAGCCTGAAATAGACAGGATTTTATGCTCACCAGTTTGGCTCAGATACAGCTTCAAAATAGGCTTAAAAATCCACTTCATTTGCTCATTCATTCATTCATTTTTATCATGCCTACATATAGTCATTCCTACTCTGTATAGCGTGTACTGAGATAAACACTGGGTTACAATGGTGAGTGAGACATGCCCGGTTTCTGCTTTCATGGAACATAGAAAGCAGAAAAGGAGGACAAGTGAACAAGCATTTGTGATAACAGTGAAACAGATCAAATATGTTATATGAGCCATGGGGGAGGGGATTAGTTCAGGGAAGGGTTTGGCATTTGAAACTTAAGAGTTAAGGGAAATGTTATCAGGGAGGTGTTCCTGAAGGAAATCACACATGATAAACCTGAATAAAGAGTGGCAGTTGGCCCAGTTAAGAAGTCTTGGGAAGCTTGTTTAAGAAAAGAAAATGGTTTGTGTCAAGACTTAATAGTGAGAAAGGAGGAACAGAATGAATTATAACCTGATGGTGACCAGAGTATAAAGGTGGAAGTGACTAGAAGTAATGGGAGATTATTGGGCTAGAGCAGTTTTGTGAGTCTTCTGAGCCTTGTTCAGGCAGTAGAAAAGAGTTTGCATGATGAGAAGCATTGAGGGTAAGAGAAATGGTCAGATTACTTCTGGCTATTGTTTAGAAAATCAATTAGAGTTAGCAAGACAAGATATAATGAGATGACTGTCTTAGTGACTCCATTAGAGAATCAACAGGTTTTGACAATTGGCCGCAGGAGCTGAGGATGAGAATGAATCAAGAAGTCCTCTTAAATCATTGAATGGGCCAGGGTTATGGATGGTGGTTGGAAATCTAGGAGGAAGAATGAATCTTTGCACAGATTAAAGAAGGGGTGATGTAATGAATTTAGTTTGGGTCAAGAAGAGGTTTATGTTGTTTACTGAGAACCACTGTAGTGAAAGTACAGTATGCTTTATTGTTTCTTTTGAATTTTAGTTAGCTTTTTAAAAAAAAGATTTAAAAGTTTTAAATGTTTCCTTTTTAAAATGTTACCAACATTACTGTAACTTCTATTTCTACTACTACTGTTACTATGACCATAACATCCAGTTATTGAACAGCTTCAAAGTGTCAGCCTGTGTACTAATGAATTATATTATTCAAATATTTATAGCCATCTTGCAGGGTAGGCACTATGAGAAAAATGAAGCTTAGTGAAGTTATATAACTTACCTAAGGTCACATAGTTTGTAGTGGAGAAAGGACTTGAATCCTGTCTTACTAAAAACCTTGTGTTCCTAACTAGGGTGTTACATCGAAACAATAGCTAACTCTGTAGCTAGAAGAATAATCCATTCAGAAAAAAAGAGAAAAAGAGAGAGAGAGAGATGGTAGAGTCTCTGTTTAGTTTCAAATGCCATTTCTACAGAGATAAGCACAACATTAAGCCCACCTTGAAAAGCACACACCTTAGTGCAAGAGGCAGAAAAGCAAACAAACTATTACAGACAGCCCATGAAAATTGCTTTGAGGGGAGTAAGCTGGTGGCACTGAGGAAAAAAATATACAAGAGGCTTACAACAAAACGAAGTCATAGAAGGCTTCTAAAAAGTAATAGAAGTCATGAAGGCAATACAGAGCATAGGACACTGAATGATCCAACAGAATTCCAGGATGATTACATCATAGTGTGATGTGGGAATGCTGAGGAATACAACTAAAAATAATCAGAAGTCAGATAATTAAAGGATTGAATGTCAAGGTAAGGGGTTTTGAGTTTAGTCTAGAGTTAAATCATTGGAAAACTTTTAAGTAGAGGACTGAAATCATTAATTTTTCATTTTGAGGCAGATAATTCAGCAGCCAACTAGAAGAATTGTAAAGTACATGGTGTGGAGACCATGCACACAGTTTACAAAATAGGTAAGAATTTAGCCACAGAAGCAATTAGCCCCAGTGATGCAAAACAAAATGTTCAAACAACAACAACAACAACAACAAAACCCCTTGAATTTGAGTGCTTTAAAAAGGGGTAAAAATTCTCCAGTTCCTTATAGTTTTCACTATTCCTGATATAGTTTTTTAAAAGATTTACTTATTTATTATATAGAGAGAAAACATACGAACAGGGGAGAGTTAGAGGGAGAAAGAGAGCTTCAAGAAGACTCCATGCTGGGCACAGAGCCCGATAACATAGGGCTCATTCTCAGGACCCTGGGATCATGACCTGAGCTGAATTCAAGAGATGGACACTTCACCAGCTGAGCCATCTAGGCACCCCAATTCCAGATATTCTTATAACTGTCTGCTTCACTTATTTATGTTACCATCCTGATTCCTTAATGAACATTTATAATAGTAAGAAATGAAATGATGAAGACCTAAACTAAGAATGACTTCAGGATTAATGTAAACTAAAGGGATTACAGGTAGATTAAAGAAACAGAATGCAGAAATTGAAGTCCATGGAATTGCAGACAGAGAATATAATTTGTAAATCACCATGAATGGTGAGAGACACCTTTAAGATAGATTAGTTCACCCTCTGAGGCTTTGCAGCCTGGTAAGAGAAGCAGAACAAGGGTGGAAGTGTGCCGAACACTTGACATTAAAGGGTAGATTTAAGAAGGGGATTTCATTAAAGGGACCTCGAAGGTGAGCCGTGTGCAATCTCTGCTTATCTCTGTCCTTCTTGAGCCTGAGCCATTTGACTATGAATACTGATTAAGAGAAAGAAGAAAAAAATAAAAAAAATGTAATAACAACATTCATAGATTCATAGCATTGTAGTCAGCTCCATTCAACCCCCACTTTTTCAAACATCAATAGGAAAGGCAGTAAACCCGGACTATGCATGTTAGTACCTCCAGTAGGCTAAAAATGTGGCTCCTCTTACATGTAATATGGTGTAGAATTATGTTCACATTTATTTAGTGGAAGTGGAGGTAATCTCATTTCATTAAACAGTTATTTAAATCACATATCTATTAAATGATTCTTGTTAAAAATCATTCAAATACTTTAGAAACACAAAGAGCAAAAAAATGAATCTCTCCTTACATTCTTGACACCTAATAGTCCTCTGTTATTTCATAATTTGGTGTATGTTATAGATTATAGTTTAATATATATTTTCCAGACATACTTCTGTGCTTTTACATGAATATGTGATGATCATTTCCTATATTTGAATTCAAAGCTATAAATTAAATTTTCATATTGCATAGTGAAGAATTAACCTTACTCAAAAAGAAGTCTGTCTTGATCAAAACTCTTCAAAGTGTAGGGATAGAGAGGGTACATACCCTCAATATCATCAAAGCCATCTTTGAAAAACCCACAGTGATTATCATTCTCAATGGGGAAAAACTGAGTGTTCTTCCCCTAAGGTCAGGAACATAGGATGTCCACTGTCACCACTGCTATTCAACAGAGTACTAGAAGTCCTAGCCTCGGCAATCAGATAACAAAGAGAAATAAAAGACATCAGAATTAGCAAAGAAGAAGTCAAACTCTCACTCTTTGCAAATGATATGATACTTAATGTGGAAAACCCAAAAGACTCCACTCCAAAACTGCTAGAACTTGTACAGGAATTCAGTAAAGTGTCAGGATATAAAATCAATGCACAGAAATCAGTTGCATTTCTTTACACCAACAACAAGACAGAGGAAAGAGAAATTAGGGAGTCAATCCCATTTACAATTGCACCCAAAACCATAAGATAACTAGGAATAAACCTAGGCAAACAGGTAAAGAATCTGTACTCAGAAAACTATAGAACACTCATGAAAGAAATTGACAAAGACACAAAGAAATGGAAAAACTTTCCATGCTCATGGATTGGAAGAACAAATATTGTGAAAATGTCTATGCTACCTAAAGCAATCTACACATTTGCTATCCCCATCAAAATACCGTCCACTTTTTTCAAAGAAATAGAACAAAGAATCCTGAAATTTATATGGAAGCAGAAAAGACTCCGAATAGCCAGAGGAATGTTGCAAATTAAAGCCAAAGTTGGTGGCATCACAATTCCAGACTTCAAGCTCTATTACAAAGCTGTCATCATCAAGACAGTATGGTACTGGGGAGGAATCAAGATGGCAGAGAAGTAGCAGGCTGAGACAACATCAGGTAGCAGGAGATCAGCTAGATAGCTTATCCAACCATTGCAAACACCTACAAATCCAAAAGGAGATTGAAGAGAAGAAGAACAAAAATTCCAGAAACAGAAAGTCGACCACTTTCTGAAAGGTAGGACTGGCGGAGAAATGAATCCAAGGCGATGGGAAGATAGACCGCGGGGGAAGGGGCTGGCTCCTGGCAAGCGGCGGAACAACAGAGCACAAAATCAGGACTTTTTTTTTTTTTTAAGATTTTATTCATTTATTCCACAGAGAGAGATCACAAGTAGACAGAGAGGCAGGCAGAGAGAGAGATAGAGGAGGAAGCAGATTCCCCACTGAACAGAGAGCCCGATGCGGGACTCGATCCCAGGACCCTGAGATCATGACCTGAGCTGAAGGCAGAGGCTTAACCCACTGAGCCACCCAGGTGCCCCCAAAATCAGGACTTTTAAAAGTCTGCTCCACTGAGGGACATGGCTCCAGAGGCTAAACCTCGATGAAGCCCCCGTGGGGTCAGCATGGCCCCAGGTCCCGTGGGGTCATAGAAGGATTGAGAGTGTCTGAGTGTTGCAGAGCTCACAGGTATGAGGTCAGGGAAGCCAGCTACAGAGACAGAGCCAAGGAGTGAGCTCTCAACTCAGGGTTACCTTGAACTGTAATGCATGGCACAGGCCACTGCTCTGTGAGTGAGGTCCCCACAAGATCCAGGGAGACACCCCCTGGGGGAGCTCAAGGATCTGTGGGGTTCGGAGACTCCAGGTGGAGCTGTGTGCCAGAGACAGAGACACTTAGTCACAGGCTGGGTGAGCTCAGAGTGCAGCCAGAGGCCAGGGAGATGGGAGTGATTGAGTACTTTTCTCTGAGGGCACACTGAAGAGTGGGACCCCGAGCTCTTGGCTCCTCCTAGCCAGAGATTGGGAAGCTGCCATTTTCATTTCTGTCCTCTGGAACTCTGTGGAAAGCATTCAGGGAACAAAAGCTCCTGAAAACGAACCTGAGCGGATTAATTAGCCCGGCCCCTAGTAAAGGCAGTACAATTCCACCTCGGGCAAAGACACTTGATAATCACTACAACAGGCCCCTCCCCCAGAAGATCAGCAAGAAATCCAGCCAAGACCAAGTTCACTTACCAAGGAGAACAGCGGAATTCCAAGGAGAAGAAAGCAAATCATGGAATTCATGACTTTCTCCCCATGATCATGTAGTCTTGCAGTTAATTAATTTGTCTTTTAATTTATTTATTTTTTCTTTTTTCTTCAGCTAATTTTTTTAAACTTTTAACCTTTCCTCTTTTAACATTTCTTAACTAGTTAATCTTAACAATACCTTTCATAGAAAAAATAATAATAATCTTTTTTGAACCTTCATTATTATAGTCTTTTTTTAACCTTCATTGTATCTAACTTTATTTTTCATATACACATAGGGTTTTTTCTTCTAAAAAATTTGGGGTACAACTTCTAATAGATCAAAATATACCCTAAATCTAGCTCCAGGTTTATTCTAGTATCCAGCCTGAGCAAATTCTCTCCACTTTCTTTTTCTTTATTCTCCCAACCAACTTACTTTATCAACTCCTTTTTTAGAAATTAAAAAAAATTTTTTTCATCTTTATAGGCATATTCCATCCTTTCATTGTGTTTACCCTTATATATATTTTTCATTTTTTAAAATTTTGGGAGGTAGTTTCTTCTTAGAGATCAAAATACTCCCAAAATTAAGTGGGTGACCCTGTTCTAGTCATCAGTCTAATATATACATATATATTTTTTTCTTTTTTATATTTTTTCTTTATTTGTTTTCTTTTTCTATTTTTTTTCCCCCTGAACTTCTTTTTATCCCCTTTCTCCCCCCCCCCCCATTTGGGGTCTCTTCTTATTTACTTAAAGCACATTTTCCTGGGGTCTTTGCCAACCTTTTAGTATTTTATTTGTTCCTTCATATATTCTTATCTGGACAAAATGACAAGGTGGAAAAACTCACCACAAAAAAAAAGAACAAGAGGCAGTACCAAAGGCTAGGGACCTAATCAATACGGACATTGGTAATATGTCAGCTCTAGAGTTCAGAATGACGATTCTCAAGGTTCTAGCTGGGCTGGAAAAGGGAAGGCATGGAAGATATTAGAGAAACCCTCTCCAGAGAGATAAAAGCCCTTTCTGGAGAAATAACTAAAATCTAACAAAGTTGAAATAAAAAAAGCTATTAATGAGGTACTATCAAAAATGGAGGCTCTCCAATGAAGACATACAAATGGCTATCAGACACATGAAAAAATGTTCATCATCACTAGCCATCAGGGAGATTCAAATTAAAACCACATTGAGATACCACCTTACACCACTAGAATGGCCAAAATTAGCAAGACAGGAAACAACGTGTGTGGAGAAAGGGGAACCCTCTTACACTGTTGGTGGGAATGCAGGTTGGTGCAGCCACTTTGGAGAACAGTGTGGAGATTCCTCAAGAAACTAAAAATAGAGCTTCCCTATGACCCTGAATTGCACTACTGGGTATTTACCCCAAAGATGCAGATGTAGTGAAAAGAAGGGCCATCTGTACCCCAATGTTTATAGCAGCAATGGCCACGGTTGCCAAACTGTGGAAAGAACCAAGATGCCCTTCAATGGACGAATGGATAAGGAAGATGTGGTCCCTATAGACTATGGAGTATTATACCTCCATCAGAAAGGATGAATACCCAACTTTTGTAGCAACATGGACGGGACTGGAAGAGATTATGCTGAGTGAAATAAGTCAAGCAGAGAGAGTCAAGTATCATATGGTTTCACTTATTTGTGGAGCATAACAAATAACATGAAGGACAAGGGGAGATGGGGGGGAGAAGGGAGTTGAGGGAAATTGGAAGGGGAGGTGAACCAGGAGAGACTATGGACTCTGAAAAACAATCTGAGGGTTTTGAAGGGGTGGGGGGTAGGAGGTTGGGGGAGCCAGGTGGTGGATATAAAGGAGGGCACGTATTGCATGGAGCACTGGGTGTGGTGCATAAACAATGAATTCTGTTATGCTGATAAGAAATTTTTAAAAAAATTGAGACTCTTACTGCTAGGATAAATGAGGCAGAAGAAAGAATTAGTAATATAGAAGACCAAATGACAGAGAATAAAGAAGCTGAGCAAAAGAGAGACAAACAAATACTGAACCATGAGGGGAGAATTCGAGAGATAAGTGACACCATAAGACGAAACAACATTAGAATAATTGGGATTCCAGAAGAAGAAGAAAGAGAAAGGGGAGCAGGAGGTATGTTGGAGAGAATTATTGTACAGAATTTCCTTAATATGGCAGAGGGAACAAGCATCAAAATCCAGGAGGTTCAGAGAACCCCCCTCAAAATCAATAAGAATAGGTCCACACCCCATCACCTAATAGTAAAATTTACAAGTCTTAGCGACAAAAGGAAAAATCCTGAAAGCAGCCCGGGAAAAGAAGTCTGTAACATACAATTGTAAAAATATTAGATTGGCAGTGGACTTATCCACAGAGGCCTGGCAGGCTAGAAAGAACTGGCATGATATATTCAGAGCACTAAACGAGAAAAACATTCAGCTGGATACTATATCCAGCTAGGCTAGGCTAGGCTATCATTTGTTTGCTATTTGTGGGCTATCACTGAAAATAGAAGGAGAGATAAAAAGCTTCCAGGACAAATGAAAATTGAAAGAATGTGCAAACACCAAACCAGCTCTATAGGAAATATTGAAAGGGGTCCTCTCCAAAGAGAGACCCTAAAAGTAGTAGATCAGAAAGGAACAAAGACAATATACAGTAAAAGTCACCTTACAGGCAATACAAAGTCACTAAATTCATATCTCTTAATAGTTACCCTAAAGGTAAGTGGGCTAAATGCCCCAATCCAAAGACACAGGGTATCAGAATAGATAAAAAAACAAAACCCATCAATATTCTGCCTACAAGAAACTCATTTTAAACCCGAAGACACCTCCAGATTTTAAGTGAGGGGGTGGAAAAAATTTACCATGCTAATGGACATCAGAAGAAAGCTGGGGTGGCAATCGTTATGTCAGAACAATTAGATTTTAAGCCAAAGACTATAATAAGAGATGAGGAAGGACACTATATCATACTCAAAGGGTCTGTCCAACAAGAAGCTCTAACAATTTTAAATATCTATGCCCCTAACATGGGAGCAGCCACCATTATAAACCAATTAATAACAAAATCAAAGAAACACATCAACAATAATACAATAATAGTAGGGGACTTTAACACTCCCCTCACTGAAATGGACAGATCATCCAAGCAAAAGATCAACAAGAAAATAAAGGCCTTAAATGACACATTGGACCAAATGGACATCACAGATATATTCAGAACATTCCATCCCAAAGCAACAGAATACACATTCTTCTCTAGTGCACATGGAATATTCTCCAGAATAGATCACATCCTGCGTCCTAAATCAGGTCTCAACCAGTATCAAAAGATTGGGATCATTCCCTGCGTATTTTCAGACCAGAATGCTCTGAAGCTATAACTCAATCACAAGAGGAAATTTGGAAGGAACCCAAATACATGGAGACTAAACAACATCCTTCTAAAGAATGAATGAGTCAACCAGGAAATTAAAAAAGAATTGAAAAAATTCATGGAAACAAATGATAATGAAAACACAACGTTTCAAAATCCATGGGACACAGTAAAGGCAGTCCTGAGAGGAAAATATATAGTGATACAAGCCTTTCTCAAGACACAAGAAAGGTCTCAAATACACAACCTAATGCTACACCTAAAGGAGGTAGAGAAAGAACAACAAAGAAAACTTAAACCCAGCAGGAGAAGAGAAATAATAAAGATCAGAGCAGAAATCAATGACATAGAGAGAGAAAAAAAAAAAAAAAAAAAAAGAACAAATCATTGAAATTAGGAGCTGGTTCTTTGAAACAATTAAGATTGATAACCCCCTGACCAGACTTATCAAAAAGAAAAGAGAAAGGACCCAAATAAATAAAATTATGAATGAAAGAGAAGAGATCACAACCAACACCAAAGAAATACAATCAATTATAAGAACATACTATGAGCAACTCTACGCCAACAAATTTGACAATCTGGAAGAAATGGATGCATTCCTAGAGACATATAAACTACCACAACTGAACCAGGAAGAAATAGAAAACCTAAACAGACCCATAACCAGTAAGGAGATTGAAATAGTTTTCAAAAATCTCCAAACAAACAAAAGCCCAGGGCCAGAAAGGTTCCCAGGGGAATTCTACCAAAGATTTAAAGAAGAATTAATTCCTATTCTCCTGAAACTGTTCCATAAAATAGAAATGGAAGGAAAACTTCCAAACTCATTTTATGAGGCCAGCATCACTTTGATCCCAAAACCAGTCAAGGATCCCATCAAAAAAGAGAATTACAGGGGCGCCTGGGTGGCTCAGTGGGTTAAAGCCTCTGCCTTCAGCTCGGGTCATGATCCCAGAGTCCTGGGATCGAGCCCCACATTGGGCTCTCGCTCAGCGGGGAGCCTGCTTCTCCCTCTCTCTCTCTGCCTGCCTCTCTGCCTGCTTGTGATCTCTCTTTCTGTCAAATAAATAAAATCTTAAAAAAAAAGAAGAGGAATTACAGACCAATATCCTTGATGAACACAAATGTGAAAATTCTCACCAAAATACTAGCCAGTAGGATCCAACAGTACATTAAAAGGATTATTCACCTCGACCAAGTGGGATTTATTCCAGGGCTGCAAGGTTGGTTCAATATCTGCAAATCAATCGATGAGATACAATACATTAATAAAAGAAAGAACAAGAATCATATAATACTCTCAATAGATGCTGAAAAAGCATTTGACAAAGTACAGCATCCCTTCCGATCAAAACTCTTCAAAGTGTAGGGATAGAGGGCACATACCTCAATATTATCAAAGCCATCTATGAAAAACCCACCGCAAATATCATTCTCAATGGAGAAAAACTGAAAGCTTTTCTGCTAAGGTCAGGAACAAGGCAGGGATGTCCATTATCACCACTGCTATTCAACAGAGTACTAGAAGTCCTAGTCTCAGCAATCAGACAACAAAAGGAAATTAAAGGCATCCAAATCGGCAAAAAAGAAGTCAAACTCTCACTCTTTGCAAATGATATGATACTATATGTGGAAAACCCAAAAGACTCCACTCCAAAACTGCTAGAACTTGTACAGGAATTCAGTAAAGTGTCAGGATATAAAATCAATGCATAGAAATCAGTTGCATTTCTTTACACCAACAACAAGACAGAGGAAAGAGAAATTAAGGAGTCAATCCCATTTACAATTGCACCCAAAACCATAAGATAACTAGGAATAAACCTAACCAAATAGGCAAAGAATCTATACTACTTAGAAAACTATAGAACACTCATGAAAGAAATTGAGGAAGACACAAAGAAATGGAAGAACGTTCCATGCTCATGGATTGGAAGACCAAATATTGTGAAAATGTCTATGCTACCTAAAGCAATCTACACATTTAATGTAATCCCTATCAAAATCCCATCCATTTTTTTTCTCAAAGAAATGGAACAAATATTCCTAAAATTTATATGGAACCAGAAAAGACCTTGAATAGCCAAAGTAATATAGAAAAAGAAAGCCAAAGTTGGTGGCATCACAATTCCAGACTTCAAGCTCTATTACAAACCTGTCATCATCAAGACAGTATGGTACTGGCACAAAAACAGACACATAGATCAATGGAACAGAGTACTAGATCCCATCAAAAAAGATCAGTGGAACAGAATAGAGAGCCCAGAAATAGACCCTCAACTTTATGGTCAACTATTCTTTGACAAAGCAGGAAAGAATGTCCAATAGAAAAAAGACAGCCTCTTCAACAAATGGTGTTGGGAAAATTGGACAGCCACATGCAGAAAAATGAAATTGGACCATTTCCTTACATTACACATGAAAATAGACTCAAAATGGATGAAGGACCTCAATGTGAGAAAGGAATCCATCAAAATCCTTGAGGAGAACACAGGCAGCAACCTCTTCGACCTCAGCCACAGCAGCCTCTTCCTAGGAACATCGCCAAAGGCAAGGGAAGCAAGGGCAAAAATGAACTATTGGGATTTCATCAAGATCAAAAGCTTTTGCATAGCAAAAGAAACAGTTAACAAAACCAAAAGACAACTTGACAGAATGGGAGAAGATATTTGCAAGTGACACATCAGATAAAGGGCTAGTATCCAAAATCTATAAAGAGCTTATCAAACTCAACACCCAAAGAACAAATTATCCAATCAAGAAATGGGCAGAGGACATGAACAGACATTTCTGCAAAGAAGACATCCAGATGGCCAACAGACACATGAAAAAATGCTCCATATCACTCAGCATCAGGGAAACACAAATTAAAACCACAATGAGATACTACCTCACACCAGTCAGAATGGCTAAAATTCACAAGTCAGGAAATGACAGATCTTGGAGAGGATGCAGAGAAAGGGCAACCCTCCTACACTGTTGGTGGGAATGCAAGCTGGTGCAACCACTCTGGAAAACAGTGTGGAGGTTCCTCAAAAAACTGAAAATAGAGCTACCCTATGACCCAGAGATTGCACTACTGGGTATATATCCTAAAGATACAAACGTGGTGCTCTGAATAGGCACATTCACCCAAATGTTTATAGCAGCAATGTCCACAATAGCCAAACTATGTAAAGAACCTAGATGTCCATCAACAGATGAATGGATAAAGAAGATGTGGCATATATACACAATGGAATACTATGCAGCCATCAAAAGAAATGAAATCTGGCCATTTGCGATGATGTGGATGGAACTAGAGGATATTATGCTTAGCAAAATAAGTCAATCGGAGAAAGACAACTATCATATGATCTCCCTGATATGAGGGAGTGGAGATACAACGTTGGGGGGTTGGGGGGTAGGAAAAGAAAAAATGAAAGAAGATGGGATTGGGAGGGAGACAAACCATAAAAGACTCAATCTCAAAAAACAGACTGAGGGTTGCTGGGGGGAGGGGGGACGGGAGAGGGTGTTGGGGATATGGACATTGGGGAGGGTATGTGCTATGATGAGTGTTGTGAAATGTGTAAACCTGGCGATTCACAGACATGTACCCCTGGGGATAAAAATACGTTATATGTTTATTTAAAAAAAATAATAATAAATTAAAAAGAAAAAAAAGAATTGTTTTCCATTAATCAACTAATATAGCAAATTATAATATATAATTTTCCTAATGCTAAACCCTTCTTGTATTTCTTGGAAAGAAATCATTTTTTGATCAGAATATATTAGTTCTTGTCCAGTTCTGTTGTTAGGACTTACGTTTACTTTGTGGAATTACCTGGGAAAGTTTCCACCATTATATGTATTCTAAAAACTTAGTAATGTTGACACATATTGGTACTCTGCCTCTCTTTTGAATATAATAGCTATTGAGCATTGAAATTATTTCTTTGTCATTTATCTCTATCGATAAATTGTATATCTGTATTGCCTCTGCCCTGCCCAACTCTGTACATAGTAGAGGTCGGAGGATAAAGACAATTGATACTAACTGCATGATTCTGGGAAATGTAAGTAATTTTCCAAGAAATGAA
The DNA here is from genome assembly GCF_010015895.1 of Lontra canadensis. Taxonomy (NCBI): domain Eukaryota; kingdom Metazoa; phylum Chordata; class Mammalia; order Carnivora; family Mustelidae; genus Lontra; species Lontra canadensis. The sequence continues at coordinate 3,274,625 of NW_022631034.1, forward strand.
ATGACTTTCAGAAATGACTGATTAGTCTCTGCATCCATACAAAATACTCTAATAATAAATGACTCTCACAATAATTACAAAATCTGTGATTAGTCAAAACCTGAAGTGAGTCAATACCACATCAACGCATCTCTGCTTAAGTATAGCTCCTTCTGTGTTCCCTCCAGGGATCAGGGCACAGGACTGGGAATAAAACTACTGCTACTACTAACAACAGCAACAACAACAGCAACAATAATAAAGCCATTGCTGCTACATTGACTCTGACTTCTTACTCAAGAAGACTATGCATTACAAATGAAGTGGCTAAAAAATAGCCCTGGTAAAATGTGGTTTGGTGTTAATGATTTGGAGCCTTCAAGTGTCATACTCCTTGACCCTAGGGCCTATGCCATAACTGTACCTATATTTTGGTATCTCCTCTCTCTCACAAATGCCACCCCTCACTGTGTTTCCTAAGTAAATGGCATTCAGCAAGGTATCAGCTGAACTGGGAATCACCCTTGTACAACTACTTTTCCTTCATCCCCACATTGCAATGATCTCAATTTCTGTAATTCTACCTCCTTAATCTCTTGGAAACCCTTTATTCTGCATTAATCCTTCAGTTGCTCTTTGTTTAGATCTATATCATTTAATTTTTTACTATTACAGAGGTTATTAATTAAAGGACCAGATACAAGTCAGACAGAGTTAAAAATTACAGCACAGGAACAATCAGATCCTAAACATTTGCAAGGAATTGCTTGTAGTATTTTATGAGCCTAATAATTTTATAGGCAGAAGTATAACTACATTTTCTTTTGCCATGGTTATTCAATTCAGTTTTTTGAAGTATTCTTGAGTTACTTTCTTAAATTATACATTATATTTCTAGGCTTTTTATGATTACCTTTGATTTGAAGCTGATATTTAGACTGATATTTTCTCTAACAATGTCTGAAGTTAATATTTACATTCTCTCCCTGATGTTCTTCAACACAAATGTTGGCTAAGTATAAAATTATAGTTTCAAAGGTGTTTTCCAATTTTTTTCTGCAGAAGATTTAAGATAGTACTCCATTCATTCTATAATATAGGCAGTATGCAGAAATCTCATCAAAATATTTCTCTTGTCCTTTGTGAGTAATTTGATAATTTGAAAGAAGACTCTAGCATCAGGTTTTTTTTTTTTAAATTCTTAGAGTTCTTAAGTAAATCAGGATATGTCTTTGTTTTTTCTTTTTAAATTCATGCTGTTTGTCATTCACTGGACAGTTTTAATCTTATATTTTATTTCTCTCTTTAGGTCAGTGGAAAGGTCTTCTATTATTTCTCTTCATCAATTATTTCTTTTGTTTGATTTGAAACTCCTTTTAGATGGATATTAGATAAGTTAAATTGATCTCTCTGAGTCTTAATTTGCCTGACTTTTAATTTCTTTGTCTTTTGCTTTATATTTTTGTGTATTCTTGGACTTTATTTTATATACCATTAGTTTGTCCTTTAGCCATTTCTTTTCTCTATTTCACCCTTCTTCTGTTTTCTCTAATTTTAGCTACTTTTTAAAAATTTCAGTAATTCTTTTTATAGTATAGATTTTTTATCTTTGTTGTTGCAATAGCTACTCTATTTTTTTCCTGAGAATGTAAAAATATTTTTAGATTTCTATTTATTTCTGAATTTCCTTATCTTTTTCCAGTCAACTCTTCCTTGTTTGTAAAGTTATGAGATGATTATTGCATGTAAAGATTCTTTCATTTTAAACATGAAGTAAAAGTGTTCACTTCTTATTAACTGACATTTACAAAGACTAGATGAAGAATGAATATAGTATAATCATCAGTTCTACTTTCTGCACCAAATCCTTTAAGAATAGAGAAAAACATGTTTAAAATATAATAAAAGAATATTATCTTGTTTATCTTGTTCATTCTTTTTCAGTTTACTACCTTTCTCCAAAAGGGTGCTGACACTTGGTTTGCCAAATGAGGTATAGATGAAAGACTAGGTAGATTAGTAAGACTATTAAGAAACAACTTCTTTCAGGATACATAGGTCTGTATCACCAATTACCATCTTCTGACTGGCTGGACTGGCTGTGAGGTTTGTATTTGTGTGGGGAATGCAAGAAGTAAGCTTTACTTTAGGGTGTATTGAGGAAAATACCAACAGAAGAACTGAAGATCCTGCCCTATGCTTCTACCAATTTTCAGAATAAAGAGGTCGGCCTTATTTCTGAAGCACTGTGGATCATTTTCTTTCTCTTAGGACCCATTTTTCTTTGTTTTCCAATCTTCCCTGACTTTTCCTCCACTACCTTCAGCTTATATTGCAAACTGAGAATGGCTCAAACTTTACTCTCCTCTTCTCTTCAATTCCCATGCTCTACTGGTAGACTCATAAGTATCCCTGATGTTTTCATTTCAGTCTGATCAAAGGAAGAGAAAGGGTTCAGTTCTTCAAAATATGTAGTACTCTTTAGATAATTTCTTCAGGGTCTTCTTTGATTTTGTACACTTTGAATCTTGAGAATCATTAAAAGTGTTTGAACTTACATTCCTGATTTTCCTCATATTTTGGGGGCTATGCCTTTCATTACTTTTGTTTCTGGTCAATCGATTATGTCTGCAATTCACCTTTCAGGTAGTCTGCAAAATTTCTATTCAGCTGGTGACACCGTATCTTGTTTTCCATTATATTATCCAACACATATTTTAAGCCTATTTTTCTATAACTTTTTAAGGATTTGGTGCAAAAGACAGTAGAATTGATGATTGTGCTGTATCTTCATTCTTCATCTAGATTGTCAATTAAAAACAAGTGGATACTTTTACTTCATGTTTAAAATAGGATTTTAATATGTATTAATCATTTCATAATTTAATAACATTTATAACTATCTTCCATTTCATACCTTTCTGTCATTTATAGATAATGTTAGTCATTGTATTGGTCAGGTTCTCCAGAGAAACAAAACCAATAGCATATGAAAGATAGAGATAGAAATAGAGATAGAGACATAAACACACACACACACACACACACACACACACACACACAGAGATTTATTTTAAGGAATTGGCTCATACTGTTGTTGGGGTTGACAAGTCTAAAATCTGCAGGCCAAGCTAGTAGTCTAGAGACCCAGGGAAGAGTTAATTTTGCCGCTCAAGTCCAACGGCAGTCTAGAGGTAGAATTCCCTTCTTTTTGGGAGAACTTCAGCCTTTTTCTCTTAAGACCTTTGATTGAATGAAGCTCACCCACATTCTGGAGGGTAATTTGCTCTACTTAAAGTATACTAATTTAAATGTTAGTCTCACCTAAAAAAAAATACCTTCAGAGAAACCTCCAGACTGGTGTTTGACATAGTTTCTGAGTTCTATAGTCTAATCAGGTTTGCACATACAATTAATCATCACCGTCATACATATTCACTAATATATAAATTATGCTTATATGTGTATCATTACAAAGCCTTTTTCAAATATATATATATTAAATATATATACTATACATATATGTATATATAGTATATATGTAATATATGTGTATAATATATATATTAAAGATTTTATTTATTTATTTATTTGATAGAGGAAGCATGAACAAGCAGGGGAGGGGCAGAGGAAGAGGGAGAGAGAAAATCTCTAGCATACTCCCCACTGAGCACACAGCCCCAGGCCAGGCTTGATCTCATGACCTGAGATCATGACCGGCACCAAAACCAAGAGCTGGACATTTAAGTAACTAAGTCACCCAAGTGTCCCTCAAAATATATTTTAAAAGTTCACAAATACGTGTATTTAAAATTAGTTTAAAAAAAAAATAAAACTGGCTTTTTAAAAAATGATTATTAATTCTTAGCAGAGAGTCCCATGTCACCCATTAGTCAATTTCAGAATTTCAACTGATTATGACTAAGTTTAAGCAATCCTTGATGGACCAGTCTCAAGATTGATGTCAAATTCCCAACAGAGGTAATTAGTACTGTAGAGGAGTTTGCTGCTGTTTATTGTTATTGCTTTTAAATTTCTATTCAAAAACAAGTTATCCTTGAGGAATAAGTTCGATCATATTTTTGTCTCAAAGCTTTTATATCCTCCTTAAAATAGGACTTGGTGTTCACACACTGTCATGTGACTTTTAAGAAGGTAGGTCAAGAATATATGTCCTCATTGACATTGAGTTTGTCTCTACCTTGTTTTGAGTAATAAAATGTGCACAGATAGCAAACAGAAGCTATAGTTGTGTGGCTTGGTTTACACTCCTGTGCTTCTACTGTTTGACATAAGGAAAGAATTCACTGTCTCAGACTGAGAAACATGTGGAGCAGACCTAAACTGGACATGCAGTTAGAAGTAGAGCCATAGCAATTGTCTATGAGTGAGGAAATACATTTCCTAAGCCACTGAAGTTTTGGGAGTTGTTTCTTTTTTCTCTCTCTTTCTTTTTTTCCTTTCTTTCTTCCTTCCTCCTTCTTTCTTTCTTCCTTTCTTTCTTTTATTTTATTTATCTATTTGAGAGAGAGAGGGAAATCACAAGCAGGGGTACAGGACAGAGGGAGAGGGAGAAGCAGACTCTCCATTGAGCAGGGAGCCTGACTTGGGGCTATAATCCAGGACTCTGAGATCATGAACTGAGTCAAAGGAAGACACTTAACTGACTTAGCCATCCAGGCGCCCTTGGGTCTGTGCCTTCTACAATTATTTTACACTGAGAACTAATAGTGTAGAAAAAGGACCAATTTACATACCACTTTTACTTGACTGAATTGTTATCATATTTTACCCATTCATCCCACAAATATTTAGTGAGTGACTACTACATGCCTGGGATTACTGTGGGCAGCATTAGTACTTTCCAAATACCAGTGTTATTTCCCTTTTTTTATGTAGGGCACAGAAAACCTGCCTTGCTGACTTTCTATTTAATTTGGATCCCGATGGAGTGGCTATTGAATAAAATAAACCTTTGTATTATTTTTACAAAACAATCAGCATCAGTCACTATGCAGCCTGAAGGAAGAAAGTCAGACACTGAATATGATACTTTCTGATTAACAGAGTGATGATAGAATTTTAAGCACCTTATTTACAAATGAAGTTACAGATGGTGGATGGAACACTGAATAAAAGCAGGTCAGGATAGACTGCAGTAACAAATGACTCTAAGATCTTAGTGGTCGCAGCAGCAAAGATTTATTGATCACTAATACTAGGTATCGATCATCAGGTGACTCTTCCTTATGTTGTCTCCTCTCTAGGACTCTGGAATACCCAATGTATAAAACATTGTTGAACTCATAACAAAGGAGAAGTATGTTCTAGCTCCTAAAATTTCTGCTTGAAATAGAATTCAGTCATTTCTATTTTCATTGGCTGATTAAATTGGCTGATTCTGTCATCAATGGGTCATGAAATTATAATCTTCATCCAGGGAGGGGCAGCAAACAATTGTGAATCATTAGGTAGTTTTTACATGCCAATATCTAGAATGTATAACTACAGAATTACTTATATTTTAAACTTGTGAAGTCCATAGCCTTAAGGGAAATTTTTCAAAAATAGCCCAAGCATTTTATGATAAGGAGATACAACACAGGTATAAATCAGCACAAATCTTACTCTAACAAGAAATAGAATGTGTATTTGTAATAACTCTAGGTCAAATATCTTGCAAACATTCAAAAATTTTATCTTTATCAGTGAGCAATAAACGACTTTAGAGTTCAGAATTTTTACTTCCTAGAGTGTACTGGAGTCTATAAACTTTTATCCTCCCCCAATTTTTTACTAACATTTGTCAATACAATCCCTTAGAGTCTCTGGTATAAGCATGATTTTTATTAGATGGGACTAAATTAAAGAATTTGAAGCTTAATAGGTTTTCTATTTTGACATTAAAGATTATGGGACTTATATTTTTCTTTCTTCTTGGTAAAACAACTAGCAAATTCTCTGGCATAGAAAATCCTCCTCCTCTTCCTACAAATACACTTCCAGCTGCCTTTAAGGATCGTTTAACCTTTATAAAACCTAAAAGTAATGCTTTACCATATATAAAGCTCTTTTCAAAAATGCAATTAATTCTCATTACAATCCTATGAAATATGTATTACTACATTTCCTTCTTTATGGATGAATATATTGAGACTACAGGAAGTTAAATAACTTTTGGGAAAATATCAAATACTTTGCAAGTATTTGCTAAAGGGACCTTTGCTCAACATCCTATGCTTTTTCCAGCACACTTGTTATAATGTCCATAATTTACTTTAAAACACTCCAGTATAGTTAATGTGATACCATGTGTGGGCCAGTTACTTGAATTTTAGTTCTAAGAGTGATTAAACAGCACCATGCTAACAGAACTTTAGAGTTTAGAGGCAGTTATCTAGCAATATGATACAGGACTACATTTCAGTGGTAGCAGATGTTGGCCAAGAAACAATTCACTGAAAATCAAAGAAAACAGGCAATTACTTAGGCAATTAAGAATTGCAGTTTGGGTGATGTGCCTGGGTGGCCCAGTCGGTTGAGGTTCGGCTCTTCCTTTCGGCTCAGTCACAATCTCATGGGTCGTGGCATGGAACCCTGCAATCAGTGGGGAGTCTACCTGAGGATTCTCTCCTGCTCTCCAACCCTCCACTCCCCCACCCCCACCCCGGACTCCTGCGCAGGTGCATGCTCTCTATCTCTCAAATAAATAAATACATCTTAAAAAAAAAAAAAAAAAAGAATTGCAGTTTGGGAGACACAGGCTCAGGTAGAAACTTTTATTGTGTTCTGAGGAAGACAAAGAGGGGTCAGAGTTATAAAGACAAAAGGCCACAACTGCAGTTCTCCTTTAGGTCCTCTCTGCAAAAGAGGGATTGAAATTAGGTTAACTAGGATTGTCTGGGTCAGTATCCAAATGAGAGACTGAAGCTTGTTAAGCTGGACTGGCTATTTTAGAAGAGAAGAATGGGGATGATCTAGTTGCCATGGAGAAGAGGAAGTTAAGTCAGGGCTAAGGGCTTGTGGCTAGCTTAAAAGTTCAAAAAGTTCATGGTTCCTCCAATGAGGATATGTATAAATTCCTCATCCGTTTTATCCTTCTGACCCTATTTTAAAAGAGATTCTCTTAGCTAGGCCAGCTTGCTTGATGTTGAAGTCTTGTTTTCCATAGAAAAACACATCCTTCTGCTTTTTATACCTAATCAACAACTGGTATTTTACTAAGTGGACAATAGGTTTTAAAAATGGGATTTTAGGGGCACCTGGGTGGCTCGTGGTTTAAGTCTCTGCCTTCGGCTCAGGTCATGATCTGGAGTCCTGGGATCAAGCCACGCATCGGGTGCTCTGCTTGGCAGGGAGCCTGATTCCCTTCCTCTCTCTCTCCCTGCCTCTCTTGTCTGTCTCTCTGCCTACTTGTGATTTCTATCTGTCAAATACATAAATAAAATCCTTAAAAAAATACAAAAAAAAAAAAAACCCAAAATGGGATTTTATTGTGAAGTTAATGTTATTATCATCCCTAATTTTTAAAAGGAACCTTGTTTGAGAAATTGAAAATATTCAAGATATATAGTTGGACTAAACTATCCTTGGTTTATACTCTGCAATTTTCAGAGCTTCTGTGTTCTTGATTCCCTAATTAGTCCAGTGTCCATTTATTGGTTTTGAGAGTATGTCTGGATTGCATGATGCCATTTAGATGGATTCCTTGTCTCAGGAATTTTGCCATGTCCTCATCAAAACCACTTTAAGTGCTTGGGACACCTAAAGGACATGGAGCTGAGGATTCTTCAAGTTTAGAAAACAGGTTGTATGAACTCCTTTTGTACCAGCTTTCCTAATAAATAGGAATCTAATAAATGTCCATGTAGGAGATAAAATTGAGGAATAATCTGTGACTTGCTTTCTTTGTAACCTGACAACTAGGTTATGGAAAGTAACAAACACCAGCCACCTCTGAAGTTACCAGCAGCTGCTTTTATCTATGACCAAATTGGTTTAAGTCAGTTTTCAATCACACTGTGTATCTTCTCATGAACACTGTTCAACATTCCTTCTTGAATGGTGATCTTTGCAACCTGAGATCATCTGTGTGCTACTGCTGAGGATAGTGACTTAGTGACTGAAACATGATATTCTCAGGATCTTGAAATGGTTTGGATATGTATCTGACCTCTTCGAATTGTTGCATAAGTTAGAAATCAACTCCTTAAGAACGTTCCTTTAGGTGCTCTGGAGCCCCTGATTCTTTCTATAGAGCTATGTAGAATGAGAGATTCTACTGCAATTTTAAAAATGAATGCTCTTTATATACAACAAACACTCAGAGAAAAAAACGATACTTGGTAATAAAAAAGTGCTTAGCAACTATAAAAAGCCCATCTTTAGATAGCTTTACAAATATCAGCTAATTAAATTTTACTAAAGACAATTAATTTATAGTATAAACATATGGTGGAAATAAGAAAAACAAAGGCTAGATGTAGAAAATAATACCCAAATTGAATGTAAATTGATTGAAATTATTTTTCCTCCTTATAAGGTACATGAGCTTACTCTCTTCAATATTTTTTATTATTGTCTCAAGAAAGATGCATAAATTTATTTTGAATATCACATTTCTACCAGGTCTTTCAGATTGCCTTTAATTATCATAGCCATCATCTCAAGGGAAAAGAATTCTTTAATTGTTACAGGAAAATCCATTTTGAATAAAAAATTAAGTTGCATTGTTATTGAAATCAGTCATAAAAAAGTAATTATCCTTTGGTTTCCCACCTTAGATACTTTGATGATTCGATTACCAATTTTTGTCTTTCTTGTTCTGCTTTCCAAACTGGAACTATTATTTTGATGATGAGCCTTTTTTGATAGTACAAAATACTCAATTTTGTAGTCCCCATCAGTTTTTAAAATTTTTATATAGTTTTTGTTTGAAATCAAGTCTGTAAGAAGGGACCTAGAAACTGATTTGGTCCTGTAAACCTAATTGCTATTTCTGCATCAGAAAGTCCCCAGAATTGGGGGTGACTGGGTGGCTCAGTTGGTTGAGCCTCCCACTCTTGGTTTCAGCTCAGATCATGATCACAGGGTAGTGAGATTGAGTCCCATGTTGGGCTCCGTGCTCAGCACAGAGATTGCTTGAGATTCTCCCTCTTCCTCTGCTGCCTCTCCCCTTGCTTGCTGGTGTGATCATGTACTCTCACTGTCTCTCTCCCACATATAAATAAATAATATCTTAAAACAACAACAGCAAAAAAAACCAAAAAAACAAAAAAACAAAGAAATTCCCTGTAATTGTATGGAAGGGAATAGGTGGCTCTGTTATATTTTTGGCATTTTATGATGTATTAAAATAAAGTTCTAATTGTTTTTCCCTTTTTGTAGACTTTATTACTTCCTAAAATCATTATCCTTTTTAAAAACATGTTGGAGCTGACTTGCCCACGTATATTAGAAGAGGCAAATTTACCACTGACACCTCATCACCTATAGGACAAAATTCAAATTACTTAGCATGATAGAGAAGACTTCTATAATCTTCATTTACTGATTTTTTTACTTTTCAGCGTAATCTCTTAATACTGTACCTCTTGGATCTGGAACTCTAGTTATACAAGGAATTTTTTTTTAAAGATTTTATTTATTTATTTGACAGAGATCGCAAGTAGGCAGAGAGGCAGGCAGAGAGAGAGGGGGAAGCAGGCTCCCTGCTGAGCAGAGAAAAGCTGGATGGGGGCTCGATTCCAGGACCCTGAAATCATGACCTGAGCCAAAGGCAGAGGCTTTAACCCACTGAACCACCCAGGCGCCCCTACAAGGAATTTTTATGCTATTTCATATCTGTATTCTTTGGTATAGTTTTCTCTTCTGCCTAAGGTGAGTTTTCTTATACCTAATAAATTCCTGATCTTTTAAGGTGATTTTGAGGATCTCCTTTAAATTACCTCCCCTGAGAGATGTCTGTGAAACCTCCCAGGTAGAGTTCATGATTCTCTCCTCTGGGTCCCCTATCATCTTGAATAAACTTCCATTATACTTCTATTTGTCTGGATTACCTGTCTGATTTCTCTACTTGTCATTGAGTTCTTGACAACAAAGGCTACCTTTTATCTATTTATTTTTGCTTCCCTCATTATTTCTAGCAACTGTCATAGGTCTTTAGAGGAAAAGAAGGAATCTGGCCTTTCTCCCAGTTCCAAGGGTGGTTTCTTCATTGTCCTGACTCCTTTCTCATTAATCTTGAAGGGAGAGTATCATTAATCTGACTGGTCAGATACGGCTTAATGATTGGCCTCATTAGCTGGTGAGCATGGTCATGCATGTTCTCTTTTCTGCTTCTTTCTGTCATGTAGCTGAAACAGAATGTGAGCCAGAGTTCTTCCTTTCCAGATAAGCTTGTTTACTTTTCTCTCTTTCTGATCATCTTTTCCACAGTTTCAGTTAAATGGAGGACAATGAAATGTGGCTTTGGGTAAAGATAAGAGATTTATTAATCTTACATTTTAGAAGGGTCTGAAAGAGCTCATTTTGTTGACCATTCAGAGTACCATCAGTCCAGGCTATCTTTTGCACACTGCCAGCTCATAGGGCTAGAAAATGTCTTGCCTCTCATAATTTATGGGCCTATCACTAGTTAGGGAATTTCAGAAGCCAAAATTTGTCTCTAATAAGCTGACAAAGAAAAACCATAACATATTAAAGGGGATTCTATATCTGCAGAGAGAAGACAAACCAAAGATCAGATGGCTGACAAAATATAGCTGCTGGAGAAGAAAAATGTCAACTTGAATAGAAAAGTAATAGGAGCAATTAGCATTCAAAATTAAACAGAGCAACAACTTTTTGGAAATAAAAAATTCACCAATAAAACATGATTTCCAACTAAACAATTTGATAAGTAAATAGAAAAAAAGTGTGGCCATTGTTGAGACCTGAATTAGTAACCTAGAAGATTAAATAGAAGAAATAAAGAGAAGCTCAGAGCAAATATTTTTAAATGGACATATTGATGGAGAAGAGATTCTGAGGATATCCAGGATTCAATATGCCAATAATAGAATTTCCAGAGAAAGAGAAAGGAACAGATGTAGGTAGGGGTTATATTAATTTAACCACTATTCAACCCAAGTATCTGTGAGCTAAATAAAGATCAGATTTATATCGTTTTAAAGGATGCATTGAGTTCCTGTTTTGAATGATTAAAAAAGGACATATATCTGAGCATAAAAATTTCTAAATTCAATGATAAAGAGAAACATCTCTTAAAGTTCCAGACAGAAAGATCAAAGTCCCTACAAAAGTAAAATAAGCTAGAAGATGGTGGAATAGGACATTTAGGTGAGTGAGATCTAAAAGTTAAAACCCCAGAAACCTATATTTGGCCAAGGTATTAACATGTAAAAGCAAGATAGATAGATAGATACAGATACTCAAGAATGCAGAGTGTAGGTCCTCTTATGTAGCATGATATATAATTCATCATTATTACAATTGAGAGTGAAAGGTGCCACTATTAATAATTATTCTACAACAACAGGTATAAACTAGGACTTGCTAGGAAAACTGCACTGGCATAAAATTTATCATTATGAAAGTGAGAGATGGAATATAGATGAGGTTCAGTGGGGTGGAGTCTGGAGCTGACGACCAGGAAATAATTCTTAAGACATCTTTGTTATATTTTAAAATTTGGTATTTTTAAATTTGGTATATTATTAAAGTGTGGTGAAAAGACCCATGGGCAGACAGAGCTGCTGCCCTGGGGTCTTGAAGAGTGGCTGATTATATACTCGGGAATTGGGGAGGTGAGGATAAAGAAAAGAGGGCATTCAGAAGGGTTGTCATATAGTAAAGAAGACTCTCAAGATAATGGAAACCTAGTCATTGTCAAGCCAAGCTGTTTTAAGGAGATAACCAACAAGAAGACAGTTGGGAGTTTCCTGGAGGAATGTCACACTCTTCCTATCACAGGTCCTTGTCAATGAGCTTTAGGTTTAGAAGAAATTTAATTTTATTTGCATTTCCTTCGATCAGCCTTCTTCAATTTTATGGAGGGGAGGTTGATGTTAGGGCTTCAGGAACTGAATGATGGGTCTAGAAGTCAGGCTGTTTACAAGAAAGCTTCTTCCTTGTAAATTCCTTGTAAATCACTAGGACATTTGTAAACTGAGGGAGACTCCTGTCCTACAGGACTGTGATCTCTATCAGTTAACCATTTGTTAATCATTTGTTTTCCTTTTGGGCTGCCAGGAGTGCCCAAGGAATGTCACACATTATCACATGGAAGGGGGGAAAAAGGTTGCCAGCTTCTGCTTTGTCCTCAGCCAGCTTTTTGCTCCCTCATCAACACTCTGAATACTTACCAAAACAAGTAGGACTTCGTAGGAAAATGAGGATGAATGGTTATTATTTATATACCACATTTGAGGAAAATTCTAAAGTGCTTAAACCATTAAAAAAATGAATAAAAGATTTAGGAGAAAGATCTAACCACTCAGGAGGGGAAAACATGAATTGGGTGGAAATAAGTGGTGAGCACTAAAACTTAAAGTTAAATTTAAATAAATGGTGACTGATCATTTGATAATAGAAATACAATGTTACATAGGGCTTCCTGAAATAAAGGAAACATATTCAAGATAAATTCCAATAATAGCCCAGGAATAAAAGTAATAAATTATGTCAACAAGAGTTGGGGTAAGAATAGGAAAAAGAGAATGTAAAGCATTTTTATCATTCATCTGGAGGGAAGAGAGACTATTACAGAAAGAGTAGTAGAAGAATTCTTATATTCTTAGTGTGTTAAGGTGAGTAGGGGAGGAGTACAATAGAATACCCAGAATTAGCCAAATTCAATTTGAAGATACAGTCCTTAAATCACAGGACTTCCAAGACTTCTGATACAAGCCACAAGGTCAAGGATAGCAAGGGTTATCATCACTTTAAAACAGTTTTTTATAGATTTGGGAATCTCACAGACTTGCTCAGATTTAATAATTTGCTAGAATAACTCCTAGAACTCAGGAAAGCACTATACATAATTATGAATGCAGTTTTATTATAGCAAAGTATACAAATCTGAAACAGCTGAGGAGGAGATACAGAGGGCAAATTGGGGAATTGGAAAGGTTCCAAACACAAAGATTTCATATCCTCAGGGATGTGTTACTATTCTTGCATTGTGTTACTATTCATGCATTGCAATGCATACACACAGTATTGGCAACCTAGGAAGCTCATCTTAGCTTGGTGTCCAGAGTTTTAATGGAGTCTTCATCATATAGGCATGATTGATTGAGCAATTGCCTACATAATTGAAATCAATCTCCATTACTATCACCCTTCCCTGAAAGTCAGGCTGATATTATATTGCTTAAAATCCCAGCTCTCTAATCACATGGTTAGTCTTTCTGATGTGGCCAGACCCTATTCTGCGTCATCTCATTAACATAAGTGGTCAAGTGTCAGAGGGATCAACCATGAATACTAACTCTAATTACTTGAGAAACTTCTAGAGTTTAGAGGTTATCCCAAAGGAGCTGGAGACAAAGTTCACAGCTTTCTTTGGGCTAAAGCCAAATTCTTTATTATACAAAATTATCTTTGCAGAGTAATTATTTGGTAAATTTTTCAGTTTATATTATGGAGGTTATGTATCCAAGAAAGAATGGAAATATATAGTACAACCTATTAATTATCCAGGGAGAAAATGAATGAATTGTTGAACTAAATCAACACAAATAAAAGTTAAGAGATGAAATATTGGTCAATGGATAAAAACAGAAGTGACTTTTACAACTTTCAAATAATTCCCTTGAAAGGGAAGGTCCTGCCCACCCATTTGTTCCTTCCTCCATCCAGTTAGCTGGAATGTGGATATTATAGAAGAAAATATATTTATTTTAGAGTACAAGATGGAATCTGTGAACAGAGAAGATAGAAGGTCTGGACTTAACACCACTGAGTCACAAATTTGAGTCACTTACCTTGATATTTGTGAAATGAGAATAACTATATATATTTTTAGAAGAGCCCGACCCATATCCTAACTAGTACAACTTGGCAAAGAGATACTAAGAACTTGCTATAAGTAGATAACCATAATAATAGACAAGATAGCATTTAATGTTAAAAGCACAAAAAATGGCTAAACTAGGTCATTGTGTAATAGGAGGCAGAATTCAATATGATGGCATAATAGTCATAAGCTTCTATACTCCAAACAATCTGGCACCTAACTACATGGGCATAACTGTTAAAAATATAAGAAGATAATGAAAACAAAGATGGAATTGTTAACTTATAGCAGAAAACTTTAAAAACACTTCTCCAGAACTAAAAAGATTTAGCAGACAAAATTTTAAAAATACAGATCATACTTTAATGATGTAATCAATATGCTTGATTTAATAAACACATTTAAGATATTAGAATAGTTATGTAAAAAAAATCTAGAATTTTATTTAATGTGTCATAAGATTTTTTAAATTCAAGATTTTTTCAGGGCATTCTCTCTAATTATGATCCAATCAAATTAGAAATAAATAATTTAAGGGTGTTAAAAATCTTAGCAATTTGAAAGACACTTAGATTTAGAAAAAGTCCAAAGTGAAATTAAGAATTATCATAGAAAAAAGAGAATTTGGAGAATATTTTATGTCAAAATGTGTATAGGATATAGAAAAAACAATACACATGGAAAAATGTATAGCTTTGAATGCCTTAAATTTTTTTTGAATGCCTTAATTTTTAAGATACGATGAAAACGAAGGAATTTGACATTTATAAGGAATCATTAACAGTAAACAAAAAATGAGCTGTAAGGGTAAAACTAACCTAAAAAATTGACATTAATATAACGGAAAAAATTGAAATTTAATTGAATTTAATCAATTAAATTGAAATTTAATTAAATCTTAAATTGAAAAGCTGGTACTCTGAATTTTTTAATTTGTAAGTATTAGATGAGTTTGGAAACTTTACAGTAGAATAAATCCTAGACTAATATGGTTCAGAAACAGTTGATTATTTCTGTGGCAGAATGTTTTCAATTTTATTTGAAATTCTCTGAGTTCTTTTTAAATTAACAATGTAGGTGAACATTGTGATAGATAAAAGCCAACCAAAAGCTATATTCAGGCTATATGTCACCAACTAGCACATTTTGTTGTATAGTATTCCTTGATGTGGCAGTCCCTATTTTTAGCATGCTGTCTGCCAATCTGTCAAGTATGTTAGGTAAAATGTACAGAACATTGTCATATAAAAATAATCGGTCTCTCTGAGCCTTGTATGTTTTCTAAGATAATTCCATTAATATTAGTTGGAGCCCAGTATTCCTTTTTTTTTTTTTTAACTTCTTGGAGAATGGCATGTGTTGAATTCAAAAGTGAGAGATAAGAAAACAAAATTATTCCTTAAAAAGATTGTGGTAACATAATCATGAAAGTGAAGAGCAAGGACAATTTTACTTGGTACCCTAATTATACTTTTCAACCACTTTGTGGGGTTTGCAAGCCTTCGTCTACTCTGTACCTATCATGAGATGTTCAATAGTTTGATTCAACTATCTTTTTCCTCTTCAACCAAAAGTCATCAGATAAAACCAGAAATTAGTGTTCTGGTTTATTTCAGCCAGGTAGGATGGAGTGAAGGTTTACTTTTCCTGGCTTTCAAGACAGCGACATCTTCCTTATGAATTTAAGATAAAAATCAGAATTGCCATGAATTACACCATAGCCGATTATTTAGGATTGTGGATTAGTCCCACAAATCTTCTTGAATCAGTTCTGTAAAGATGATAAATGGCTAAAACTGTGGTGCCAGAAGGGAAGAAAAGGACAACGTGCAATCTGTGAAAAAAAAATGCAGGCCATTTGGCTTTAACTGTAACTGTGTCCTAGTGCTTTGCCAAAGGAGAGGAAGGGCTTGGAAGGTAAATAATGAGTCCAGATATTCAAGCCCCATCTGTTCAGACAGGCTGAAACTCACTGTGATGACAGTGTTTATGCTGGGCATTGATTGATGTCATC
Organism: Lontra canadensis; assembly: GCF_010015895.1. NCBI lineage: Eukaryota > Metazoa > Chordata > Mammalia > Carnivora > Mustelidae > Lontra > Lontra canadensis. The sequence continues at coordinate 3,290,638 of NW_022631034.1, forward strand.
TCAATTGGCTCTTGACATGAGAGATAGTTGAGAATGTCTGAATTAGAAATTGGTCTCAGGATCTTAACATGAGCCAAGACCAGTGGTTGTGAAAACATTATAGCCAAAAAAAAAAAAAAGAGCTAGTGTCCTCTTTCCACTGTCTACTTCCAAAAAAGAAGAGAAAAAAGGAGGAAAGAAAGGAAGACAAAGGAAGAAAAAAGTAAGAGAATAAAGAGTGTTACACAAGACAAGAAAATAACAAAAAATACCAGTTGCCTATTTATAAATAATGATTTTTGGCATACATTTGACCCGCTTGTTCCATTCTGCCACATTTACTTGTATTTTTACTGTTCTTAAGTGTTAGTTTTCTCTTATGTTATAACAATGAATTTATACTCAATATGGGCAGTTTCTGATGGTAATTTATTAAATTAATAATTGTTTTGTTTTTAATTATGTAACAGACAACATAGTGTCCTTTTGTGACAGATCTTCCTAGATTTATGATGCAGTTACATACTGATAAACTCATTGTAAATTGAAAATACCATTAAGTTGAAAATACATTTAATACATCTAACCTATGAACATCATAACTTAGCCTAGCCTATGTTAAACATGCTCAGAACACTTACATTAGCCTACAGTTGGGCAAAATCTTCTAACGATGTTATGCCCAAGTTCTCACATCCGAGAGACCACCAAGGAGCCAACACCGATGCAATCACATGAGGGTTTATTTAACAAGCTTAAGCTTGGGCCCAAGTATACCCAACACAGCGGAGTAGGGACTTGGACCCCGAACCAGATTACAGTCAGAGTTTTTAAAGGCAGAGTAGGGGTGGACTCTGCGGTAGGTGAGGACAAAGGGGTTTGGGGATGATGTAAGTCTCTAAGGAATTTTGGAAGCAAGGTCTCCAGGACCTTGAGGGGCTAGCTATTGTTGAGAGAAAGGTTATTTATTACCAGTAATAAAAATCTTCTCATGAGACCCTTTAGATGTATATCAGTGGGTCATATGCTTGGGAATGATTGCTGACACTATGTTGGAGGTTTAGAGATAAAGGTTCCTAAAGGAATTATTAGAGTAGACTTACAGGATCCTGGTTGGACCTGTTGGAGTAAGGGGCCGGTCAGGCTAGGATTGTCCTTAGCAAAACCTCAAGGTGAGGGCAGTTGAGTCCCCAGGGGAGAGCCACTCTGTCTGTTTCAAGGGCTTGTCAGTAGGTAAGGAATTTTAATGATTTTCTTCTGCCTCTGTTTCCCACATCATTCCCCCCTGAACAATTTTGACCCTAAAATCTTTAAGTTTGTTGAAGGTGGAAGGTCTCATCTTCTGTAACTTCTTCCTGCTGAATAGGGGCATAGAGTTGTCCCTACCTACTCAGGTCAACACTGGTCAGGTGGGGAATGTGTAGGGGAGTTAAGAAAGAGGCAGTTGAGTCCAGGAGAGACTGCTCAGGTGGTCTTCCCAAGTGGAAAGGATCATCTGTGGAAGTTATGACAGTGAAGGAGGTGAAGTCAGGTGAGGAGACATGGGAGAAAATAGCAAAACATGATTAGTGTTACAAAAAGAAAATGAAGCTCAAATAAGTTTTTTTGCTATTTGACAAAAAACCCTTCTCCAGTCCAGGGGTTTCAATCAATCATTAAAAGAGAGAGGGACTGTTTAAAGTGCTAAACTGAGTAGGTCAGAACCCAAGAAATACTTTGTGATAATCTGGAACATCAAGATGGCTGCACTTATGTCAGGGCTAGGCTCGAGGTGGGTACAGCCTTGTTTTTCTTGGCCTCCACAGCACAAAACCTGTTTTATAACTGAGTATTGAATATCTTATGTAATTTATTGAATATTCTATTAAAAGTGAAAAACAGAATGGTTGTAAGTGTATCCATTGTTTACCCTTGTAGTCACATGGTTCATTGGGAGCTGCAACTTTTTGCTGCTGTCCAGCATCATGAAAGAATATGTACTGCATCCCCCTATTTTGGGAAAAGATAAAAATTCAAAATTCGAAGTATGGTTTCTGCTGAATACATATCACTTTTATACAATAGTAAAGTCCAAAAATCACAAGTTGAACCATTTTGTATTATATTATATATCTGTCTGGATCATAGCATATATTTACTCATTTTTTTTTTTTTTACATTTGTTTCTCTTACTAAGTAAGTAAGCTCTCTGAGGAAATAGATCTTATCACTTGCTCTCACTGCTACATCCCCAAAGCCTAGAACAGTGCCTGGCACATTGGGCTCACTCTGGAAAAGACTTACTGAATGAGTGAACTTATATTTCATTAAAAATTGTTAGAATTTTTAACATTTTTACATGAGTTATTTCCTTAAATTCTTATAGCATCCCTATGAGATAAGAAAGCTGAATTTTCCAGTTATTTGCCTAATAGTACACAGCTTTTGGAAATGACACCAAGCCAATGCTAAAGCTCGACTCTTTTTTTTTTTTTTTTTTTTTTTCCGTAGCTTCCAGTTTTTTTCAAATTCCAGTTAGCTAACATACAGTGTAATATTAGCTCCAGGTGTAGAATTTAGTGATTCATCACTTGCATACAGCACCTGATGGTCATCATAAGTGCCCTCCTTAATACCCATCACCCATTTAACCCACCCATTTAACCCACCCCCCACTCAGCCTCCCCTCCATCAACCTTCCGTTTGTCCTCTATAGTTGAGAATCTGTTTTATGGTTTGTCTCTTTTTTTTTCCCTCCCTGTATGTCCATCTGTTTTCTTTCTCTAAAGCCCAATTCTTAATGACTACTCACTAGTTGCATTGCTGATACATCCATCATTTTATGGTTATTTAAGCTATCTTTTGGAGAAGTTACCTGGATTAGAACTCATTTGCAAAGAACCAAAAGAGGAAAAAAGGAAGACTTTAGCATACATAAAGAAAAATCTCCTAACTCTGATTTCTCTTTCAGAAGATTTTTATGGCAGACAAGTTTTTTAAGGCAGCAATAGAAAAAAATAATCTGTGAATCAGTCATCTGTGGTAGATGGTTTTCTTCATTCAGGTGAAGGTTTTCTTTCTATATGCATACTTTAGCATTTGGGATCATAGAATCAGAGTTGTTAGAGATGAAAACAGCTTTAAAAGTCTGGTTCATTTACAGTCATGTATTTTTTGTTTTGTTTTACAATCTCTCCATTTAGAGATAAAATGGTTCTCTCTGAATTACTGAAACAGCCCCATGGCCTTTACTTGCCTAGGCAGCATCACCTGAAATTCAAGGGCTGAGGCCCCCAAATATGATTTATTAAACAAAGATAAAGAAATGAAGTAACAATTAAAGTATGAAATGATTTATTTCAGGATAGAAATATAAACTGAAAAAATACAAATTTCCCAGGGAAAGCTACCTGTCTTTGGTTCCTTCACCAGATCCCAAAGCATTTCAATCACATTTAAATGGATTGAACTGAGGAGTGACTAGAAGCTAGAGACAAATTACTGAGAAGCTGCCTTATTCAAGGCACATGGTTATATATGTTAGAGGTTTTGCTGAAACCCTCACAAGGCCAGCATGTTGAATTAGTTTTGAGAAGTGATTTTTTTATTGCCTAAATGACCTGTTGTGAAAATGCAATCTATCTCACAGAAAGGGCTTGTAGGTGCTAGTTGCTAACATACTGGTTGGCAAAATAGTCCTAGAAGTAATCAGATTTCCCAGAGAAGCTGGACTTCTTCATCTTAGGGCAAGTGTACGTTTTGACTCCCTCCCAGATGTGGAGCCTTAATTCTCAAAAAAGGAAATATATCTTTCTCCAAAGCATTCAGTATCTGAATTGGTTACACACGTCTTTTAGTAGAACTTACCGGTTTAAAATGAAATAAATCCATTCAAATTTGCTTAAGCAAAACAAGAGAATTTATGATGAGATTCTAGGGGTAGTTTACAGAAACTAAGAGCATGCAGTCTAGGGGATCTTAATAAGTTTAGGTTGGAATGCAGCTACTGGTGTAAACTGTTCAAGACAAGTGTGCATTACTGAACTTCCTGAGTTCTGCAATTCTTTCAGCCAGCTGCCACTCACAGTAATGCTAGCTTCACACTGCAATTGTTTTTCTGGCAGCCTAACACCTTTGTTTTCCCTTAGTGCAGTGTTTGAAGCTTCCTTGAAAGAAAAGTAACAAGGAAACTCATCTTCCTTCTGTTCTACTGGTTAATAAGAATCTCTCCTCTCTGTCCTATAAGGTTCCAGAAAGCATGGCATTTCCTTTCTTCAAATTATGGGTGGTTACTAGATAACTCTCTCCTTACAGTCTCTCAGCTTGGGAGGGAAAAGCAGCTTCAGCCTGGAAGATGGTTCTCTGGGAGCAGAAAAGCACTTCAGCAGGGAAGGCTTATGACCTGACCCAGTTCCAGCAATTATTCGTTGTCTGTCACTTGTTGTCTGTGACTTGTCTTGTTGTCTTGTCTGTGACTTGTTGTCTTGTTGTCTGTCACTTGTTGTCTGCTGTACTGTAATCATTCCAGATTCTATTTTATGTATGTTGAAAGAGATTAAGGAAAAAAATAAATATGCCAGGCATTCACATCTTGTATAAGAATCACATATGTAAACAACAAGTTAATGCCAATAACTTAAAAAGCTATTGAAAAATTTGTGACATTGGAGTAATACACTGATGATCGATACCAGTTGTTGACTCTTTAACATGAAGCTGTTGAGAAACAAATATCAGTGCCTCTTATTGCTGAGTTGGCTGGCAATATTTATTGGTTTAATCAGTGGCTAATTGAAAATCAGTTAAATTCTTCTATGCTTAATTCCAATCAAAGTCTCAATGGTAGATGGTACCTCATAAAATAATCCCCAAAAGTTATCTGCAAGAGGAAATGGTATCAACTATAAGCTAAAGATTTGAATTCACTAGGGTGTTTTAGCTTTATTTTTGATATTTTAAATAGAGGAGCATAGGCTTTGGAATTAGACATGGAAAAATTTGAATCTTTGTCATATTTTAGTTGGATGGCATTTGATACATTTTTAATTATCTGTAAACTTCATTTGTAAAGTGGAGGAAATAATACCCAAATTATAGAATTAATATGGGGAAAAAATGGAGTATTATACATACACAGTGAGTAGAGTGACACACACCAGACTCAGTAAATAGTAACTATTATGATACCATTATATAAGGAAATACTGTAGCATATAACAGCTCTATACTATAAATAAGGTAAGAGTTATGTTCAACATGTAGAGTCCTGGAGGAACTGGAAACCCAGATTTCTAATAATATCAATACACTTACTTATTTTTCTTTCCTACAATATACACAAAATAATTTCAAAATTATAACACATTATTATCAAGAACAAAATTATTAAATAGAAAGCCTAGGAGAATAAAAATCAAATATATCAATACTAAAAAAATAAGGTTTAGTGTTATAAAATACACATGTAAAAAGTCATTCCTTTCATCTGAATTGAGTTTCTGAACTCAATTCAGAAAATATAATTGGAAAGTTTTTACACACACACACGCATCTCCAATGAATAAACTGAGTCAACAAGTTTGCAGAACTCTCTGTGCAAACCAGGGTTTCTCTGCCTTGGTACAATTGACATTTAGGACTGGATAATTCTTCATTGCAGGAGACTTTCCTGTTCATTGCAGGATGTTTAACAGTATCCCCATAGATTCCAAAACCCCCCTCTGTCCTCCACCCCAAAGCCATGATAATCAAAACTGTCTCCAGATATTGCCAAATCCCCTGAGAAGCAAAATTGCCCCCCAGATGAGAACCTCTGAGATAGCCTATATTAATGAAGAACTCTGTCTTAAATGGAAAGAATGATCAGTTTCTTTCATACTAACCTAAGTACTATAAAAATGTCAGTTATTTTCAGTTTCAAAGAGCTTCACATTAAAAAAGTTAAGAAAAATAACAACCTAGAAGAATAAAGATATGTAGACACATAAATCACAAGGAAAGATATAGGGGTGCCTGGGTGGCTCAGTAGGTTATGCCTCTGCCTTCAGCTCAGCTCATGTTCTCAAGGTCCTGGGATCTAGCCTTGCATCAGGCTCTCTGCTCAGTGGGGAGCCTGCTTCCCCATATCTCTACCTGCCTCTCTGAGTACTTGTGATCTCTCTCTCTCTTTCTCTGTCAAATAAATAAATAAATAAATAAATCTTAAAGAAAAAAAAGGATGTAATATTGACTAAAATATATATAAATAAAATTTCTAATTCACTAATAATAAAGGCAATAAAAACATAATTGGATAACTAGAAAAATAACTAGATTGTTTTAATCACTAATGTTAGTAGAAGTGTTTTGACATAGATTTCCACTTTCCCTGCTGATGAGAGTGTGTATTAATGTAAGCTTTTACAACGGTAACATGGCAGTAATATTGAAATGTTTTTAAACAAGCAAGAATTGGAAATACTATTAATGTCCAAGAAAAGGAGTTAGATGGAATAATTACAGAATCAACATATTGAGTATAATATAATATTGTATATAATATTAGAATATAATATTATTCCTCTATTATCATACTGTTCAATTATAGGTAGTTATTATAACAAATGTCTTTAATAATGATGATATGTGTGTATTTGTATGCATGCAATTAAGAGGTTAAATTTCTCAGGAAGCAGATTTAGTAGACTCAGACACAAAAGTTGGTATGCTGGATATTTTTTTTTTTTTAAGATTTTATTTATTTATTCGACAGATCACAAGTAGGCAGAGAGGCAGGCAGAGAGAGAGAGGAGGAAGCAGGCTTCCTGCTGAGCAGAGAGCCTGATGTGGGGCTCGATTCCAGGACCCTGGGATCATGACCTGAGCTGAAGGCAGAGGATTAACCCACTGAGCCACCCAGGTGCCCCAGTATGCTGGATATTTCTTAAAGATAATCCTTGGGAACAAGACCTATAGAACAAAGAGAAAGGAAGTAGTTGTAAGCAAAAGAAGTCAAGCTGTGACTTATGCCCAGTGATGATTTTTTTTCGATCCTCAGAGCTGTAGAGCTAGAATAACCATTGAATGTCCCAAAAGATGGGCCAAGATTTTATATCCCTGCATCAATCACTTATTGGATGTGAACTTCCACAATGAGGTACATGACCTTGGATAAAGATGTTCTTCTCGGGGCGCCTAGGTGGCTCAGTGGGTTAAAGCCTCTGCCTTCGGCTCGGGTCGTGGTCCCAGTGTCCTGGGATTGAGCCCCACATCGGGCTCTCTGCTCAGCAGGGAACCTGCCTCCTCCTCTCTCTCTTTGCCTGCCTCTCTGCCTACTTGTGATCTCTATCTGTCAAATAAATAAATAAAATCTTTAAAAAAAAAAAAAAAGATGTTCTTCTCATCTGATGTATGGTCCATGAATGTGCTAGTTCTAGCAGCTGAGACAAGTCTTTTTTTTTTTTTTTAAGATTTTATTTATTAATCCGACAGACAGAGATCACAAGTAGGCAGAGAGGAAGGCAGAAAGAGAGGGGGAGGCAGGCTCCCTGCTGAGCAGAGAGCCCGATGCGGGGCTCCATCCCAGGACCCTAGGATCATGACCTGAGCCAAAGGCAGAGGCATAACCCACTGAGCCACCCAGGCACCCCAGCTGAGACAAGTCTTTATGGAAGGGCTACCCAGGTGGTGCACTATAGCATCCATCTCACAGTGTGTGTGTTTTGGTCTCTGTGGGAGGAATAAAGCAACATCCTTCTTTGGTGTCCAAGTTCTGAATAAATTGAAAAATAGGATGAAAAGCTCTTCAGAATGAAGGCTAAGCATACCATCTTGATTACAAAAATAAATAAATAAAATGAGAAAACCCTGCTATTGAAGAAAATGGCAGGTGGGCTTTCTAATACACCAAAATTAGAGTTCCCCATTAGTCTTCAGGATTGTTGGGCTGGGACAGATTTCCTACTGGGTGCCCATTTTAGTAAGACTTACCACATGGAGGAGCAGAACTGAAATTGTGCTCCTTTGTAGGCAACTGGTCCCAAGAGAATGAAAAGAAGAAGGTGCTTGACAACTCACCAGTTTCTACTTTCAAACTCACCAATCTGATTTCTCCTCCTTTGAGAAAGAATGAAGGTGTATAGAGAGAAAATGGACCAGAGTGATTGACTTACTCTATACTAAGTGGCTTCCTCCACAATGTAGAAAATATCAACAATTCAGAAATAGAATTTATTTAATAATGGTATGTGGGAAAAAAGAGTATAGGCAAACATACCATGTTATATCTGGGTTGTGCTATTGGGGCAATACTGATGCTTTTAAAAAAATTTTTTGAGGGGGGAGAGATTTTTACAAGTATCTTATACTGATGTTTTGCTTTCATGATCTAAAAAGAATATTGTAAAATACAATTAAAGCCACTTTATTCATAATAAAATAGGTTGTATGCAGAGCACAGGGATAGTGAGGTGGGAGACTATGAACTAAATAAATGGGGAAAAGAAGAAATAATAGGACAACAAGAATAGCAGATGCAGATGGTTGAGAGATGAGTTGAAAAGAGAGTGGGCAGGACACTTGTTACTACAGAATGGAAGAGAGATATGCAGAACCCATCCATACCAGCTACAACAACTAGTGGGTTATGTTAGAAAATTAACTTCTTTAGGGGCACCTGGATGGCTTAGCTGGTTAAGTGTCTGCCTTCGGCTCAGATCGTGATCCTAGGGTCCCGGGATGCAGCCCCACGTCAGGCTCCCTGCTCAGCGGGGAGCCTGCTTGTTCTCACTCTGCCCCTCCTCCTCCCCATGTTCTTGCTCTCTCAAATAAATAAAATCTTTAAAAAAAATTAGCTTTTTTAACTTACCCTTTGAGAGCAGAGTGCTTCCTAGCATGGCTGGCTGCCTTGAAGTTTAATAACAAAACTTCAAAAATGGCCCTTGAATCCATTAGAGTTAGCCAGAGTTGAGATTAAAAATGCACTGGACACCTAATTATTTTATTTCTCCCCACACTACAATGTAAACATCATTAATAGGACTTGATTTGCTATATACAGTGCTATTTCCCCAACTCTTTCAACAGAATTTATAATAGACCATCAGACAATAGTTTTTAAATGATTGGAAGTGAGCTAGATGTGACTGTTTACCAACTTGTGACAAAGAATCCAAACTTAATCTGTAACCTTAAAATTATAATAGTTAAATAAACTACTATTTTTAGAAAGACTTCGCAAAAAAAAAAAAGGATTTTAGGGTAAAATGCCCATTTTAAATCAAAATGTTTTTATTAACATAGAAGATAGCCTAGAAATGGAAGTTTTTGATAAGGAACACATAGACTTTTTTCTATAGCAATGAAGAAAGTTCATTTGAAGATTTATGATTTTGAATAAAAAAGGGCAAACATCATTGTCATTTTTCTATGTGATAATCAGCACCAAATACATAGGTGTATAAACAAATATCCACAACTAAAGCATTTATAACATATTAACCAGATGAAGCAGCCTTCTGCCAATGCCCTTGCCATTAATCATAATGGCCATTGTCTTTTACTTTATTGTTTAAATTTTATAGCCTTCTTATGAGGGAAGAATTATGATTTGCACTACTCTTTGGGCATTCAGCTTATGTGCACAGTGACAAGACCAACATAAATCTACCTGATGCTTAGTTATAGTTTGAAGATGTAGATTTAAAGAATCTGTATATTTTTTTAACTTAGCATTCTTCTTCAATACAGTCTCTGAAATATAGATGATATAGAAAAGTGATTTTTGTTGTACACATAGATTCTTACATATCTTTCTGTTATAATAATAACAACACACTTTAAGTCCTTACTATATGCTGAGAACTCTTATAAGCATGTTTTATGTATTTTATTTATATTAAATCTTTGTGATGACACTATAGAAAAATGTCATGATACTTTCCTCCTTTTTATGATTTTTTATTGAGGTATGATTAATAAGCAATGCTATATTAGTTTCAGGTATATAATGTATTGATTCAAAAATGCTATACATTACTCAACACTAACCATGACAAGTGTAGTCACCATCTGTTACCATACAATGTTATTAGTATTATTGACTGTATTCCCTTTACTATACTCTTCATCTCTGTAACATTTATTTTATAACTGGAAATCTGTACCTCTTAATTCTTAATCCTCTTTATCTATTTCATTCATCTCCCTACTGGCAACCATCAGTTCACTTAATTAAGACTTTGTTTGGTTTTTCTTTCTTTATTTGTTTTGTTTTAAATTCCACGTATAAGTGAAATCAAATGGTATACATCTTTTTGACTTATTTTATTTAATGTAATATCTTGTAGGTCCCTGTTGTCGCAAATGGGATGATCTCATTATTTTTTAATATTCCTTTGTGTATATGTGTAGGCACTACATCTTCTTTATCCATATATCTATTGATGGACATTTGGGTTGCTTCCTTATCTTGGCTGTTGTAAATAATGTTGAAATGAACCTATGGGTGCAGATAGCCTTTTATTTATTTATTTATTTTTTTCAGATGCAATTTCTCTTCCAGTTTTATTGAGAAATAATGGACATACATCCTTGTATAAGTTTAAGATATACAGCATAGTAGGTTCAATTTACATCTATAGTGAAATGATTACCACTATAATTTTAGTTAGCATCCATCATCTCACATAGATACAATAAAAAGAAAGCAAAAAGAAGAAGAAGAAGAAGAAGAAGAAGAAGAAGAAGAAGAAGAAGAAGACAGAAAAGAGATTTTTCCTTTTGATGAGAACTCTTTGATTTACCTTCTTAGCACTTTTCCCATGTCTCATATGGCAGTGCTGACGCTGTCATGTTGTATGTTGTTGCATCCCTAGTACTTATCTCATAACTAGAAATTTGTACCTTTTGACCACATTCTTCCAATTCCTTTCTTCTATCCCCATCCCACCCTTTTAAATTAGTGTTTTAATTTTCTTTGGATAAATAGCCAGTAGTGGAATTACTGGATGATATATTATTTCTATTTTTTATTTTTTTTTGAGATAATGATATATTTTTTTTATTAATTTTATTTTTTTTAAACATATATTTTTATCCCCAGGGGTACAGGTCTGTGAATCTCCAGGTTTACACATTTCACAGCACTCACCATACCACATACCCTCCCCAATGTCCATAACCCCACCCCCCCAAACCCCCTTCCCCCATCAACCCTCAGTTTGTTTTGTGAGATTAAGAGTCACTTATGGTTTGTCTCCCTCCCAATCCCATCTTGTTTCATTTACTCTTCTCCTACCCCCTTAAACCCCCATGTTGCATCTCCTCTCCCTCATATCAGGGAGATCATATGTTAGTTGTCTTTCTCTGATTGACTTATTTCGCTAAGCATGATACCCTCTGGTTCCATCCACGTCATCGCAAATGGCAAGATTTCATTTCTTTTGATGGCTGCATAGTATTCCATTGTGTATATATACCCATCTTCTTTATCCATTCATCTGTTGATGGACATCTAGGTTCTTTCCATAGTTTGGCTATTGTAGACATTGCTGCTATAAACATTCGGGAGCACGTGCCCCTTCAGATCACTACGTTCATATCTTTAGGATAAATACCCAGTAGTGCAATTGCTGGCTCATAGGGTAGTTCTATTTTCAACATTTTGAGGAACCTCCATGCTGTTTTCAGAGTGGTTGCCCCAGCTTGCATTCCCACCAACAGTGTAGGAGGGTTCCCCTTTCCCCACATCCTCCAGCATCTGTCATTTCCTGACTTGTTAATTTTAGCTATTCTGACTGGTGTGAGGTGATATCTCATTGTGGTTTTGATTTGTATTTCCCTGATGCCGAGTGATATGGAGCACTTTTTCATGTGTCTGTTGGCCATCTGGATGTCTTCTTTGCAGAAATGTCTGTTCATGTCCTCTGCCCATTTCTTGATTGGATTATTCTTTCTTTGGGTGTTGAGTTTGCAAAGTTCTTTCTAGATTTTGGACACTAGCCCTTTATCTGATATGTCGTTTGCAAATATCTTCTCCCATTCTGTCAGTTGTCTTTTGGTTTTGTTAACTGTTTCCTTTGCTGTGCAAAAGCTTTTGATCTTGATGAAATCCTAATAGTTCATTTTTGCCCTTGCTTCCCTTGCCTTTGGCGATGTTCCTAGGAAGATGTTGTTGTGGCTGAGGTCGAAGAGGTTGCTGCCTGTGTTCTCCTCAAGGATTTTGATGGATTCCTTTCTCACATTGAGGTCCTTCATCCATTTTGAGTCTATTTTCGTGTGTGGTGTAAGGAAATGATCCAATTTTATTTTTCTGCATGTGGCTATCCAATTTTCCCAACACAATTTATTGAAGAGGCTGTCTTTTTTCCATTAGACATTCTTTCCTGCTTTGTCAAAGATTAGTTGACCATAGAGTTGAGGGTCTATTTCTGGGCTCTCTATTCTGTTCCATTGATCTATGTGTCTGTTTTTGTGCCAGTACCATGCTGTCTTGATGATGACAGCTTTGTAATAGAGCTTGAAGTCTGGAATTGTGATGCCACCGACTTTGACTTTGTTTTTCAATATTCCTTTGGTTATTCGAGGTCTTTTCTGGTTCCATATAAATTTTAGGATTATTTGTTCCATTTCTTTGAAAAAAATGAATGGTACTTTGATAGGAATTGCATTAAATGTGTAGATTGCTTTAGGTAGCATAGACATTTTCACAATATTTATTCTTCCAATCCAGGAGCATGGAACATTTTTCCATTTCTTTGTGTCTTCCTCAATTTCTTTCATGAGTACTTTATAGTTATCTGAGTATAGATTCTTAGCCTCTTTGGTTAGATTTATTCCTAGGTATCTTATAGTTTTGGGTGCAATTGTAAATGGGATTGACTCCTTAATTTCTCTTTCTTCTGTCTTGTTGTTGGTGTACAGAAATGCAACTGATTTCTGTGCATTGATTTTATATCCTGACACTTTACTGAATTCCTGTACAAGTTCAAGCAGTTTTGCAGTGGAGTCTTTTGGGTTTTCCACATATAGTATCCTATCATCTGTGAAGAGTGATAGTTTGACTTCTTCTTTGCCAATTTGGATGCCTTTAATTTCCTTTTGTTGTCTGATTGCTGAGGCTAGGACTTCTAGTACTCTGTTGAATAGCCGTGGTGATAATGGACATCCCTGCCGTGTTCCTGACCTTAGCGGAAAGCTTTCAGTTTTTCTCCATTGAGAATGATATTTGCGGTGGGTTTTTCATAGATGGCTTTGATAATATTGAGGTATGTGCCCTCTATCCCTACACTTTGAAGAGTTTTGATCAGGAAGGGATGCTGTACTTTATCAAATGCTTTTTCAGCATCTATTGAGAGTATCATATGGTTCTTGTTCTTTCTTTTATTAATGTGTTGTATCACATTGATTGATTTGCGGATGTTGAACCAACCTTGCAACCCTGGAATAAATCCCACTTGGTCGTGGTGAATAATCCTTTTAATGTACTGTTGAATCCTATTGGCTAGTATTTTGGTGAGAATTTTTGCGTCTGTGTTCATCAAGGATATAAGGATATTGGTTATAGTTCTCTTTTTTGATGGGATCCTTGTCTGGTTTTGGGATCAAGGTGATGCTGGCCTCATAAAATGAATTTGGAAGTTTTCCTTCCATTTCTATTTTTTGGAACAGTTTCAGGAGAATAGGAATTAGTTCTGCTTTAAATGTTTGGTAGAATTCCCCTCGGAAGCCGTCTGGCCCTGGGCTTTTGTTTGTTTGGAGATTTTTGATGACTGTTTCAATCTCCTTACTGGTTATGGGTCTCCTCAGGCTTTCTATTTCTTCCTGGTTCAGTTGTGGTAGTTTATATGTCTCTAGGAATGCATCCATTTCTTCCAGATTGTCAAATTTGTTGGCATAGAGTTGCTCATAGTATGTTCTTATAATGGCCTGTATTTCTTTGGTGTTCGTTGTGATCTCTCCTCTTTCATTCATGATTTTATTTATTTGGGTCCTTTCTCTTTTCTTTTTGATAAGTCTGGCCAGGGGTTTATCAATCTTATTAATTCTTTCAAAGAACCAGCTCCTAGTTTCGTTGATTCGTTCTATTGTGTTTTTTTGGTTTCTATTTCATTGATTTCTGCTCTGATCTTTATGATTTCTCTTCTCCTGCTAGGTTTAGGATTTCTTTCTTGTTCTTTCTCTAGCTCCTTTAGGTGTAGGGTTAGGTTGTGTACCTGAGACCTTTCTTGTTTCTTGAGAAAGGCTTGTACTGCTATATATTTTCTTCTCAGGACTGCCTTTGTTGTGTCCCACAGATTTTGAACCGTTGTGTTTTCATTATCATTTGTTTCCATGAATTTTTTCAATTCTTCTTCAATTTCCTGGTTGACCCATTCATTCTTTAGAAGGATGCTGTTTAGTCTCCATGTATTTGGGTTCTTTCCAAATTTCCTCTTGTGATTGAGTTCTAGCTTCAGAGCATTGTGGTCTGAAAATATTCAGGGAATGATCCCAATCTTTTGATACCGGTTGAGACCTGATTTAGGACCCAGGATGTGATCTATTCTGGAGAATGTTCCATGTGCACTAGAGAAGAATGTGTGTTCTGTTGCTTTGGGATGAAATTTTCTGAATATATCTGTGATGTCCATCTGGTCCAGTGTGTCATTTAAGGCCTTTATTTCCTTGTTGGTCTTTTGCTTGGATGATCTGTCCATTTCAGTGAGGAGAGTGTTAAAGTCCCCTACTATTATTGTATTATTGTCGATGTGTTTCTTTGATTTTGTTATTTATTGGTTTATATAGTTGGCTGCTCCCACGTTAGGGGCATAGATATTTAAAATTGTTAGATCTTCTTCCTGGACAGATCCCTTGAGTATGATATAGTGTCCTTCTTCATCTCTTATTATAGTCTTTGGCTTAAAATCTAATTGATCTGATATAAGGATTGCCACTCTTGCTTTCTTCTGATGTCCATTAGCATGGTAAATTCTTTTCCACCCCCTCACTTTAAATCTGGAGGTGTCTTCGGGTTTAAAATGAGTTTCTTGTAGGCAACATATAGATGGTTTTTTTTTTTTTTTTTTTTTTTTCCATTCTGATATCCCGTGTCTTTTGATAGGGGCATTTAGCCCATTAACATTCAGGGTAACTATTGAGAGATATGAATTTAGTGCCATTGTATTGCCTGTAAGGTGACTGTTATTGTAAATTGTCTCTGTTCCTTTCTGATCTACTACTTTTAGGGTCTCTCTTTGCTTAGAGGACCCCTTTCAATATTTCCTGTAGAGCTGGTTTGGTGTTTGCAAATTCTTTCAGTTTTTGTTTGTCCTGGAAGCTTTTAATCTCTCCTTCTATTTTCAATGATAACCTAGCTGGATATAGTATTCTTGGCTGCATGTTTTTCTCGTTTAGTGCTCTGAATATATCATGCCAGCTCTTTCTGGCCTGCCAGGTGTCTGTGGATAAGTCTGCTGCCAATCTAATATTTTTACCATTGTATGTTACAGACTTCTTTTCCCGGGCTGCTTTCAGGATTTTCTCTTTGTCACTAAGACTTGTAAATTTTACTATTAGGTGATGGGGTGTGGACCTATTCTTATTGATTTTGAGGGGGGTTCTCTGAACCTCCTGGATTTTGATGCTTGTTCCCTTTGCCATATTGGGGAAATTCTCTCCAATATTTCTCTCTAATATACCTTCTTTTCCCCTCTCTCTTTCTTCTTCTTCTGGAATCCCAATTATTCTAATGTTGTTTCATCTTATGGTGTCACTTATCTCTCGATTTCTCCCCTCGTGGTCCAGTAGCTGTTTGTCCTTCTTTTGCTCAGCTTCTTTATTCTCTGTCATTTGGTCTTCTATATCACTAATTCTTTCTTCTGCCTCATTTATCCTAGCAGTGACAGCCTCTATTTTTGATTGCACCTCATTAATAGCTTTTTTGATTTCAACTTGGTTAGATTTTAGTTCTTTTATTTCTCCAGAAAGGGCTTTTATATCTCCCGAGAGGGTTTCTCTAATATCTTCCATGCCTTTTTTGAGCCCGGCTAGAACCTTGAGAATCATCATTCTGAACTCTAGATCTGACATATTACCAATGTCTGTATTGATTAGGTCCCTAGCCTTTGGTACTGCCTTTTGTTCTTTTTTTTGTGGTGAATTTTTCTTCCTTGTCATTTTGTCCAGATAAGAGTATATGAAGAAGCAAGTAAAATACTAAAATGGTGGCAACAACCCCAGTAAAATATGCTTTAACCAAATCGGAAAAGATCCCAAATCGTGAGGGGGGAGAAAGGGGATAAAAAGAGGTTCAGAAAGATTAAAAAAAAAAAAAAAGAAACAATTAAAAGAATAAAATGAATAAAGAAAAAATATAAAAAGAAAAAAAAATATATATATTAGATAAACTAGTTAAAAAACGTTAAAAAAGAAAAGGGTAAAAGTTAAAAAAGATTTAGAAGAAGAGAGAAAATTGAAAAAGAAAAAAAAAAATCAAATTAACTGCAAGGCTAAAGAATCATGGGGAGAAAGCCGTGAGCTCTGTGCTTTGCTTTCTCCTCCTCTGGAATTCCGCTGCTCTCCTTGGTATTGAAACTGCACTCCTTGGTAGGTGAACTTGGTCCTGGCTGGATTTCTTGTTGATCTTCTGAGGGAGGCGCCTGTCATAATGATTCTCAAGTGTCTCTGCCCCAGGTGGAGTTGCACCGCCCTTACCAGGGGCCGGGCTGTGTAATCCGCTCGGGTTTGCTTTCGGGAGGTTTTGTTTCCTGAGCGCTTTCTGTAGAGTTCCGGAGGACAGGAGTGAAGATGGCAGCCTCCCAGTCTCTGGCCAGGGGGAGCCGAGAGCCCGGGGTCCCACTCCTCAGTGCGCCCTCAGAGAACAGCGCCCAATTACTCCCGTCACCCTGGCCTCCGGCCGCGCTCCGAGCTGACTGAGCCTGCAACTGGTTCAAGGTAACCCCGAGTTTAGAGCTCACTCCTCAGCTCTGTCTCTGTAGCCTGCTTCCCCATTCTAATACCTGTAAGCTCTGTGACACTCAGACACCCGTGATCCTTCTGTGACCCTGTGAGGCCATGCTGACCCCTTGTGGGCTTTACCCTGGTTAAGCCTCTTGAGCGATGTCCCTCAGTGGAGCAGACTTTTAAAAGTCCTGATTTTGTGCTCCGTTGCTCCGCCGCTTGCTGGGAGCCGGCCCCTCCCCCCAGGGTCTATCTTCCCGTTGCTTTGGATTCACTTCTCTGCCAGTCCTACCTTTCAGAAAGTGGTTGATTTTCTGTTTCTAGAATTGCTGTTCTTCTTTTCTTTGATCTCCCTTTGGATTTGTAGGTGTTTGCAATCTTTAGATAAGCTATCTAGCTGATCTCCCGCTACCTGAAGTAGTCTCAGCCTGCTACTTCTCTGCCATCTTGCCTCCTCCTCTATTTTTTATTTTTTGAGGAATCTTCATACATTTTCCCCACAGTGGTTACACCAATTTACATTCTAGCCAACACTTTTTTATTTCTTGTCTTTTTTGATACTAGCCATCCTGACTGGTGTGGAATGAAATTGCATTGTGATTTTGATTTGCATTTACCTGATAGTGATCTTGAGCATGTCTTCATGCACCTTTCAGTCATCTGTATGTCTTCTTTAGAAAAATGTCTATTCAGATCCTCTAAACATTTTTAAATTTGATTGTTTCTCCCCCTTGTATATAGATATAGATATAGAAACTGAAGAAGAAATGTTAATTAAGTTGCAAATGATTTGCACACTTCATCATTTATTTAGTCACTTAACAGATGTTATTAAATGTCCTTTTATAATAAGCATTATTCTGGGGATTAGGAGTAAAGCTGTGAATAAGCAGACACGTTTCTTGCTTTGGAATGTTTAAATTCCTGTAAGAGAAATAGGAAATAAATAAAAACAAACATGATAAGATAATTTTTGTATGAAAAAATTATAGAATATATGTTATGAAAAAAATTAATAATGCCAAATATAGTGGTTATGGTCACAGAGCATGACTTTAGAGAGAAGAGCCAAAGAAGGTTTGAAAAAATAGAAGTTGAGCTAAAGATCAGTGTTGAGAAGAACCAGGCATAAGAAGATCTACAGAAGGGGAGGTTCACCAGGGTGTAGTACGTAGTAAGAGAAAGAATTTCAGGGTACTTGGGTATAGTACACAAAAGATAACAAAAGATAACAAAAAATGAATTGATGAGGTAAACCCAGGTCTCCTGATTCTAGAACCTGCATTCTTATGTAATAGCTAACATTTAGGGTCCTTTACAGACTTAGAGTTTTCCTAGCTCAGGAGTGGACCACAAGAGTTCTAAGACTTAGAGTAAGGTAGTTGCTACTGTGAAGTGTGAAATGTTTTGGGATCTTGCAGGTGTCCTAAAACTTGTATAAATTTCACATTCTATTCCAAATATATCTCTCTTTGTTTTATCATGAGAATATACTCTTATGCCCTTAAAGATTTGAATTTCTGGGAGGATGAGCCATATTTTTTCTGAGACTCTGCATGGAACCTCCATGGAGCACATCATAGTACACCTGGTGTGTATACACCATTATCTGAGAAACACAATTAACATAGCTCATGGTAGGCACTGAATAAATGCTTAATAAACAGATAAGTGAACTTATTCAGTTTGTTCCTCTCCTCTGAGCACATGGGGATTTCACAGCATAACCTTAAAGGTCTTATTGAAAGGTGGCAAAGCATAGTGTTAGTTATACCTATGAGTTGTGTATTGAGGTTTATTTAGGTGTGAAATTTGACTCTAGCATTTGCTAGCATGTGACCTAGGGCAGGTGATTTTAAGCTTTATGTGACTAAGCTTCCTCGCCTATAATAATTGGTATAATAAGTTACTATAGTACTGTTAAAGAATGAGGATTAGCTATGATAATGTCTTTAAGAAACTTAGCATGACACTTAGGATATTGAGAGTGTTAAGTACTACATAGAGGCATGGAAACTCCACTCTTTTCCAGTGACTAAAAAGGAGCTGCTTTCAGGACATGTGGTTGAGTATCATGACACTGAGAACAGTCAGTAAAATTTAGAATATACTAATATCTAGAAGTGGTATCAGGAGACAGTATTCAACTGTTGTATCATGGTTCATTAGTATCTGCTGCTTAGTAGGCTCTTGAACAATTACTGGATAAGTATATCAGTAAGTGAAGAATGATCAGTAGGGTAGTAGGATACATGTAATTGGCCAGTAAAAGAGTTGATAATGTAATTTTTTAATGAATTCACTTTTTCTTGCAGCTTATAAGGGGTCCAATTTTATCCTTACATGGCATTACTGCCAGAAGTATTTCATGATCAGATATCTTAATGATATCATGGGTATTATAATTTTAAAATCTCTTGGAACCTCTGTGATAATGAAATTATCATTTAGAGGTATGCTAATAAACTACTCACTGGAAAAAATGTTCTCTAATTAGAAGTGTTTGTAGATTTCCATTATGTCTATAGTTTCACTATGGCCTATTTCAGAACATCATTTGACATCACTAAATGAAGAGACGGAGACAAGAGGAATTAGCTCTTCAGAACTGGTATGAACCAGCTTCAGCAGAGTACTGTTTTATCATAATATCAGTATTTTCTAAACCTATATAGCTTCCCTCGACTTTTGTTGAACAGCATGCCTATTAGTAAAGTAAATATTTTATGGAACACCTCTTTGTGAAAGTCTGCCCTAGATTATAATGTTCTCTTACTTTTATTTCCATACACTTTCTTGAGTGGGCAACAACAGAGGAAATGTGATAGCTAGTGCATATTTCCCGGGGATGGTACTGACATCCAATAGACTTTCATTTCAATCTAAGCTTTGATACTTAACTAGTAGGACAGAGTTGGACCAGTTTCTTAATCTCCCTATGCCTCATTTTCTTTTTCATCTATAAAACTAGGATCATAATACCCACTCAGTGTGATTGCTGTCAGATTTAAAAATGTTTAGTCAATGTCTGGTATATAGTAAGATGTCAATAAATGGTGTCGCCACCATTATCTTCATTATTAATAAAATAAAAATGGATTAAGAAGGTTTTGGAATAATTAAATAATCTATGAAATGCTCTTGAGTGTCTGGTTTGGTTTCTACTTTCTTAGTTTCTGCAGAAAAGTAGTAAGTACTGTAGTTGTGTCCTAAGTTAAACACATAACATAAACAACAGTTTGGTGAAATAGATGGTATTAAGTCTTTCTCATCTGTGGAAGATTGATTATTTTAATGTACCCTTTTCTTCACCCTTTTTCATGGGACTTTGGAACTTTCCTATCAAGAAGCAGAGTATATTTTCTATATATATTGCTATGACCAGTGAAGTATTAATAGAAATGAGCTAGCAGAGGCTTATAAAAGCAACAGCACACTTACACTAGTCTTCTGAAACACCTTTGCTATTGTCATTAGAAGGGCATTTCTGAGGCAGCCTCTGGCAGTTTGAGAGACACATGGAGCAGAGCCAGATTGCTCCAGTCACCTCGGCTGACAGTCAGGCAACTTCCAAACCTGTGAGAAAACCCAGCCAAGATCAGGAGAGCTGATTCCAGATGCATAAACTGTCAACTTTCTGTTGTATATCATGGGGGTCTGTGGTTGTTTCTTACTCAACATTAGCTAACTGATACATCATCAAACAATGAGACAGATAAAACATCAAGCTTCATCAGGTAAAAAAGAAAAAGCAATCCTTACAAGGTTGTTGTAAGATTAAAACACACAAGGTACACAAACCATCTACCATTAAAGAGGCATTTAATAAGGGTTGGTTTCTGAGAATGAAAAATTCAACTCCCAGTAAATGTCTCTAAACTTTTTACAATGTGAAATATTTTAGTTTGTGATTACTATTTATTAGACGCAACAAAGAAAGAAAATATAAATGTTACATTAGAATCTTTGATACTAGATTTCTGTATGTTTAGAACAAAATAGACTTCCTTTCTGAATTTGTATGTATTGCATTTGAAAGGCTGATTTTATATGACAGTCATGAAAATAAGTCTCTCTTTAAACAATGAACTGCTCAAGTTAAGACTTTATTTTTCCATTTTCCCCCCATTAATACAATGGCCTTGTTTTCCATTTACGTAATGGACTCAAGCAGTCAATGATTGGTTAAATTGCTCATTCTGCCTCTTGCCCGCAAGGTTTTTGCTGTGAGCAAGCATCAAGCACAAAATCTGACTGCCATGGAACATTAAACAGGTATTCTCCTTTTTAAACTTCGTGATCTCAATTTCCTGGAGTTATCCAATAGAAAACAGAGGCAAATTAAGAGCTCAATTCACAAAAATAATAGGTAGCATTTATACCGGCTTCCTATGGAGATGGCTCAGAAAAAGTGTGGAAGGCACAGCTAGCATTTCCAAATGAAATGTGTGTTCCCACAGTTTCATAAATATCCTTCTTGTTCTATTCCAAATATTGACCTTTCTGTACTGAATGCAAAGGTAAGCACAGGCACAAATAGGCAAAAACAGGTAGAATCATAACAGAAAGCCTTTTCTCCTCCTTTAGAACATGCTTTGATGGGTTTTACTGTATCTTTTTTAGACATACTGGAGAAAGGGGAACAGATTTATGTGTTCTGACTTATGCCTGCTGAATACTGTATTAAAGGGCCAGGAAACTGATAGGTTTCTGGCCTGCTTTCAACATTACTGGCAGAAGATCTCTAGCACTCTAGAGAAAATCATTAAGGAGGAAGTTCTGTTTTTTTGTTTTTGTAGTGTGTGTGTGTGTGTGTGTGTGTGTGTGTGTGTGTGTGTATGGATGTGTGTTCTATTTCTTCATTTCCTTTAGAAGAGAAAGAAAAAAAAACCTGGGAGAGATAAATGGTTCTTCTATATGTTGATGAATTTACAGCAGTCCTTAAAAGAATTTAGACCACGTTTCATCTACATTAATTAGTGAAACTCTTCACACAGACTTTGTTGTGTTGTTGTTATTGTTTATTTATTTATTTATTTATTTATTTATTTTTTAGCAAGTTTGTAACCTTAGGTGACAATAATAGAAAAGGACATAGAAAAGTGAATCTAAAATGTTGCTTGTATTTAGGGAATGGAAAAGCAATGTGAAGATGGAAATTTCACATTGAACTAAACTCTGTTATTGATGATCATATGGTCTGAACAGTTTGTAGAATCACTTTGAGTTTATTGAAGATTTTTATCAAGGAAATCTATGTCATGCGTTTAACATTACAGGATGCTCAATATGTACTTACTGAAATGAAGTGAATCTAGGCTAGGCAGATACTAAGGCAAATAATTGGTCCCTCGCATGGTAGGACCACATAGTGATAAATAGTTGAGTTATCAGAAATATCCAGGTATTTGACATATGATAGGTAGAAAAGCCACTGATAGTTCATCTTCCCTGTGATTATTGGCAAGATAAAATCCTCAATAAGGAGATCTTTGCTAGAAGGAATGTGTCAACTTCTACCCCAGCTCTTACATCTGAGTTGTGTGCAGGCAGCTGATGCAAAATGAATTCATTTTTAAATGCGAGAAGTAGACACCGATTTCTGGTCTGACAAATTGCCTAAGACCATTCTCTATTTTTATTCAATCCTCCATCGCTGCACTTATCTCCATAGCTCTCATATCCCAGGATCAGAATTTTGCTATTGCTCAGAACTGGTCTCTGCCAAATTGCCCATGTATAATTATTGGATTATTTGTGGTAGATTATGGTAGTTGCTATAGTTAGATGGAGATGAGCCCTAGCTATTCCCTAATAATGTCAATACTTGGATATCAGTTTATAATAAAAGCAAGTGTCATAGCAAATTCAGTCACATTTGGAAATATTTCTTGGAAATGATATTTAAAAAGCCATAACAATAAGAGCTCAATAGCCTATTCTATACATTCAAATATTTATTTGTTCTCTGTTCATTAGGTGCTCTGAATATAATATGCCATCTCTAGTTTTATTAGAAGTGATGTAAAATATGGGAGAAGGATTCAGTTAACTTTACAATCATCATCAGGCAAAGAAAATCCTCTGACGACGACTTCTTCTTCTTCTTCTTCTTCTTTTTTTTTGCTCAAGCCATTACTTTATTTTTAAAAATTTATTTTTATTTCATTTTTTCAGTGTTCTGAGATTCATTGTTTATGTACCACACCCAATGCTCCATGCAATACATACCCTCCTTATTACCCATTACCAGGTTCACCCATCCCCTCATCCCCCTCCTCTCTAAAACCCTCAGTTTGTTTCTCAGAGTCCACAGTCTCTCCTCGTTCATCTCCCCCTCTGATTTCCCCCAGTTCACTTTTCCTTTCCTTCTCCTAATGTCCTCTAAGTTATTCCTTATGCTCCACAAGTAAGTGAAACCATATGATAATTGACTTTCTCTGCTTGACTTACTTTACTCAGCATAATCTCCTCTAGTCCCATCCTTGTTGATAACAAAAGTTGGGTATTCATCCTTTCTGATGGCTGAGTAATATTCCATTGTATATATGACCACATCTTCTTTATCTGTTTGTCTGTTGAAGGGCATCTTGGCTCTTTGCACAGTTTGATAATTGTGGCCATTGCTGCTATGAACATTAGGGTACAGGTGGCCCTTCTTTTCACCACATCTATGTCTTTGGGGTAAATACCCAGTAGTGCAATTGTCAGGTCATAGGGTAGCTCTATTTTTAATTTTTTGAGGAATCTTGACACTGTTTTTTCCAAAGTGGCTGCACCTACTTACATTCCCACCAACAGTGTAAGAGGGTTCCCCTTTCTCCAAATCCTCTCCAACATTTGTTGTTTCCTGTTTTGTTAATCTTTGCCATTCTACCTAGTGTAAGGTGGTATCTCAATGTGGTTTTGATTTGAATTTCCCTGATGGCCAATGATGATGAACATTTTTTGATGTGTCTGCTAGCCAATCCTCTGACTTCTAGCTGGATACAGAGCCATTCCAAAATCTAGCCTCAACATAATCTTGAAGAATGGGTGGGGGAGGTCTCATTGGATTTCCTATTCATGATATAAAGTGAGGAGTGTTTCCAGAATATCATAGATCTTTAACACTAGTATTTTGTCACCATTGGAAACCCATTCTTAATATATGTTACATTAATTAGCAACACCTCTAGTATTGACTGGAAATATACCTCACTTGTATAACAATCACCCCTGGAGCAGGGTCTTTCTGGTCCAGAATTCTATGAACAATGAATTCCTGGAATAGCTACCTCTAGATAATTAATTCAAACACACACACATACACACACACACACACACACCACACTCATGTGTGTGTGTACTTATACCATATTGCCTGCAAATTTATAAAGCAAATTGTATACGTATAATAGTTGTCAAAACCTTCATCTGGCCCTCTCAGCTTTTTGAAAAAAATCCTCACAACTTTTTGAAAATTTCTGTTTTGGTTGTTGAATTTTGGTTTTCTCTTTGGGATGTCTTATGTTTTACAATTTGATTTCAGCACCCATTCCCCCTCTTTTGCCCTTTCCCTATGTTTTTTTCCATCTCTAGTCACCTAAAACCCTATAGGCTATGCCAGTCTTCAGTTCTTTTAGAGGAGGGAGGTTAAAGAGAATTACAGTTCTAATTACTTCCAGAATGTTGAAGAGGAAGGTATGTGTGACTAGTAGCAGAAGAAATGGTGCTGAATGAAAAAGAATATATTTCTGGTAGAATACAGTAGAAAAAAATGTGTAAGTTTGGGGTTCAGTTCTCTTTGTATTTGATATCTGACTTCATCATTTACTTCCTGTATAACCTGTGTACATTGCTTGACCTCTTTGAATCTAAGTTTCCTCATCTGTAAAATGGAGATAAATTTTGCTTACTAAATATTATAATATATATAAAATACAGTGTCTGACATATCTTACTTTAATAAATGAGATCAGCGGCAATGGTAGTAATAGTTTTTATTGTTGTTCTTGTTGATATGGTTTATCCTACAGACTAGATGTGAAATTGTGGGAAATCATTGAGACCTATAAAGTAAAAAAAAAAAAAAAAGGCTTTTAATGAGCACATGGAAAGAACAGCTGTGTGAATTAGCTTTCTATAGACAGCAGACTCTACTAGCAATAATGTGGTATAAATTAAGACTTCTGTATGTACATATAACTTATCATCTATTGGTCTTTAAAACTATATCTGTATGTGGTAATTGTCTTCAGTAGTGATATCTTCATTCATGAAAGGCAACAAATACAGATTTGTATGTGCATATATAGTATACGTCCTCAAAAAGAGGAAGGCCAATGAGGGTCTTAGTAGGACTCTGGATTATAATCTTTAAAAGAATTCATCACTCACTCAGAACAGGCATTCTAGTACAGTGATTAAGAGCTATAAGCTTTGCATAGAATAAAACTGGATTGTAATCTCGGATCTACCTCTTACAAGCCATGAAACCTCAGTTATAACATCAATAAAATAGGAAGGAAAACAGTTGTGAAGATAAAATGAAGTAATGTATAGAAAGCATTTATCACAGTACTTGGCACATAGTAAATGTTAATTATATCCATTTGACAGCCAAGGAGAAAAACAGAAAATCTCTTAGATGTTCCAGTGATATGTGTATGTGTATAATATTTTTAAAAATTACATATATATGTTTTTATTTGCTATAAGGCATATTTGGTTCTATCAACAAAATTCTAAATTTTTTAACCATCAGGAGAATGTTTGAATGTGGACACATACTTTTATCAGGCACAATGAAGGTCGGTGCTTAATCTCAGACCACTGTGCAGGAGACACTCAGTGCCAAGGTCTAAAGATGATCCCAATGGGGACTGAGCTAAAGGCCATCTGACCCTGCATAAACACACCCTCCACCCTAGATTCTCAAGTTACCATGAACACAAAGCTTAATTTCTCTTCTCAGGCAGATCCTGCCAACTGACTGTGAAAGGGTAATGAGAATCTAGGATGCCTGCTGACACACTGTGGGGGGAACACAGTGTCAATGGGGCACTGAGCTTGAGCCAGATCCAAAGCCTCTAGTGCATGGAGGCTCTACAATATCTAGAGCCAGGAATTTGTCACCTTTGGAGCCCTTAACCTTGTAGATATTCAATAGGTATATGTTGTATACTGGAGAAACTGTGGAAGTCACTTATAAAAGTAATAACCACAGTGATAAAAGCAAGCATATGCTTGCTTTTCCATATTTGTTCCAGGCTCTTGGCTAAACACTCTTAGAATCTCCACAATTACCAAATGAAATGGGTACTATTATTGCCCTCATTTTTACAGATGCAGAACTGGGACTTAAATGAAATAACTACTCAATGTCTCGCAGCTCACGGAGATTTTGATTCAGGCTATCTGGCTCCAGAAAGTAAATTTTTAACCTCCAAAGTATAGCACCTCTGTAAGAAACAGTCCACAAAGTACCACCAAGTCCTGCAGACAACTATTATTCAAGCCCTGAACAAATGTGTCATAAAGCCAAAGCTACTTTACTCATTACAGTCTAGGCATCATTGTCCCATCCCCAAATAGTGAGGACAACCCTCTACCATTTTAAAATCGACGGAAAGCCCTTCACAATCTTGTTCCCACTTTACTTTCTGGTCCCATCTCTCTCCACAAGCCCCTTACACCTTTTCTCCCACTCTAAGCTCCAATCATACTAAATTGCTTTAATTTTCCAAAATCAGCCTGCCTTCACTCCTGTCAGGATTCTGCACAGTCCTTTGCACTGGCCAGAACACACTCCCCACAGTTTTCTCTCATCAGCACCCAGGTATTCTCCCCAGGTATTCGCTTACCCTGTGCCCTGTACCCATATACTAGTGGCCGGCATATAGACCAAGCTTTAATGTTTGATCCTGACATTAGAGATGTACTTCCTCTCAATGGCATTTCCCAATATTTCCCACATCATTTTGAAATAGTACATGGATTAAGGCAGTAAGAGCAGGAAGTGATTGATGCATGCACATATATTAGAATTCCTAAATTTAAAAGCACTAAACTAAGAATCAGCCTCCTTCTGCAGATCACAAGGTTTAGCACCAGACTGTTACCTAGCATCTGAGTCCTGACTATATAACCTCAGATATGCATCTGTCAAGTCAGTATTGAAGATACTACAGCCAGAGAATGTGGCAAATGATAACACTCGAGGCTTATTTCCAGATCCTCATTGTGTGTATGTGTGTTTGAACATTTAAAATTAAGAATGACTTTAGCATTTCATGGGGGGAAATGAGCCATAAATGCAAAATGTAAAAGTATCTTTTAATATGAGCTTTTAAAATTTAATATATTGAATGATTTATTTATCATCTAGAAAAATTTCCTGGAGGGGATATTTAAGAATATATAATTGTTTTACAATTTTCAAAGTGTTTCCACCTCTCTTTTAATTCTCTCACAGCCTATGGCTGACAGGGCAGTTTTGATAACCATTACTTTAAAAGGGGGGGGGGGGAAGGGGACAGGAAGGTTGAATGATTTAGAACACTGAACTTTTAAAACTTGTCATCTTCTAATTTTTTTGACATTCTCACATGTCTGTCTGTGCTCTCTCATATATCATTAGACATCAGAACTTGAACCTCAAAAATCTGGTCTTTATTAGGAAAAAAAATGCCCTTGCCAACGAGACTTACAATTGTGAAAAATCAGTCTCTTTTAGTCAGATTTATTTTGCTAATTCTCTTCCATCCTTCTCTCTTCTTAAACTTTTGTTCACAATTGCAATCACCCTTCTTTGTAAAAAAGATACAAAGCTTCAGAAACCAGGGTGTGTAAAGGATGAAAATATTCCTGCTGGGTCTTGGCCTGTTTCCAACCCCAAGAAGGGTATCAGTTTCAGTGTCATGCTTCCAATTTCCCTGGGAAGTTCTCACCTCTTTCTCTACATCCCAGGCCTCTCTAATCTTGCAACCTTGTATCTGCATTGCCTCTGCTTGTCTCTGCCTTTTCAAAAAATCTAGGTGCTTATCTCAGATATACCATTACAAGCTCCTCGTCTTTTCTACATTTGTCACTGATATCAACCCCTGCTGTCAGGGTTGGTTATCAAGATTGTAATCTTTTTTATATATACCTTTCTGCTCTCTGAATGAAAACAAGTTTGTATGCTGGCCTTGAAGGATGTTTTATTATGATCCCTTTTTGCCATCTTTGCTTCCTTTTAGGAACATAGAGGCAGCATTTTGTTGTTTACTATATATGCTGTAATCCCAACAAGATTTGCATAAGAGAATGAATTTCACTGACCTCAATTTAGACCGCACTCCCTTACCTTGTACCTGTATTATGACAATTGCCCCCTAACTGGGCTTCCTGCCTCTTATCAAAGTGTGTTTCTCAATGTTGACAAATCGAATTATCTTTTTGAAATGCAAATCTTTTCATGCTCTTCTCTGATTTATAAACTTTCAGAGTCTCCCAACAGCTCTTAGGACCAGAGTCCACATGCTGCAGACTCATCTCTCAAGCCTTCTGCCATGTATGTGGTCTTCATTGACCTCTTCAGTGTTGCTCTCCTAGCCATCTTTCTTTCATTATACTTGCAATTTTCTCAATATGCTAGCCTCTCTTTCTGGATTTTTGGAGTTTGTACATGTCATCTCACAGTTTAGGACCCCCCTCTTTTTTCTGCCTACTGCCTACTCACTGTTTTATTTTTCTGCAAGACCTACCCGGCAGCATAATCCTTGACCACACAAACACCATGGGTCTGGGAGATTTCCTTACTTGCGCTCTAGCAACACCATGTTTACCTGAGACTTCTTTGTAGTTTGGAGGCAGGGACTCTATATTCTTTATTTATGTGCCTCAATGCCTGGCACAAAGTGAGCACTCAGTGATGATTAATAAATGAATTATTTCTGTTCTATGCTCAGTGTATTGAGCATCACAATACCCTTTCTATAATCTCACCTGGTTGGAGATTGGATGTTTTGGCCTACTTGTGTTCATGACTCCCAAACTGGAAGTCAAGAGGTTCAGGTCTGGTTCCTATTAAACTCTCCATACTATTGTCTGAACCCCCTATTTCATTCATCTATTTTAAAATATATATTTACTGACTCTCTGGAAGGGGCCAACACAGTTCTAGGTGCTGAGGATGCAGTGGTGTACAAGATAGGGAGAGTCCTTTTCTCATGGAATTTGGTGTGTTTGAGCAGACAAAAGCAAATAGATAGACATATAGTATGTACCAAGCTTTTGCAAGAGTTATTAAAAAATGAAACGGGATAAGCAGGTTAAAGAATCAAGGGTGTAAAATTTTAAATAGAATGGGCAGAGGAGGCACTTATGATAAGGTTATATTTGAGCAGAGAATGAAAGGAAATAAAGGAATAAGCATGTATATTTTTGGAGAGAGAGGATTCTGAGTAGAGGGAACAGCAAGGTCAAGAAGCCTGAGAGTTTGTGCTTAGTGAGGCTGCCATTGTTTGAGTACAATAAAGGAGGGAGAAGTGGTAAAAGACCAGGATCAAGAGTTAACATGACCGGGTCACACAGGGTCTGTAGCTCAAAGTGAAGTGCATCCTTTTTACTCTGAGTTAGAGGGGAATCCACTGCAAGATATTGAGCAGATTTGTGGCATGATCTGACTGCACTTTCAAAGTAGCGGTTTGACTCTTCTATGGAGTAGATACAGTTGGAGGGGCAAGTTGGAGAAGCAAGGAGATCAGTTAGGAACCATGGCTGATGACTTGGGCTAAGATGATAGCAGGGAAAGCAGTGAGAAATAGGTTCCAGATAGATTTTAAAGATAGATTTCATAGCATGGAATTTTTGCTGATGAATTGCATGTGAAATGGGTAAGAAACAGAACAATCAGTGATGACCCTAAAACTTCAGGCCAGTTTCTAAGGTTAAGAAGACTGAGAAGAACAGATTCTTGTTGAGTGGAGAAGACTGAAAGGATGAATTAGATGTCAGGAGACATAAATATATATAGGTATAGGTATAGTTACATGTTGGTGTAGCTTAAGATATATACACTGAACAGTCAACTAAGATAAATGAGTCTGGAGAAGAGGTAAGATTAAACTCTGAGAATTACCTAATATGGATAGATTTCTGACCATAGGATTTGAAATTGTCACCAAGAGAGTGAATAGAGGCAGAGAAGATAAGGGGCATGAGCACAGCTTTAGAAGGCAGGGAAAAACCATCAGAAGAGACTGAGAAAGAAAGACCCATGGAATAAAAATAAAACCAAGAGAAAATGTTGTTTTGGAAACCAAGCAAAGTAGTTTCAAGGAAAGAGTTTCAAAAGCTGCTAATAGGTTAAATACAATGAAAACTGTGAATTTACCCTAGAATCTAGTAATGTGCAGGTTACTATATCTCTGACAAGTGCAGTGTGGGGCAATGGTAGGAACAAACTTGATAGAAGCAAGTACCTGAATGATTAAAAAATAAGTATATATTGGGAATATAAACAATTTAAAAATAAGACTGTTGTACTAGGTAATTTTAAAATTACCTTTTCGTCTCTAATTTCTGTGCTTTTAAAAATCATGTCCATGTTATATACCTCAGTACTTTCTTGGGTTGCCAATGCAGAACATTTTAGTTCAGCCCAGTATCCTGAGTATAAAATTACTTTGAATGCACTTTATTTTTCCTTTGAGAGTTCAGAAGGCCCTTTTGCTTTTTCAGAGCCTCAGGGCCACTTTTCCCTGCATCAGTTATCACTGCACTATAGAACTTGTGAAGTGTCAGGTAATAGACTGCTGGGTAACAGAAAACTTCTTGCATTTATAGTCATCTCGTCTTTTTGTTTCATTCTTCTCTCTGTTCTGCATATCTTATCATTGACACACCCATCCATCTATCCACACATCTACCCTTCACTTATTCATCAAATATTGGAACTATCAAGATCTCTGAGCATTCTCTCTTTTTTATCTGGGGAGACAACTATGGAATATCTCCTGACCCATAGGAGAATGTACTGGTACAGATTAAACTGAGGAGGTCCAAGAGAAAAGCACGTCCAAAGGTAGAAAAGAAGGGAAAAGATATAAAGAGATGCTGAAGCATTACAGCTGGAAGACTATTTTGTTTATTTATTTTTTAAAAGATTTTATTGATTTATTTAACAGAGAGAGACACAGCAAGAGAGGGAACACAAATAGGGAGAGTGGGAGAGATAGAAGCGGCTTCCCGCCAAGCAAGGAGCCCAATGCAGGGGCTTGATCCCAGGACTCTGGGATCATGACTTGAGCCAAAGGCAGACACTTAATGACTGAGCCATGTAGGTACCCCCAGAAGACTATTTTAATCATAATCTCAGGGTGAACCTTACATTAAAGCTATAAATATTATGCCTAGCATCAGATCCAAAAATGAGCATTTGGAGAAAGGTATGGTGTACAACCTGAGAAAAGCAGTGTCGAATGAAGTCCTTATGAGAGGAGCTGGAAGTCTACTTTACATTATGAAGACTTATGGAACGGGGCAGTGTTGATAGTAAAAGGAGATGTATGGTACCAGAATAAAACACAATAAAAGTAATGAAGATCTTGGGGCACATGGGTGGCTCAGTTTGTTAAGCATCTGCCTTCGAGTCAGGTCATGATCCCAGGGTCGTGGGATTGAGTCCTAGGTGGGGATCCCTGCTTAGGGGGATCCTGCTTCTCCCTCTATCTCTGTCTGTTGCTCCCCATGCTTGTGCGTGCTCTCTTTCTCTCTCCGATAAATAAATGAAATCTTTAAAAAAATTTTAAAAAGTAATGAAGATCTTAAGGTGCTCAGTTTTTCATTTTTTTATTTCCTCTTTTCCTATTTTTCTTCCCTTTCTTTTTTTTTCTCTTACACAGCATAAAGAAAAAACTGATACAAACCATGATGACGAAGTTCAAAATAAAGCCTTTCTTTTTTAAAGCACACAATTGAGCTTTAATAAAATTGAGCCACCTTTTTAAATTTAACTCCACTTCTAAGTTCTATATCTAACTGCTTTCTTCAGTGGAAACATATATTTTCCTGAAGTGACATTCTTGACACTTTCTCAATGGACAGAAAACATTGCATTATACAGGATTTTAAGTGCAACCTTAAGCACAGTAAGGTGCATAAGCACAGTGAATACAAGATAGAACATGAGAAAAATGGTTCTTTTTTTTTTTAAACTCTTGGCTACTTCAGCAGAACAAGGAAGACAATGGTTTGGGCTTATGGGCAGGGGTTCAGAATTACAGCCAATGAAGCAGAAAGAAGTCAGGCTATCAGGTAGAGAGGTACATGGCTACTACCCAAATAAACTTTCCCTACCAGAGAAAGAAGATCCTGATACTCATACCTCCCTCTGTGAGACACTTGAGACAGTTGGAGCAGTGCAACAGATGTACCTAGAGATATTAAATAGGCTTGATAGGGAGAACACAGAGCAAGATAGTTTCAAGTTCTTAAGGGAAGTAAGTTGCTACAATCAATAGAGCCAAGAAGGTTCATTATGTGGGTTGCTTCTTATAGGATGTGGATCTTCCTAGGGGAATTCTTTGCTAGAGCCATGAGGACTTTTACCCTACTCAGGCAGATTTGAGTCTTGAAATTGATTTCTCATTCTGAAATAGGTTAAGCTTATCTTGAACAAGAAGTTTCCAGTGTTTATGATAAACAAAGAAAGATCGTTTCAATCCCTGAACCTATTTCTGAATTAAAGAGGGAGTAGCCGTGCTTAGTTGATGGATCCTAAGACTAGTACTGATGGGTGAGACCCACTAAATTCTAGAGTTCCTTTACTTTTCCCTGTGGATTGCAACCCAGTAATGTGGATATGCTAACTGAAGGACTGGAATGCTAATAGCTTGGAAAGAAAAGAAGGTGTTCCGTGGTGCACAGGGGTCTGTTAGGAGGCCATGAAAAACCCTCCTGTCTGGCATGATTCTGCCAGGTGATGATATCCTTGAGCCCCATGTTCATCTTGGAATTGCGGTAACATGTTTCTGAGCTCTGTTCTTCTCATCTAAAAAGCTCTGATAATGCGACTTAGTTTATAGTTTGTTGACTAGACTAAATAACACCTGCCTGACTATAGTTAAACTGTAACTTGCTTTAGATTTTATTAATCTGAGTAAGGGAAAAGTGGGGGCTAGGTAGGAAGAGGTTGGTAGGGGGCTATGTGGTCAGACTCACAAAAATCCCAAAAATGCAGAGGTGTGAGGAAACCAGAGATAAGGGAACATGGGAACAAACCAGACCACCCTGCCCTAGCTGTCGTGGAGTGGTGGTGGTGGTGGTGTGTGTGTCTTTTTAATGACAGTCACCTGTGACCAAGGAAGAATAACTAGACCCTAAAAAGAAGTAAGCCACTAGAGATGTTATCACCAGTTCTTACTCAACCCAAGATATCACAAGAATGTTAAGGACACAGGCTCTAAATAAAAGATGGTCAGTGGAGGCCTGCATTGGCAATCTGGTCAAGACCCCCTCACTCCTGAGAGCTTTTTCTGTATTCTTGCTTAATAAAACTCTTTGGCTTTACTCACTCTCCTTTGTCCGCGAGATTCGTTCTTCGACACTCAGACAAGAACCTAGCTCTCCTGCTTCAACTCCAGGTTGGCCGTTAAATTACTCAAGGACTTTAACACTGAATCCCAGCACCTGGCAAGTTTTTAGTATCAAGTAAGTGCTTCTTAAAATGAAATGTGCGAATTATTATTACTATTATTTTTTTCCTACTGGATTGGTTTTGTGCTCTTAAACACCCTGCTGGTAATTGATACCTTCTGTACTATTATATTTGATCTGCAACAAGCTAGCCTGAACCCCTGCATACATCTTGGTGCTGTGCAATATGGTAGTCATTAGCTATTATACCCAAAGAGCACTTGAAATGTGGCTAATGCAACTGGGAAGTAGAATTTTTATTTCAGTTAACTTAAGTTTAAAAATGGAGACTAAATTCAGTTATGGGAAAACTTTAAGTATATATAGGACAACTTAGATTGTGAATCTACCTTTTCTTCAAACTTTATGAAAATTAAATATAGATCAACTATTTCTGATGAAAATTCAGTTTCCAAATTGAGATGTGTTAATGTTTAAAATACATACCAGATTTTGAAGACTTATTTTTTAAAGGATGTATCAGTGTTATTAATGATTTTGCTTATGATCACATGTTGAAATGATAATTGGGACACATTAGATTAACCAAAATACATTATTGAAATAAATATCCCCTGTTCCTTTTTTTTTTCGCATTCTTAAATATTGACTGCTAGAAAAATTACATTATGTGTCTTACATTAAATTTCTATTGGACTATGTTGCTCAAAACAATCCCCAGTGATGACCAGTTATGCTCCAATTTTAATTAATACTCTGAATTTAAAGCTAAATTTTAGTCCAATTCAGGTCGTGATGACAATGATGGCTATAACAACAAAGATAATATCTTAATCTTATTACTAACATGGAATCTTAGAGTTTACAAAACATTCTTACCTAGAATATTATGTTAAACTCTATAAATCACTGCAATGTGCTATAAAATGCATGAAAGCTTCAAGAAGCAAATAACTTACTCAGAGTTATTCTGTCTATTATTGGGAGGGCTGAGATCAGAACCCATGTGTCCTGATTCCAAAAAGCCCTTTCCACCCACTTCACTGAACTTATTTTTGTTGTGTTGTCTGTGATTTCTTCTAAAATACATCATTTTAATTGCACTAGCATATTAATCATAGTTACATACATTTATGAAGTCTGTGGCTTAGTACTTACATCATGCAGAAGAGTAACCAAGGATTAGGATTGTTTTTTCATTGTTAGACCATTTTTCTGATGATTTTTCCCCCCACAAGACTACAATAGTAATGTTAGAATCCTGCCACTGGAATTTTTCGTAACCCTTTGGAGTGAATCCTTAACTCAGGTACTATTAGAGCACCCAAAATGGTGAGAGACCTGGGTCTTCTTTCAGCTTACCACACATTGCAGAACCAGCAGAATGCCTGTCTGCTGGTAGAATGACTGTCTATGTTAAAGAATTTAGTTTGAGTTTATATGATTTATTAATGTGTGGACTTGCTTGAGAGGGGCTTTAAGGGGGAATAGTTTCCTTGAGAGCCTTTCTATATCATCTCAATCAATAATTTAAGGACCAGATTCTGTAGCAGTCACTCATAAACCGGTAAGAATGAAAAGGAGAAGAATTGTATAAAGCAGGGTAACATGATCAAAACAGATTCCTTTAATTTTTGTCTAGTACCTTCTGTGTGTGGGGAACTTTCATTATATAATTTCATTTAAATATAAAATAACCTCATGAGAAAGATACCATTACCATTTTATAAGTAGAGGCCCACAATTCATGTGGTAAATTGGATTCAATCCCGAGTCTATGGCTATAACTTGATCTCTTTAATTTTCCTTTTGTATAAAAAGTGGCAATTGTAGTTCAATGCAATAAACACTAGGCTTCAGATCAGAACCGGATCCAAATTGCATGAATAACACTTAAGATTACATAATACTTGAGATTTAAAAATATTCATAATGTTCAAGATTTGAATTACAGACACAATATTCAATCTTTACCCAACATCATTGTACATTCATTCATTCATTCATTCTTTCATTCAACAAGTAATGCTGATTGCCAAGCCTTGTGTTAAATACTGGGATGTTGTGAAGATTAATAAGATGCATCTATAAAACAACAAATGTCTAAAGTATTTTCTATGTTTAAATTAGTAATGATACAATAGCCTGTGGTGATGTGTAGAAATACTGATCCCTATACCCAGCTACAAAGATGGAAGTAATAGACACCTTCATCATCTATTTGGTTATCTAGGCCAGAATTCACAGTATCAACATAAGAAATTCCCCTCTCCTCATTTCCGTGTTATATTTACAGCCTTAACTTTTGGATGTCTGACCATGCCTCTCCATCTCCATTGCTATTGTTTAGTTTAGGCATCATCTTTATTTTTTCTTTCAATAAACTTTATTTTTTTATTAAAAATTTTTTTTTATTAACGTATAATGTATTATTAGCCCCAGGGGTACAGGTCTGTGAATCGTCAAGCTTACACACTTCACAGCACTCACCATAGCACATACCCTCCCCAATGTCCATAACCCAACTACCCTCTCCCTATCCCCACCCCCCGGCAACCCTCAGTTTGTTTTGTGAGATTAAGAATTAAACTTTATTTTTAGAGCAGTCTTTAGTTCATAGAGGTTAGTAGAAGATACAGAAACTTCCCATATACCTTCTGCCCTACATATACATAGCCTCCCCCATTATCAACATTCCCCACCAGAGTGATGTATTTATTACAATTGAAGAACCTACATTGGCACATTATCAACTGAAGTCCATAGTTTACATTATGGTTCACTCATGGTGTTGTACATTCTATGAGTTTGGACAAAGATATAGTGATGTAAACCCACCATTGTAGTACCATACAGAGTAGTTTCATTGTCCTAAAAATCCTCTTTGCTCTTCCTATTTATCCCCCAACCCCTAATGTCACGTAGTAGGGTTATACAATATATAGCTTTTTCAGATTGGCTCCTTTCACATAGTGATATGTATATAAGTTTCTTGCATGTCTTTTCATGTCTGGATAGCTCCTTTCTTTTTAGTGCTGAATCATATTCCATTATTTGGATATACTACAGTTTATTATCCATTCACCTATTAAAGGGAATTTTGGTTTCTTCCAAGTTTTGGCAATTATGAATCAAGCTGCTATAAACATCCATATACAGATTTTTATACTGACATGCTTTCAACTTACGAAGCAGTGTGATTGTTGGACTGTATGTTAAGAGCGTTTTTAGTTTTGTAAGAAACTGCCAAATAATCTTTCAAAGTGGTTATACCATTTTGCATCCCCACCATCAATGAATGAGAGTTACTTTTGCTCGCCATCCTTGTGAGCATTTGGTGTTGTCAGTGTTTTGGATTTTGTCCATTCTGTTATGTGTGTGGTGGCTTCTTGTTTTAATCTGCATTTTCCTGATGCCATAAGATGTGGAACATCTTTTCATATGCTTTTTTGTCATCCATTGATCTTTTTTTGTGAGGTTTCTGTTGAACTCTTTGGACCATTTTTTTTTTAAATTGGGCTGTTTGTTTTCTTATTGTTGAATTTTAAGAGTTTTTTAAATTGTATTTTGTATAACAGTCCTTTATCAAATGTGTCTTTGGTAATTATTTTCTGTTTGACCCATGCTGAAAGGGCAGTTATGATTCTCTCTTAACTACCTCATTGATTCCCAACCTTAACCTGTACTCCACACTGCTATTAGACTCAGAACCCCATAGTGTAGACTCTAAGATGACTATTTGCACCTCTAGCTGCTTCACACCTCACTTCCTCACCCCTGCATGCCAGATACACTAAACTACTTATAGTTTCCCGAACAAGCCAGGCCAATTGAAGTTTCCATGCCCCTGATCATGTTTGCACCTGTACTCAGAATGTTTTTCTCTGCTTCTTCACCTAATGAGCTTTCACTGATCTTTCAAAAATCATCTCATAAGTCTTTTCTTTTAGCTTCTATTTCTTAAACCTTTTACCTTAAACATCTACATTAAATTTGCTATTTAAATTTGTTATCCTTAAATAAACATAAAATCTATAGCACTAGCAATACCTAGCTGCACTTATTTACTTACATAAAAGTCTTCCTCTACTAAACTGTACCCACCTTGTGATCAAGGGCAGTTTTATTCATGCCCAGTGCCTGGCACAAAGCAGGCATTTGGTATGTATTTACAAAGAAACTGAATAAATATTTATCATTGCTTAAAATCTTTAACAGATACCCTTTATCTACAAAATAAAGTGTGAACTCATTTCAAGGGTATACCACTAAGCAATGGCTCCTCATAAGGCCTTTGCTTAATCTAGAGTCTTTTGCTTTGTCCTTACATTTATTTATGATCCCATTATAGTAAAATACAAGCATTTCTTCTAATGAGTGTTAGGGTTGCAGGCTTCAAGGCCATGACTCATCCACATTCACAGTTGAACTATTTAAGGGTCTAGTCAATCAGGCCATTCCTGCACTAAGGACCAGATGAGAAAGGGCTTGTGGGAGCTCTTTGTTACCTTTGGATCTAAGGAGAGTGGGTGTGCTAAAATGTAGGCCAACCTTTAAGCAAAAGCTAAAAAATGTTCCTAACCCCTTTTATATATCTAAACCTTGCCAATTCTGTCTCTCTCCAGCTGACATTCCCAAAAGCTTCCCTGCCCATCACTCTTATATACTCCTAAGTGTTCAGGTCTTTTTTGTGGAACGTTAAGTTGCAAATAACTTCCACTTTTATCACTCATCTTGACTACCATCCTATCTTCATAACTTTATGACTGCCTGGTGGAAGCAGTGCAAAGAGGCCACCTCATTCTCCATGAAATATGTAAGTGCTCAGAAATGAGAAACTGCTTTCCAAGAGAAAAGACTGTGAGTGAGCTGTCTGCAAATTCCTTACACTTAGTGAGTTAGCTTGACATTCCCCAACGTACGTGGGCTGGAGCTGGCACACAGCAATGCCAGCATTTCCTCTGCTGCTAGCATGTAATTAAATGCTTTGTGAAGCATTTGGGGACATTCAGTTATGTGAAAAACATCACAGAAATGAAGGTTCACTTTGCCTTTGTTCTTTAATCTAAGGTGTCTTGTTTCTCACATTCATTCAGTTATTCTTTCTTCAGGTACTTATTGGTCCCCATAATGTCTGAATTAGACATTTGCATAGGAAGATTTTGTTTTACATATCAGAAACTCTCAAATAATTTTGAAATATTAGCTGTGAAGGACATACCTTTAATTTTATCAGCAGAATGATGGTTATTCCTTCTCTTGTCTCTCAGCATTATCTGGTAGGTCACTAACAAGCTATTGTTTTGGGTCAACCTGATTTCTAGCCAACTCTGCCTTTCTTTTCTACTTCTTTCCCTGAACCAATTATGCAAAGTCAGAGGCCATATAAGAAGCTCTGTTGCTCTCATGTGAGGGAATTTGGCTTTGATTTTACAATCAATGGGCCCAGTATTTAGTGTAACATAGATAAGTTCTTGGTTGAGTCCCACTAGCTTCTAAGTCACAGCTTTCTCTCCTTCTCAACCTCTACACCATGTTGATACTTTTATTTCTGGTCAAGGCAGATCCCTGTTTTCTTTGCCTCTTGCATTGGCCTGATAACCTGAACTGCTCTGAAATCATAGTAGCTGATTGTTTCTTCTCTAGTTTTCCTTCAATTTCCTGTCCAAGGCTTTGAGATTCATTGCATCATCCTGCGAGCACCCCCTGCTGGATGATATTTGTCTTCCAACACTTGCCCAACACCTGCCTCACAACCTCTGTACTGTACCATAGGCCAGGTTTGACATTTTCCTTCTTCCTCATTCTCCAGTTACAGAATAGTAAGTTCTGCCCGAACTGTGCCAGGGCATAAATGCTGACCAGACTCAGTCTCACAGAGCCAGATTCTGTCTTCTTTAATTCCATTTTCTTCCCTCTCCTCACTGTTCTTGTTTCCAAGAGCTAAGTATGCCATATAGTGTGGCCACTCCAGTTTTGACAAGTCCCAACTTAGAATTGTCATCTATGTATCTTCATGGGGGAAAAAAGTCATTTTTATCTTTGGCATTAAAAATGCAAACTGAATGATCTTCGAATTTGCAGACTTGGGCATATTTATAACTTATATTTATGCATTTTCAGTTCTATTCATTATTTATCATAATGTTGCTTTTTGTTGAAAAGAATACTGTAAGTGGATACACTCACAAACCAAACACATGTGGTAAATATATATATTTGTTTATATATGCAGCATATAAATATAATATATTTGTATACATATATACATGTATTTATAATCTTCATTTAAAATATTTATAGAGGCAGAGCAGAAGAGCATTAATACTTCACTCTTGAAAAATACAGCAATATTCTTTTATAAAAGCAATTTTAAATATTTCTTCAATTGAAGGACTACAGTATTAAGAGCCTGACTATATCACAGTATATATGAAATGTTAACTATAGCCAACAATGTTTCAGTAACTCAAAGAAAAAAGAAGCAAAAGGACTAACCTCTGCTTGGCCATCAGAGACACAGATGAAATTTCTAACAATGCTTAATTATGCTCTTTGCATCAACTCAGCCTAGATTGCATAATTATGTTGATGATCCCAACAGACTATTTCATCCAGAAATAATATTCTGTTCTACTCTTCTACTACCTGTGAGGTACAATAGCTATCTGCTTATATAGGAAGGCAAAGATGACTCTTCCATTTGTCAGTAATCATATATATGCCCAGTACATTCTGAAAAATCAGATTGGAAATTTTCAAAGTATATCTTGGGTTGCAGTTTTTATGCTAGATAGAATATTATGTGTCATTCGATTTCGCAAAGAGATGACATTGTTCTATAAACATACCATTAACAGGGCATATGTCAAAGTCACTACTTAATAACACGCTCCCTAACAAAATGATTATAATTTCTTTGTATATTCTACACATACACACTTTTCTTGAACTGGAATTGTCTGTTTTTAGGCTATAATATTAGAGATACAGACGTTTAACCTCTCTGAATCTCAGTTTCTATAATAGGATAATAGTGTCCACTTACACACATGACTATTGTGCAGATTGAATGAGATAATGTATATGAAACACCTAATAAGAATGTGACAAATAATAATCATTTTAATAAATGCTATCTACTTCCCCATTTTCATTCATGAAATTTGAGGAGATCTTGACAGTAGTTATCTCAGCTAGTGTTGTGCGCCAAGAACAAATCTACCTTGTGTGGACATATCAGTATATCAATTTAGTCATTTGGATTAATCTTCCATTGTGAATTAGTTTAAAACAATCCTGTCTGCTTTCACATGAGCTAATATGCAATATCATACTACAATGATAATAATGGTTCCCATTTATTGATAATTATGCTCTGTGCATTATTCCTACACCTAAAATCTCTGAAGAGTGAAAATTTACCCCCCTCATTTTACAAATGAAAAAAGTCCAGGCACCATTAGATTAGGAGACATACCTAAGGTTCTACAGCTGGCAAGTGCCAAAGCTGGTAGCTCAGTCACTGTGCTGGCTCTCCAGCTTCTGCATTTCCCCCATATGGCATGAACGCCCTTTTGTTTTCTCATGTATTTACCTTAACAGTCTATGAGACATGGCCTTTGTTACATTCATGCTGTTATCTTTACTGCATGGTACAGTTCAAGGCATAGGGTAGATCCTAAGTAATTTCATGAAAGAAGAAAGGACTCTTGAGCACAACTAATGTGATCCAGTTCAGCTCAATAAATAGCTCTAAAGGTTTACCCAGGAGGCCCATAAAATTCTGGTTGTAGGAAAATCACAATCCTAAATAAGAACTATTGTTGTAGTTGCAGTTTCCTAAAATCAGTCTGGGTTTTATTCCCTAGGAAACTTCCAGTGTAATAGGGGACTCCATATATGTAATGCTAATATCCCACAAGACTCAGAGTAATGAGCTAAGAGTGATGCAATGTGTGTGGGTATACACTTGGATTCTGCTTCTGGTGGTCAGAAAAGTGTCAACGCAGGGTGTGGGATGGTGATATCTGACTTGGACTTTGAAAGATGAGCAAAATTTCAATTTGTGACAACAGAGAAACTGACATTTTGAGCAGAGGGAGAAGTATTAAGAAAATTAAAAATGTAGTTTGTTACAAAGTAGCTTGCATAAATGTTGTATTAAAGATAATCTAGATAGAATCGAGGACCTTCTACAATTCCGGAAGTGATATGCTTGTTTAATTTGAACTCGAAGTAACCACGGAAACTGAGCGTTTATACTTCAACTTCAGGAGTAAAAAACAATGACCAACTTTTATCAAAAAGTTTACCTTTATCTCTGCCCTTGCAACGCATGACAGGGAAAAGTCAGCTATTATCTTTGACTGGTATAGAAGTAGCTGAATGTGAATTAAATGGTAAGAGCAGTAAAAAAATGAGCCCAAGGAGAAGGAAAGGAATAAGATCAAAGAAATCCTTGAAGTGTTAATTGCAATCACTGAAAAAGAGGTAATATGAAGCTGAAAGTAAGATGATCTACTATAAATAGAATTTGAATGCAGAATATTAGAAGGTCAGCAGATGGGGCTCTAAGAGGTGAAAATTACATATAAATTCAGCCTAAGAAATAAAGCTATGTGATAAATTCAGAAAAAGATGAGATGAGTCCAAAACTAGGGATAAATTTTCACTTTGTGGGTTAAACCAGTTAAATACAAAGAGTACAGATAAAACCAGCTCTCTGCAGAAGTAATTAGAGGATAAAATGACTCCCAAAATAAAGCAGAGAGCAGAGAGTTTGTGAAAATAGAATCCACAGACCAGCATGTGGTCCTAGGAAGACAGGGCATATGAAGGAAAATGTAGAAACTCTTGGCAAAAAATGTATTGAAGTTTGCATACTGTCTATAGTTCTTACTGATTGCCTGACCTTGGACAAGTCACTTACCTTCATTGATCCTCAGTTTCCACATCTGTATAATTTCTCTATTATACCCTTGGAGGCAGTATAGGAGTGGGACTGCACAATCAGACTGTCTGGGTTCAAATCTTAGCTCTACAACTTACCATCTGTGAACATAGAGTAAGACAATTTTCTTGCCTCATTTTTTTTTCATCTATAAGATGTTAATGATATCTATGTTACAACAATTATAAAAAATTACTTCTAGGAGGTGAAAGGCAAAACTATCAAAATTTTAATTTTTTAAAGATTTTATTTACTTATTTGACAGAGAGAGATATCACAAGTAGGCAGAGAAGCAGGCAGAGAGAGGGGGAAGCAGGCTCCCTGCTGAGCAGAAAGCCCCCGGGGCTAGATCCCAAGACCCTGAGATCATGACCCAAGCCAAAGGCAGAGGCTTAACCCACTGAGCCACCCAGGCGCCCCTCAAAACTTTTAAAAGCAATATAAAATGATTTTATTATTATCTCAGGATTAGGAAGGCTTTTTTTTCAACAAGACACAATAATTATAAAGAGAGAGATTGATAAACTTGTATACATTAAAATTAAAAGACAGTAAAGAGAGCAAAAGAAAAACCATAAACTAAGAGAAGATACAAGGAACTCACACAAAACGTTAAATATCAATATTCAGGATATAGTAACAACAATGGAAACCTTACAAATCAGTAAGATAAAAGAGCCCCAATAAACCAAAAGAGAAGAAAGGGTATTATTAACAGTACACTCAAAATTCTGGTTCATTGAGTTGGAGTGGGAAGCTCAGCGATAGATACTTAGGTATTCATTTTATCATTATTCACCTTTTATACACTTTTTAAAGTAATATGTATTTCTCAATATGTTTTTAAAAATGGAGATTGCAATATGTACTTACTTCATAAGGTTGCTATGCAGAGAAACAAGTTATTTAGAACAGTGCTTGAAATATATAGTAAGTACTTAAAAGTATTTATTATTATTATCTTAAAACATTAGAAACATTGTAGGCAGTTAACAAAAGGTAGATATTATTTTTAAGCTATCATCTAGGGAAAGAATATGTGAATATAGAGAATATGGTCTTCATGGAACCTAGAAGAAATCATCCAGGGGAAGGTCTGAACCTCTGCTTGTCAAGATGGTCATATAAGTAGAGATGGTTCATCACAATATTGTAGGTCTTTTATACCAGCCTTGATGATCCCCTGGCTATCATATCAAGTGCATATAATAAATAAAACTACAGTTTCTCATACTACTGTTCTCAGAGGAATGTAATACGCAAATCAAGCAGTATAAATATTCTGCTCTTTTCATTAGCTTTATTACATTTTTTCCCCATTAATAGAGAAACATCTTATTTTTGTCTCAATCTCTTCTGAGTTTATTTAGTGAAGTTTTCGCCTTCCAAATTCAGAGAGCATCGATAAAATTGTGTTTCTAGATCAGTGAAGCAGAAGACTGGTTCCTGGATCATGATCCAGCCTCAGCGACAGAGCCTGGACTGAACAGCCCAGCAGACCCCTTCTCTGGTCAGTCCCTAACTAAAAAAGATTAAAGAAAAAATTGAAAAATGTTTTGATATGAGACTGTTTTGATTAGGATTCTTCTTTTTTTTTTTTAAGATTTTATTTATTTATTTGCAATAGAGAGAAAGAGAGAAAGTTTGACAGAGCATGAGAAGGGAGAAAGTCAGAGGGAGACCAGATTCCCCATGAAGCTGGGAGCCCAATGTAGAACTCGATCCCAGGACTCTGGGATCATGACCTGAGTCGAAGGCAGTCACTTAACCAACTGAGCCACCCAGGCGCCCTTGATGAGGGTTCTTGACAATGTTACTGAGTAGCAAATACACGTTATCTCTTGAAATCATTTAAATACACTGGAATGGCCACCTGGTATACTGTTTTGAGTTAAAATCTGAAGTATTGTCCACAGAGTATAAGAAGCTAAGCATGGAGAAAAGGAAGACATATGATAGCAAGAGTGCTATGAATTAATAGACAAGTACTGATCATCAAACCAAAGAGGGGAGTGGTATTTTATGTGCGTGTGTGTGTGTGTGTGTGTGTGTGTGTGTTTTAAAGACATAGAGTGTCAAAACAAAAACTACACTTACTTTAAGAAAGGATGTAGGGCTGCCTGGGTGGCTCAGTGGGTTAAAGCCTCTGCCTTCGGCTCAGGTCATGATCCCAGGGTCCCAGGGTCCTGGGATGGAGCCCCACATCTCACTCTCTGCTCAGCAGGGAGCCTGCTTCCCCCTCTGTCTCTCTGCCTGCCTCTCTGCCTACTTGTGATCTCTGTCTGTCAAATAAATAAATAAAATAAAATAAAATAAAATAAAATAAAATAAAAT
The DNA here is from genome assembly GCF_010015895.1 of Lontra canadensis. Taxonomy (NCBI): domain Eukaryota; kingdom Metazoa; phylum Chordata; class Mammalia; order Carnivora; family Mustelidae; genus Lontra; species Lontra canadensis. The sequence continues at coordinate 3,335,423 of NW_022631034.1, forward strand.
AAAAGAAAGAAAGAAAGGATGTGGACCAGGCTTGGGAATATTTGATTCTTATAAATGCAAAAGAGAGGTTTCCTAGGGAGTATAGCACTTGTTCTGTGTACAATTTATAGCATGAAAAGTGTAATAAATTCTACTTCTGGTGTCTAGGTTTAGAAATAAAAATGATTGGCAAAGCCACACATTTAGGTATTATTTGTATTATTTGTATATGTATGTAATTACAGATTTGAGTATCTGTACTCATAGGTTGATCAGTACTATCAAAAGTGTGAGGTAATCACCAAGAGAATTGATAGAGTTTATATAAATAGAGATTGTAATGAAGTGAAACATTGTGTTTTCTGACCATAATATAATAGTAGTTGAAATTAATTTCTCAAAAGCTAGAAAATTTGACATAGATAAATAGAAGAAGGTCAAATTCCCATTAGAGCAGATGAATTGTTCTTAATGGCAAGCAGGTTGATAAATAGGAGAAAAGGAGCTCTCTCTTTTCAAAATATCCAAGAGTAGTGTTAAAGAAAAATTATTCTGACACTTGTTAAAATGGAAAAGCAGAATATTCAGGACTATCTCAGTAGGTATAGAGACTATTGCAGTGGGGTTTTGAAATATGGGAGAGAGACTGTGCTCATCTTCAAATACAACAAGGAGAAGTGAGGATTTATAGCCCAGTTGCAGAGTAGGGGGTCTGTGAATGGAAAATTACTAAGAAGAAACATCAGGGATAAGGAGGGATTTTGGCCAAACTGCCTAGGCAGGATTCCTCGTAAAGGCAGATCAGGGTGATCAGGTATCATCTGGGAGAGTAGTAGAAGATGAGGAATTTGATCAGATATTGAGGGTGGGAGATTCTGCCTAAACTGACTTAACAGGATTTTTGCTGACATTGAGTTCTTGAAGACACGTCCAAGGATGGGGCCTAGTCAGGCTGAGAGGAACCTGCCTGAGGAACCTGGTCAAGGAGAGAGTCTTTGTCTAATTGACACTCGGTAATAAATGCTACAAAGAAAACTCTCAGGAGAGGGAAAAATGGAGCTAGAATATATAATGCTAAGTGACATAAACCAGTCAGAGAAAGACAAATACAATATGATTTCACTCATATGTGAATTTTAAGAAACGAAACAAACAAGAAAAGGGAAAAAGAGAGAGACAAACCAAGAAACAGACTCTTAACTATAGAGAACAAACTGATGGTTACCAGAGAGGAGCTGAGTGGAGGATGGGTGAAATAGCTGAAGGGGGTTAAGGAGTGTACTTGTGATGACTCTAGGTGATGTATGGAATTGTTGAATCAGTACATTGTACAACTGAATCTAATGTAACACTCCTTATTAACTAACTGGAATTAAAATAAAGACAAAAAAAAAACCCTCTCAGAAGAAGGAATAAAGCCCCAAACTCTAAGCTTGCTTATAGAAATTATGGTGGGGGGGGGAGCTTGCATAGGATTTATTTCTAAAGCTAAAGAAATTGGAGGGAAAGGTATACACACCACCAACAGTAAGGAGTTAAGTATGACAATTCGAAGTTGATAGGAAAGAGAGAAGGAGATATGTAGGTGGGTAGGTAGATAGATACAGAGATAGGTATACAGGTGGTAACATAGCCTTTTTAGGCCATGCAGGAGAAAAAACATATGGAGAACACATTAAAAGAGAAAGGATGGATAAGAGAACAGTTCATGGGGCCCCTGGGTGGCTCAGTGGGTTAAGCCTCTGCCTTTGACTCAGGTCATGATCTCAGGGTCCTGGGATCGAGCCCCCCATCGGGCTCTCTGCTGGGCAGGGAGCCTGCTTCCCCCTCTCTCTCTGCCCGCCTCTCTGCCTACTTGTAATCTCTGCCTGTCAAACAAATAAATAAAATCTTTAAAAAAAAAAAAAAGAGAATAGTTCATTTTGGAATTGTTTTAGGAATAAGATGAAGCACACAGGTGAAATCACTCACTCACTCATTCCTATGGTCATCCTGCAGAAGCAGGATACTTCCCCACTCACAATTTGATTTGGGTGTCAAGACTGATACACACACACATACACACACACACACATTCCAGATGAGTATGAAAAAGTTTATTCCTACTATAATGAGGCTTTTTGGAAGAATAGACTTCACAAGGTGTTCCAAAAATCACTTGACAGAGTGAGGAAAAGAGATTGGTTCAAAATTTTTATTGTGGATTGGGGTGGGGGGGGAGGCAAAATTCCCACTTAAGGAAGATATTGTGTAGTTTGAATCTTCCACCTACACCAAACGAGGGTGTAGCCAGGCCTTCCAATAAGTGCCCAGATGTGGGGTGGAGGGTGAAGGGCCCTAGATGTGAGCCATGAAAGGTAGGTAAGATTTTTTTCTGACATAATAGGAAGGGTTTGAAGGATTCTGCGCAAGGGAATTACATGCTTTACATGCAGTCACATGATTTACATGTTTGAAAGATTGATTCCTTTGCTTCTCTATTGAGAATGGAGTGTAGGAAACAAGAGCAATAGAAGGGGATTAGTATGAAGGATTAAGTAGCAATGCAAGTCATTTTTACTTGATAAGTAGCAGTGAAGCTGGTAGGAACAGATTTGATTTGGGATATATTTTGACAGTACAACCAACAGTATAGTATATAGGGACAGATTGCATTTAAAGTGTGAGAAAAAGAGAGGAGTGTAAGAAGATTCCTAAGTGTTAAGGGCTGGTTACCTGGTTAAATAGTGGTTCCACTTAATGAAATGGATAAGACAACTGTGGAGGCAGCATATGGAGTTTTGTTGGGACATATTAAATTTCAGATACTGGTGAGACATCTAAGTGAAAATATCAACTAGGCATTTGGATGTACTAGAGGCAGTACACTAAGAAAAGGCTCACACATTTCAAAATTATTATTAAATGAAGACCAATCAAAAAATAATGATGATTCGGTAACATATAAAAAGTCCAGTAATTCAGTATAATTTATTTTAGCAACATTAGTCAACAAACATCATGAATTTGTTCAAAAGAAAAAAATCCTTAGGGTGAAGGTAAAATCTCTGTTCAGGTCCACTAGCCAAGAAGTGGGGGAAGACCTTTGTGATGTTGCCAAACCTGTCTGAGATCCCTGTTGAGTCCTCAAAAACATCTGAGCATGGCTTCCAGCCAACCTTTGACTGCACTTTTAATGGCATATGGGCTGAAGGTATAATGACCAGCATGAGATAAAACAAGAGACGTTAATAATGCTATTTAAACAAAACTGAGAGAGATTTTATAAAGTGGAGGCAACAAGCCATACTTATACACTACATGCTTTTTTCAATAGAAACTAGTTTAGAGTTTGGAAAATGAAAAGACAAGGAGATAAAGCTAAACAGAGAGCCATAAACTTCAGTTAAAATATGAAAAGTATTGGGGTGCCTGGGTTGCTCAGTAGGTTAAAACCTCTGCCTTTAGCTCAGGTCATGATCCCAGGGTTCTGGGATCGAGCCCTGAATGGGGCTTTCTGTTCAGCAGGGAGCCTGCCTCCCCCCCTCTCTAAGCATAGGGAGGTTTTGCTTCCTCTGTTTCTTTCCTTTAGTTAAGCTTGACTTCACCAGCAAATACTACAGTTGTTATAAAGTTGTTAATTTTCCCAGTGAGACTGTGAACACCATGAAGCCAAACACCATGTTTCATTCCTTATGTTGGTATTTCTGCAGCCTTTAGCAAGTGCCATGGTCACTATCTTCAAGACAGATTTGAAATCACGAATTTTAAAATGTTTTACCAGTGCCTGAGAGGATTTAATTAATCTTAGTTCTTGATATTAATATTAGTAATTTTACCATAATTAAAAACCATAGGAGCTGAGGTTTTTTTTTTTTTTAATTCCAATTTTTTCCATTTATCTACCTATGGATTGAAGTAGAATCCAGAAGTTTGGGATAAGGCTTAATCATAGGTCTTTCCCATTATGTAGCATACTAAACAATGAGGAAAGTATAGGTATGTAGCTATGGTCCTGGGAATTTTTAAGGAAGCTTCTATTTCTTTCTCTTTGTTCTGCTGTCAGGTTGCAAGATCTGAAAGTTTTAGGTTTGAATATGGGGTAATTTTCAAGGTGCAGTGCACCAGATAACCTAACTAATGACCATTTATAAAGTTCTTGATGGAATTCTCTGGAAAGATGCTATGAAAGAACAGATGATTTTTTTTTTTATGGCTTCACTTAATTTCATTTAATTTATAGTTATTCATTTCAAAGTTAACAGGCTTTATCTTTATTGTTACTCTCTGTGTTCAGCTTTATTAAAACAAGCTATTCTCCAGGAAGAAATTATTTTAGATTTTAGAACCCCATGTCACATAGAAATATAACAAAATAAATCCTTGGTAAAATAAAATCTTTAGTTTTTCCAAAAATAAATTATCAGTCTTTTCATTTTTATTGGTATTTCTGGAATGATTAACCACTTTGGAACACTTGAACTTGCTGGAATTTAATATATTCATCAAGAAACTAGACGGTAGATGGTGTTTTTAAGACAGACTTGGCAATTTTTCATTCTGTTTCTGTATATCATTGACATCATAAACTACTGGCTACAGGTTTACCCCTTATTGTGAAGGCAGCTTAGCTCCTAAAAAAGCTGTCTAAGAAGAATATTTTTGTTCAGTGAAAAAAGGAAGAAGAAAATTACAGAAGAATTAATTACAATGCAAAATCTCCAGTTATTACTATGGAGAACATTGATTGTCGCAGGCTAAATTGTGTCCTCCCCAAATCATTCATGTTGAAGTCCTAGCTCCCACCATCAACGTGTGTGACTGAATTTGAAGATAGGGCCTTTTAAGAGGTGTTTAAATTAAAATGATTCAATCTGACTGATGTAATTATAGAAGGATTTTGGACACACAAGGAGACACCAGATAAACAAGATGAGGGAGGGCTCCTTTTTTCTAGAGCTCCCCATGACTAGATGTTTACATTTGTCTAATTCTGGGGTGCAGCTTTAAAAATCTCAGTCAACCCCAACACAAGCCTGCTAATTAAGCTGACTTTTTGTTTCTTTTTTTTTTTTTAAACATTTTATTAATTTATTTATTTGAGAGAAAGACAGAGAGAGAGAGCAAGCAAGAGCACAATAGCAGGGGGAGGGAGAAGCAGACTCCCCAGGGAGCAGGGAGCCCAATGTGGGGCTCGATCTTCGGGACATGGTGGTCTGACCTGAGCCAAAGGCAGACGCCCAGCCAACAGAGCCACCCAGCCGCCCCTGACTTTTGGTTTCTAACCGATTTATTGCTTTGTTTATTCACTTTGATTCTATTTCAGGTGAATTGGAAAGGGATATAATTCATTTACATCTTTAAAACTCAACATATAAGAAGTTAAACATCAAGTTAGAGTAATCACAGATTCTGGATCTGTGCATGATAAATATTTTCTTAATAATTGATTATGAATAATTGATTATGGTCCAAAAGCTAGGTAAACCAGTGACTAGACTACTGATAGACACATTTTGACTCTATAATTGCAGATTACTTGTTGGTTGATGGGTTTTGTTTAACTTGCCACCTACAAATCACACTTCTAGTTTGTGCATAGTCTTAGTATTTTCCTTTCCTACTATCCTCAGGCTTTTGGACATTTTATTAATTATAATCCATTTTTCAAGAAGATGAACAACAAGCTCAGAGGAAAAAAAAAAGGAGGACCTAAATTATACAATGTTTGATTTTAGTTAAAAGGGAAGTCCTGGTTTAGCAGTGTTTTCAAGTGATCTAAGTTATAAAACTGATACTTAAAATTTATTGGGTATATATTCATACCATGTACATGTTACAGCAAAAATCTCAGTACTGCACATGCATTAACTCTTTTAATCCTTATGCCAACTTTAAGTTGAAAAGAAAATGTAATGTGGTTAATAGTACCTTGCCCAGGGTCACCCATCTGGCAGGAAGTGGAGCTGAGAATTCAACTTTGGCTTTCTGATTCCAAAGCTAATGTGTTCACCACAACAACTTGCTACTTCCCCTATTCTCTTGGCATTGAGAGCCACACAGAACCTTTCAATAATGGGAAGACCAGTTTGGGAGGTCATTGTTCAATTGGAGAAGATTAATTGTTGAACCAGTGACTTATTTCAATTTACATAGAAAATAATTGGAAGAGTTTGACACATAATTCAAACAGAACTTCTCTCATCTTTCTCCCCAACAAGTCCACCAAAAATCCTTTTTGGTGAAATAAAATTGCAGTTCAGCCATTGGTATAATTGCTTTAAACAAATTGGTGATTTCTTTATCACATTTTTTATAGTTTTGGGGGAAAAACAAGTCTAACTAATTTTGCCACAATGTAATCTTTTAGTGTTTCAAGGTTCTTAAGTAAACTGACCTCAAAAATAAACTCTATAAGTATACTATTTAGCAAAAGTATACCTACATATAAGAGCTAACCTAAAAGTTGCCTAGCACAAGTAAATTATCAAAGGGTCTGTTTTTATTAATCTTTGTTTATAGAATGAAATTTCCCATTTGGTTCTTCTTTATTATAAATAAACTCCCTAAATATTAGCAGATTTCTTTAATTGCCACTGAAAGCATGTTCTATTCTATTAAAATCTAAATCTGGATCATATGAAAATAACAGTGTAAGTAAAGCGAATCTTATTTCGTGTGCTAGATGAGCTAAATATAGTTCTACAAAATATATATCTCTGCTGAGTTGATCACACACACACAAAAAATGACCTCAAATGAAACATGAAGATCCCCAAAAGCACATGCACAGAAATTTAATGAGTATTAATGATATTCTGAAAGAGATGCTAGACTTGTTAGTGGTGAGCAAGAATGCCTAGATCATGCTAATGTTAAAGCCTAACAGATTCCCTAAATGCCTTTCTTGTTGATGCGAGATTCCTGTTTCCATGGCAACCTGCAGTGAGTTAAGAAGAGTACTGTTAAACTGTACTGCAGTTTTGCTTAGTCTCTCTGAAAGAAAAATGTCAGAAGAAACCATTTCTTTATCCATGGTGTAATCAGACATCCTCTACCTCCACCCACAAGCTTCTGTTTTTTGCTCCTCAAGAAGAAATTAAAGACAGTAAATCAGCAATCTATTTAATGATCTACTGTGTTCTAGATGAGCTACAGACCCTTTACTGGATCCAAGAATCACATTTGCAGCACATTAGCCCTGGAAAATCTGTAGGAAGGTATCAAAACAGATAATGGTGCTAAATAATAAACAACGAAAATAATGAGGAAAGCATCCATACCCTGATTTCTAGAGACTGGTTTTAATTTTGTTAAAACAATTTCCTCTAGGGTAGTGCATTTCTGTCCTGGTTTTGAAGCTCTGGCATTCTTTGTATTTTGAAAAGAATGAAAATATAATGAATATTTCTGTTGTTCTGTAAGGAATCTAAATCAAAACTCTGACAAGGGATGTCTATCTACATATTTGCTTCAGCTTTCCTAATTCATTCATTGTCCTACTCAAAGCTCAAAACCAAAAGATTTGTCTTGAATGACAGAGACAGCATGTCCATTGGCAAGCATCCCAGATCATTCAAGGGGAAAAATGTAACTGAAAATCAAAGATCCTCATACAGGGCATCTTTTATATGAAATGGTATGATAGGAACATACAGTTAATTTTTAAAATCACATTTCTTTTGATATATCATAGAACATTTGTAGCTAACATTTATTGCACACCAACTGTGTTCTAAGCATTATGCTTTCATACATCATCTTATTGATTGTCATAAAAGTTCTAAAGGCAGGAACTATGAATATTATCTTCAGTTTTATAAATGAGAAAATTACCTAGTAAATTACCTAAGGTCACACTTATCCTAGGAAAAATTTTAACGTAATTGAGGTAGACTTTGAGGCTGTCTACCTCCCTTTTAAGCAGTCTTCTACTATTAAAAATATAATAATAATAATAATAATAATAATAGAATATTTATCTATCCTGATCTAGATCTAGATTGATAGACCAGTAAATACATCAATACTAATGTCTGCAATAGTTATGCCAACAATATAACTGAGTAAAGCAAACTGGTTGGAGTGGAGAGAATTGGTGGGGATTGTAACCTGTTGGGAGCTTAGGTACCTCTAACAGAGGAAACTGTTGCTCAGCTCCCACTGGTGTTTGTCCCATGGAAATATAGGCTTCGTGTGACCAGACTTTCTTACTTTTCAAAACAACCTACTAATTCCAATTTTCATGTGAAGTCTATGCATTTTTAAATGTGGGTACAAAAAAGAAGCGTGAGAACGAAGAAACAAAAGATCTGCCCGAGGCTTTCTTATTTTGCTTCTCTTTTTTTAGGAATTAATCATTCTTTTCTCCAAAAACTGAAATAATTTCAAAAAAGAACCCCATCTCCCTCCAAAAGCAATACCGAGGACAAAATATAACAAAGGAATAGGAGTGGTAGAATTTTGGGTCAGATGTGAGTGGTAGGATTTCTGATAAATAAAGTGAAAAGAACCGTTGTATAAATAGCATTTGAACATAATGCCCAGTTCTGATTTTAATTTTACATACTGAACTTCTTATAAAAATGTAATGCTTTCGTTTTTTTCCTTAATGTTGTATTTTTTATACCAAAGTAGAACAGAATTTTATTTACTCCTTAATTCAGTAAAATAGCATTTAAAAAAAACATATAATTTTCTTCTGTGTGATGATACAAAGTGACAAGTTTAATTTCATTCATTTGAATGATGGTAATAAACACCCAACAGAAAGGAGTAATTTAGATTTTGAAAGCTCCTGCTATTGTAGTCACCCAAGGTATCAAGAATAAGGAAATCTTTAAGACATACACCTCCCACAGCAATGGACCCTTTCAGACAGCAAGAATGAAGGTTACACTGGAAAATGTTTAATATTGATTGTCTTAATACACTTCCTTTTGATGACAGAAGGTCAAATTACATGACTATATATAGAACTACATTTTTATATACAGCAAAAAAGAATCTCTTTGTTTCAGCTTAACTGTCTCATTAAAGGAACAATAAAATTTGGATATGTTTGCTCAAAATGTCCTAGTGATTTTTCTCAGGCACTGTTAAAATCACATTAAGTATCAATAAATCATTTTGTTGGAATAGTGATATTAGACCATTTCCTCATAATTTACCACAGTCATTAACTAACCAAATAAAAGACCCAAAGTTACATGAAAGTGAGCGTGATCATAAAAATAAATGTGAGTGCTCACAGTGGTCCAGCAACACACGTAATAATTTATGAATATGGCCCCTACAGTGATATTTCAGGGATTTTTTTTTTCTCATTTTACAAAGCTGTGAGAACAATAAAGCAACCAAGCTCAACCAGCATTCTGGCATTAACAGCATCCAATCCGATCTAATGAATTTTGAAATGGAAGTGCATATGGATGGAAGTAAAAATTTGTTTTTTGGGAATCTGAATTTTAGGCTAGGCAGGTAATCAGAGCAAATACTTGAATTTCCATTTTCCTTCAATTTCACACTGTATTTCCCATTATTCACTATTTCTCAATAATGATGTTGTTATTAGGCAATAATATGTTTAGTTTTTACTATATACCGGGCATGATGTTGTTTAAATATATTTCTCATTTAATGCATACAACAACTCTGAGATAGGGGCTGTTATCTTTATTTTACAGAGTAGGAGATTGAACCAAAGAGGTTAAGTAACTCATCTAATCATAACTGGTAAAGACCAGAGCAAAGATATGAAAGCCCCTTTTTTTATACTAATGCCCTCACAACTCTGATGCTATAATGCTGCTGTTTCACTACTATTAATGGTACTGTGAATCCAGGACACAAGTGAATTTCTCTGGGTGACAAAATGCAGAGAGCTGATTAAGCTGAGCAAGCCACTTAGGGTATTTGTAAAATAAGAATAATGCCTTTGCACTATCAACTCCATGGGATTATTGTGAAGAGGAAATGAGGAAATGTATGTGAAAATAATTTGAGCAATAGTGACTGCTGTAAAATATAAAGTAATGTTAATATGATACCATTGGTGAATCCAGTCAATTAACTGTAGGAATATTTATTTTTAAGGGCAATCAATAACATTTATTTTCTGGAGCACTTGTGTGGCTCAGTTGATTAAGTGTCTGACTCTTGATCTGGGCTCAGGTCATGATCTCAGGGTCATGAGATCAAGCCCTGTGTGGGGACTCTGCACCCAGTGGTGAGTCTACTTGAGATTCTCTCTCTACCTCTTGTTCTGCCCCTCCCCCCCACACTCGCTCTCTGTCTAAAATAAGTAAATCTTTAAAAAAAATAATATTTATTTTCTCTTACTTTTGATTTGGCCCAATCCAGAGAACAACTAAACAGCTAGGCAGATAGAAATAAAAATAGGAGTATGGCTTGGAGGATATGGCATAGACATGTGGTAACAATGGAATTTCTAATCTTTCTACATCCTACTCTAGACCTTTGAATGGACAAACAGAGAAACTAGAGTTTGCAGAAAATTCCCTTACTCTTCACCAGCAACTTCCTGGCCTGGAGAGAGAGGGGATCCACCAAGTTTAGGATTTTTGACTAGGTGAGCTCTATATATATGCTCTTTCCTACCAACTTCTTGGTTTGATTAGGTAAGCTCCACCAGATAAATGCTCTTTCCTACCAACTTCTGCTGGGAAAAATAAGGGAGAGGGCTAAAACCTGCAAGATTTAGTGATATTCTCTCCTAATGCAAATCAGGGAAGTAGGTGAGAACCATCTTCAAATAGTGACTTAAATTCTAATTGCTACAATTGTTGCGGGATCATAGACCACTATTTCAAGCTAAATAAAAATAAGCAATATACACTAAGTCTGACTAAAGCAAATTATGAGATCATTATGTTTAGAACTGTAAAAATATTCTGCTTAACACAAAATGTTCAGGCTGTATTACATTGTTCAGTTTCCCCTAATGTCTTTATCAACTACAAATGTTGGGCTTTATTGTGTATCTTTAGTGTACATTCCTTTTAATATTTTTTCCTTCTCCCTAAATGAAATTAAAGAGTATGTGACAAATTAGAAAAAATGGAAGCCTAACTTTGTTGATGAAGGATAGCAGAATATGCTACCTCAAAATAAGCCACTTCAGCATAAGGATTATTTTGAGATAAAATCAATTGAAAGAAGCAGATGCAAGGAAAGTTCTCTGCCCCCCTCCTATTTGCCTAAAGGTAGGGCAAAAATTGTAGAGATGTCCGCTTCCCCCCCCCGCCCCACCAAAAAGGACAAAAGTTAATCATTGGAAAAAACTCTAAACCCTTATCAGCCCAGAGAAGGCACCAAAGGAATTAGCATAACTAATTTTGGTAAAACTAGCTTTTATCTACTACTGGTCTGCCCATATATTTGTCTTTCTGTCTTTGCTGCCCCGGAAGCTACATGTCCTCCTTTGTCTTGTCACTTCTCTAAAATGTATTATCATTTTGTTAAGATGTTATATAAAGCTTAAGTTCTAACCACCCCTGTGAGTTACTCATCTCAGTGCTCCCGTATGTATGTATGTGATACACATGCTAACAAACTTCTGGGTTTCCTTTTTCTCTTTACAATATGTCTTTTGTTATTCTAATTTATAGGACCCCAACCAATGAACCTAAGATGAGTAGAAGGGGAAATATTTTTTCCCTTCTCTACACTGAGAACCACTTAGAAATTTTTGACTGAAAATATCCCAGAACTGTGGCCACTCTGAAATTGGTTCCATCCTTTCTTTATAGTCTCACTGCCTCAAACTGCTTTCCCACATGCACACACTAACACACAATTTATACCCCAAACACATTACACTTCCTACTCATGCAAGAACTCCAAGCTCTTTTTTGCATCCAAACTTTTGTATTTCTAATTTCCACTGCCCAACAGGATGTAATGTTTCTTTGTTGAACAACAAAAGTATGCTCATTTTTCAATATCAAGCCCAAGTGTCCCTGCTTAAACAAAGATTTCCAAAACTCCTAGGCACAGTGATGCCCTGTGCTCCTCAATTACTTTGTTCCTGTCTCTATTATGGCATTTTCCATGTCCTATGTGTAGCAGGATTTCCTGTGAGTCCAAATGAAGTCAGGCTGTCCACATTATTAGTGGGCTGGTGGCAACAGTTTGCACAAGTATTTTGCATAAGATTTTTTATAATTTTTGGTTAAAGGACAGGGAAGATTTTGTTTTGTTTGTGTTTTATCTGTTTGCTTCAAAATCTTGAGAGATAGAAATAAAAATAGGAAAACAACAGAACATATGTCCCTGCCTAATCCTTCGAACAAATTGTTGGCTTTTTTAGAAAGAGGAGAATTACACCTGAGACTCTGTGAGAACTTGTGTCCCCTGGGCTCTACTACAGAACACACTATTAACTAAATGTAACTCAAAATTAGATCAAGGGAAGTATCCTTACACTGTGATATAGGGGAGAAGAGTGGCTTGGGCCACCATCAACAATGACCATACTGAAGTTGCCATAAGCCATTTTATGAGAACAGGACATTGTCTTTCCTCCCCTCCTGGGGCTCTTCTAATCAGTGTGTCTAATATAAAGTCTCTGAGCTGATGGGTCAGTTCATATACCAGAGGAAGCACCTACTAGGTATTTCTAGAAATCCTTGGGGATATTTTGCAAGAGTCAGGACGGTCCTGAGTAAACAGGTAGGAGAAAGAGTAAGACTGAGAGTCTTTGGGACACTGAGTTACATATTCTCCAGAGCATTAAAAGACCTAGAATGCAACTGGGTAGCTTTTACTGTCAATACAATTGCCATTCTAACTGTTTCTTTGGAAGCCTATATAATCCTGTAGACTGTGCTTCTGAATAGGAATGATGTCTCAGTAATCAAATTGAATGCACCTCACCCAACATGCAATGTTCATTGTCTTAATGAAAAAAATGAATGGATATAAATTAAATCAAAGAACACATCTAATTGTTGCTTTGATTTAATTCACAAGTTTAATTCATAACCACATATTTTTCTTTCTGTATCAAAATTCTTGTAAAGTTACCTAGAATCAAGGAACAGCAAAGGGAAACCAAGAAAACTGTTAGATTTTAACATCTTCCCAAGGGAAAACAACCCAATGTAACTACATTTGTATTTTGTAGGCCATATAAGTGTTCTCCATTATTAAAGGTGCTCTGTCCCTACAATAAGAGTATTAGAGTGGTTAAAAGTACAGCTTTAGAGTCTGATAGCCTAGATTGAATCTTTGGTCTGTCAGTCTGAGGTTTGTGTCCTTGGCTTATAACTTGTAATTTCTGTTTCAATTCTATCATTAATTTAATGGTAGAGATAATAATACCTACATTGTCAGATTGTAGTGAATATTAAATAGATATCATTAAAGTGTTGATAATGAATCCTGGCACATGGTAAGCATTCATCAAATATTAACCAGAGTTTATATTTATTTACTGAACTCTATGTCACTTAGGACGGTCTTGGCTTGGCCAAAAAGTTATTAATTCCAGCCACTTATTCAGGCTTGAATTTCTTATACTTTAGTTTCATTTTTGTAATACTGAGATTAGGACTGTATGGACATACTGAATATGAGCAATAGCATGTGTTAAATTTTTTGTTAGGATGATGTTTCAAAATACCTACCGTGTATTACATCTGCATTCCTTGCCTTGTAAAAAAAAAAAAATGTCAAATACTTTCTCAAACTTTATCTTCGGCCTTTTCTTTTCCCTTCCGTTTTAACACTACTCCTACTGCTTATGGTTATTGACCTCCTATGGAGATTCTGGTTTCCTGGTGATGCGTGTACTCACACAGTTGCAAGCTCATAAGTTGACCTATCGGTAGGTGAGAACAACTCATTCCAATCTGACCATTACTCTGTTCCAGGGAGTTGCAATTAGAACTCTAACAATGGCTATATGAGAGAACTCCTAGGGAAGAGGTTACAAAGCAGGGGCACAGAGATATTTAGGAAACACATGAAGTCATAATTAAAAATGAGAATTTGTGCTTTAGAAAATGGATATTAAATTGGGAGAATAGTTTCTGCTAACTGGCAATATGCCCATTTCTTCTGCAGGTAGCATGGAATGCTATTATTTCTCTAATGGATCATGCTTTAGTAATTGCAGTGTCAGTCCATTAAAAACACCTCACTATGAATCAGACTGAGGTGGCCATGAACTCAGCAGAAGTTATTGCATTCTGAAAATGTCAGGCACAATAATCACATGCTTTGTAGAGGATTAGGGAGTTGTGAAATCTAGATTTAAATGGAAGCAAAATGAGTGAGCTTAGTTTTGCAAGTGAAATTGCTGTGTTTATTGGTCACTTTTGTGTTCTGCTTTTTCTCCTCAGAGCATGAATGCTAAGAGTAGAAGCCAAATTTCTTATTTTGGCAGAAGTCATCCTCATTTGCCATATTACTGAGACTGTAATTTATCTTCATCAGGCTATATTTACAATTATTATCAGTAACAGGATATAGCAGATTCTCATAATTATTGGTTTTATGGTGAGACCATGTTGAAAGGGGCCCTAAAGAAGGTTGAGAACATTTATTTGGAAAGAGATTTTTGCCTTTTGCTGCATGACTGGTTTTCTTTCTGTCTGATTTCTGATCATATCAATTCAATGTTTTCAAGGCTATAGTGGTTTGTTATTTCCCTTAGAATAGAGTTGTAAGATAAAATACAGAACATTTAGTGAAATTTGAATTTCAGATAAATAATGAATAGTTTTTAGTCAAAGTATACCCCGTATATTGCAAATGTAACGTGGAACATATTTGTACTAAAAATTATTTGCTTTTTTAAATCTGAAATTTAAATTAAACTGGAGTCTTATATTTTTATTTGCTTAATCTGGCAAACCTATTTTAGGACAAATATCTCAACTCCATATTCAAGCTCTAAACAAGCTCTCCTGTATACAGATCTGTTCATCTTTTACTTTTTTTTTCTCCAGTCATATTGGGTTTAAATATATGATTTGTTAAATCATTAAATATATGATTTGCTCTCTCAGTGCCATGCCTTTGCACAGCTATTCCCTTTGGCCTAGAAAACCTGTGTTCCCACCACCATCAATATTATTTCTTTGCCTATCCCAGCAACTTATATTTGTTCAAATCTTTGAAAGGTTCACCTGGAAAGCCAATATGCACAGTCTTACCCTTGCTAGGGTTATGGTGGAGGCAATAAATAAAAACCATGCCTTGGTCTCTTAAGTTAGTAGCCAATGAGAAATAAGATGTAGGAAAAAAAAAATTGAGAGAAAGAAAAATTGACTTAAGAATATGATTATACATTTACAGCCTGATGGACTTCTACAACTCTCCCTGAATTGGACTTAGTCCTCCAAGTTGTAGGCATTATGAAGAGCAGGCTAGCGTGTCACTCCCAAAGGAGAGAGAAACAGGAATGAGCTGAGTTCCTTCTCCAAAACTGATGAGTCAAACTAGTGGCTGAGGGAAAGAGGAAAGTTTTGGGAAATCTAGATTTTAGAGTTTTCCTATTTTTTTAGAGGATGCCTATTTTTTAAACTTTTTATTTATATTCCAGTTAGTTAACATACAGTGTAATATTAGTTTCAGTTGTACAATATAGTGATTCAACACTTCCATACCACACCTGATGCTCATCACAAGTATACTCCTTTTTTAAAATCTTTTTAAATTTTTTTTTTATGTTTCAAATTTTTACTTAAATTCTAGTTAGTTAACATACAGTGTAATATTAGTTTCAGGAGTAGACTTTAGTGATTCATCACTTACATATAACACCCAGTGCTCATTGCAACAAGTGCCCTCCTTAATACCCATCACCTATTTAACCTAACCCCTTCTCCCACCTCCCCTCCAGTGACCCTGTTTGTTCTGTGTAGTTAATAGTCTGTTTCTTGTTTTGTCCCTCTCTCTCTCTCACTTTTTATTTCCCTTTGCTTGTTTTGTTTTTTTTAAATTCCACATATGAGAGAAATTATATGGTATTTGTCTTTCTCTGACAACTTATTTCTCTTAGCATAATATTCTCTAGCTCCATCCATATCATTGCAAATGGCAAGATTTCATTCTTTTTTATGGTTGAGTAATATTCCATTGTATGTATATACCACATCTTCTTTATCTGTTCATCAGTCAATGAACATTTGGACTCTTTTCATAATTTGGCTACTGTAGGTAATGCAGTAATAAACATCAGCCTGCATGTTTCCCTTTGAATTAGTATTTTTGTGTTCTTTGGGTAAATACCTAGCAATGCAATTGCTGGATTATAGGGTAGTTCTATTTTTAACTTTTTGAGGAAAATCCTGGTTTGCATTCCTGCCAACAGGACAAGAGGGTTTTCCTTTCTCCACATCCTTACCAATACCTATTCTTTCTTGTGCTGTTGATTTTAGCCATTCTGGTAGGTGTGAGGTAGTGTCTCATTGTAGTTTTGATTTATATTTCCCTAATGATCAGTGATGTTGAGCATCTTTTCATGTGTCTATTGGCCATCAGTATGTCTTCTTTGGAAAAATGTCTATTCATGTCTTCTGTCCATTTTTTAATTGATTATTCATTTTTGGGGTGTTGAGTTATAGAAGTTCTTTATACATTTTGGATATAAACATTTATCAGATATGCCATTTACAAATACATTCTCTTGTTCTATAGGTTGCCTTTTAGGTTTGTTGATTATTTTCTTCACTGAACAGAAGCTTTTCATTTTGATAAAGTCCCAATGGTTTATTTTTTGCTTTTGTTTCTCTTGCCTCAGGAGACATATCTAGTAAGAAGTTGCTATGGCTATGTCAAAGAGCTTACTGCCTATGTTCTCCTCTAGGATTTTTATGGTTTCAGGTTTCACATTTAGGTCTTTAATAAATTTTTAGTTTAATTTAGTGTATGGAGTAAGAAAGTGATCCAGTTTCAGGCATTTACATGTTGCTGTCCAGTTTTCTGAACACCATTTGTTGAAGAGACTATCTTTTTCTCATTGGATATTCTTTTATGCTTTGTCAAAGATTAACTGACCATATGGTTGTGGGTTCATTTCTGGGTTTTCTATTATATAGAAAACAGAATAACATGCCTGTTAATTTGTATCAGTTATCTGAAGGCTACAGCCTGTGCAATTAAATTTTTATGAGAAAAACTCCCATAAACTTATTTGTAGCATCATGTTTGCCATTTGCAGGGAGGAAGGATTCACTTATGTACTATCTCAGCTCTTCAAGAACAGTATTTGAGACATCTCTGCCCCATTTCAAAGACATTAGAACTAAGCACAAGTAGCAGTTTCAGTCACCAGATTTTATTAGACATACCTTTCTTCCCCAACTGGCATGTGCAACACCTCTTACTTCTGCTTTTCCCTTCATAATTCCTGGTGTCCAGGGCTGTGTTGTGTGTTTTGTTTAGGGACATAC
The DNA here is from genome assembly GCF_010015895.1 of Lontra canadensis. Lineage (NCBI taxonomy): Eukaryota > Metazoa > Chordata > Mammalia > Carnivora > Mustelidae > Lontra > Lontra canadensis. Next base: position 3,352,804 of record NW_022631034.1, read on the forward strand.
ACTCCACCCTTCTCTTGTGAGTAAGCACTTTAGTCTTATGTAATAGTGGTTACTTCCACTGCTTCTTTTGATAAAAGTTTTTTGACACTTGAAACCTCCATATTCTCCCTATTTATTTATGCTGGAAAATCACGATGCTGTCTCCTGCATTGTAAATGCTATCAATGTTCCCAAAGCCTGAACCATGTGGGTCTAGTGAGCACCGAGATACCTGCCATCTGCTCCTTAATACCCTGCATTTTCCTGGCTCTCTTAGAGAAGTAACCCCAGAAGTAAAAATGCAGCTTTCTTTTTCCATTCTTTGTATTTTATCATCCTTGTCGACTCAGGAATAATACAACTATCATATTCTTTAATTCATTTTGATCTTTTCAAATTTTAAATTTCCATTGTTATTATTATGCATAGTCCCTGGTTATTATAATAGTTCATGTCACCATCCTCAATAATCAAAGACTCCAAATATCTAAGCTTACTAAAGCACTGCTAATTTTCAGTGCTTCTTCAATTTAAGTCAAAATCCTTCCTCTTTCTAACCAATGGAATAATTTGGTTCTTAAATGCCAGTTTTTTTGTTTCGTTTTGTTTTGTTTTTAATTTTTTAAATTTATTTTCAGTGTAACAGTATTCATTGTTTTTGCACCACACCCAGTGCTCCATGCAATCTGTGCCCTCTCCAATACTCACTACCTGGTTCCCCCAACCTCCCACCCCCCACCCCTTCAAAACCCTCAAAAAGCCTTGTTTTTCAGAGTCCATAGTCTCTCATGGTTCACCTCCCCTTCCAATTTCCCTGAATTCCCTTCTCCTAACTCCCCTTGTCCTCCATGCTATTTGTTATGCTCCACAAATAAGTGAAACCATATGATAATTGACTCTCTCAGCTTGACTTATTTCACTCAGCATAATCTCTTCCAGTCCTGTCCATGTTGCTACAAAAGTTGGGTATTCATCCTTTCTGATGGAGGTATAATACTCCATGGTGTATATGGACCACATCTTCCTTATCCATTCGTCCGTTGATGGGCATCTTGGTTCTTTCCACAGTTTGGTGACCATGGCCATTGCTGCTATAAACATTGGGGTACAGATGGCCCTTCTTTTCACTACATCTGTATCTTTGGGGTAAATACCCAGTAGTGCAATTGCAGGGTCATAGGGAAGCTCTATTTTTAATTTCTTGAGGAGTCTCCACACTGTTCTCCAAAGTGGCTGTACCAACTTGCATTCCCACGAACAGTGTAAGAGGGTTCCCCTTTCTCCATATCCCCTCCAACACATGTTGTTTCCTGTCTTGCTAATTTTGGCCATTCTAGTGGTGTAAGGTGGTATCTCAATGTGGTTTTAATTTGAATCTCCCTGATGGCTAGTGATGATGAACATTTTTTCATGTGTCTTAAATGCCAGTTTTTTGTATCCACTTCTAAGATAGTTGGCAAAGGCACCAAGATAATGGAGTATAAGGTACACTGATAAATAACATATTTATTTTTTCTTCTGAGTTTAGAATCTATTAAGTAATTAAGCTCTTGACAGATGGATGAATGTCAAAATACTAGCTCAATTTTAGTTCCATAAAGGTGACTGGAGAATGTGGTTTAGCTCTGATGCTGAAGCCTGAGTTAAACCAACTCTTCACCATTTCTTGATTTGCTGCTGCAAGGCAGAGCCCCTCTATTCAACTAGCTTCTTGGGGGAACTGAAGATTATTGTGCACAATCCCTTGAGGCTCTTCATTTAAAAGAGAAACCAGAAAGATTGAACATCTTGTTTCCTCCTTGCAACTCAACATTCACTCAGGCATTCCATCATTGGGAGAGGAGTGAGTGAGGGTGCAGAAAAAAGAAAATGAGAGGGGTGATGAATTAATGTCCCAATCTCAACTCTCCTCTCTAAGTCAGTGCTTCCCTTAATGAGTTTATAGCAACTTTCCATTTCATTTTTCTGTCTTCTGATAGATAAGATCCTTGAGGGCAGGGGTTCTGTTTGCCTTGCTTGTCAATATATCCTTGTAGCTGGCACAAAGGTGGCAATCAGTAGATATTTGCTGAATAAATAAATGTTTGTTTGGGCTCACTAGTGTGGAATTCTGAGGCAGCACATTGCTTGATAACCCTGATTGCAGCAACTGGCAATGGTATGACCTGGCGATCCAAATAGAGGCATTCTTTCTGCTCTCTTTCCATAGCACAGGAATAAGTAGCACGTTTCAGATATTCACCATGTCACTGTCCCTTGTGTGTCCTATTTCTGGCAGTGCAGAGTATCATTGAATAGCCCCAGGGAACCATCAATCTTTTTTTTTTCCTTCTCTTCCTATGCAGTGGCAGTAGGATAATATTCTAGGTATCTGTCCCCTGAGAGTACTGAGTTGTTTCCAGAAACATCATCTCCTCATAGAATGCAAGGTTAACTAGGTATCCTCCATTAAGGACTTTGTGCAAAACATTTATTTCATTTTATTTTTCCCTAAGCCCTATTTTTAATGTAAACTTGTAACTCAAAAGCTTTCACAATAGTGACCACATGAGATAAAAACAAGTTTTCCAATAAGCATAAACATTTTTAAGAGAAATAGTATTGACCACAAAGCCTAACTCTGTTCAGATTTCATGTGTATGTGTTGGCATCAAAGACATATGAGAAGAAAGTTGAATAATGAGGCTGCAATAGTATAGAACTCCTCATATTCTTTGAAAGGACTGGACGTGAACTCTTTAGTAGAAAAATTAAATAGAGAAAACATAAAATTAGATGGAGACCATTCACTTTATCCTGTCTAGCAGCTGGTATGATATGATTAAAGTTAAGTGAGGAATGGACTGTCCTGGATAAAATTACTGTCACTTATAAAAGAATTACCAGGTATACCAGACATTATGCTTTATGTATACTACACATGATTTTAATAATGCATATAACCTGCGAAGCAGGTACTATTATTCACATTGTCCAGATGAGGAAACTGAGGTTTAACGTGCCCAAGGTTACAAAGCTGGTATTATGTATCAGGATTAGAATACAGGTCTGTCTACTTCTGGAGGCCATGTTTATTACCAATAAGCAGTGATGCTTATTCAATGCGCACCAAAGGGGAAAAAAAGTACAGACCATGTGAGCTGGCTCTAGTTTAGGATTTAGGTAAACTGTCAAAAGAAGTGTCCCCAAAAGTTTGTAAGTTATGCTGGCCAGCTCACCTGGGAGGGGTAATTTCCACCAGAAATAATGAGTATGCAGCAGTTTAAAGTTTTCTCTGCCAAAGGAACAAGCATAGAGACAGAAAGCTATGCAAATATGTGAAGTAGAGTCTAATACTAAAGGGACTTGTCAGGGTTGGATGAAATGAGAGCCAAAAGTTCTAGGTGGAAATAATCCCAATGAAACTCTCCACCTCATAGCAGATGGGCTGTTCTGGGGGCTCCTGCTTAGAGGCACAGCCTGATCCTGTGTGCCTTCCTTGGTGATCAAATGGCTCTCTGACACCAGGGAGTGTTGAACAGGGTCAGCTGATTTGAGAAGCTGTTGAGTTTAAAATATAAACAATGTCTTTGAGGTCCCACCATAAGTCTTCTGCTAATGGTGTCATATACACACTACCTAACAACAGAACATCTAATTTCCACAGAATAAAAGCTTTCCTTTTTTACTTATTTTTTTTTCTTTTTTGATATTTCTTAGCCCTTGGGGAAGTTTGAAGCACACAAAACCACGCCTGTGGTTTTTAAATACTTTTGCTGAATTTCTCTTTTAAGCCTGAGTTACAATTTAGTTACTTACATAGTTGTAAAAGGCAGACTGAATTCAGATAAATGCCTTTGATAATGACATTAAATAAGACCATAAACCAACCAGAGGGGCACCTGGGTGGCTCAGTTGGTTAAGTGTCTATCTTTGGCTCAGGTCATGATCTCAGGGTCCTCGGATAGAGCCTCACTTTGGGCTTCTTGCTCAGCAGGAAATCTGCTTGTCTCCCTCTCTGTCTGCCACTCCCCCTATATGTGCACTCTCTTTCTGTCAAATAAATAAATAAAATCTTTAAATTAAAAAAAAAGACTCTAAATCACCAGGGATTTATCCAAAGGAGACATAGTGCTGGCAAAAGTTTGGATTTCTTTTATTTGATGAATGGCTTCTGAGAGGATTGCTCTGTGTGTGTGTGTGTGTGTGTGTGTGTGTGTGATCTTAATAGCATCAGAGTTAAGACAGGCATTAGTAGAGCCTTTGACCAAATTTAGAAATATTTTGTACAGAGTCTTGGAAAATGGTCATGTACCTTTTTAAATAATGAAAGCCTTGTTGGATGGGGAGATAACCAGTTTCTCTAACAGCCATTTTGTTTTGAGTTTGGTCTAATCACTATGAAGGTCTTTATGCTAATTAAAAATATGCCCATTTTAATTTAGAGTAATGGAACTGAAAAAGACTTCAAAATCCATGTGGCAGAAACCCTCTTTTTATAATAAGTTCATTGATTCACTCTACAAAAAAATATTGACCATGTGCCTGATATTGTTTCTGATATTGGGGATATAACAATGAATCCCTAACATATGGAGTACACTCCTTTCAAATTGAGTTTCTCAAAGTCATACAGTATTGAAGAGAAATGAAAGAAGACTTCCATTACCCTATACTATGTATGTTACCCCCTTTAGATTACACTCTTTTTCTTTATTCTTCAGCTATATTCTACTAGCTACCAAAACATTGTTTAAGGTCATCCATATTTTTCAAAAAAGTCTCCTGTAAGTCCCCAGGATTGTTTTTTTAAATAATTTTAATATTGTATGTTTTATGCTATATCTATTTACAAAAATTATCTTTTTCAGTAGACTATGAAGTCCTCAGATACCACAATTCATTCATGTTGAGAATTTCATATCTTTATAGGTGTTTTAATTGAATGAATTAGTGAATTACTGAATATTATTTTTTTCATATTCATTTTGTAAATATCTATTAAGTATCTATTATTTGCCAGTCATTATACTAGCTTCTGGAGATCAGTAGCAAAAAAGACACAAAGCTTATATTCTGGTACTGAAAATGAGACAGTGAACAATAAATTTAGTAAGTAAATTAAACTTTAAATGGGAAAGTCATAAATTCCATGCAAAAAAATCAATAATGGTTTTCGGGAATGTTGGGATAAAGAAGGCAATTTTAATTTTAATGACATGCAGTCAAGCATGTCTCAGTGGAAAAATGACATTTGAGGAAGGACTTGAGGGAGATGAGGATATGAGCCATGTAGATACTGAGGGAATAACTTTCTAGCAGAGGGAGCAGCCACTGCAAAGATCCTCAGGAAAGCGTGCCTAGTGAGTTCCAGGAGCAGTGAGGCTCGCAGTATGACTAGAGTAGTGGTAGAAGATAAAGGCAGAAGGGTAAGTGGGAACATGGAGATTACCAGAGCTTCATGATAATTATAAGGATATCAGCTCTTTCTCTGAGAAACTGGGGAGCCATAGAAGCATTTTGAGAGGGGCATGATAGGCTTTGACTTAGAGTTTAACAGTTTTTTTCTGGATTTTCTATTGAGAACAGTCTGAAGGATGGCATAGGGAGATGGAAAAGAGACCAATTAAGAGGCTGTTGTAATAATCTGGTACAAAAAAAATGATGGTGTGAGATAGTAGAGAAGGCCCTGTGAAGTGCTTGAATTTGTGATACATTGAAGGCAAAGTCAATAGTGTATGCTATATGGGAGGGCATGTGATAGACATCAGGAGTGATTTTAGGATTTGGGGCCTAGATGACTGAAAGAATAGGGTTGCCAGCTGCCTCCAACTACAATTTGGAATGTGATCAATGGAGCAGATATTGCAGGAGGATGAGGAAGCAGCAATTTTAGACATAAGACTGAGATACCGATGGCATCCAAGTGGAGATATCATGTAGGCAATTGGATATAGAGGGAAAAACTTGATGGAAAGAGTGGTAAGGAAGAGATGATCCTAATTGTTTGTGTTTGTGTGTGTGTGTGTGTATATGTGTGTGCGTATGCATGTGTATGTGTAGTATCAACATGCAGGTAACATTAAAAGCCACGAGACTAGATGAGATTACCAAGGGGCACAATCCAAGCTGGAAATAAAAGAGGGAATGAAGAAGAAAGTTTTGTGTTGGAAGAGAAGAAAGTGTGAAATAATTATTTAGGAGAATGAGGACAGTGAATAGAGAAAGGAAATACAGTATGATTTCCAAGAAGCATTAAGGGCACCTCTGAAGTTCATGGTCATAAATGTAAAGTAAGACCAGTCAGTATGGTTTATGTTTCCCTCCAGCCATGTTCAGTTATATGGAGACAGGTAAAGTACAAATGGAAAGTTGGGTTTAACATTTTAGACAACATTAAATATACCCTGCATGAACTATAGCTATTTGGGAAAATATATTGATAACATCAGACTTTATTTAAGGAGAGAAGTCTGTATGTGTCAGGAATATTGGTTAGTCTTTTGGATGTACTTGGCTAGTCCAAGTGTATAGGTCAAATGGACATAATTAAATACACATAGAAAAAAGTACTCTGTGTAAAAAAATTTACAAAGTTTTCCTAACGGATAAAGCAGGGAATGAAGAGGGTGCTGTTAAAAGAACAGATCAGCAACATGGCAGGAATCCAAAGTCTGAGGAAGTACATCACTAAGAAGAAATTTCTGATGGCCAAGAGCTTTATAGACAAAAGTGACTAGTTTTTAATTATAACTTATTTTCAGTATGTTAGGATAATAAAATCCAGTCACTCTAAACACTCAATAGAGACTGCCATGCACACAAAATCTGAGTGAATGTGGGGAAAATCAGGCATCAGAGAAGACAAAGTGAGGCCAGAGGCAGAACTCAAGAGAAGCAAGAACTTGAGGTAAAAACTATTAAAGAAGACCTAAACCCACAGGAATGTACAGAAAATTAGAAGGACATTAGACATGACATAGAATTTGTGAGTTCAGATCAATTTTTTAAATTAAATTTTAAACAATAGCAATATAGCAACTGATATTTCAGTTAAATAGTGATAATAGTTTCCATTTTTTGAATGACTACTATGTGCCATACATACCTACAGATGTGCCTACTGTGAATAAAATGGGAAGAAATGTATTATTAAATTTTATAATACAAAACATCTGTACTTTTCATAGTTGATGTGTGTGATGCATTTGATATTATCAATTATATGATAGTTATTAAATTGCATCATGCCGGGGCGCCTGGGTGGCTCAGTGTGTTGAAGCCTCTGCCTTCGGCTCAGGTCATGATCCCAGGGTCCTGGGATTGAGCCCCACATCGGGCTCTCTGCTCGGCAGGAAGCCTGCTTTCTCCTCTCTCTCTGCCTGCCACTCTGCCTACTTGTGATCTCTCTCTGTCAAATAAATAAGTAAAATTTAAAAAAAGAATTACACCATGTCTTATGTTTGATATTATCTTAAAATTAAATGTGACAATGCTGTCTTTATATAAGAGGTGAAACTAAAATTCAGAAAGATTAATTAACTTCCCTAATTTTCCATTGATGACTGAGCCAAGGATTCAAAATCTGTGTCTCTAGGATTCAAAACCTCTAATACCTCATGTAAATTCTAGTTTATTTTCCCACTGTTTGAGAAACAGCCCTTATTCAGCCTCACAAGCTTAATTCCATTTGCATACCCAGGAATACATGTTCATGTCACAAAAGCAAAACATTTTCCCATAGCAACAGCTCATCAAACAAACAAAAAAAAAGATCTTGTCAGCGAGTATACAGAAAGCATCTTGGTAGTAGAGACAAAAACAAGTAATATAACTATCTGATTTATCAAAAGAAAGCAGACGGGTCACAAAGAATAAGATAATTTCTGAAGGACAGAAAGAAATCATGTTTTCTTAGTTAAGTAGAGAAATGGAAAAAAAAAAAATCAGCCAGAAGTAAGGCTGAATTTGAAACGCAAGAGTGAAACAATCAGTTGTGAAAAACAAAAGATTCAACCAAAGCAACTATTTCATGTAGTAGAAAGAGTCTTTATAAAACCATCAGTCTACTATCACGTCATTCATCAGGTAACCCCAATATACCTTTCAAGAAGATATCCTTGTATGGATCTAAGCTATTTCAGTCAGCCTGTGAATCTTATGTTTTCTCAAAATGCACTATGTATTTTGGGTCCTAGGCTTAAGAACTCATGGCCCAAGTCTGAAGTTGTGGCTGAAGAGGCCAGGAATCGACTAAAACTGGTATTAGATGTTGGGTGGGAGATGAAGAAGATAGGAAAAATAGTAAGTCACAAGATAGGGGAAATTCTGAACAGATATATGTATGTATATAGATGTGTGTGTGTGTGCGCGCACGCGTTTGTGTGTGTAATAAATTCTAGCAGTCTGGTGAGGATGCGGAGAAAGGGGAACCCTCCTACACTGTTGGTGGGAATGCAAACTGGTGCAACCACTCTGGAAAACAGCATGGAGGTTCCTCAAAATGTTGAAAATAGAACTACCCTATGACCCAGCAATTGCACTGCTGGGTATTTACCCTAAAGATACAAACGTAGTGATCCGAAGGGGCACGTGCACCCGAATGTTTATAGCAGCAATGTCTACAATAGCCAAACTATGGAAAGAACCTAGATGTCCATCAACAGATGAATGGATAAAGAAGATGTGGTATATATATACAATGGAATACTATGCAGCCATCAAAAGAAATGAAATCTTGCCATTTGCGACGACGTGGATGGAACTAGAGGGTATCATGCTTAGCAAAATAAGTCAATCAGAGAAAGACAACTATCATATGATCTCCCTGATATGAGGGAGAGGAGATGCAACATGGGGGGTTAATGGGGTAGGAGAAGAGTAAATGAAACAAGTTGGGATTGGGAGGGAGACAAACCATAAGTGACTCTTAATCTCACAAAACAAACTGAGGGTTGCCGGGGGGAGGGGGTTGGGGGGGTGGGGTTATGGACATTGGGTAGGGTATGTGCTATGGTGAGTGCTGTGAAGTGTATAAACCTGGAGATTCACAGACCTGTACCCCTGGGGAAAAAAAAAATATATGTTTATAAAAAATAAAATTAAAAATAAATAAATAAATAAATAAATAAATACATTCTAGCAGTCAGTCAGGGAAGGAAGTACCAAGTAATACAATTAGAGCCACAGGGAAAGAGTGTATTGGAAATATTGTGCCCAGGGAATAAGCAAAATTGTTGGTGAGATAAGGTCCTAAAATACAAAATTATAACAGTCATGAAATAAAGAGATTCATGTCAGAACAATGGCAAAGATGCATAAAGTTAACCAAGTTTTTTAAGTCATTTGCATGCTGCTTTTTTTTTTCTTTTGCTACTATAAGGTTTCTTTGTTATAGTGATCAATTCCAGAAACCATTGAGTACCTCTATGACTCTATGTCTTAGATGCTCTACTGTTAAATTTTTGATCTGTTAAATTCCTATCCATATTTCAGCAATTTTTGTCTAAAACAACTCAACACTTTGATGGCTTCCTCACAAATCACTGATGAGACTATCTGGACTTCTTACATTGGAATGCAATCAGTAGACTTTCGATTTTACAGCTTTTCTACAGTCTTTCAGCTTTTACCTTCTATTCATATCCTTTATCTATTTATCTAATGGGTTGTCTTTTACTTACTGATTTGTAGATTTTCTTTATAGGTACTGAATACTAATCTTTTATTGTTATATGCATTGCAAATAATCTTCTCCTAGTATATGGTTTTTCTTAACTTTGTTTATAAGATCAATTTACCAATACTTTCATTTGCAATTTGTCACTTTTGTTTTGACCTCCTCTAAGAAATCCTTTTCAGGGTGCCTGCGTGGCTGAGTTAAGTATCTGCCTTAGGATTGACCCTGAGGTCCTGGCATCAAGCCCTGAGTTGGGACTCCCTGCTCAGCAGGGAGTTTGCTTCTTCCTCTCATTCTCCTACTCTCTCTCACATGCTCTCTCTCTCTCATAAATAAGTAAAATCTTTAAAAAGAAAAGAAGGGAAAAGAAAAGAAAAAGCCCTTTCACATTAGTATATAATTATGGTCTCCTGCATTCTCTTTCAAAAGTTTTGCTTATCATGTCTTTTTCTTTAATAGATCTGGAATGTTTATATATAGTGTGGGATAAGATACCAATTATATTTTTTCTATATACAAGCCAATTGTTCTAGTACAATTTAGCTATATTTTACCATTTAACCAATTCTCACTGATTTCTAATGCTACCTATTATATTTACAAAGTCCCATATAGGCGTGAATCTATTTTGCCTTCTGTATTATGATTAACTCTTTTTCCTGACTTTCAAAACCCTATATAATCAAATCATATAGACCTCAAGTGTATACCCTAAAGACAACAAAAGCCACATTACCAGAAAATCCTAGAGCTTGAAAGTAATATATGTCTTAAATAATCTGATATATAATTTTATAGATAAGAAAAACACAAGCCCAAAGAAGCTAAATGAGTTGCCTAGGGTGATTCAACCTGTTTAATGTCAAAGCCTGTTCTAGAAATATGTTTACTCCATATCTACTGCTGTGCATTGTTCACAGAACAAGTGCTCAGTACATAGTAGCTTGATTTACTGTTTGAATCAAGTGACAGCATCAAATTAAATCACATGGGGGAAATGTGACTCGCTCAGTGCCTACCATGTGTTGGACACTATGCTAATAGCCCCCTAAAACCAGAGTAAGTTGCCTTTGAACTTTGGTCCATGAGTTTCAGTTAGTGTGCTCTTTTCTCTGCCTCTGTACCATGGTTGATAACTGTGAGAATACTTGTAGTATGATAAGAAGGTACTATTCAAACTTGATTCCTACATTGCTGTAGTGCAATTTTCTCCAACATGCAGAAGAGAGCATTTTGGCAAACCCCTGAATTATATGTATATGTATATGTATATTATACAAGAACTAGGAAGATAGAAACTCTATCTTTCTTTTGAAAGTTATAGAGAAGTAGTAAAAAAAAAAAAAGATGAGAAATGATCACTCTACCTGGTAGAGTCCAGGAAGCCCTCAAGAGTGGGAGTATATGGCTGAATTCGAAGTGCATAGATATAAATGTTGATAGAGAACATTATAACACAAAATTTTATTAAAGAATGTTGAAATTTTGTGTTAATTGGTGATGTGTCAAACTTTTCTTCCCAAGATCTCACACTGTGATCAATATTGCTTAATATTTGTTAAGCAGTTATTTTCCCTAGACACTATGAGGGCCTTGGGAATACAGGTACAGACAATATAGATTTGATTACTGCTTTCAGAGGTAGGGATCCACATAATTTAACTTAGAGTATATATTCATATTGCAAAGAAATACTATTAATAATTACAGTGTGGCAACAGACATAAATCAAGATTGCCCTGAGCTAACTAGAATTTGTCACCATATACAAAGGAAAATATCAGTGTACAGTGTGACTACACAATAGGGTTCCTAACCCTTTTTAATGCGTCATAGAAGGCTGTGTAAATGAAGTATCTCCATAGAATCAGGACAGGTTTTATCAGGATGCAACCTGAGCAGTTGCCCAGGGCCCTATACCTAGATGCTCTCCCCATCTGGTTTAAGTCTCTACTATTGCTTTCCTGAAATTAAGGATATTTTCTAAACAAGAGGCCTCACATATTCACTTTGTACTGGGCCCAGCAAATTATGTATACAATACTATACAGAAAACACATAATCTGATTTAGCAGAATGACAATCAAAATGCCAGAGGATTCATGAACCATATAGTCTGAGACTAGTTGAAGGACCTGGAAATACTTACCCTGATAAAAAATATCTTTAAGATGAATTAATAGCTGCCTTATAATTGAAAGTTCCGATGGGTCAAAGGAGAAGTAGAATTTTGCAGTTCAGTTCTGGAAGAGGGAAGAAGAATTCTTGGGAGTTATAAGAAAACTGAGAAAAGGCAGAATTTTACTATAATGGAAGGCAAGACATCATTACATGTAAACTCCCCAGTATCAGGTATTAAATCTGAGGCTTGGTGGCCATCAAATCATGATTGTTAAAAACAAATATTTCCATTCATTAATAAAAGAATGAGAGGACTACAATGGTCCAAACCAATCCTAGGATTTCATATTTATGAAATACACTGAAACTTTCTTGTCAAAATGACTCATATTTCAGAATTCTAGGAAGTGAAGGGAACAAGAAACAATCTTTCAATTATCTTTTACTTGAAGCAGGGAAAATGAAAAGAAAGTAGAGAAGACTGATAGTATGCTCACTTAAATTGTCTTATTAATAAGCACACAAATCATGCTGACCTTAGTTGTAGTTATGAGTCCCAAGATATGGCTTTAAAGTTAGCACTAAGTCAATAGGAGAAAGACAACTATCATATGATCTTCCTGATATGAAGAAGTGGAGATGCAATGTGGGGGGGTTGGGGGGTAGGAAAAGGAAAAATGAAAGAAGGTGGGATTGGGAGGGAGACAAACCATAAAAGACTCAATCTCAAAAAACAGACTGAGGGTTGCTGGGGGGAGGGGGGACAGGAGAGGGTGGTGGGGATATGGACCTTGGGGAGGGTATGTGCTATGATGAGTGCTGTGAAATGTGTGAACCTGGCGATTCACAGACCTGTACCCCTGGGGATAAAAATACATTATATGTTTATTTAAAAAAATAAATAAATTTAATTAAAAAAATGTTAGCACATGGTAATAATAGCTCTTTATTCAACAAATGAATCTAATTTAGTTGTTTAAGCTCTGCAAAGAACTCGTGAGTTAAGCTTGATATTTCATTTTATAGATGAAGAAACTGAAGCTCAGAGTTGACTTTTTTAGTCACATAACAGAAGATTAGTTAATTGGTTTCTTTACTCATGAAGTAACTATTTATTGAGTACCTAGTATGTTCAGGTGCTGTGCTATGTGCTAAGAATGCAAATATGAGCAAGACAGAGTAGGGTTTATACTGCAACAAGTTAGCCAGGATAGAGTAAACTTTTTTGCTTTATTCTGTTCAAAAGGAAACACTCAGACTTTTCTTTTTGGCAAACAATTGTTATTTGGGATAATTCTGATTTGCATGAACCATGTTGATTTAGCCTTTATTTCAAGCCTAAACGAATCTGGCACTATTATATCAGGAAGTATGCCCCTTGTCTTTTGAGAGGTATAAAAGAGAACTATATAAACAACTGACTATAAGTACAAAACAGAATGAAATAAGTAGTAAGTAAATTTGGAAATATGAAATGGGAGAGCAGAAAGAGAGGGAGAGTTAAATGTGACTAGGCTATCAAGAAAGGTTTTATGGAGAAGGTGAACTGAGAAACATGACAAGGAGATAAAAGTTCAAAATTATGAGAATAAATTCTAAAAGAGGAAATACTATGATGTATCAAGCCATATATCCACAGCACATAGCATAGTAACTAGCATATGTCCAGTTAATTAGCAATAAGTATTTCTTAAACTTATTAACATAAGCATTTATTTACTGGTGTGTGTTTAATATTGAGCAAAATTACATTGTTATGAATATCCATGGAACATGTGGGTAGTGGGCAGGCTGATAAACATGAATGGTAAGTGATATGGCAGAGTTTATAGACACCGTTTATGGAAGAAAGAGGGACTGATGCTTGAAAGACAAGTAGGAATCAAATTGTGGAAAGCCTTATTTTTTAGATGAAGCTTGAAGTGAACTCTTAGCAAATGACAAGCCAGCAACTTTTAGGACCTAGCATCTATTAGAGTGTCTTTAAAAAAAAAAAGTATTTATTTATTTGAGAGAGAGTGAGGGAGGGAGAGAGAGAGAAGGAGAGCAGGCAGAGGGAGAAGCAGGCTCCCTGCTGAGCAAACGGAGCCTGATGTGGGACTCAATCCACCACCCCGAGATAATGACCTAAGCCAAAGGCAGATGCTTAACTGACTGAGCCACCCAGGTGCCCCATTTTTTTTTTTAAAGATTTTATTTATTCATTTGAGAGAGAGAGAGAGAGAGAGAATAGTGCAGTGTCTTAAACAGTAGTATACTGTATAAGTTTGCTGAATGAAAAAATAAAAATGTGACATAATAAATGAGGGAAGGAATGACATCTATTAGTTTATTCAATAAACATTTATTGAGCACAGTTCCAAGTACTGTGAAACAAGAGCAATGATTTCTGTCCTCATTCACTTCCTCAGCTAATGTGGTATATACATACACACGTGTCAGTGAACAGTGTCAGTGCTACGTGAGATGAGTATGAGCGGGAGAAAGAAAGCCCTTTGGAGCACATCAGGAAGATTTCCTAATCCAGCTTCTATGGATCTTCAGATTTATTTTATTTTGGATTTTTCAGGAGAGAGTGGTTAGTGAAGGACAATTAACAGGAAAAAAAGTGACATCTACATTAAGGCATGAAATCATGCAAGAGTTGGGGAGAAGTAAGAACAAAGTGTACAGAGGTCTAGAAGACAGAAAGGTTAACTAAAAATATTCAAAGGAGGCAAGAGGAAGAGCTAAGGCTACAGAAGTAGAAAGGAAAGTGATGAAAGATAAAATTGGAAAAGTGAGAACCTGAATGCCAGCATAACAGTAGGGTGACTACAGCAATAGCTCACAGGAAAGGCAACTAAGGCCATGACAGTGACAATGGAAAAGGAGAATGTCTTTCCGACTTCCACATACTCCGTGTTCAATAACTACAGCAGGATTTGGGAACTGATTGCTTATGTGGGGCAAAGACAGAGAAGAGAAAATTGACTCTGAGGTTTCTAGTTTGAGTGATTAAATTGATGTTGACTATATATAATTTGAGATAGGAAATATAGTTGATGACCAGATTTTGAGGTTAAATTAATCTATTTAGTTTTGGACATAACTTGTTTAAGAAATCTGCCTACCATTTTATTGGCATTCCCTAGCAGAGTAGAAATACATCTGGAACTCAAGCATCATGGTTAAAGAGCAACCCTTAGGAGAATCTTCTCCATTATACCACCAGGTAGCAGTTTTTTTCTTTTTCATGGAAAGTGAATGAAATTAACAAATGGTGGCTATTTTCTATTTTTCTTAAGAGATTGCCAATATGTGCTTGCCCTTTCCAAAAAGGTAGACTGCTTCTCTACATTAAGTGATTACACAACATCAGCAAATCTCCTATTTAAAGCCATTTTACTTAGAAATCATGCTTGTTTATCTTTTTATGTTTATGTCTAAATAAATAACTTGAAGGAAAATATGTCCCTTCGAATATTGAATAAAGGAAAACAAAATTATTCTTGGATGTTTCTTAATTTCTGCAGAAAGAGGATAATTAAAGGAATCCGAATAACCCCTTCTTGATGAAAGTGTTGCCCGTAGGGACTTGTCTTTAGTCTACTAGAATGATCCTTTCATACCCACTCTTTTCACTATGCTAGCCCTGCCAGGACCTCTTAGAACATTGACACATCTCACCTTTGACAAAGACCTGAATGCAGTATTTCTTGACATTTGTTTTTATGAGGTATTGAGAGAAAATAAGAACATTTCGCTGGATTTTGTCTGTTGATGCCCTGAAATGCTGTCCTGATTGCAGCCAGAGAAATCAAAGTACACTTTAGCCCAAAGAGAGAGCCACCCTTTATTTTAAGTCCATTAGACTTTCATAAAGACAGATATGGCATTTGAGTCAGAGCATCCCCTAGGCAAATATAGCATTTGAGTCCATGGGAAAGAATAGAAGAAGAGAGACAGAGGCAGAGAGAGGGAAAGTGGGGAGAGAAGGCAAGAGCAAAGGAAGGAAGAAGAGAGAAGAGAAGGGAGAGAGAGGAGAGGGAAGAGGGAAAGGCCGAGATGAACAAATGGAACTGAATATTCCAAAGAAACAAAAATTTTAGGAGTGAAAAAGAGAAAAGTGAAAGAAATTCAAGGGAAGGTGATGAGGAATGGTGAAAAGAGTGAAGACAGATGAAACCCTGTATCTGACCATCAGGAGCTCTTTGGTAATTCTGGGTGAACCGCTTATACACACATTCCAACTTGGATGCAATGGGAAAAAAAACACTAACTTTAGAGATGATACGTATGGGAGTAGTGACAACTATGTGATGAGACATGGGTATATGTGAAATATTTTAGACTTTTCAGAGAAAATCTGACTTACATCACAGCAGATTCCTCTTAGCTCCATTTCTATACTTAGCCTCAATTGTTGTTATAAGTTCTGGTGGGATGACAATATTAGCCTCTTATAAAGAGTCTATTTCTCATTTAGCCCATCCCTCAGTATTTTGAGTAGAGAACGAAATCAAATACACAAATTCAGTGCATTTCAGTCATTCAGCTTAATTCTTTTAATACAGCTATATTGGCCAGATAGATGACACTTATGTTCAATCATTTTTCAATTCCAGTTCGTTCTTAATCCTAATTATGCTTGACCTGATTTAAAGTGAACAGAAATTCATTTCCAACTAAGTAAACAGGAACCATAGAGCTTTTGTTATCTGTTAGAACAAGCCTTGTTAAATAGCAAGCATCTGCTTTCCATTTTAATTATTGTTTGTAGGTTTTAAGGGTCTAGGTTAAGTAGAGTTGTCAGATTTCACTTTGTTGGATAATGAAGTCAGAAAATGAATTAATAACAAGAGTTCAAATCTGTCCCATTTTACAGTTTGCTAGTTCATCCATTAGCTCATTGAATTATGATATTGCTGGGAGGAAGTATGTCTGGCTCTTCATCTGTATAATGGGGATACAAATCCTATCCTCCTCATAAGGTTGTGGTGAGGATTAAATGATTTAATAAATGCAGGGAGCTTAAAACTGACCTGGGCACACAGCAAATATTCAATAAGTATTAGCTATTTTTTTGTTGATCCTATGATTATGGTTATTAAGTTCATTGTGCTTTGTAAAATCTGTATCATGCTGAGAGAAGAGGGACAAAAAAAAAAAAAGAGATGAGAGAGGGAGGAAGAGGGAGAGAGGCAGGGAGATGAATGAAAAGAAGAAGGGATTAATATCCGACTTATAGTTGAGAGGATCTAAACCTTGCCTATTTGAAAAGGCTATTTGGGGTAGTGCCATGTCATTAAGTAAAGTAGATTGAAGCAGATACATTAAGCTGGTATTGATTAGCTTTGTAAATATCCATTCTTTTGCAGTCAGTAATGGGAGATTTTTTTAGATTAGAAGTAATGTGAGAAGACAAGGTGTTCCAGGGATTAAACTGAAGGATTAGGAACCACTGACGATTTGTATGACCCTGTGTGTTTATAAATAATATGCCAGGGCCAGAGCCACTTTCTCCCAATGTAGACTGGAATAATGGTTTCTTATATTTATCTTGTGGTGAGACTACTAAAGTCAACTCAGAAAGGCATTTGGAGGCTTTCACATAGGCTGAATATAATAACAAAGAGTTTCAAGAGATTGTACTCTTTAGTTGTTTTCATTCATTGTTTCTTTTATTCTATGTAACATGAGTTCAAGTCCTCATCATGCCTCATCTGAATGCTTGCATAACTTCTCACTTTTCAATTCTTCCTTCCTTCAATCTATGTGCCAGGATAACACCAAACACAGATCTGATCAAAGTAATCCTATTGCCCAATGAAAAATCAAGTCTATCACTGTAATATGAATTCGCAACCTGAGACTAGAAACTTCATTAAACCTTACTCTTTATGTCCTCATCTTTATAAGGACACTATTCATTATACCCTTGTCTTTATAGGATTCATCCAGGCTAATTTGCCATTGCTGTTTTACCATCATTTGCTGTGTAAACTTGGAAAAATTGCTTGACCTCACTCAGACTCATTTTCCTGATTCTGGCAGTGATTCTCAATCTGGGGTGATCATGCATCCCAGGGACATATGTCAATGTCTAGAGACATTTTTTTTATTCTTACAGCTGGTGGGGAGTAGTGCTATTGACATCTAGTGGATAAAGGCCAGGGATCCTGTTAAGCAACCTACGAAACACAGGACAGCCCCCTACTATAAAGAATTATTCATTCTCAAATGTCAAAAGTTTCAAGGTTGAGAAGTTCTGCATTATGGAGATCATAAACCTTCTGACTCATGTGATTGTAATAGTTAAAATTAAGTGCCATGAAGTACTTGGCATTTGTAAGCACTCAACAAATGTTCATTTTTATTGCCTGTCCAATCTTATGTCTTGCTTTTCCTGATTCCTGATTTTTATTTATTTAACAAAACCTTCTTTAGTGCTTCCTATGTGTCAAACACTTGAAAAATTTTAATCTTCAAACTGGCCCCTGAACTTACCTTAAATTCAAGCCCATTTTACAGATGAGGAAACAAAGAAAGGTTGACTATCTTGGCTAAAATGACATAATTTGTAAATTGCCGATGTAACATTTGACCACTGGCAGTCTGACTCCACAATCTGTGTTCTGACTACTGTGTTGAGCTGTTTTTCTATACCCTGTTGTCCTACATACCAGTCATGTCAGACTTCTGTTTTGTTTCATGATATTTCAAGCATTTCCAAACCACTGAACAAGAAACGATAAGCTTTTTAAAAAGACAGGAGTATCTTGTCTTTTCTCTTGGAATCCCCTATAAGTAGCACAGTGCTTAACATGAACTAGACAGTATGTGAATAAATGAACCAATCAGCTAGAGTTCTTTGGTATGGTTTTTCTTCTAGTCACCAGTATAGGATCAGAAGGACAGTCCTTGGGCCTAAAGCAGATTAAACCCATGGTCTATCAAGGGGCTTTGTCGTTGTCCTTCACCATTGCTTCCACAACGTGAGCTCCAACTAACCAAACTAATCAAAACTAACCCTAAATGATTTCATGTGTACTGATCCTCCCAGGGGCTCTCCATGTGGCTTGAGGAAAATGCTTTTGCCAAAATAGATGCACTTGTATTTCCATCATTTGGCAATGAAGCAGACACTAACAGGAACATACTTTGGTTCTTCAGCATCAAAGATAAACATTTATATTATCTTTTGAGTAAATAGGTAGGACAATTACTGAAGCCTTTCCATCTGTTATTATTTTGTGACACAACCCTAACACATTAAATAAGTTGAACTTTCTTCTTATATGTATAATGTTCCAATATAAACATTGTTCTTAAGGTCCAGAATCTGGATTTAGAAGCCTTAGGTTTAAGCCCTAGCTCTGTTACTTCCAAACTGTGTGACCATAGCCTTGGCAATTAATCTTTCTGTGTTTCTGTCTCTTCAATCTGAGAGAAAGGACATTAATGCATAAACACACACACACACACACACACACACACACACACACACACCATTCATGACTATTTCAAGGATCAAATAAGATAAAGTATATGAAAAAACCTAGAAAACTTTAATTTAAAAACCCTGTGAATTTAGTTAATATTAGAGAAGTCATGACCATTTTTGTGAATCCTCAGAAAGAAAGAAGTTAAAAGAATGATTCAGGGGGCACCTGGGTGGCTTGGTCAGTTAAGCATCTGCCTTTGACTCAGGTCGTGATCCTAGGGTTCTGAGATAGAGCCCAGAGTCAGGCTCCCTGTTTAGTGGGGAGACTACTTCTCCCTCTCCCACTGCCTGCTGCTCCCCCTGCTTGTGCTCTCTCTCTGTCAAATAGATAAATAAAATCTTTTAAAAAATTTTTAAAAAGGAGTAATTCAGAAGTGGTAACATAAAATAGTAGCTTTAAAAATGGACCAAAATGGGGAACCTGGGTGGTTAAGCATCTGCTCAGTTGGTTAAGGAGCTACTTTAGGCTTAGGTCATGATCCCAGGGTTCTGGGATCAAACCCCACTAAGGCTCTTTGCTCAGCAGGGAGCCTGCTTCTCCCTCTGCCTGCCACCCGCCCTGCTTGTACTCTCTCTCTTTATCAAATAAATAAATACAATCTTTTAAAAAATGGACTAAAAATCAACTAAACAGGACTAATGGTACCTGACAGGATGCTTAAAGTCTCATACTTGAGAGCACAGTTGCAGTTTTCACTCAACCTTTTCATCTTTATCAAGATTTTTGGTTTATGGAGCCCCATGTTAGGAGTGACTCATCTGTATACTTGGTCATGTATTCCTCCTCCAAGTTGCCCTCACTTCTACCTTAATGATAGACAGTGGGCATCACATATAAAGGACACTCCACCAATGAGTCTACATCCATGCAGTCTTGTCCTCAACCACTCTTCACCTCTGAGTCTATGATGTTCCTGAATGCAGACTTAGGTTTTACAAAATGTTTTGTTGTTGTCTTTGCATGCTTATAAACTGGTCTTAACAAAGACTTTCCTTAATTGCACTTTAGTCAGGTTCATCTGAGCCCTTTTTAATGAGGCCCTGTCCTGGCCCTTCTCCATAAGACCAAGAATCCCGCTAAGCCAGTTTAGCAAGAAATCTCCCACCCAATATATCTGATCATCCAAGATACATTTTCATATTCTTCATTTTCCACTCTTCCCCAGGTGATATCTGACCACCCCCACCCCTGGCCTGTCTTTAGCAAGAATCCTGTCCAACCTGTTTTAACCACTATCCCCCCTTACTTCTGAAATTCTTTTTTAGTAATTTTCCATTTGCTGACCCCTACCCCTTAACTATAAATTACTATTTTTCCTTGTATTTGGAGTTGAGGCCAATCTCTCTTCTCTACTGCAGAATCCCATTTTAGTAGCCACTTGAATGAAATCTTCTAAACTAAACTAAACCTTTAGTCTTTAACAAGTACAGAATATTTTTTTTTTATTTAACACTTTGAATTTGATCCCCTGAATCAGCTCTTTTTTTTTTAAAATATTTTATTTATTTATTTGAAAGAGAGAGCACAAGCAGGGGGAGGGACAGATGGAGAAGGAGAGAGAGAAGCAGACTCCCTGCTGAGTAGGTAGTCAAGTGTAAGGCTCAATCCCAGGACTGATCCCAGGACTCTGGGATCATGACCTGAACTAAAGACAGATGCTTAACTGACTGAACCACCCACACTCCCCCTGAATCAACTCTTTTGAATAGTAATTCTGTTTCACAGTCATGGTTATGCTACCTCATTCCATCCTTGAAGAAATATGCCCACTTCTAGCTAGGTCCAAGTCAGCTCTTCGATCCTTTAGGCTTATGTCAGCCTCCAGACTAGGCACCAACACATTTCACTCTTCCTAGAATTGTAATTTTAAGTGTACAAGCTTCATTATTGCCAGTAAGAGAAAGTTAAATGCCAAGCTTGGTCATACATGTGGTATTCTCTACGTATGTATTCTCATTTAGGAAAAGTCATGTACTCACATGAGAACCTTCAGATGATACAATAAAATTCCCTCACTGAGATATCCTTCATGACTCTTGTTTCTACCCAACAAGAATTTTAAAATAAAATAAGAACTAGTCAAAGCCAGAGCAGTGCATGTGGCAGGTGCTTCTGAAATACAGTGTTTCCAATATGGATTTTATAAAGACCATTACCCTCCTTTGACATAAATTGCTAATATACTTCACTAATAATATCTGCAGGTTGCTGCACAAATTTAAGCTGCAACTCAATCCTCAGTTTCAGTGATCTGGGTGTAGATGTTGGAAAAGTAAAGCAGTCAAGCTAATCAGATGGAGGCATTAGGACCCCCAATGGGCAGGATCACAAATGAGATGATTTCACCTCTGAAGCTTTCTTGGCTAATTGACTTGTACCTTTAAAAGTCATCCTAATTCAGATTCAGTTCCGGAGTTCTCATTCCTTAAATTCTCCTAATTTGTAGCAAAATGAGCCAAGAGAGGTTTCATCAAAGGTCAATTTTCAGACTCAGAGTGGGTGAGCAGTATCAAAGAGATCTATATAGACAGAGTAAGACTTTACTACTCTCAACTGATCAAAGAAAGGAGAGCAAAAGTGTGACTTTTAGGCATTTTTAAAAGAAATTAAATATATTCTGAAGAGTACAGTAATTTGAACTTTATATTGTTGGTTTATTTTCCGAGGAAGATTTCTGTTCTCACAAACAAGTTTGATTTAAAGACAGGATCAGCAATCTGCATACTGTCTTTGTAGATTACTATTTCAGCAGATTAAAAATTTCCCCTTTTAATCATGTTAACTTGATATAACTTAAGGTAAACTATGTAGCTAGAAATGAAACTAAAGAAAATCTCAGAATTTCAAACTTGAAAAATGCACATGATTCAGTTTACTTATATAATCTTACATAGTATAGTTCAAAGAGAAATGGACTAGAATTCAGAAGACCTGAGTTCTCTTCTCAGCTCCAAACATTATTTTCAAGTTAATTGTTTCATTAATTTATTTATTAACCAATTATTTATAGTGTTAACTCTGTGCTGTGTGCTATTTCAGACATTAGAGATAAAGAGATGACAAAAAGAGCACACAACATTGTGGATCTTAGTTGCATTTGGACAAGACAGGACAATAAAAACAGTAAGCATACATATATATAATTTCACATGATGGCTAGTTACACATTTTTTAAGATAGTACTGCAAAGAGATAGAATGTGAGGTATGAAGGTATGGGAAACCAGGATTTAACTTAATACAAGGTGATTAGGAAAACTGTCTAAATATTTGAGCTGAGCCTTGAATATGAAGAAAATCCCATCAGCCTCAGTCTCCTTATCTGAAAAATGAGGATAATGATAGTACACATTCCATAAGTTTGTTTAAAGTTTTAATGTCTTGCACTAAAAATACTAACCAGTTGAATGATGGCACATTATACTCAATGATAATGTTTACTAATATTGTTAGGCATTGCAATGATGATAAGTTTGAATATATTTAATATAACACAAATAATAAATGTTCTCTAGAGAGGATGGAGGCAGGTGGCATCACTGTTGAAAATAATTAAGAAACTAAGTAGAACGATTACAAAATAGTAAGGAAAAAAACTAAAAAATCAAAAGCTATATCATCACCTATTACAGTTCTATTACCACTCATTATCATATTAGATTGAAAGTACTGCTGCTTGTTTATATAACACCTTTTATCTGAACACCTTGGCATGTTGGATCATATCTGGGTAGAACAAACTATTAATCTCTGTTGGAGTTTGATCAAAATAAGCTTTGTCAGTTATAATACTACAAGATGGAATCAGAATTACAGGTTAGCTAGAGTCTTGTATTTTATACAGAACATGATTTTCTAACCTTTTAGGGCTCTGGCTGTAGCAAGATGAACAGTGTGCATTTGTTTGAGAGACACGGATCTCTGAGCAACAATCATTCCTTGCCACTTACTAGCTGTGTAACTTTTAAGAACATAGATACTTAACATCTTGAAGGCTTAGTTTTCCTATCTGTATAAGGAAAACTGTAGTTCCTAATCACAGGTTGCTTTTGATGTCTAAGTGATATAATAAATACAAAACCAACTAGCACAATGTTGATGATAGAAGAGTAAGTGGAAAAGCTGTGGTCACTCTCTCATGAAATTTAACCTAGTTGGAAAGAAAAACCTACATATCGATATGATTACAATTGGAGAAAATATCATGAGAAATAAAATGACATAAAAATTACGAAATAGTAATAAAAATACTGTGAAGAATGCGATGGACTATTTTTTTTTTTTTCTGTAGCATTGCCTGTTTTTGAAATAAATTCAAAGAGGACATAACAAAAATGCCATACTTAAAAAATTGATTTGATAAAGGCAATTGATTATTGCAGTTTCATAGTATAAACTGGTAAGGGAACTATAGCAATGGGAAAATAAGAAGATTACTAAGACAGAGTGTCTGCTCCATGCTTCGATGAATCTAAAATCTCGAGGGAGACAGAAAGGAAGAAATATCCTTGGACCAAAAAACAGAGCTCCTCTATCTGAAAAGATCACCCTTTTACACAGTCTCTAGAAGAAAGAACAAAGACAAACAGATGCAAGGGAGAAAGAGAAAACCTGCCTTGCCAGTAGATCAGCCCAGTCAGATTTGTCAACCAAAGAGGATATTATTTTATCAGAACCACATCCTACCCAGTGGCCACAGGAACAAGGCAGAATGCCACAACTGAATCAAGGAGGCACAAGTGTTGGCTTTGTCTCGAAAGGAAATGAAAAAAAGAAATGCATGCTGACCCTCTGAATTGGGGGGAGTTCACGTTTCAGAACTTCATATCCATCGTAAATAATTTGTGAAGTACTCCAAGTTACTTGACAAGTATAGACACAACTGAATGAACTTTCATAATTGCCAACTAAGTCTTACGAGAGAGGTTTTCTACTGTTAATTACCCTTCTCTGTTATTTTTCCCTTAGATATTTACCCACTAAAAGAATAAAGGTCTTTAGCCAACCAGACCAAAAGTAAAATAGTAAGTCCTTTTCCTATTAAGAAAGAGTCAAATATTTTGTTTACATTACTTCAATAAATGCATAACAAGACTAAAAGAGACCATAGGGCCCCAGAAATTGTCCATTTTTCTTACACATGGTAGGGGCTTAAAGGACACTATTGAAAAATTGACCCTATTTTATGAGACTAATTGTCCAAAGAATGTGTTTATACACTTTCTGGTAGCTTGTTTAAAATACTGTCACTGCAATTGTGAAAACCAAAAAGAAGTGGCAGCTAGGAATGGGAATTTTTCTGTGCATTTCTTTTTAACACTACAGCTTTCACACATACACATAAATTGCATTTTCTACAAGCAAATTTACCAGTTTCTGCCACTCAAATGACTATTCTTGTTTCCTCAGAAAACTCAAACTACCTGTCTTAATGGAAGCAGTAGTTTTCTTGCAACATAATATAAAACATTTTACCGAAAGCAACCCTAGAAATAAAAAAAAAAAATTAATGGATATGACAAATGCTTCATTAACCTTCTTTTCTTATCCTTATGATAGAATGCTATGTAAAAAGACTTTTGAATCTTTTTTTTTAATAAAGTAAGAAGTCAAGCAGATACCTGAAATAGAAATCCTGAGATTCTTTTAAATGTTGATTCCATTCAAAGAGTATTCAGTGATGTCCTTTCGATTTTTTGAGGATGAATGAGATTGAAAGAAGTGGATTAAAGGAGAAAAGTCACTGAAGCTGGTAATAACAATAGCAACATTTTTATTAGGGCCTAAAGAAAAGTTCTCAGTCTCAGAAAATTGTTTTGTAAATCTTAAAGGTACATAAGAACACAAGGTATATAAAAATCTTAAAAAAAAACAAGGCAGATGGGATAGTATTTGCAGTATCTGTGATTTCACTTAAAATTCATAGGGCAGAGAAGAGGGGCTTCCCATTGTTGGCATGTTTATGTTCCCTACACTTCCTCTGGCAGAAGAATGCTATCAGCCTTTATCTCTGGATATCATTTGTCCTGA
The DNA here is from genome assembly GCF_010015895.1 of Lontra canadensis. NCBI lineage: Eukaryota > Metazoa > Chordata > Mammalia > Carnivora > Mustelidae > Lontra > Lontra canadensis. The sequence continues at coordinate 3,378,078 of NW_022631034.1, forward strand.
AGTCAAGATACATTTTGGCAATTGTAGATGACTATCCCACAACCTTAAAGATACCTAGAATATCTAGCATAAGTTTCTAAAATAAATATTTAGGCTTTTAAATTATAGGCTGCAAAGGCTGTAAAATTATGGCGATAATATCAAAAGAATTAGCCTCCCTTCAGATCACAGCATGGTGGGATTTGAACAAAGAATATTTCAAAGTAGAAACATTCTCTGGTTTGCCATAATTTACATGAAGTAAGTGTAAGCAACCTATATTTTTATCCAGATCAAAAATTGTGTGTATCATATTAATTACTATGAAAAGTTAATAACTTAAAAAAGACAATGTCTATGAGTTTTGTTTTTTTTTTTCATTTTCTAGTCCTTTCTTATCAGGAAGATTTTTCCTGTTAAAATACACAAGTTTCCAAAACAGATGCATTTGGAAATAGGGAACATCTTGATGTGCAGGCAGTGAAGTATAGTGATTGAGTGTTAGACTTTGCAGACAAGTCAGCTTGATTTGTACTTTAAGCTGCATGAATACTAACTCCATATTATGTCACATTCATTTATTTTCTGTGTATTCAATTTACACTCCACATCTATTCCCACCTCTTCTAGAATGCCTCCCTTTGCAGTAGAGGTTTGAAGACTTAAAACTACATTTCCCAGATTCCCTTGCGATAGGATCTGGTGACAAATTAAGATTACACATTAGATTGCACTCACAGAAGTTTTGAAATGTAAAGGAGAGAGATTCTGTAGACCATATTTTTATTGCACTTAGTTATTTGTTTTGTTTTGTTGCTGGTTAAAAATATAGAAATGAGGGGTACCTGGGTGGCTCAGTGGGTTAAAGCCTCTGCCTTTGGCTCAGGTCATGATCTCAAGGTCCTGGGATCGAGCCCCGCCTCAGGCTCTCTGCTCAGCAGGGAGCCTGCTTCCCCCTCTCTCTCTGCCTGCCTTTCTGTGTACTTGTGATCTCTCTCTCTGTGTCAAATAAATAAATAAAATCTTAAAAAAAAATAGAAATGACAACAGCACACACTAGTATCTAGCTTTGTAAGTTTAAAGAAGGGATCATGATGGCTTCAAAACCTTCCTGGTCCTTCTTCCCACTTCCAGCTAAAGCTATATGTTCTTATAATCAATAGCTCAGGAGAAATCTCCTGATCCCCCACATTTCCCCTGGGAGATTAGCCCTGTCCTGTTCTGTGTGTTGAACATTGTTCCCAGAGACCTCACCCAAAGCCCATTCTTCCCACTTCTCAGTGATTTTTTAAGCACCTAAATCCATGTATTAAATGTATTTCTACTTAAACTCTTTTAAGAGTTTAGCTCTCTCATCTATAAATTGGAGCAGATTAGGTGTTTACTTAATAAGAGTATTTTAAGAATAAAGTAAGATGACTTAACTTTAACCCAATTCCAGACACACAGTAAGCACCCACTGTATATTAGACCTTATTATTTAAGTATTACTTTAATGCTACTCTGCCCACTAATGTACTCTTTCTAAACCTCAGGCATTCATTCAATAATGGTAATAGGAACAACCAAGAAAGAAATTCAATAGAACACTTGAGATAAGATAAAACATTTCTAGGATCTCCTGATCATATTAAGAAGAAGGCTGTAAAACAGGCATATTCCATAAAGAGAGATATGGGTGGAATAATTATCTGGAAAAAGAAGCCCCAGGAAAAGGAGGAAATGTGTACCTGGCCACAAAAGAAAACATTAAAAAGATATAAGAACAGGGAGCAACTGCAAAAAGAATGAAGTAAAGGGATTTTTTAGGCCAACACTATCACATTGAAACAATTAACTCTGGAAATTTAATAAAAATGCCCCAAGTACCAGTGATGAAGTTCTAGAACCTAGATGAGGTTCGGTGGGCTGAGGTCCGGAGCCGATTACCAAGAAAGAATTCTTGAGACTTCTTTGGTGCAAAATGGTGGTTTATTAAAGCATGGGGACAGGACCCGTGGGCAGGAAGAGCTGCTGCGCCAGGTTGTGAGGGATGGCAGGTTGTGTACCTTGCGGTTGGGGGAAGGTGAGGGTAAGGGAGGTTTCAACGGAGCTTTCATATGCTAAAGAGGGCCTACAAGGTGCGGGGATACTGGAGGCCTTGCCCTTGTGGCTTGATCAATGTTGTCTTTAGGTCAGCCATTAACATCAAGATGGTTGGGAGATTCTTGGTGGGATGTCACAATCCTGCTACCAATCGTCTTTGTTAGTGAGATTCAGGTTCAGAAGAGATTTAACTATATTTACATTCCCTTCTATCTCAGCCTCCTTCACTTTTGTTTATGGTGGGGAGGGAGGCATTAGGGCTTGAGGAACTGAGTTATTTGCCTCTGGAAATTTGTGCTATTGATAAGGTAACTTCTTTGTTTGTAGATCTCTAGGACATTTTTAAAGCAAGGGAGACTCCTGTCTTGCAGGATTGTGATCTCTGCAGGTTAGCTATTTGTTTATCGTTTATGACAGTCAGGGGTGCTTGAGGAATGCTACACATATTACGGAGCGGGGGGGGGGGGGGGGGGGGAGGGCGGATAGAGAGGGGGTGCAAGGTGCCAGCTTTTGCTTTGTCTTCAGCCAGCCTCCTGCTCCCTCATCACCAGGACTACAAGCCCAAAGTAAAACTTTTGACCCTAGACTGACAGACATCTTAGGGTAAGGTATTTTTTCTTCTGCTTCTAGTAGCCTGAAATGCCTACTGCCTTGTTCATTGCCCCTTGACCTAGAATTATTTTACTGGTATTTAATTCCTGACCTAAGGAAAATGCATGAGAGAGTTCATTTTAAGAACCAGAAGAAATGAGGGGGTTAATTTTAAGAACCAGCAGAAATCAGGATTATGAGAGTATTTATAGCATAGTTCTTAATCATTTTCACCATCTTTTGGATGTGCTTTAAATTAAGCAATTGCTCTCCCACCTTTGTCAGGTTCAGTCAATCAAACCTGCCTGTAAGTTTAAGCAGTATCTCTCTTATGCAAATTGGAGGTCACATCATAGAGAGATAAAATTAGAAGAGGCTCTATAAAGAGGCTTTAATGGGAGCTATTGATCTGCTCATTACTTGGCCTTCAGTTTTTAGACATCATTAGCAGGAAAGAACTTAACTGAAAAGCCTCATTAGTGTAGGGAAGGTGGGCTGGCATGAGAAATGTATGAAGGTAAAATCAGGTATCAGAACTCTTTAGACATGTATGAAGTATTCCCTGGCTTCTGAAAGAACAGAGGAAATGCCTTCCTAAAAGCAGCTTACCTTTTGCATCCTGGCTCCCCCAGCAAAGATGTTGTTATAAATTCAGATGTAGATACAATTCCAAAATGCAACCCATCTCTTCCTGATCACCCCTTCAAACCTTAGAAATTAGAAAATGAACATATAGAAATTATGACACAATTAGAAGGAGAGCCCAGATTTTCTGCTGTCCCGCTCAAGGAAGTTTTCTATCATATGGTGCTCTTACTTCCAATTCATATAACATATGGCCTGAAGTGATTTGTTTCTTAATGAGTTATCTAGTAAGGCTGAGTATACACTCTAAATTAATTGTTTTATTCTTAACATTACATTTTCATTATATACTGGGTAGGTCTAGTTTCAGAGAGATTCATAAATCTTCATATAAATGTCATTCTCAACATTTCACTTTATTGTACAAAAGGTAAATCAAGTTTTAGAGAAATTCATAAATCTTCATATGAATATAATAGTCACTGTGGAGACTAGGATTTGAGAAATACAATTTACAAGTTCAAATGAGAGGTCTTGACTCCACTGAGCTCATAGACCTATTGGTAAGCTCTGAGAAGAAAAAAGTCTCATGAAACAAAATTATGAAGAAGGTGGAAAGATGTAGAGTAGTATTTTTCTTATCCAGTCAGAAAAATGCCTTTGTTTTTAGGGAGAATCAATAAGAACTTCAATGTGATGGAGAGTGTGAATTATTTGCATCTAAGCAACCTATACCAAACTTATTAGGAAAGATTCTCAAGAAAGTTTGGTTCTTGTGATCTATTAAAAAATTCTGTTTAGTGATATCTGCCATAATCATTTCATCACTCAGGGCTTTAGTGTTGTCAGTGAAATGAAAACATGGCTCTTGTTTTCAAACTGGGTTCTATAGAGTCCCAGACTCTGACTGAAGATCTGAGTACAAGAAGGAGCTGCATATGTGGGATTTCCAGAAAAGACCTTTTGTCTCTTTTAAGAGTTTCACCAGTGGTTTTGCTTAAAGATAAGTGTTCACTACTTAAAAAAAAAAAAAAAAAAAGTGAGCTTTGATTATTTGAGCTCATTGCTTGATCTGAAATTCTAAGATTTCAAATAGCTCACTTAATTGTCAGATCTAGCTTTTAGTAATTGGATCAAGACAAGATAGAATAGGAAAATAATTTTTTCTCTACCCTTCTAATTTTTCAGCTGGGATCCTTGTAACAAAAGAGATTAACAAGAGAAAAACATACAAATTTACTTAATATAAGGTTTAAGAGAAACACAGGAGACTTCATAAATAAATGAAGGCTTTAAAATGATTAAATTTGAGTGTTTTTATGCTAGGTTTGATGAAAAGTGGAAAGTTGTAGAAAGACACAATAGGACAAAGTGAACTAAGTGTAGTAAACTAGGGGTAGGTGTAGTAAACACCCCAGCTTACCTTCTCATGGTCTGTTCGGATGTCTCTTCATCTTCAAAGATAAGAACGTTCCTTATTCTTTGGTATAGGGAGAGCAAACTCTCACATGAGGGTTTTATGACCTGCTTCAGGGGAAAGTCAGAAAGTCCTTTCTGTGCATGCCATTTCTCAAATTCCTCCAGGCTGACGTATTCAGTAGGCCAAGTTGCCGTCTTTTGGGGTAGCATATCCTGAACCCCATCAACATGTCAGGAGAATTTGTCTGAGAGGCAGAAATAAAGGGATGTCACAAATCAAACTACAAGAGTAGGTACACACTTTTTTCCTTCCAGAAAATGTGTAGTTGGGTCTTACATTAGGCCCCTAGTATCTTGAACTCACTCCAGTGTGGGTATAAACCCTGCTAGAGTTAGCAAACAGCAGATGCTACACAAGTCCTCTGCATGCAGTTGTATTTAAGTCAACAAATACTTCCTGGGGTCTTACCAGGAATTCTTATAATTCTAGGCCTCAGGAATAAAGAGATATGGTGTCATGTTCATTGGCTTCTTGAAGCTTCCAGTATCATGGGAGAGGCAGGCATTAAAATAGATCTATATCCAATACATAGGTTCACTCTTTTTAAAGTTTTTATTGAGGAAGAATTTTAGATTTACACCAAAGATGAAGAGAGAGTACAACGAGTTCCTGTACACTCTCCACCCAGTTCTTCCTAAGTTACATTTTATATAACCATGGTACATTTGTCAAAAGAAAAAAATTAACATTGGTAAATATTATTAACTAGCTAGAGACTTTGTTTGGATTTTGACAGTTTTCCCACTAATGTCCTTTCTCTGTTTCCAAATCCAATCTAGGATAACATTGCATTTAATCATCATGTCTCCTTAGTCTCCTTTAATCTGCAACAGTGTCAATTTTTTCTTACTTTTCATGACCTTGATACTTTTGGAAGGTACTATTAAGGAGTTTTGTAGCATATCCCTCAATTTGAATTTGTGTATTTTTCTCATGATTAGACTGGGGCCATGAGTTTTGGAAAGGAGTATTGCAGAAGTAAAGTGCACTTTCACCACATTGTATTATAGGGAATGCATGTGATCAACAAATCATTGGTATGTTAACTTTAATCACCTGGCCAAGAAGTAGAGCCATGTTTCTCTACTGTAAAGTGACTATTTTTACCTTCCCATGCTCTTCAGTAGAAGAGTCACTGAGCCCAGCTTGCACTCAAAGGGAAGAGAATTAAGCTTTACCTTCTAGAGGGACAGTGTCTACATTTGTTATTTGAAATTTTTCTCTAAGAAAGAGCTGTCTCCTCAACCAATTTCCAATAAATAATTTTAAAATTTATTATGAGTACCATATAGGAAAATAAAAGGGAGACATGGAGAGATAATAGGAGAGATCTACTGAGAAAGTTCTTTAAACAAGACATCAACCTCAGGTCTCTTACACTGATGCCCCAAAAGATGCAGGAGAACCAAAACAGCAAAGGACAGTAGAAAATGTACCATTACTTGTTTTCTTACCTGCCCCACCTTTCAAAGCAGGTATTACATATAGATACTCAGGATTAGTGGTGCTGGGAGACAGCATCAGAAAAAAAAACAACAAAAAACCAAAAAACATGACAAAGCATCAGAAAAAAAAATGACAAAATAAAAAACCTGCAAAACTCTACCTGGGACATGAACAGAATTCTTGTACTACTTGATGGCTACTATTAAAAGTACAGAGTATCTTGAAGGAGTTCTTGAAGAAATAACTAATTTGAGCAAAAGAAAAGAAAAAGATCACAAGTTGATTTTGCTACCTGAGATATTGTTTGAGAGATTACATCTCTTTTGGATGGGGTGGGGGTTGGAGGTTGGGTGAGCCTGGTGATGGGTATTAAGGAGGGCACGTACTGCATGGAGCACTGGGTGTGGTGCATAAACAATGAATTTTGGAACACTGAAAAAGATAAAATTAAATTAAATTTTAAAAATCTCTTTACTTCCTCTTTTTGTATTTATTAAGCAGAGTTGTTGTACAAGACAGGAATTATGAAATGCAGCATCACAGGATCTCAGACTGATATAGTTGGAGTATATAAATGAGAAAAGTAATCAAGGCAAGTAGATGGGGGCAGGGGCAGGCAATAGGCTAGAGTTAGCAGTGAAGAGCCATTTGGAATGAAAAGAGTTAAAAGGATGGAGTTAGGCTGACTTTACATCCTAGCTTAAATCTGGAGAGCTCAGTTCATGGAACAGAAGAGAAACTGGCAGATACAAATGTCTGGGCTTAGAATCTTTCTAAGGATGTGAAACTACAAACCCCCTGTGAGTTTACAAGCACTACGCCAAAATATGAAATACAAAACGCAGGAAAACCAATATTTTAAATAAAATAATTTAAAAAGACAACTGCATTGGAGATTAAAGTGAAAGAGGATTGATTTGTTAATTGAAACTCTACTTCCAGCAGAAAAATAGATGAAATAAGCAGATAAAAGTGCTTTCTAAGCTCCCATACCCTTCCTTGTTTTGTATGCTTTAACTTTCTTCCCACAGCTCTCAATCCTGTGCCCTATTTCAAAGCCTTTTTTCTACTCATCTTGGGAACCTCAGGACACTGAGGAAATTTGATGTTCAGAAATTTTATTTTTAGGATATCATATTATGTAATATCTTAGGCTGGTGTCATTCATTCCAAAAACTGCTGTTTTGAACAAGAACTGAGAAAAATGTACCCAGTAGATATAAACCTTTTACATTCAAACCATCTTGAAAACACCTTGTAAAAACTCAGCAATCCTTCCTGAAAACATTTTTCTTCTTTTATCCATTAACAAATACATATGTGACTCCAGATTCATTTTCAAAGTCTGATGCCTGCGACTCTATTTCTGGCAGTGTTTCTCAATTAATTAACATTCCTGGGAGCACAGTTATGCACAATACTGGGGGTAAAAAAAAAAGAAAACATTTATTTATTTAGTTTCCCTGCTGAGTAAAGGTTGTTACAACTCCTGTATACTTTATCCTTTAAAAAATATCCTCTAGTTCTCCAATCAAGGATACCTAGGAAAGCAAGATATTGAGAAGGGAAAGGAGAACAGGTAAAAAGTTAAAGAATAATAAAGAAATGTTGTATATGTACCGAGGCTCAAATATCAATAGGGCTATGCTACATAAAGGACCCACAGTGTGGCTGCTCACCACTCAAAGTATTCTTTTTTATCTCAAAGGAAAACTTTTTGTGCAATGTCATTGACAGCAAGATCAATGTCAATTTTTAAATTCTGCATGGAAAACAATAGTGAGCTTCTGACCAACAATTAACATAAAATCAAAGCATCTTATAGGTTTTTTGCTGAATTAGTAGAATTGTTTTGGTATGGTATTTATTTGAAAGGCTTTCCATCAGCTCCAATGAGTATTTGATTAGTGCATCCTGCTATAAAGTAACTGGTCTGATGTTTAAACAAAATTCTGCAGTAGTAAAGTGGGGCAGCAATCCTAGAATGCTGCTGAATTGCCCATGGATAAACCAGCCTAGTCATTAGCTTTATTGCTAACAAAGAGGAAAATCGTGCATATAATTATACGGATTGCAAAGCCAGCAAGAGTTGGCACCAGGGAATATTTTCCTGTGACCATTACTTCATGAGGATCAGAAGTTGCCTGTATGTCTTCAAAGAAATGCAGGACTGGAAACAATGTAAAGGTGTTCACTTTTTGCTGTAGACAGTTTCTTCACCCCTAAGCAAACCACTCTCTGGCAATTGACACTTAAAACTAATTTTAGAAGTCAGTGAACCCAATGAGTCAGTGTGACTTTAGACTTCTTATGATTATCCTAATGTCATACAATATTATTAGTAAAAGTAACAATGTTTCTGAGATTATGAGCATGCAAACTAAAGTTCAGAGAAGTCCAATTTATTCAGAGTTACAAGACTAGTAGTATGCGTATGTTTTGATGCATTGCATGTGAGTGTGTAGGGGAACTAGAACTAGAACTTAGGTCTTCTTGCCAGACTAGTGTCTTCTACATGTAACTCTTGTTCATTGTCATCACTACAGTAAGAGACATACCAAAATTTTAAGGTTCAGTCATAGCAAGCCTCTAAGTGTCATGAACAGACATGAACACAGGACCAGATAGACCTACTACTTGGACTACTTCGGAAATTTTTTTTTTTTAAGATTTTATTTATTTTAGAGAGAGAGAGAGAGAGAGCACGAAGGAGGGGGTGGATAGAGGGAGAGGGAGAAGCAGGCTCCCCTTTGAGCAGGGACCCCAGAGCAGGGCTTTTTCCCAGGACTCTATGAGTCAAAGGCAGATGCTTAACTAACTGAGTCACCCAGGCACACCCGGAATTCTTATATTCCTATTTTGTAAGGCCCCTTTAGACATCAGCTTCTTAGTCATCCTTGTAGCTCTCTTATTTCTCTGATGAAATTAATTGGGATAAATGTATAAATCACCAGCACATTCCTGGAACAAAGCAGATATTCCTCCTTCTCTATTCTTGTTTTCTTTTGAAGTAGAAGAGCCCTCACTTTGGGATCCAAAGGACTCTTATTAGCAGTGATCTGTAGCCATTCAGATTCCTCCCCAAAACATGAAGGTCTTGAAAAAAAAAAAAAGAAAAACCCATGTAAAATTGTTTTGTTTATAATTGATAAACTGATTTAACTTGAGAGTTCTACACAATTTTCATGAAACAACACTGCTTGAAGCTATTGGGATTTCTTTCCTGTAGGAAATTAGACTTTGTCGTTATCCTTGATTTTCTTTGGTGAATTTTATCTATTGATTATAAAAATTCTTTTCAATATGCCCCATGCTCAGAGATATGTAAGCAAAGAAAAAAAATGGTCCCTCTAAGCTTTGTAAACATGAGGATATTGGTGAGGTGAAATATTATCATGCACAATGAAGATAAATGACAGTTCCAAATGGCCTTACCGTTGAAGGCCTCCTAGTGACCCAGCTCGGCTCACAGATGCAGCTGCGGCAAATAATAGCCAGAGAGTGATCATCATTGTGATTTCAGTCCATTATTACCAGAAGCCTGATATACATAAAATGTAGGTCAAAGCATTCTGTTTAATGCCATATTTATCTTCAGAATATGAAGCATGAGAACGTTATTCTAGCACTAAAGAAACAGAGGTGATAAATTAGTAGTCTCCAAAGTGCTATTTAAATGACTACATTCAATTTTTAACTCCCCATTGAAATATTAATTCTACAAGGGGGAGGACCATGTTTATTTTGTTTCTACTATCTCTCAGAGCTTAGCACAGTGCCTGCCTCCATCATGTAGGCCTGTAATCAATGCATGTAAAAGGTTGGACTATTTAATTGAGACCTATATTTTTACACTTATTTATTTACAATTGTTTTCATATATTTAAACTAACCCTCTATCATATCCATCTCTACTTATCTTCTATCTTGGGAGGTCCTTATTCAGTGAACGAGTGATTGTTAGAAGGTTGTTGTACAAGAAGTTGCTGCCAGGTATTGCTTTTTCCTCTGGGCCATAAGCATTATGTATGAAGAGAAGACAAGATCCCTAATGCAAACAGTTGTTTCCAGGATAAGGCCAGCAAGAACTGATCAGTGAAATAAGACAGAAATTATTATAGAGAGAAAAAGTATGGGAAAGATGAGAAAAATAATGGGATGTTCTGGGTATAAATTAATTGGCACAGAATATTGAAGGTAACGCTGAAACAAAAGGAGAACAAAAAGAGAACAAAAAGGAATGGAGGGAATTCATGTAGTCAAAGAAGTTAATGGAGAGTGGTAAATACAGAATATTGCTTTTTAAATGTCAGAGCACAAAGAAAAATTTAGAGTTAAGTTATGGGTTTCAACTGTAAGAATTTAAAAGAAACAGCATGGAGACAATTGTTGGAGGGTTAGTGATGTGTTTAGATGTAATTATGTGAGGAATATGGCAGTTTTGATTGTGAAAAGCTGTGGTTAAGAATATAGAGAACTGTTTTTTAAGCTAAGTAAGTAAATTCAGATTGTTGGAGATAATCCAGCAGCTGCTGTACATGGAATTTAATGTTTACATCTTGGAGACTAACACATTATATTTGGCCTTTACTTAAAAATGATTTAACCAATGCTTCTTGAGACAGGTTATATAAAATTTATCTCACCATATTTTCTACAAATTCTATCCAACCATTTGAAATTCTAAGGGAAAATTCAGGAAATTTTATATGTACTTTTCTTAAATATCTCACTCTTTCATATAAAGATGGATTTGAATAGTTTATCTGTTACCAGAAAATGCTTCCTACAATTTAAGAAGGTGAGAGTTTTAACAGTGAAAAAAAAGTTGAACAATATTACATGCTCCTCAAAATGATTGATTTGTTGAAATCAATGAATTTGATGAAATTCATGTTCAGCCTTAATTTTTAAAAAAACCTCTCCTGGTGTGTATATACACCCCATCACTTGACAGATACAGAGATATCATGAGATGGCATGAGATGGCCATTGTTTAAACATTTGGTCAATGTGGAAAACAAATTAATTCTAAGAATCATAATACATACAAGAGCCACAGTTTTTTTAAGGCAAGACCAACTGATGGACTTGCACTGATGTCTCTCAGGACTGCTTTCTTTCAAGTAATTGCCTCCTCTTGAAACCACATTATTAAAACTCACTCTTCATGAAGAGCTACACCTCTCTTCCATCTGTCTATTTAAAAAAAGCAAATTTAATTATTCAAAAATGAGTCTATGGAATATTTGTATCCCATGGACTCAGTAAATATTTTAAAAATCTATATAAATTTTCATTTATGTGTAAGTAAATAATTTGCATTTAGATCTTTTATTTTATTTCATGAGAAATATATGTGCTAAACTGGGAGTTAAAAGAACTAAGAAGTTGTCCCAAGTTTGCCATTATGGGCAAGTCATTTAGCCACTTCGGTCTCAGTACTTAGAGTGAAGAGTTTGTGTTAAATGTCATTTAAGCATATTAACTAAATTGACTTCTATGGAACATTACTGAAAAGAATTATTTGATATAATTTGAATTGGTAAAATTAAGAATTATATAATCAACTGTTGTGGACTGAGTGATAATGTTTAAAGCCAATAATACTTTGGAAAATAATTAAATATACTGAGTGGCTTGTGATTATTGTTATACTACAGTCAACATGTACAGTTGCAGTAACCCCATTTTGGTTAAATGAAAGATATATTATAGGTTTATACACAGATTAAACTCACAGAATTTGATGAACTAGCAAATGCATTTTAATGTGCATTCATGATAGGTATGAGTTCTATTTTTAATTAATATCCTGGCTAATTTTGATAGAAGTCTGGAATATCTACACTGCTATCACCTGAGTTGATACTCTCAATTTTACTAGGAGTTCAAATGTGTATAAACATTTTTTTGTTAACTAGTTATCAAGACATTCTTATTTTTGGGAACATTTATCACCTAGTTAATATTAAAGTTAGGATGATATTGACCTTGATTTAGGTCTGACAATTGTAGTAGCCATGATGAAGTTCAGATCAGTGTATTTGATGGACTCTGGTGCATAATTATAGTAAAAAAAGCAGAGGTAAAATCAATTATTTTCTAGGTACAATTAGTATTTTTGTAAATAACTTCAAAGTTTAACTGCCTTATAAGGCCATAAATAAAATGATTTTTTTTTTTCCTTTTTTAAACTCTGGAGCACTTTTCTAATGATGGCAAAGATAATTGTGAATTTGCACTGCTTAACTTTTGTTTGAAGCATATAATTATTGTGGCATGAAATAAGCATAATTTGCATTTCATTTTATGTTCTTACTTATGTGCAATGATGAAATAAAAATATTTTAAAGAAAAGAATGGGTCTTATGAACAAATTTTCAGACAACTCTCAAAACAGATGTTTATCAATATCTCCTGTGAACTTTAAGGTGAGTCGGTCTTTATAGAACTGGTAGCATAAAATATCGTGTGCTAGGACCTTGTCAGTAACAAAACAAATTTGAGCTCACTGTAACTTAGTATTTTCCCAGTGTTCATTTGTGGTATGTAATACATAGGAAGAATTATGTGAGAGGTAAACAGACCATTCACCCTCCCATATATTTGAAAATAGCAAGCCAGATCAGTGACATGGTAAACATACAGACCATATTATAAAGGATACATCTAGGGGCACTTGGCTGGCTCAGTTGGTAGAGCATGTGACTCTTAATCTCAGGGTTATGAGTTTGAGACCCACATTGGGTGTAGAGATTACTTTTAAAAAATGATCATAAAGGCTGTATCTTATTCTAAAAGGCAATGATATAGGTTTTTAAATTAAATACTACCTTTTAACTAGATAGTCCCTTCTCAATATGTCATAAGTATCTTCCTATCTTTACATGTTATTGGCACATTTTAGTAGTTATATAACAACTTACTCTCCAGTTATACTATAATTTATTCATCTAATAGTATTTTCTTTTTCAGACATCTATATATTTCTTCCAAATTTTACCCTCATACACAATTTAGAATTTCTTTTGAGGAATATTTTATCAATCCATACTTCTACTTTTGTATTGTTTTCTTTAGTTACTGTCTAAAATATCACACCTTCACATGAAATTTTCAAAATTTGAAATCTTTGCCAAGCTGTGATACAAAAAATCATATTATAAATTGAGATGAGAATAGAATACTAAGAGCTAGCAATTGGACTAGATACTTAGGAATTTTTGAAACTCCCTTATTAAGTATTTGTCTTTTTCTCATGGGCTTTTTTTTTTTTTTTTTAACGTCTAATGTATCATTTGCCCCAGGGGTACAGGTTTGTGAATCGTTAGGCTTACACACTTCAAAGCATTCACCATAGCACATACCCTCCGCAATGTCCATAACCCCACCACTCTCTCCATAGCACCCCCAACTCACAATCCTCAGTTTGTTTTCTGAGATTAAGAGTCTTTTAAGGTTTGTCTCCCTCCCAATCCCATCTTGTTTCATTATTTTCCTTCCCTACCCCTCAACCCCCCCACTCTGTCTCTCAAATTCCTCATATCAGGGATATCATATGATAATTGTCTTTCTCTGATTGACTTATTTCGCTCAGCGTAATACCCTCTAGCTCCATCCATGTCATTGCAAATGGCAAGATTTCATTTCTTTTGATGGTCGCATAGTATTCCAGTGTATATATATACCAGAATGTTCCGTGTGCACTAGAAAAGAATGTGTATTCTGTTGCTGTGTGATGGAATGTTCTGAATATATCTGTGATGTCCATCTCCTTCAGTGTGTCATTAGAAGGCTTTATTTCCTTGTTGATCTTTTGTTTGGATGATCTGTCCATTTCAGTGTGAGGGGTGTTAAAGTCCCCTACTATTGTATTATTGTCGATGTATTTCTTTGATTTTGTTATTAATTGGTTTATATAATTGGCTGCTCCCATGTTAGGGTCATAAATATTTAAAATTGTTAGATCTTCTTGTTGGACAGACCCTTTGAGTATGATATAATGTCCTTCCTCATCTCTTATTATAGTCTTTGGCTTAAAATCTAATTTATCTGATATAAGGATTGCCACTCCTGCTTTCTTCTGATGTCCATTAGCATGGTAAATTATTTTCCACCTCCTCACATTATGGCTGGGGGTGTCTTTGGGTCTAAAATGAGTTTCTTGTAGAGAGCATATTGAGAGCATATAGAGAGCATTTTTTTTTTAATCCATTCTGATATCCTGTGTCTTTTGATTGTGGCATTTAGCCCATTTACATTCAGGGTTACTATTGAAAGATATGAATTTCGTGCCATTGTATTGCCTGTAGGGTGACTGTTACTGTATATTGTCTCTGTTCCTTTCTGGTCTACTACTTTGAGGCTCTCTCTTTGCTTAGAGGACCCCTTTCAATATTTCCTGTAGAGCTGCATTGGCATTTACAAATTCTTGTAATTTTTGTTTGCCCTCGAAGCTTTTTCTCTCTCCTTCTATTTTCAATGATAGCCTAGCTGGATATAGTATTCTTGGCTGCATGTTTTTCTCATTTAGTGCTCTGAATATATCATGCCAGCTCTATCTGGCCTGCCAGGTCTCTGTGGATAAGTCTGCTGCCAATAAATATTTTTACCAATGTATGTTACAGACTTCTTATCCTGGACTGCTTTCAGAATTTTCTCTTTGTCACTAAGACTTGTACATTTTACTATTAGATGACGGGGTGTGGACCTATTCTTATTGATCTTGCCTCCTGGATTTTGATGCTTGTTCCCTTTGCCATATTAGGGAAATTCTCTATAATAATTTGCTCCAAAATACCTTCTGCCCCCCTCTATTTTTCTTCTTCTTCTGGAATCCCAATTATTCTAATATTGTTTTGTCTTATGGTATCAGTTATCTCTCAAATTCTCCCCTCATGGTCCAGTAGTTGTTTGTCTCTCTTTTGCTCAGCTTCTTTTCTCTCCATCGTTTAGTCCTCTATATCACTAATTCTCTCTTTTGTCTCATTTATCCTAGTAGTAAGAGCCTCCATTTTTTATTGTACCTCTCTAATAGCTTTTTTGATTTCACTTTGTTAGATTTTAGGTCTTCTATTTCTTCAGAAAGGTCTTTTATTTCTCCAGACAGGGTTTCTCTAATATCTTTCATGCCTTTTTCGAGCCCAGCTAGTGCCTTGAGAATGGTCATTCTGAACTCTAGATCTGACATATTACCAACCTCCATATTGATTATGTCCTAGCCTGCGGTACTGCCTCTTGTTCTTTTTCTTGTGTTGAGTTTTACGCCCTGTCATTTTATCCAGAGAAGAATATATGAAGGAGAGAATAAAATACTAAAAGGGTGACAAAGACCCCAGAAAAATGTACACTAACCAAATCAGAAGTCCCTAAATTGGGGGGAGAAGAAAGGGCATAAAAAGAAATTTTAAAAAATTTAAATATATATATATATATATATATATATATATATATATATATATATGGCTGGTGAGTACAACAGAGCCACCCACTTGATTTTGGGTGTATTTCGGTCTCTTAGAAGAAACTACCTCCCAAACTTTTAGAGAAAGAAAAAACTTATATATATATACAAAAATTAGGGTAAACAGGATGAAGGGATGAAATATGACTGTAAAGATGAAAATTTTAAAAAAATCCTAAAAAAGGATTTGATAAGATAAGTTGGTTGGAAAAAGAAAGAAAAAAAAAAAAACAACAACAAACAAACTGGAGAGCATTTGCTTAGGCTGGAGACTAGAACAAAGCCCTGTGCTACATTTAGAGTATATTTTGACCTATAGAAGACATTGTATCCCAAAAATTAAAAAAAAAACCCACCATATGTATACAGAAAATAAAGTTAGATGCTATGAAGGATAAAATATTATTATAATAATGAAGGTTTAAAAAGATTTTTTTTAAAGAAATGTTAAGATAAACTAGTTAAAAAACATTAAAAGAGGAAAGAAGGAAAAGTTAAAAAAATTAGAATAAGAAAAAAATAAAATAAAAAAATTAATTAACTTTGCAAGACTAAAGAATCATGGGGAGAAAGCCATGGTTTCTATGCTTTGCTTTCCCCTAGCTCTGGAATTGCGCTGTTCTTGATCAGTGAGCTTGATCTTGACTGGATGTTCTTGCTGATCTTCTCAGGGAAGGGCCTGTTGTAGTGATTCTCAAATATGTTTGCCCAGGCACAATTGCATTGCCCTTGCCAGGGACCAGGCTAAGTAATCTGTCGGGTTTACTCTCGGGAGCTTTTGTTTCCTAAATGCTTTTGGTAGAGCTCTGGAGTTCAGGAATGAAAATGGTGGCCTCCCAATATCTGGCCTGGAGGAGCCGAGAGCTCAGGGCCCCACTTCTCAGTGCACCCTCGGAGAAAAGCAGTCAATCACTCCCATCTCCTTGGTTCTCGGCTGTGCTCCAAGCTCACCCAGAGTGTGACTGAGCGTTTCTGTCTCTGGCGCATGACCCCATTTGGAGTCTCCAAACCCAGCAGATTCCTGCTGTGCTGCTCTTCCGGTGGAGGAAGGTGGGTCTCCCCAGATCTGCCACTTGTGGTGTCCCTGCTCAAAGAGCAGAGGCCTGACAGTGCCGTGGATCACAGTTTAAGGTAACCCCAAGCTGAGAGCTCACTCCTCAGCTCCATCTCTGTAGTCGGCTTCCCCGCTCTGACCCCTATGAGCTCTGCTACACTCAGACACCCCACCCACATCCTTCTGTGACCCCGTGGGACCTGAGACCACACTGTCCCTGTGAGGGCTCCACCCCCACTTAGCCTCTGGAGCAATGTCCCTCAGTGGAGCAGACTTCTAAAAGTTTGGATTTTGTGCTCTCTTGCTCCACTGCTTGCCGGGAGCTGACCCCTCCCACTGCAGTCTATCTTCCTGTCCTTTCGGATTTACTTCGCATGTCCTACCTTTCAGAAAGTGGTCGAATTTTGTTTCTAGAATTGCTGCTGCTCTTCTCTTTGATCTCCTGTTGGGTTTATCTCTTGTAGGCATTTGATAGCTTTATCTAGGATATATATTTTCAACCTATTTTATTTAATTTCATATATGAAGATGTTTAAATTGTTTCTATAATATATTTAAACTCGTAAGAATTTTTCCTTTGTGTTTATACCCTTGGTTATCTTCCTGGGGAAGTAATTCATCATACCAAGTTCTATAAAACACACACACACACACACACACACACACACGTTCTTTTTGTTTTGATCTTCCCTGCTCTTAATTTATTTTCTCTTACTTTATTTTACATTTCCCTTATACATTGCTTTAAATCACTTTTGAAACAAGACAGTATATAAAAGCATAATATATTTCTTATCCAAACAAACAACAAAATATGAACACCAACTAACATATAATAAGGAAGACCATGAGGATATTTGAAATTAGAATTTTCTTTATAATTAGAATTATTAGAATAATAAATTAGAATTTTCTTTATAATTCTATGTCTATATTAACTTAGTAGTTTAGTGTTAGAATCATAAGTTTCACTGAGTTAAGTGTTCATATTGTACACGCATGGTATATAATGTGTAAATGTAATTTGATGATATTTGAAATTAGAATATATCAATATAATATAATATATGTAATACATATCAAATATCAAATGATATTTGATATTAGAATTTTCTTTATAATTCTATGTCTATATTAACAGTAGTTTAGTGTTAGAATCATAAGTTTCACTGAGTTAAGTGTTCATATTGTACATGCAAGGTATATAATGTGCAAATGTAATTTTGAAGTTGAAAACATATTTTCACTTAGACATTAATTAATGACCTTCATCAAGAGAGTAACAAAATTTTACTTAAGCCAAAAAAAGCAATCTTCTTAGCAAAGTTGGTATTCACAAATGTGTCATTGCTACCCCTTACTATAGACATGTCAGTATTCAGCATTTTGCTGTGATGTACATAAAAAAATAGATGTTTTTTATGTAGTTTTTAGTAGTTTTTAGATATACCTGAATTGAACCAAATGGATTAAACACTTGCATTTAAATGTTTCAATTATCTAATGTCTACATTTACAATTTTTTGGTGCTATAAGTTGAGCTATTTGGTTTTATCAAACCTAAGTTCAGTCATTAGAAATTTGGTAAAGAGAAAAGAATGTGAGATATAGAGTTAGAGAGAACTCGATACACTCTCAACTGGGTAGCTTGCTAAATCTATAGCTTTGAAGATTGACTCAAGCTTTATGGCACAAATTTTAATCTATAAAATGGAGTAAAAATCACCTTATCAGGCTTTCTCCAATGATTAAATTAATTAAGTAATTATATATGATTTTAAAGCAATAGCCCCAAGCCCAGAGTATAGTAGGTGCTCAGTTGCGCTTTTTTCCTCTAACTATTAGTATCAGTTTTTATATATGAGAAAGAGAAATAAACTTCAGTTTAGTACTAATATTATAAGAATCTCTAGGCAAATTTGTTGACAGTGGAAGTTGTTTAAATATGTCTAGTTCAAAGTGATAGAATAAAACTAGCATCATCTCATTTTCTTCTCAGATACCATATAAAATCAGCAAGAAAAATAAAAACTGAAAACATAAACATGCTTTGTTATAAAACTATGAGGGGTCTTATAATCCATAAAATATGTGGAAGCATTGCCACAAGCAATGAACATCAACAAAGGTGAAGGAAGATTAAAAAGATAATTCAATCCAATAATTCCACTCCTAGTCTAAAAGAATTGAAATTAGAGACTCAGATACTTGTACACCAATATTCATAGAAGCATATTCATAATTGCCCAAAGGTGGAAACAATCCAAGTGTCTATCAATGCTTGAATGAGTAATGACAATGTGTTGTATACATACAATGGAACATTGAACCATAAGAAGGAATGAAATTCTGATAGATGCTGTGACATGGATGAACCTTGAGAACATTATGCCAAGTGAAATAAGCCAGACATAAAAATAAAAATATGTATGATTCCACTTATATTAGGTATCTAAAATAAGCAAATTTATAGAAAAAGAAAGAGAATAGATATTACCAGGGGCTGTTTGGAGGAGAGATTATGGAGTTATTTTATGAGTACAGAATGTATGTAATAGTTAAAAAGTTCAAAAAAATGGATAGTGGTGATGGTTTCACAGCATCATGAATATACTTCATGCCATTGATTGTACACTTAAAAATGATTAAAATGGTAAATTTAATGTTTTGCATAGTTTATCACAGTGAAAAGAGAAAGAGAGAAAATACAGTTATTACAGATCTCAGAAAAACTTCACAGTAAACACATCACAAGGAAGGAGACATTCTTTTTTTTTTTTTTAAGATTCTGTTTATTTATTTGAGAGACAGAGAGAGAACATGAGAGGGGAGGGGTCAGAGGGAAAAGCAGACTTTCCACTGAGCAGGAAGCCCGATGTGAGACTCAATTCAGGGACTCCAGGATCATGACCTGAGCAGAAAGGAAGTTGCTTATATAACTGAGCCACCGAGGTGCCCAAGAAGGAAACACTCTCAATACAAAACCAAAGTCTCACATTCACAATGAAGGGAATAGGATGCATAGTCTTAACAATGGATTCTCTGTATGGTTTGGTTCTAAGTACCAGAGTGGGAAGAGAAGTCTGCATTATGAGCAAGCTTACACCTACCTTCATCTATCAGCAAGAAGAAGTTAAAACTAAAAGAATTCACAAAATCTCAAGAATAATTCCTTCAAGTACAAAATATAGCTATGGCATCTGGCCAACTTGAATTTTCTGCAAATAATTAGTTGAGTGGGGGAAACACCCAATGTCTTTTTGTTCAAATAAAGAGAATCCAAAAGGAATGGGCACATTATTGATACAAGAAAAAGTGAAGGAAGGAACAAGAATAACAAGTCACAGATAAATATCACCTACCTGAAAAATGTTTTTATGGAGCAAATCAAAACTGTACTCAAATATGGTTATATATATTTTTTAAATCAGTGATTCAATAATTTTTATGAAAAAAGAATACAAGGCAGAGATGCAAGAGTTCAGGGAAGAAATGGTAAAGATAGTAGGAGAAATGAGCTGAAAATACAGTAAAGAACATAGAAGACAGGACTGATAAAACTGAAAAAAAAAACACAACAACACAGGTATAATAAATATTTGATCAAAATTATAGAGAAAATGATAGATATAGGAGATATAAATTATAGGAGTCCACAAAAAAGAAAAGCAAAATAATAGAACAGAGGAAATATTCAAGAAATAAAAAAGGCTTGAAAGGACCTACCTAGCAATATTTGGTACCAAACTGTGAATACTGTTAAATATCAAGTCTAAAGAAATAAGCCTCTTAAAAGACGTGTAAGATGCAAAAATGGAGGAAAACATTCAATACTCTACCTCCGCAATTGCTCACTTCTCATTTTCTTTTAAACGCACTCTAATGAGGCTTCTTCTCTACTGCTCCTCCAAGGTCAGACTGCTCTTGTCAATGTCACCTGTGACCTCTGCATTGCCAAGCCCTATGGTGGATCCTTGGCAGTTAGGCACAGCTAATGATTTAAAATCTTAAATCATATTTAAGATTTTCCTCCTGACTTAAAATTTTCCTCCCTCTCTCAGAGGGAGATCTTAGTCTCCCTCACAAAAGAATTGAATTAAATGGAGAAATATAGATGTGGGCATAAAGAAGGGAGGTACAAGGTTGGAGGGCAGGGTTCTACAGTTTGCAAGGAATGAAAGTGTGACCTAAGAATTTTGTACTCAACTATAATCATTCAATATTTGTGAAGGCACGGATATTTTCAACATGCAAGACAAAGTCAGAGATAATGCTCTCATAACTCTTTTTTAAGAAAGAGAATCTTAGGAAACAAATTGAGGGTTGCTGGAGGGAAGGAGGGTGGGGAGATGGGGTACCTGAGTGTTAGACATTGGAGAGGTTATGTGTTCTAATGAGCACTGGGTATTATATAATACTGAAGAATCACAGACCCATACCCATGAAACAAATAATATATTATATGTTAATAAAAAAAAGGGGCAGTATAGGATATATTTTCATAGCCAAGGATGGCTAGAATATTATAGCAGATAAACTGGTAATGAATGCTGCATCTATTTGGGATTGGGTCTAATATTAAGTAAATGAAAGTATATGCTTATAAAGTGGAATATAAATTGAGACAATACAGAAATTAGATCATTTGAAAGGGGAAACTGAGAGTGGAAGGAAGAGAGATGATGGGAAGAATATAAACCTACTGACTTCCTCATTTTTACTAGCAAAAGGTAAAGGAATACTATGTGAAGTTGATAATCAATAAATAGAAGTAAAAATGATGTATCAGTCAGGGTCCCAGCAGGACATAGATGATATACTTGAATGGGATAATTGAGAAGGTTAACAAACTGAAGACACTGCTCTCAGATTACATTCTGGCAGCAGAAAACAATAAATATAATAAATCTATAAATGATGTAGTATATTGGAAGATGATAATTTTATGTAAGCAGAAGAGCAGAATAATCTCTATGTGGAGTGCTAGAGTTAGCAATAAGCATGGTCAGATGAGCTTCATGGAGAAGATGCCATTTAAACAAAATTTCAAGATATTGAGGAAGTTAGCCATAAGAATATCTTAAGGATATTGTAAGAATATTATAAGGAAGAGCTAGTATAAATATCTGAAGACAAGAACATGCTTATAATATTCGAAAAACACAAGGAGATCAGTTGAGTTAGAGAAAATAGGTGAGAAAGAGAGTAGCTGGTTATCAAGTCTAAGAAGGAAAGGGGGCCAGATCATGTATAAAATTTTAGGTCTGAGTAAAATGATCATTGAAGAGTTTATGCAAATAAGTGACATGATACGACTCACTCTTTAACAAGAACACTCTGTTATGTTGAGATTAGACTATAGGAGAGCAGGAAAGGAAGCAGGTTGAGTCAGGAGGGCTTACCTATTATCCAAGTAAGAAATATCAGTGACTCTGTTCAGAGTAGTAGTAGCAGAAGTGGTAAGAAGTAGTTATATTATTTCCATGTATTGAAGGTAGAGCAACAGAATTAAGAAAAATAAATATAAATAGTGCTAATACATTAGAAACCCATCCCATTCATATTAAGGGAAATTCAAATTAAAACATCACTACGATGCACCCACCAGAATACCAAAAGTTGAAGAAATAATCTGAAGTGTTAGTGAGGATATGGAACTACTCAAATTCAGGTATACTGGTGGTAGGAGTGTAAACTGGTAAGACTACTTTGGAAAACTGCAGCAGAAATTATAAAAAAGCTGAATATATATACACTTTAATGACCCAGAGGTTTTACTCCTAAATTTGTAAAAGAGATCCAGCTATAGGCCCACTAAAAGACATATATGAAATAAATGTTCATTGAAT
Source organism: Lontra canadensis (assembly GCF_010015895.1). Classification (NCBI taxonomy): domain Eukaryota; kingdom Metazoa; phylum Chordata; class Mammalia; order Carnivora; family Mustelidae; genus Lontra; species Lontra canadensis. Next base: position 3,400,613 of record NW_022631034.1, read on the forward strand.
CGCTATTTCTAAAAGCCCCAAACTGGAAACTTCTCAGATTATACCTAAGATAGAATATAAACTATGGAATAATCATAAAATGGAATACAATATAGCAATGAAAGTGAGAAAGCTACATCAACATAATAAAGTATGAATAAATTCCACATACACACAGAATGTTGAATCAAAGACTTTGGTATAAAACTTATTGATTCAGTTTACAAAAAGGTCAAAAACAAGTAAAGCTAATCTGTAGTGTTAGAAGTCAGATGGAGGGTACCATTGGGTGGGCATTGGTGGTTGTTTCCAGGGACTGGAGGAGGGATTCTGAGATTCTGGTAATGCTCTGTTTTTCTTGATCTAGGCGCAGGTTACATGGAATTGTTCAGCTTGTGAAACACAATTTGTGATTTTGTACATTTGTACATTTTTCTGTACATATGCTATGCTTCACTTTAAAAAGTGAAGATGGTGCTTTTCACCTATGAGAGTGGCAGAAATATTAGGAAGTATTTTGGCTGGGGAATAAAAAGAAAAATATTCTCTTACAGTGATGGTATGAATGTAAATTAGTGCAGCATCTATGGAAGGCAATTTTTATCATATCAAATATCAAAACTAAAAATGCACATATTTTTTTTCCCAGCAAATCTGCTCCAAAGAATACATTCTTTCAGATACTCTAACGCATGAACAAAATGATGTGTGTTCAAAGTTATTCATTTCAGCATTGTTTGTATTTGTAAGAAATTGAAACAACTTCAAAGGCCATCAATAAACACCTTTAAATAAGTTATGGCAACAGTGATTCAATAGAAAATTATGGAGTTATAAAAAATGCACAAGGCTTTATTCACTGATATGGAGCAAATCCCAAGATATATATTTTAAATTTCAAGAAAAAAAAATAGTGAAGTATAGGAGGCCTGAATGGCCTTTTCCCATTTATTTTAAAAGAATAAGTGCTTGTGTACACATAAGAAAGGATGAATAAGAAATTTATAACATTTAATGCTTCTAGGAAGGAGAATCAATAATGAACAACTAGTAGAAAGACTTTCTACAGTATACCCTTGTGGTCTTTTTGAATAGGTAAATATATTACTTTTTCAAAAAAATACAACATACATGGAAATGGAAATCAATTCATAAGGAAGGGAAATATGCATATGCTACCACAGAATAATTATAAATACAGAGGGAAGTGAATTTTCTTACCTGGATTCTGTACCCATGTGGTATTCTAAAGTCACACCTTATATCATTAAGTGTGAGATTTAATAAATCATTGAAGATATTCAGAGAAAGGCAGTTTTATAGTTCCTGCCTAATAGGATATAGAATACTCTTGTGGAGCTTATTTATTGGACCATGTCATTGTCAATTTAAGATCATGTCTACTTCTTTATTCATTGAATTGTGAAGAAAATAGATTATCTATCAAACAGTCAATTTATACTTCCCTTTGTGTTTTCCAGTTTTTTCATAATTTAAAAGAAATACTACAGAGACATGTTCTTCAAGAGTAGCTATGTTTATATTTTATATCTGGATGAAAAGTCAAAAATGCTTTAGTTCTCTTTGTTTATATTCTTAGGGTTAACAGTCTTTTGTGTTTTCAGAAAAATGTAGATAGTACTAATATCTTTGCAACCTTAAAGATTTTATGAGAATCAGTTGTTTTATTCCTAATTATAATAATAGAAAGGCTAGGAACTTTATTTCAATGATTTATTAATGTGATTTTTTCTCTGTCATAGTTTGGCAATATGGTATGATTTATATCCAGATTCAAATGGTTAGTCAGGAAAATTTTATTTTGTCATAGTATGCCAAAAATTAATGTATTTTAATGTATTTTTTAAATAGAGAGGTAAATATAGCTTTTATTCAGTATTTTAAAATAGTGACATATTTAGTCTTTACATAAATTGTGTAACTACGCCAAGAAACTGAATGAAGAATTATATGAGTTTGACAAAATCATTCCACTAAATGCCACCAATATTTATTGAGAATGTAATCTGTCTGCTGGAAAATACAGGATATAGAGAAGAACTATGGAGTCATAAAAATTCTTTGATTGGTTTCTAAAGATGCAGAACAATCAGATACAATCTCTACCTAGAAGAGGCTTCTTTTATTTTGGTTATTTATATGTACCAAAGTTTTTATTTATTTATTTGACAGACAGAGATCACAGGTAGGCAGAGAGGCAGGCAGAGAGAGAGGAGAAGCAGGCTCCCCGCAGAGCAGAAAGCCCGATGTGGGGCTCGATCCCAGGACCCTGAGATCATGACCTGAGCCGAAGGCAGAGGCCTAACCCACTGAGCCACCCAGGCGCCCCTTGGATAGTTATATGTAAATATATTCAAAGATACATACAAAAAAGAAATTATGTCTGGGTTGTATAGACAACAAATATTGCATGAGAAATCTTGAGACATAACAGCCTATCAGTCCAGAAGGAAATTGGAAAGCTGACAGAATTACACAGAATCCTGAGAAAATCTAGTTTATTAAGCAACTTGTTCTGAATTCCACTTTATTGTGAGTCCGTTATGTGTTTTATTACAGAGAATTCACATAGTTGCAAATAATAAACATTTGCTGAATAAATAACTGAATTAATTTTTCTGCTTGTAAGGAACTCATAAATCACCATGGACACAACATTTTCATAATTAATAAAACACAGAAAGAATACATGACACATTAATATATGGACAATAAAGAAGTTATATGGTATTTTGCAAATAATAAGGAATGAATTTTTTATTATTTATTTTATTTTATTCCACTTATTCCATTACTTTTATTTTATTTTTTGTTTGTTTTTGAGGTATAAATATTTGTTAGTGAGGTATAAGTACCTAGAGAAATGTTATCTTGGAGCCAGCTCCATAACTGTGCATTAATTCATATGGTCTTAAAATACATCATAGAAATCAAGCAAAGCCCACAAATCAGAATTATTCCCTTCCTCCAGAACCAGTTGTTAAGCTTGTTTAATGTAGCAGAGTAAAGAGTTTAATACAGCATCCCACTCTGTAGGGGCTAGGTAAAAATGCATTTCCTTGAACAAAATTTGTAGTCTAGCTGACATTCACTGAACATAACTGCCATCCTAAAATTGGATATACTCCTAGCCATTTTGCCTGGCTCTGTGTCACTGAATCAGTGGCTTATAAAGAAAATTACATTATCTAATTTGTACTAATAAGGTTCCTCATAATTTCTTTATGGAGTCCACATGTGTCAAAACATAATGTGTTGTTCCATAGGGGCAGTATCCAAATGACTGGGAAAGAATGTGTGCTATGAAATGTGTAAGCCTGACAATTCACAGACTTGTTCTCCTGGGGCAAATAATATATACATTATATGTCAATAAAAATAATAAATAAATAAATAGATAGATAGATAGAATGGGTGAGCAAAAGATAGAAAAGGGAGGAAGTTGGAATTGGAGAAATAATACTAAAAAAAAAATTCAACACACATTCATTTCAAATGTAGTTATTGAATAACAAAACTGGATTCCAGGTACTGTTCTGCTTAATGTGGTGGTGAACTGAAATAAACACACTTTGTTTTCATGGAGCTAATGGCATTCCAAAGTGGAAAGGGAGCTGGAAAATATTAGTGGTTTACAAATACCTTAGTTCTCTTATGAAAGGGATATATTTTAGCAGAGTGATGCAGTAGTTTCTACTCTTATTTTAAGCAAAGAGAATGGTTTTCTTTCACGAGATAAAGTATCTTTTTACCATCAGCTAGTTGCTGAAATCAGAGCCCTTATTATTTCTTATAATGCTTCTTTTCTTCTTGTCGTTGTCATCTTTGTCATCATTGTCATCTTTTTGTCTTCATCTCTTCATCATTGTCTTTTTCTTCCTCTTCTTGTTCTTTATGAGCATTTAATTAGTTAATTTTTTAAGAAGATTTTTTTACTTATTTGATAGAGACACAGCTAGAGCAGGAACACAAACAGGGGGAGTGGGAGAGGGAGAAGCAGACTTCCTGCTGAGCAGGGAACCTGATGCAGGGCTTGATCCCAGGATCCTGGGGTCATGACCTGAGTGGAAGACAGACACTTAATGACTGATTCACCCAGGCATCCCAAATGAACATTTAATTGAAAAATTGTGAGACGCTTCTCTGGAGATTACTGTATAGATGAATTGGCATTTATTTGATATACTCTGCCATCCTAAAATATCCAATTTTAGTATGGCAAAATGTATCCAAAATTGGATATTCTCTAACTAGGAGTCATCCCTTCTTTTTTTAAAGTAGTGCTTTATTTCATAAGATGTTTACACCTTGAATTGCAATATTCATTCATTCAACCAGTGTCTACTTAATTCAGTCCTAGCTCTAAACGTTATTTTTGCCAGAGAACACTTACCAGTTGCTAGGAAAATGTACCTCACTTGAGCATTCCTTTCTACTTTTTATTGATATGACTGGGTTTTCTTCATCTTGCTTAAACTAAACATCAATTTTTTCCCCAGAAAACTGATTCTGCATCAACATGAACCCCAACCCACTGTCTAAGGCAGAGACATTTTGGGCTCATAACAGGTCCTGGAGCCACGAGGAAAAATGTTTTTGCCAAGATTAGTATAATGATATTTTTTATTTACCCTTCATGTCAAATTTTTCCTTCTGGGAAGATTGATAATATGATAGTCTCCTAAGATTGTTTCTGGTCAAATGTCCCACTGAACAACTAGAGGTGCCTCAAATTCCAGTGACTCGGGCAGTGAGTTAAACCAGAGAATTTCTTTGCTTTGGATGGTAAAAGCAGATAATATATTGGCTTGCAATTTCTCTCACAAAAACATTCTAGAGCACATAATGGGGATGTGGGGGGTCTACTAAAATGTTGTTCTACTGGCCCCATCAGTAAAATAAGAATTCTTTTGGACAAACCATAAGAGACTCTTAATCTCACAAAACAAACCGAGGGTTGCTGAAGGGAGGCAGGTAGGGAGAGGGTGGTGCGGTTATGGACACTGGGGAAGGTATGTGCTACGGTGAGTGCTGTGAAGTGTGTAAACCTGGTGATTCACAGAACTGTACCCCCTGAGGCTAATAATACATTATAAGTTAATAAAAAATAAAAAATTATAAGTAAAAAAATAAGAATTCTTTCAATTTTTAAATTAGCTTTTTTTTTGAAAGAAGTTTTTCTTGTATTGTCCTCAAAACCTAAAATAGTTACCAAATTTGTAATTAGCAGTAATTAAATAGGAAAACTAGAGACCAAAAATTAAATATCATTTAGGAAAATTAATATATTCATGGTACATTTAGTATAACTATATAATTAATTTTATACTATAGCCATCAAAAATCAATCGAATTTCCTTTATATATCCTTTTATAATTAGGAACTTCTTATAATGCAATTGGCAGGTTGTCCATTTTTAAATACCAGACATTATTTGCTTAAGCAATTTAATGCCTACATGTGAAATTTCTTTCCAAATAAAGTATATGAATATATAACATATCATGATTTTTAAAAATGCTGTACTCAATCTTTTTATATATGTTATAATACCAAAATTTTGTTTTGAATGGTCATTATCTCCATAGCACAACCTCTTTAATGTCAAGATAAATGTATTGATTGATTGTTTAAGTCATTCATTAAAAGATATTTGCCAAGGGGCGCCTGGGTGGCTCAGTGGGTTAAAGCCTCTGCCTTCAGCTCTGGTTATGATCCCAGCGTCCTGGGATCGAGCCCTGCATTGCGCTCTCTGCTGAGCGGGGAGTCTGCTTCCTCCTCTCTCTCTGCCTGCCTCTCTGCCTACTTGTGATCTCTGTCTGTCAAATAAATTTTTAAAATCTTAAAAAATATTTATTTTGGGGACAGCTATATGGCAGGCTTTATGATAAGGGTACAGATGTCTGAAGGCTGCCACCCTCAAAGATTTTTTAGTCCAATGGGAAAAAAAAAGCTATATAATCTAATTATAATCAATGTATAGGTATTCAGAAAAAAAAATGGGTGGGGGCTACGGAAATAGTGGAAAGAGCATTAATTTCCATTTTGGGCATGGATAAAGCCTTCATAATGTAAGTGATATTTATATTCAACCTTGAAAGTCAAGAAAGAATCCCACACTAGGAGAAAAGTGTGTTTCACAGAAGGAGTGGGGAGGGGGTCGATTCTGCCCAGAAGGAAATACTTATGTCTGCAGTTAGGCTTAGGTGGAAGAGTATGATATGTTTCAGAAACTTCCAAGTCCCGTCCTCAGTGTGACTAGGGTACAGAATGCATGTGAACAGAGAAATGAGCCAGGAGAACTGGGCAAGAGGGTCTTATGTGCAGTTCTAAAGAGTTTTAACTCACATCTGTAGTATAGGATGGGAAGACACTGAAAAGTATATAATCTATGAAGGAAACTACATTTCCTAGTTTGGTAGCAAAGAGGAGGACAGACTGAAAACTTTGAGGAAATGCAATGTAGGAGGCCAGGGACACTGCTATTATGAGAATGTTGGTGGAAGGCTCTGGGGACCTGAGCTAAAGCAGTTGTGGTGAATAAGGATAGGAGTAAAGGTTTGAGAAGTATTTAAGAGGTAAATTTAAGATGAGTTCTAATTAGAATTAGATAAAGTAGATGTTCACATATTCATGTGTACATGCACCTTCATTCAGTCATTTCACAATTGTCTACTGATAACTCTTTATAAAAAATACCATGAGGAATCAGTCACAGCTCCTAGTCTTAGCCAAATCACAGCTTAGAAATGGAAGAATGGCATATTTAAATACGTGGAATGAAAGATAAATGATGGCTAATGTCTCACTAATGAGAAACTTGATAAATAGTGTACAAAAAATAAAACTTGGATGCAAACTATTGTATCTATTACTAGCTCATTATTATTATTTTTTATTAACATATAACATATTATTTGCCCCCGGGATACACGTCAGTGAATCATCATGCTTACACATTTCACAACACTCACCATAGCACATACCCTCCCCACTGACCATAACTCAGCCACCTTATCCCTACCCCACACCCCCAGCAACCCTCAGTTTGTTTTGTGAGATTAAGAGTCTCTTATGGTTTGTCTCCCGCCCAATCCCATCTTGTTCCATTTTTTCCTTTCCTACCCCACAACCTCCCCAACTCTGTCTCTCAAATTCTTCATATCGGAGAGATCATATGACTCTGATTGACTTATTTCGCTCAGCATAATACCCTCTAGTTCCAGCCATGTCATTGCAAATGGCAAGATTTCATTTCTTTTGATGGCTGCATAATATTCCATTGTATATCTGCAACACATCTTCTTTATCTATTCATCTGTGGTTGTACTTCCAGGTTCTTTCCATAGTTTGGCTATTGTGGACATTGCTGCTATAAACATTCGGGTGCACATGCCCCTTCGGATCACTACATTTGTATCTTTAAGGTAAATACCCAGTAGTGGAATTGCTGGGTCATAGGGTAGCTCTATTTTCTACTTTTCGAGGAGTCTCCATGCTGTTTTCCAGAGTGGCTGCACCAGCTTGCATTCCCACCAACAGTGTAGGAGGGTTCCCCTTTCTCTGCATCCTTGTCAACATCTGTCATTTCCTGACTTGTTAATTTTACCCATTCAGACTGGTGTGAGGTGGTATCTCATTGTGGTTTTGATTTGTATTTCCCTGATGCCAAGTGATGTGGAGCACTTTTTCATGTGTCTGTTGGCCATCTGGATGTCTTCTTTGCAAAAATGTCTGTTCATGTCCTCTACCCATTTCTTGATTGGATTATTTGTTCTTTGGGTGTTGAGTTTGCTAAGCTCTTTATAGATTTTGGATACTAGCCCTTTATCTGATATGTCATTTGTGAATATCTTCTCCCATTCTTTCAGTTGTCTTTTGGTTTTATTGACTGTTTCCTTTGCTGTGCAAAAGTTTTTGATCTTGATGAAGTCCCAATAGTCCATTTTTGCTCTTGCCTTACTTGCCTTTGGTGATGTTTCTAAGAGGAAGTTAATGTGGCTGAGGTGGAAGAGGTTGCTGCCTGTGTTCTCCTCAAGGATTTTGATGGATTCCTGTCTCACATTGAGGTCTTTCATCCATTTAAAGTCTATTTTTTGTGTGTGGTGTAAGGAAATGGTCCAGTTTCATTCTTCTGCATGTGGCTGTCCAATTTTACCAACACCATTTATTGAAGAGACTGTCTTTTTTTCCATTGGACATTCTTTCCTGCTTTGTCAAAGATTAGTTATCCATAGAGTTGAGGGTCTATTTCTGGGCTTTCTATTTTATTCCATTGATCTATGTGTCTGTTTTTGTACCAGTACCATACTGTCTTGATGATAATAGCTTTGTAGTAACTCTTGAAGTCTGGAATTATGATGCCACCAACTTTGGCTTTCTTTTGCAACATTCCTCTTGCTATTCGAGGTCTTTTCTGGTTCCATATAAATTTTAGGAATATTTGTTCCATTTCTTTGAAAAAAATTGATGGTATTTTGATAGGGATTACGTTAAATGTGTAGATTGCTTTAGGTAGCATAGACATTTTCACAATATTTGTTCTTCCAATCCATGAGCATGGAACATTTTTCCATTTCTTTGTGTCTTCCTCAATTTCTTTCATGAGTACTTTGTAGTTTTCTGAGTAGATTCTTTGCCTCCTTGGTTAGGTTTATTCCTAGGTATGTTATGGTTTTGGGATCATACCATGTAAGTGGGATCAACTCCTTAATTTCTATTTCTTCTGTATTGCTGTTGGTATATAGAAATACAACTGATTTCTTTGCATTGATATTATATCCTGACACTGTACTGAAAGCCTGTATGAGTTCTAGAGTTATGGAGTGGAGTCTTTTGGGTTTTCCACATAGAGTAACATATCATCTGCAAAGAGCGAGAGCTTGACTTCCTCTTTGCTGATTTGGATGTCTTTAATTTCTTTTTGTTGTCTGATTGCTGAGGCTAGGAATTCTAGTCCTATGTTGAATAACAGTGGTAATACTCGACATCCCTGCCTTGTTCCTGACCTTAGCGGAAAAGCTCTCAGCTTTTCCCACTGAGAATGATATTCACTGTGGGTTTTTCATAGATGGCTTTGATGATACTGAGGCATGTATGCTCTATCCCTACACTTTGAAGAGTTTTGATCAAGAAAGAATGCTATACTTTGTTAAATGCATTTTCAGCATCTCTTAAGAGTATCAATGGTTCTTGTTCTTTCTTTTATTAATGTATTGTATCACAATGATTGATTTGTGGATGTGGAACCAGCCTTGCAGTCCTGGAATAAATCCCACTTGATCATGGTGAATAATCCTTTTAATGTACTGTTGGATCCTATTGGCTAGTATTTTGGTGAGAATTTTTGCACCTGTGTGCGTCAAGGATATTGGTGTGTAACTCTCCTTTTTCCTGGAGTCTTTGTCTGGTTTTGGGATCAAGGCAACAGTGGCCTCATAAAATGAGTTTGGAAGTTTTCCTTCCATTTCTACTTTTTGGAACAGTTTCAGGAGAATAGGTATTAATTCTTCTTTAAATGTTTGGTAGAATTCCCCTGGGAAGCCATCTGGCCCTGGGCTCTTGTTTGTTGGGAGATTTTTGAGGACTGCTTCAATCTCCTCACTGGTTATGGGCCTGTTCAGGTTTTCTATTTCTTCCTGGTTCAGTTGTGATAGTTTATATGTCTCTAGGAATGCATCTATTTCATCCAGATTGGCAAATTTTCTGGCATATAGTTGCTCATAATATGTTCTTCTAATTGTTTGTATTTCTATGGGTTTGGTTGTGATCTCTCCTCTTTCATTCATGATTTTTTTTTTTTTTTTTTTTTTTTTACTTGGGTCCTTTCTCTTTCCTTTTAATAAGTCTGGCCAGGAGTTTATCAATCTTATTATTTTTTCAAAGAACCAGCTCCTAGTTTCATTGATTTGTTCTACTGCTTTTGTTTTGTTTTGTTTTGCTTCTATTTTATTGATTTCTGCTCTGATCTTTATTATTTCTCTTCTCCTGCTGGGTTTAGGCTTTCTTTGCTGTTGTTTCTCCCACTCCTTTCGGTGTAGGGTTAGGTTGTGTACTTGAGACCTTTCTTATTTCTTGAGAAATGCTTGTATTGCTATGTACTTCCCTCTCAGGACTGCCTTTGCTATGTCCCCAAGATTTTGAACAGATGTGTTTTCATTATCATTTGTTTCCATGAGTTTTTAAATTTTTCTTTAATTTCCTGGTTGACTCATTCCATGGTTGATCCATGCTCTTTAGCCTCCATGTATTTGAGTTCTTTCCAACTTTCCTCTTGTGATTGAGTTCTAGCTTCAGAGCATTGTGGTCTGAAAATATGCAGGGAATGATCCCAATTTGTTGGTACCAGTTGAGATCTGATTTGTGACCCAGAATGTGATCCATTCTGGAGAATGTTCCATGTGCACTAGAGAAGAAGGTGTATTCTGTTGCTTTGTGATGGAATATTCTTAATATATCTATGAGGTCCATCTGGTCCAGTGTGTCATTTAAAGCCTTTATCTCCTTGTTGATCTTTTGCTTAGATGATCTGTCCATAACAGTGTGGGAGGTGTTAAAGTCCCCTATGATTATGGTATTATCATCAATGTGTCAAACACATTGTCAATGTATTTCTTTGACTTTGTTATTAATTGGTTTATATAATTGGCTGCTCCCATGTTAGGGTCATACATATTTAAAATTGTTAGATCTTCTTGTTGGACAGACCCTTTGAGTATGATATAATGTCCTTCCTCATCTCTTATTATAGTCTTTGGCTTAAAATCTAATTTATCTGATATAAGGATTGCCACCCCAGCTTTCTTTTGATGTCCATTAGCATGGTAAATTGTTTTCCACCCCCTCACATTATGACTGGGGGTGTCTTTGGGTCTAAAATGAGTTTCTTGTTGAGAGCATATTGATCGGTCTTATTGTTTTTATCCATTTTGATACCCTGTGTCTATTGATTGGGGCATTTAGCCCATTTACATTCAGGGTAACTATTGAAAGATATGAATTTCGTGCCATTGCATTGCCTGTAAGGTGACTGTTATTTTATATTTTCTGTTTCTTTCTGGTCTATTACTTTTAGGCTCTGTCTTTGCTTAGAGGACCCATTTCCATATTTCCTGTAGGGGTGGTTTGATATTTTCAAATTCTTTTAATTTTTGTTTGTCCTCAAAGCTTTTTCTCTCCTTCTTTTTTCAGTGATAGCCTAGCCGGATATAGTATTCTTGGCTGCATATTTTTTTGTTTAGTGCTCTGACTAGATCATGCCAGTCCTTTCTGGCCTGCCAGGTCTCTGTGGTTAAGTTTGCTGCCAATCTACTCTTTCTAACATTGTATGTTACATACATCTTGTCCTGAGCTGCTTTCAGGATTTTTCTCTTTGTCAGTAAGACTTGTAAATTTTACTATTAGATGACGAGTTATGAACCTATTTTTATTCATTTTGAGGGGGGTTCTCCTTGCCTCCTGGATTTTGATGCTTGTTTCCTTTGTCATATTTGGGGAATTCTCTACTATAATTCACTCCAATATACCTTCTGCCCCCCTCTCTCTTTCTTCTTCTTCTGGGATCCCAATTACTTTAATATTGTTTTGTCTTATAGTATCAGTCATCTCTCAAATTGTCTCCTTGTGATCCAGTATTTGTATCTCTCTTGATCAATTTTTTATTCTCCATCATTTGGGCTTCTATTCACTAATTCTCTCTTTTGCCTCATTTATCCTAGCAGTAAGAGATTCCATTTTTATTGCATCTCATTAATAGTTTTTTAAATTTCGACTTGGTTAGATTTTAGTTCTTTTATTTCTCCAGAAAGAAAGGGATTTTATTTCTCCAGAAAGGGATTCTCTCATATCTTCTATTCTTTTTTCGAGCCCAGCTATCACCTTGGTAATCATCATTCTGTACTCTAGTTCTGACATAATACTAATGTCTGTATTGAATAGGTCTCTAGCTGTTGGTACTGCCTCGTTCTTTTTTTGTGGTGAGTCCTCCTGCCTTGTCATTTTATCTAGATAAGAATAGATGAATGAGAGAAGAAAATACTAAAAGGGTGGCACAGACCCCAGAAAAATATACACTAACCAAATCAGAGGAGACCCAAAACTGGGGGAGAGGAGTGAGGGGGGAATATAGACATAGATACAGATAGATGATATAGATATAGATATAGATATAGATATAGATATGACTGGCAAATAGAACAGAGCCACCCACTTCACTTTGGGTGTATTCTGGTCTTTTAGAAGAAACTATCTCCCAAAATTTTAAAGAAGGACAAATTTATATATATACAAAATAAGGGTAAACATGATGAAGGGATGGAATATGACTGTAAAAGTAAAAATTTAAAAAGGTTCTAAAAAAGGAATTGATAATTTGGTTTTAAAAAGAAAAAAAAAAGAGTAGAGAATGTGATAAGGTTGGAGACTCAAACAAAACCATGCACTAGATATAGGGTATATTTTGATCTATTAGAAGAAATTGTATACCGAAATTTTAAACAAACAACAACAACAACAACAAACTCTATATGTATATAAAAAATAAGGTTAAATACAATGAAGGTATAAAATATGACTGTAACAATGAAAATTTTAAAAGAGTTTTTTAAAAAAGTATTGATAAGATAAAAGAGTTAAAAACCATTAAAAGAGGAAAGGAAAAGTTAAGAAAAATAGAATAAGAAAAAATAAAATAAAAATTATTTAACTTTGAAAGACTAGAGAATCATCAGAAAAAAGCTCTATGCATTGCTTTCCCTTGGCTCTCGAGTTCCAGAGTTCAAATTGATCAGTAAACTTGTTCTTGGCTGGATGGTTCTTGCTGATCTTCTAGGGGAGGGGCCTATTGCAGTGATTCTCAAATGTCTTTGCTGGAGGTGGAATTGCATTGCCCATGCCAGGGGCCAGGCTAAGTAATTTGCTTGGATTCGCTCTTGGTAGCTTTTGTTCCCTGAACACTTTCCATGGAGCTTTGGAGAATGGAAATGAAAATGGCGGCCTCCCAATCTCTGGCCAGAGGAGCCGAGAGCTCAGGGCCCTACTACTCAGTGCACCCTCAGAGAAAAGCAGTCAATCCCTCCTGTCTCCCTGGTCTCTGGCCTCACTCCATGTTCACCCTGGCCTATAACTGAAAGTTTCAATCTCTGGTGCACAGCCCATTTGGAGTCTCCAAACCCAGCAGAGTCCTGCTTCATGCTCCTATGCCACTCCTCCTGGAAGAGGAAGTGGCTGGATGGGCCCCTTGTGGGGTCCCTGCTCAAAGAGAAGTGGTCCCACTGTGTCTCAGATCACTGTTTATGGTAACCCTGAGCTGATAGTGCACTCCTCACTCCGCCTCTATAGTTGGCTTCCCCACTCCGATACCTGGCAGCTCTGCCACACTCAAACACCCCTGGTCTTTCTGTGACCCCACAGGTCCTGAGATCACACTGTCCCTGGGATGGCTCCACCTCTGCTTAGCCTCTGCAGTGACATCCCTCCATGGAGCAGACTTCTAAAAGTTCTGATTTTGTACTCCACTGCTCTGCCGCTTGCTGGGAGCCGGCCCCTCCCCTCCACCATCTATTTTCCCATCACTTCAGAATCACTTGTCCACAAGTTCTACCTTCCAGAAAGTTATCAATTTTCTATTCCTAGAATTGCTGCTCTTCTTCTTTTCGATGTTGCTGTTCTTCTTTTCTTCCTGTTCAGAATGGTTTGATAATTATCTAGCTGAACTCCTGGGACCTAATGATATTTCAGTCTCCTACTCCTCCACCATCTTGCTTCCTCCTCCTTACCAGCTCATTATTATGTGAATTGGGACATTGGTGTAAGATGTCAAATATTAGGGTTTGACCCACAAGCTAATTCATTCTAGGAAGACTAGGTACAGACTAAATTCAGGTATAGTTTAGAACCTAAGTGAATATTTTCTACCTTTTAGGAGATGGTGTTATTAAACTTAAAAGATATTTATTAAAATTTTCCTACCTTTAGAGTTTGGAGTGACATACAAGAAATGAAAGGTATTCTAGATTGTGGAAGCAATTTGAGCAAATGAAAAGATGCAAATGAGATGGTTTGTATGACCAGAATTAAAAGTGAATTTTAGGGAGGAATATTCTCAGGAAACATGGATCTTATTGTTTGTTAGGCAGCTTATTATAAAACATAAGGTCTTAACACAGACAAAAGAAAAGGTAAGAATAAAGCAAATATTTATTAGTATATAGAAACTAGTTGTTAAAAGAAATAAAATGTGTTTTATTTTAAAGGCACTGGATTATACCACATACTAGATATTCGACCTTGGGTGAGGTGCTTAAGTTTTCTGCGTCTAAATTTTATCTGTAGAGATCATAACAATACCTATATTTTAAGTACTCAGAACAGACATCTAGAGGCAATGGTTGTATGGTATACAATATAATAGGCAGTTTTGCATAGTTGAGAGCTCATAAACCCATGGCACGTGGTAAGTTCTCAAGGAATATTCAAAGGAACAAAATGAAGTAATGTTGAAAAAGGAAAAATGTGAACTTTAATTCCTGTTCCATTATTTACTTTTTGTGTGACCCTCAACATTTACTAGATAAACACTTGTTGAATATCTTACTCTCTGCCAGACACAAAAGCAAATGAGACAAACTTGTTCTTTGTTTTTGCAGAATTTCCCTTTAGAGGGAAAGACAAATAAACAAGTAAACATATACATAAAAATAACAATTTCAATTGTGATGAGCACCTCAATCCCCTTATCTGCAAGTGGAATATAACAACACTTACTTTTAAAGGCACTGCAGTGATTTATAAACATATGCATAAAAGCACAAAAAGTGCCTGGTGTAGACCGTAGAGAGGTACTGAATGACTTTTTAGTAGCAGTTTTAGCAGTGTTCAAACAACAATAGTATGGTTTGAATATTTCAGAAACTGATAGTCTAATGCAGTGGTCTGCAAACTACAATGCTTGGGCTGGTCAATTGTTTGGTTTTTTGGGGTTTTTTTTTTGTGGGTTTTTTTTTTTTTTTTGGTGTGTAAATAAAGTATTATTTGAAAGTTTCATGCCCATTTTTACATATTTTTTATACCTGCTTTCTCACTAAGACAGAGTTGAGTAGTTGTGAGAAAGATTATATGGTCCCTAAACCATATTTACTTAAATGTTTACTATCTGGCCATTCAGGAAGTTTTCTCACTCTGGCGTAGTATGGTAGTTAGGTCATGTTTACCAAAAATCGGATACACATATGACGCACTCGATGATGGATATAAATCTTTAGTGTTGTGAAAAGGGAGGGATCGCTCCTAATTGGAGTTAGCAGAGAAATCTTCCAAGGGGAGAAAGCATTTTAACTAGACCTTGAAGGATAAGTAAGAATTTAGAAGGTGGAAATTGCTAGAGAGAGGGCATTCTAGGCAACTTTCTGTATGAAGAAAGGTCTCAAAAAAAGCATAATATTTAATGAGCACCATGTTTCATAAAACGATTGGATACAAGGATGAGAAGTATCAAATTGAGAAATGTTTTGAAAAGCAGACCAATGTATTTGAACTTAAGGCAATAGAAAGTCACTGATCTGAGTATGAGAATGACATAATCAGTATTTTAAAGATATTCATTTGTCAGTCGGTATGCAAAATTAACTGAAGCAGAGATAATGAAAAAGAGTAAGCTGTCAATAAGTGAATTAAAAAAAATGCACAGGCATAAGATAATGAGGGCTGGCACCAGGATGATAGATGGAAAAGGAAAATATAACGACATACATTACTGTAGTTACTCGGACAGATTGAGTATGAAGTGTGGAATCAGGGGAAAGAATGAAAGCTGATAAATGCCATCAGTGTCAATGGTGATGAGAATTGATGAAAATGATGAACAATGTCAAAGTCAGGAGAGAAAACAAAATCACGTGGACTGAGAAAAGATCAATGGATTTTGTTATTTAGGAAGTACACTGCCTCTGGAATCATCATGGCAGATGTGAGATTTTGACTTAAAGAGATGGTGTACTTGAAAAAAGAAGGAAGAGCAAGTAGTAAGGTGGTGATAATAAAACCTGTCTCACCATCATTGATGGTTTATGATGTGCCAGGTAACATTTTTAAGCACTTCAGGACACCATTTTATTTAATTTATATAATGACTCCATGAGGTGTCACTGTTATTATCATGCTATTTTACGGATAATGAAATTAAAGCTTAGCATGATTAAATTGCCCCAGGCTTTCACAGTTAATAATGGAGTTTGAACTCAAGTTGTATGACCTCAGAGCCTTTTGCTTAACCACACAACAGGAATGCATCTCACATAAATAATAAATAAATAAATAAATAAAATGATGAATCAAAGCCATGGTGCTTTTTAATTTCTTTCTTTGGTGATTGAAATATTTTGTTCCCTTTTGTTAAGGGTTACATGACTACTATTTAGAAGGAAATCTTCATGGTTGCAGGAGAGGGGATATTTAATTTCGCATACAACTACTACTTGCCAAAAACAGTACAATGTGACTTTAATTAGTTAAGGTTGGGTTTTTTTTTTGGTTTGTTTTTTTGTTTTTTTTTGTTTTTGTTTTTTTTGGTAAGTGTTGAGAGGCAAGTAACAACCTGGGCCAGGCCAGTTTGTGTCAGAATGGCAAGATCCTGCAGCTTACTACTGTAATGATGGCTTCCAGTCCCTCAGCTTCCTGGCTGCAGCAAAGGTAGCAGCTATTTGTGGGCCAGTTCTGCAGTGCTGTTCTGTGAGTCATTCCTAGAAATTCAGCCTAAAGCCTTCCAGACTCAACTTTTGCTCTCCCACTGCTAACGTAAGCACCAAATTCCCTCTGTTAAATCCCTTTCTATTTAACTTAGCGGGAGTGATTTCTGTTGTATGAACCCTAATCTATTATATATATTATTGAAGCAATAAAATTAGCAAACAGGAGACTGGTAACACTGACGTTCCAAAAATTTCCCCAGCACTACTTTTTTTAAGCTTTCCCTGCCAAACAAAAGGAGTGCAACATCAGTGGCAATTTTCCAAACTGACAAATGGGTTGAGAAAAAGATGAGTAGCCAGAAGATAAAATTTCTTAGGCTAAGATCTTTGTCTCTGTATACAGTTTCCTCATTCTTATGGAATTGACCCAAGTCAAAAATCTTGATGCCTTTTAGGATCTTAAGCAAACTGTGTTGCCAAAACTTGGTCAGTAACAGCCTCTCACTATTCCACCTAAAGAAATCCCTGGACTCCTGAATCCTACCAACAGGAGCAAGGTGTGGATGTGGATTTTGTACAGTGTCCCAGAAGGGCAGCCTCAGTTGAATTATATTATCATCTGATAATGTAGTCTATTGCTATTTCAAATTTGAAATTAAAGGCTTTTTCTTTGACTTCAATATGTAGTCCATCTTTACAACTATTCCATAGATGAGTTCTTTTTTGTACTACATATGTTTATAGATCATACCCATTTAACTTATCAATACCTTTGTTAAAATCCCTTCTATTCTTACTTTTATTTTTGGTTAGACAATCTAACATGAGGTAAAAAGAGATACATCCCCATTTCTGTATCTATTATTATTTATCTGTTCATGCACTTGAAGATCTGTCTATAAGTATTTTGATGCTATGATATTTAAATATTTATGACAACTATGTTCTCATTGTGGACTTGTGAATTATAAAGCAGTACTTTCTGTATCATTCAGTTTGCTTTGAATTCACTTTTGTCTCACACAAATTTTTTAAAGCTTTAAGTAGATACTCAGTTTCTCTGATTGAAGAATCATGAGCTTTAACAGATAGTTGATGGACAAGAGAACGCCCCCCCCACACACACACTTACACCTGAAGTGAGGGCTCAGTAATGGGGAGAGTTGATGTCTGCCAATGGAAAAGAATGAATCTAATGAGAAAATGAACTTAGCTTTTCATCCTTCATAAAGTACACTAAAAAATAACAAGGACTAGGAAAAAAACTAAAATTCATTAAAAAAAAGAACCCCTCACCCCCAAAATAGTGTCATTCTTCCTTATTTTTCCTGGTAATTCTGTTTAATCTGAGGTTTCTAGGTAGGAATGTGGTAAGAGCATGTACGGGTCATAAATTATTTTTATTAGTTTATATATTTTTGTCATTTATATGGTATAATTTTGGGAATTAAATTTCACTAAGTGTACTTTAATTCTCAATATTTAATTCCTTCAGAACCCTAGCTAAAATTTCATTAAGTCATTATCCTTCCACTTAGTTAACATAATAGATTCAAGCACTTTATTAGGGCTTTTATGCAGTAAAATTGTTATTTTCGAACACACTTAAGATCCAAAAAACAGACTTGTCATAGCTTTACTGAATGTTTTCCTCAGTCTTAATGGAAATTTTAAAAATCTAATACCATTCTCCATCAACGTTGACTTAACAGTTTTTAAAGGTCTTAAGTAACCACTGTGAAGTGAAAATACCTTGAAGGGCAGGTATTCACAATCTTAAATGAGAGGTGTGATTGGGCTTGTTTAACTGCAATGCATGTAGCTATCATTTAGATCAAATCTCAGAATATCCTTTTTTGAAATGTTTTATTGGACTTGATCTTCTTTTACATTAATTATGACATACTTAGCAATTAGAGGATTTTTTTGGCATTTGAAAAAAGTTCCTATCTCTGATGGGCATCCCACTGCAAGCATAATAGATACACTTAATAGAAGCAAAGAGATGTACAAAACTAAAAAAAAAAAAAAATTCCTATTTTACACTTTTCTGGTTTTCTATTGTCTCTTGTATATTTTATTTTAAATTTGGCAAGTTTATTGCTTTTTATAGTTGCTATATTTGTTTTAGAGAGGTTTCAATGTTAGTTGTTTTGTAGCAATTTTCCTATTCAGCCTAGTAAAGTCCTAACAATTTTCAAAACCTGAAGATGCATCCACTGTGATGAGCCTTCTCAAATATTTTAGCCCAGATGGCCTCTCTTTTCCTAGAACTCCTGTAGTATCAGTTATTATTTATCTATCCATGTACTTGAAGGTTTGTCTTTAAGTATTTTGATGCCATCCCCATTTTGGTGACATCATCATTTGTCTTATCTTTCAAGTGGCTCATTTGTAAGTCTATTCAGATCCTACCAATTGATTTCACCCCGTTTGTATTTCTTCTCCTGTCCTTTCAACATCATGTCACCCAAACTATCTCTATTACTGACCCATTCCTGTCACCTACTTGGCTTCTTCCCCATCTAGGTACATTCCAGGCTTGACGAACAGATATTTGGATTTTTTTTTTTTTTTCTCTGTGAATTCTGATTATCCTCATGGGGTTGGCTGAAAAGAATCTAG
The DNA here is from genome assembly GCF_010015895.1 of Lontra canadensis. Taxonomy (NCBI): domain Eukaryota; kingdom Metazoa; phylum Chordata; class Mammalia; order Carnivora; family Mustelidae; genus Lontra; species Lontra canadensis. The sequence continues at coordinate 3,419,924 of NW_022631034.1, forward strand.
AGTGATCCTGGTTATAGTAGTTAATCAGACTTCCTCAGGATTTTCCAAAGTCTGCTGTTTATTATGCAAAAATCCTGGTTTCACGCACACTATTCTATGTTACTTTTTGAACATTTTCTTTCATTTTTTGAGCATTTACGCTTGGTACTTTGAATATCCTGCTGAACTCAGTTTCCCTGCATGGAGGCAATCCAGCTGCAATAAACATTGCTTCTTTCTTGATGTTCTTCACATCTGCTTCTCAAGGCTCTACATTCCCACTGGAGAATTAGTAGGCCATATAGTCCTTTGAGGGGATCTCCTCTAGATCATAGGTCACAGGTCAGGGATATCAGGGCTCAGATATTCTTTCAAGTTGAATTGGCTCTCCTAGTTCTGACCTTACCCAGACTGACTTTTACCTTCTAAAAGAAAAACATAAAGTTTTGCTTTTTTCTCACACATAGACTTAAAAAACACAATTGCACACAGGAACTATTTCTTAGAAAAGACTAAGGATTAATAAACTACTTTTAAGACAGTAAATATTGCTTCAAATAAGTGAATGTTTAATGTTTTTGTTTATTTTTATTGTTCTAATAACAAAAGTGTTTTTTTAAATTCTAGTATAATTAACATACAGTATTTTTTAAAAGATTTTATTTATTTATTTGACAGACAGAGATCACAAGTAGGCAGAGAGGCAGGCAGAGAGAGAGAGGAAGGGAAGCAGGCTCCCTGCCGAGCAGAAAGCCTGATGCGGGGCTCCATCCCAGGACCCTGAGATCATGACCTGAGCCACCCAGGCGCCCTAACATACAGTATTATAGTGGCTTTATATGTACAATATAGTGATCCAACAATTCCATACATTAGTCAGTACTCATTATGATAAATGTACTCTCTATCCTCTGTACCACTTTCCCTATTCCCCATCCACCTCCCCTGTAGGAACCATCAGTTTCTTCTCTACAGTTAAAGGTCTGTTTTTTGGTTTGTCTCTTTTTTTCCTCATTTATTTATTTTGTTTCTTAAATTCCACAGATGAGTGAAATAATATGATATTTGTCTTTCTCTAGCTGAGTTATTTCACTTCAAAGTATACTCTCTAGATCCATCCATATTGTTGCAAAGGGCAAGATTTCATTCTTTTTTTATGGCTGAGTGATAGTCCATTAGATACATACTCCACTTCTTTATTTATTCAACTATCGATAGAGACTAGGACTGCTTCCATTATTTGTCTATTGTAAATAATGCCATGGTAAACACAAGGATGCATATATCTTTTCAAATTAGTGTTTTTATATTCTTTGGGTAAATACCCCAGTAGAGGAATTACTGAATCATATGGTAAGTCTATATTTTTAATTTCTGAAGAACGTACATACTGTTTTCCACAGTGGCTGCACCATTTTGCATTCCCACCAACAGTGCCTTAGGGTAATATCTTCTCTGCGTCCTCAACAACACTTGTTCTTGGATCACTTGTTGTTGATTGTAGCCATTCTGACAGGTGTGAGGTGATATTTCACTTGGTTTCAATTTGCATTTCCCTAATGATGAATGACATTGAATATCATTTCATGTGTCTGTGGCCATATGTATGTCTTCTTTGGAGAAATATCTGTTCATGTCTTCTCCCCATTTTTTTTTTATTTGATTATTTGTTTTGGGGGGATAGAGTTGTAAAAGTTCTTTATATTGAGTTGTATAAGTTCTTTATATATTTTGGATATAACCCAGATATGTCATTTGCAAATATCTTCCCCCATCCAGTAGGCTGTCTTTTAGTTTTGTTGATTGCTTCCTCCACTGTGCAGAAGCTCCTTCTTTTGATGTAGTCCTAATATTTTTGGTTTTGTTTTTCTTGCCTCAGGACACATATCTAGAAAAGTGTAGCTATGGCCAATGTCAGAGAAATTACTGCCTGTACTCTTTTTGAGGATTTTCATGTTTTAGATCTCAATATTTAGGTCCTTAATCCATTTTGAGTTTATTTTCATATAGTGTAAGAAAGTGATCCAGTTTCATTCCTTTCCATGTACCTGTCCAGCATTCCCAGCACCACTTGTTCAGGAAACTGTTTTTTTCCCCACTGCATATTCTTGCTTCTTCTTTTTTTTTTTTCTCCCTTGCCACTTTTGTAGAAGATTAATTGATCATATAATCATGGGTTATTTCTGGGCTCTCTATTCTCTTCCATTGATCTATGTGTCTGTTTTTGTGCCAGTACCATTCTGTTTTGGTTACTATAGCTTTGTACTATATCTTGAAATCTGGGCTTGTGATACCTCCAGTTTTGTTTTTTTTTCAAGATCGCTTTGGCTATTTGGGTCTTTTGAGGTTCCATACAAATTTTGGGATTATTTGGTCTAATTCTGTGAAAAATGCTGTTGGTATTTTAATAGGGATTTCGCAAAATCAGTTTGGGTAAAAAGATTGGTTTGGGTAATATGGACATTTTAACAATATTTGTTCTTCAAATCCATGAGCATGAAATATCTTTCCAATTGTGTTGCTTCAATTTCTTTCATCAGTATTTTAGTTTTCAGAGTACTGGTCTTTCACCTCCTTGGTTAAGTTTGTTCCTAGGTATTTTATTCTTTTTCATGAAGTTGTATATGAGATTGCTTTAAAATTTTTCTTTCTGCTATTTAATTGTTAGTGCATAGAAATGCAGTGGATTTCTGTAGATCAACTTGTATCCTGCAAACTTACTGAATTCATTTATCTGTTCAAGTAGTTTTTTGTTTGAGTCTTTTGGGCTTTCTATATGTAATATCATGTCATCTGCAAAAAGTCAAAGTTTTACTTCTTCCTTACCAATTTGGATGCGATTTATTTCTTTGTGTTTTCTGATTGCTGTGGCTAGGACTTCCAGTACTATATTGAATAAAAGTAGTAAGAATAGACATACTTGTGTTGTTTCTCACCTTAGGTGAAAGCTTACAGTTTTCCACCATTGAGAATAATGTTAGCTATGGGTTTTTCATATATGGCCTTTATTGTGTTGAGGTATGGTCCCTCCATAAACCTACTTTGTTGAGGATTTTTATCATGAAGGGTATTGTACTTTGTCAAATGCATTTTTTGTATCCTTTGAAATGATTACATGTTTTTTATACTTTTTCTTGTTGGTGTGATTGACTAATACATTTTTAAAGTTGAAAATTCACTTTTACATAACAATATGTAAAATTCTAATTCACTGATTATCTTTAGAGACACAAGAAGTATTGTCTTGATTTACATATTTGTTAAACGCAGGCCTTGAAATTTTCTGCCTTACCAATTGGCTGCTGAATGTCAATTTTATAAAGACGAAAATCATGTCTATTGATTGGTTTTCAATAACATAAGAACAAGGTTTACTGGATGATTTTGTTTATTTTTGTTTTTCCAGTAAGATTTAAATCATTATGCTTATTTTCATGTTTAATCCCAGGGAGATTCAAAGATGAAATTGACATCTTCTTGAGAAAATCTGTAATTTTTTTTTAAAGATTTTATTTATTTATTTGACAGAGAGAGCACAGGCAGGGAAAGTGGCATGCAGACTGAAAGAGAGAAGCAGGTTCCCCACTGAGCAGGAAGCCTAATGCAGGGCTCCATCTCAGGACCCTGAGATCATGACTCAGGCCTAAGGCACCTGCTTAAACCAACTGAGCCACCCAGGCTCCCTTTGAGAAGATCTTTAAATTAATCAGCCTCACAAGACGTCATTGTCAGTCAGTGTCTGGATATAATTTGTCCCTGGATTCTTCTTTGCACTAGCTATGGACACGTAGGACCTAAAAAGTACAATTAGAGAATGTAGAGACTGTTCAATCTAAAGGAACATGGGAAATTTTGTTTGCTATTGGAAGTCATAATATTCAATCCAAATCTAGCTTAGAGAAAGATATTTCACTAAGTTCTTGGGTTTCAGAGTTACATTCTTCTCCAGTGTCTTTCAAATTTTTGTTTCTCCTATTACATTCACTAGAACAGGAGGGAAAAAAAAATAATGTTTATATTCTTTATCTTTTATCTGAAATTACATGGTCCACTTTTTATATCCTAGCACCAAGTTCATCCATATGCCTTTGAAGATTTCAAATATTAGAAAATGAGAAAACTTTGTCCTCAAAGAGTTATAAAATATTTTAGGCCAGAAACGTGATAAATAGGAGCAGTCTTTTAAAACTATTAGTTAACACAACAGGAAAAATGAGGTGACTAATCATTTATGGTTATTACACATTGAGGATATAACGGCACTTCTTGGTTATAAACATGATTATTTCTTGCCTATCTGCTTCGTATTGTTGGGAAAAGGCACCCAAAACCTGTAAGTAAGGCAAAAGAATACATATCTTTTCAATATCTTAAAGAAACATTGCTTAACATAGTAATCTAACAGTTAATTTTTTAGGAGACCATATGATTATTTGCCATTGTTATTTATTATTTATTAAGAGTTTAGACTGTGAAGAGACATGTGAACTTAGAGGTTTTTATATTGTAGACACATGAATAATTTCTTTTGTAAAAACGTCAACCCTAGAGGTGAATTATATAATATTTACCAGGTTTTTTAAAATCTAACCTAGTAATCTTTTCTAAAGTTTCTTTATCAAAATGCCCTATAAATGTCCAATTCTTAAAATATCCTTTGAGCTACTATGACTGCCATACTGGTCCTTAATCAATTACTGAGTGAAATAAATTTTGGAAACAACTTCATTCTATATGTGTATGAAGGTTATGATTGGACCATTTGGAAATTATTATTTGTTAGTATATCTCAAATCTTCCTGGATTCTAGATCTGTTTTGCAAATAATCTTAAGCCTCCATGGCAGGTGCTTCTAAAAATTGAACTCATTAATTTTCTATAGTTGGTGCAATGGAAAGGATTCCCTTTATGTGGGTGTACTTTGTTTTAGTTTAGTTAGACACTAATTTGTCTGATTTTCTGCGTTTCCCAGTAGAGCGACCATCAACTCAGAGTAAGATGAAGGTATTCAATATTCTGTCCTTCAAGATTCTTCCATGTGGTCTAAGAAATAAATTGACATGAAATGAATTAACAGGAGGAAAAAAAAATTATGTGTGCACAAATGCTCAGTAATGCAATTGAGACCTAAAGTAATAATCAAGGCAGACAGTTTTTATACTTTTTAGACAAGGACACAATAAATCTATGAGGAGTTGATAGAACAAAGAAAACTTGACTTTGGGAGCTTCAATTAGTAAGGAATTTTAAATAGAATTTGGGTTAGGGTAATAAATTTGTAAAAAGTAACAAGGTTTGTTTATATAGCCTTCTTGGCTATGAATTTCCTTCTCTGGTGATAAGGATGTCTCATTACTTCCTGGTATAGAGAAGGTACATTTCATATGGTAGATTTATTTCCTGCTTCCTGAAGACAAAGTGGGGGTGAAGGGGGTCAGAGTGTTTCTCTTGCACTGGCTATTTCTTAAGTATCTTTTGATTCAAAATAATCAATATTTCCAAAGTAACATTCTTGTGGTGGCCTACCCTTGACCCCTTTAGGGTAAGTAGCTGACACAACCCTCATAGGTTCAAATTGGATGATAATGTGGTTTCTAGGCTGTCTCTGTCCTCTTCCTGCCGGACTGATCCTAAACACTGTTTGGAATACTGTTTTGTTAACACTTCTTGCCTAAGCAGGCCCTTTGATTTTACTTTCTGGGCCCTTAGCTCTGACTCCACAAATACCTTGCTGTTGCTGCTAGCCAATTAACTGGGGTGCTAAAAGAAACCCAAAAGATCATAACACAGTTGTTAGATTCTATTGCATTTTATAAATAGAAAATATTCAATAGAAACAAAACCATTCAAGTAAATAAACAGCAGGTGAATACAGGCTTCTTGTGTGAAAATGGTTTTAGAAATAAGCAGGTGCCTTTATTTTCTATTTTCAAGATCAAAAAGTTTGAGAGTAGACATCAAAGGGCCAACATCATCATTGCAAAGGTTTCCATGGGTCAGAGAAAACAGACTGCAAACATAATGCTGTGGGCACTTGATATGGCCACTATGTGGACTTCAAAGAGCAGAGGGTCTGATGGAAGCTAAAGTTGTTCTGTTTGCAAGTTCTAAAAATTGTTTTTCAACCTGCATATTAAAAGCTGTGACAAACTTTGCAAAATCCAGAGGAATAATATAAAAGGAATAGAAATACATCCTTTCCTGTGTGATCCAGATTGTTTTTATCTTTGCATCACAAAATAGAAGCAGTTAATTGTAGACATTTCTTGGAATTTTTCTTTTCCAGGAAAAATTTTTATTATTCTTATTTTTTTATTCCAATACTGTGCTATAATCATTTACCTTAACACATGGCTAGCTTGACACAAAATGCCTGAATAAAACATTTGACTTACTGGGCTAGTTAATTTCATAAAATCATCTGCAAATCTGGTAAAGCAAGCAGGCTGAGGTTTGGAAGGAAGATTGTGAGACATTTTTACTTTTTGTCTGTTTAAAAAAAATATAGAATCACTGTGATTTAGGGACCAAAGATATTAACTGTATGTGATACCAAAATAACAAATTGAAATTGTTATATTTCATTTTTAATCAATCAAACAATGTTTTATAGACCAAAGAATTGCTTGGCTCCGTTGAACTTTGTTTTTCCAGAATGGAATCAAATCATTTTATGTGTAGTATATATCTAAAAAATGTGATGGAATTCCTGAGCTTATTCAAGAAATCTGACTTTATGCATGCAGACATCTCTGAGGGAACTCAGCAGGAAATCCAGCATCTGCTACAGTGACTAGAGAAATCCCTTGGTTCCCAAACTGCCTCTGTCTTAATTTCCTGTCCTCCTTTTTGCTAGCTTATTTAACCTGCAATTTTATAATTAAAGTACAATGTTTTCAGCTCACTGAAAATAACCTTATTCAACCTCTTTTCTCCTCACGTGGGTCCCGGAACCCTGGTGGATTTGCAAAATGTTATAGGAATGTATCTCTCTCTTTTTTCATTGAGCTTCTGCATTCTTCCCAGAGTTTTACAAATCAAATGCCTCACTTTACAAGCACGAAAGTGAAAAGGATGTGACTACTGGTATGATGTTTGCATCAAATGGCCTGAGACTGATTCCTTGGATTTAAAAAGAGACCACCAGTGAAAGTGTTTTGTGTGGCATTCATATTAACCCTATACAATGTCAAACACAACAAAGAGGAATCCATAGACTTCTTTTTTTTTTTAATTTATAAAATATACACCAGTATGAAGTCCAAATTCTAGCTTTAGTGTGAATTTACACATCTTAATTCTTACTCATTAAGTGTTGAGCTGTATTATACAAGATTCTTTCAGATACAAATAATAGAAATCCAATTCAAAGTAATTTGAGCAAAAAGAAAAAGGAAAGGAAATGTATCAATCCTGATGATATGCAGTCTACTCTTTTTAGTCCCTGGGATCCTTATATAATAATATTTCCTTTTTCCTTTAGGTAAAAGTGGATATCAGAAACTGCACAGATCATTGAGATGATGGTTCCTAACTCTGCTTCTTTCACAGGTAGGCTCTGTTTTTGTGGTAGCCCACAATAGTTTCAAACTTATATCATCCCAACTTAGCAATGGCAGTGACAGAGTGCTGCTTTTGATGTTTGGTTTTTTTTTGTTTTGTTTTTTTTTTTAAACAAATCTAGCAAGGGTCCTGCACCTGACTGTCAGGGTCAAAGTGTGGATTCTGGGTCCAGCTATTTTATCAATCACCGTGGTTGGAAAGTTTTCTGCTTTGCTTGGACCTATGTCCACCTTAGAGCTGGTAGGTAGTATTGGAACTAGCTATACCATTATCACTTGAATTGGGAGAATGGGGGAAAGGTGTATTCAAACAAAATTTTGTATTCAATTAATAGAATAAAGCACAAGAAGACTGGCTGCAAAAGGAACAAACATGAAACATTAAGTCAAGCTTGTGGGTGACACATGCACATGTACACATACACAAAAATCTTGTCTCAAACCTACAATTTAAATAATGCTCTAAGTAGTATAATGCATCTCCTTCTTTAACTAAAAATGGCCTCCCTCTCTCCATAAGGAGATAACCAAAGTCCCATGCTGTTGTTGGATCTGATTGCCAATTTACCACCCCTGAATGATGTACCTTACTCCTATAAGGTTCTCGTGCTGGGTCTCATATTCCAGAACTCCATGACTAATAGATAAATAAAGTTAAGCAACCATTAACATAATCTATAAACTCTAAAGAATATCTGCCATAAAAGATGCCTATTTGAAAAGAAGGAAAAAAAGTTTAGAGTGGTATTCAATGATGTACCCCTTTAGCTGCCCAGGCCTGGTTTGTGAGCATTTGAGAGTCAGAGACTTATCCTACCAGTCAAATGATTGAAGGTCTCCATTTTTTTTTCTCTTAATTACAGTATAGTTAACGTGCTGTGTTAGTTTCATGTGTACAACATAGTAATTCAACAATTGTATACACTGCTCAGTGCTCATCAAGATAAGTGTATTTTTAATCCCCTCTCCCTATTTCACCCATGCCCACCCACCTCCTCACTGGTAACCATCTATGTATTCTCTTTGTTAAGAGTCTGGTTTTGGGTTTGTCCCTCCCCCCTCGTTGTTCATTTGTTTTGTTTCTTGAATTCCACAGATGAGTGAAATCATGTGGTATTCATCTTTCTTTGACTGATTTATTTTACTTAGCATTATCACACTCTCTAGCTCTATCCATGTCATTGTGAATGGCAAGATTTCTTTTTCTTTTTCTTTTCTTTTTTTTAGTGGCTCAATAGTATTCCATTGATGGTCTATATTTTCTGTGTTAGAGGAGGAAAAATCTCCCTTTGAAGTTAGGTGGAAGAGCAGGTCTTCAGTCCACAAAGGTGAACTAATTCACCTTGCACTGAAATGATCTTCCCATTTAGAAGAGTTGGGGTCACTGAAAAAATATATATATTTTTAAAGATTTTATTTATTTATTTGACAGACAGAGATCACAAGTAGGCAGAGAGGCACACAGAGAGAGAGAGAGAGGAGGAAGCAGGCTCTCCGCCGAGCAGGAAGCCCGATGTGGGGCTCGATCCCAGGACCCTGGGACCATGACCTGAGCCGAAGGCAGAGGCTTTAACCCACTGAGCCACCCAGGTGCCCCTGAAAAAATATTTTAAAAGAATTTTAAATTCTTTATTTTTAGTTATCAGAGGGCCCCCAAGACACAAGTCTTGGGAGACTGAGATCTCAGAGGAAAAGAAAGTCCAGAGGGTGATCCCAACAGTCTGATATGCTTTTCCCCACCAGACAATGGCTGATTCCTTGTCAGCTGCTGAGAGTCAAAGAAAGTAGAACTGTGAAGATGAGCAGGGATTTCAGCAGACTCACCTGCTGGAGGAAGAAACATGATGAGAACTTTTGTTTCCTAGAGAATTAAGAAACTTGAAGGATGGATCCTTAAAATTGCCTTTAGTAATTAAACGTGCTGCAAAACTATTGATATCATTTTGCAATGATTTTCTTTTTCATTTTCAACACTTACATTGTATTGGCTTTAAGTTTCTTCTCTCTTGTTTTTGAAATTAGATTTTGTGGATTATAAATTGCTTATCATTGTTGAGGTCTCTAAAAGACAGGGCTAAGAACTGCAGCAATTTTAGTGTGTATTACGAGTGTGTGTGTGTGTGTGTGTGTGTGTGTGTGTGTACATGGCTTTTAAAAGATTTTGCTACATAATATTTGAAATATTTGAAAAAATTTCCATTTGTTCCATTCTGTATTTCCTGATAGTAAAACAAAGGGGTTAAGAGTAAGATATAGAGCAATTTACTTAATGTTAAGAACAGCACTTATCAGCTGGTGAGAACTACATAAATGCTTATTTTCACCTTCATCATCATCATCATCTTCTCCTCAAATGTAGGGCCTTCTTTGAAGAAGCCAGAAAACAGATTTTTTATTGGAGGTTAGCCACTTTATTTCATGCTCTTATAAATTCCTTTCCCAGGAGCTTCTTTGCTGTGTTTTTTAATATGCTTGCCAATTAGTTCTGGCCATAGTCCCTTTAGATAGTAGACATGGAAAATTGATTAGGATGTGAGAAGCAGAACATAGTGAAAGATTTGTCTATCAAAATTACTGTGTGTTATTTTTCATTGAGGTATTTTGTCCATTAGCGATCAAGAATTCTTGATTCTATTTTTTCTACTTCCACAACACTTGGAGTTTGTCATAACTGTATTCAAGGTAGCAGAACTGCTTCTGAGCTGTGAGCTGTTCTGGCTACAACTTTCAGGGACACTAATCAGCTCAGGTCCATCCAACGGACTGGCAGAGACCCAGAAAGGTTTAAATAGTGTACTCAGCAGATAACAGCTTATGAATTCTGAATTCTTCTGAAATATGAAGCTAACACAATTCTGAAATAGGTAGACAGCTATGCTGGCTGATGCAATGCTAATATTTTGATGTTACCACATGATTTTGAGATTTTTTTTAACTCACTAATTTTGAGTGTCATTAAAGTCAAAACCACTCTATATTTGTGATGATTCAGTGAATTTTTTTTTTCCTGATTTGAATCACAAAATCTCTTTCCAACTCAAAATGATGACTGATTGATTGTGTACTCTTATCCCATGGAATGTCAATGACATAAAAATCCAAATATACTCTCATCCTTTTATACTTTACAACATTTAATCCTGATTATGTCAAGTTCCTAGACATCTACATGTGAAGTGAAGAGCTAGAAAAAATGTAAAACCAGTGGGTTATAGACAAGAATTATTCCTTCATTTCAGTTTAGAATTTCAGGTATCATTCTCTTAATCAATTTAGAAGTACTTTTCCATATCCATAAGTGACTAATAACTACAGAAGTAGTTTAATGCTGATTTTGGTGAATTGCAATGATAAAGGAAAGAATATTTGACTCTCAAATTTTAAAAATCACTGTATCATACATTTCATAAATATATTTATTTGGATGTGGTTATTGAGTGAGTTGAATCAAATTTCTCAGTACTAATGATGCGGGCTTCTAAAACAAGTGAATGCAATATAGCAAAAATCATTTCATTTTAAGTGTTGACACAGACACAACATATTGTGTTATAACTACATACAGCTACATACCACCTGTTATTTATAATACACACACAATACAATGTGTACTGCAGCACATTATATATACTTTTCTTTATAGCAGGGACCATGCAATTCATTTTGCTCTTTCAATTGCCTGGTCTAGGAGCTTAATAATTTAGAAAGTATTTGGTAAATGATTTTGAGAAAACATGAATCAATAAGTATAAAGGACTTCTACAATATTCACATTTTTAATAGATGAAGTTTCAGGTAATGAAATGAACATCAGTATTTTCAGCACACAAATAATCCACATAATAATTTGCATAAAACTGTGTTATCCTTTATTATGAATAATAAAATCACAGTTAAATTCATAAAGTGGCTAATGTCCAGTGATATTCATCCATTTCAAAGTTTAGGCATATGATGCTTTTCCAATGAATTATTTACTTTAAAATTTCTGTCATCTTTGGAACTGTTAAGCCATATGGATTATGTTTGTTGAATTGTCAAGGGGAAAACACATTTATATTTACTTTTATTTTCATTTTGGATATTACATTTTCAAAATTAATATCCTTATTGGTTTTAAAGTATATTATTGAAGGATAATCAACATATTAGAATTTTTAGGAATATGATATAGTAATGTGACAATTCAGGACGTTATGCAGAGCTCACCATGATAAGTATATATGCCATCTGTCACCATATAATGATGTTACAATATTATTGACTATATTCTCTATGCTGTACATTTTATCTCTTTTTTTTCATAAGTAGGAGGTTAAGTAGCATGTCCAAGGTCACACAGCCAGTAAGAGACAGAAATGGTTCACAAAGCTAAATGCATTTTCTCCTGAGCCCATATTAATAACCACTATGTTACACTGACTCTAAAACACCCATCATGGTATGAATACCTAGTTTATCTGTTGATTGTTATAGACACTTGGTATTCTTCAGCATTCTTCAAATTATATCAAGAATCTTTCTCCAATTTTTGTAAAGTTCTTGCAGAATTTTTTTAGGTTAAATAAAATATTTTCAGGTGGAAGTAATGGCCACCTGTGGCCCATACTAGGAACATAGACTGGTTTCATACGCAGTGTTTAAGATATTGAAAACTGCACATCTCTCTTCTGGTAGAATGAAGTATTAAATATGATATTTGAAGAATGGAAAAATATGGTCTGACTGAAAGCTCAGCAAAGGAATTGCTATTCTTTCTGTTAAAACTGATTAAATATGCTAATTCCTGGTGCCAAGCAGATCCTGTTAGAGGTATCTCATATGAAATCTCTGGGTTTACAAAGGGCAGAGAAAGCTTAAAAATTATTTCTGGAAAGTAAATTAGCTGTTCTGTACTATTTTACATATTAGCCTAAACTGAAAAAGTAGTGAGATTTCTCTATTCTTTCCTACTACCTAAGACTTTGACTTATTATCTTTATTCTTTTAAATAATCTATTTTTTGCTATCTAGAAGTCTCAGCCCATAAATTAAACAGTGCAATATCAAGGACTTCGGAATTGTAAGTCTTGACACCATCAGTTAAGAACAATCCAAGAAATAAGAATAATAACACTATTGCATATTGATTATTTCATAGTCAGTCTTTGAGGTAGATGGCTTTATTATCCCCATTTTACAGAAAAGGAAATGAGGGCATGGAGATAGTATATAAACTACTTCAGAACACACAGTTGGTAGGGGGCAAATTATAAACTTGATTCCAGAGCCCTTGCTTATAATCATTATTACCTGATTATATAGCTTTCAGGTAATAATCACTATCTGTACAGAGTTCCTGTAAAAATTAATAGAAAGTAGCACAATGTCAGGAACATGATGTACAATTAACAAATGACTGCATTGTTGATGATGTTATAGTTGTTATCATCCCATTAAAAATATATCTTCTATTTGTGTGAAATATTAAATATATTAAATATATCTAAGTAATATATGTATTTTACATAACAAAATAAACACCTGCCTACCACCTATTTTAAGAAATAAAACATGACCACTGCCTTTGACAACACTACACAGTTATGTCCCTCTCCACTGCTACTGGCCAAGAATTATCTTACTCTGAATTTTTGGTTTATTTCTCTCTCTCTCTGTCTCTCTCTCCCTCTTTTTCTCTTGTTGCATTTGAAAAAATGTTTTCGTTTATTCAGTATCTGAGTTTTTGTCACAGAATATCCTCTCAGTAATTAATAGTAATGATTTGTGAATAAAAACTCTCTTACTCTCTTTTTAAAAATTTTTGTATTTAAATTCAATTTAATTAACATATACTCTATTATGAATTTCAGAGGTAGAATTTAGTGATTCATCAGTTGCATACTACACCCAGTGCTCATTACCTGAAATGTCCTCCCTAATGCCCATCACCCAATTACCCCCATCCACTCACCCACCTCTCCTCCAGCCATCCTTAGTTTGTTTCCTAACGTTAAGAGTCTCTTATGGTTTGCCTCCCTTTCTTTTTTTGTCTTATTTTTCCTTCCCTTCTGCTGTGTTCATCTGTTTGGTTTTTTTTTTGTTCATCTGTTTTTTTAAATTAAATTCCACTGTCTTATTTCACTTAGCATAATACTCTCTAGATTCATCCATGTCATTGCAAATGGCAAGATTTCATTCTTTTGGATGGCTGAGTAATATTCCATTGTATATGTATACCACAACTTCTTTATCCATACATCTGTCAATAAACATCTGGTCTCTTTCCATAATTTGGCTATTGTGGACATTGCTGCTGTAAACATTGGGGTACAGGTACCCCTTCAGATCACAACATTTGTAACTTTTGGGGTAAATACCTAGTAGTGCAATTGCTGGGTTGTAGGGTAGCTCTATTTTTAATTTTTTGAGGAACCTCCATACTGTTTTTCAGAGTGGCTGCACCAGTTTTTATTCTCATCAATAGTGTAAAGTGGTTCCTCTTTCTCCGCATCCTTGCCAACATCTGCTATTTCCTGAGTTCTAAATTTTAGTCATTCTGACAGGTATGAAGTGGTATCTCATTGTGGTGTTGATATTTATTTCCCTGATGCCGAGTGATTTGGAACATTTTGTCATGGGTCTGTTGACCATTTGTATGTCTTTTTTGAGAAATGCCTGTTTGTGTCTTCTGACCACTTCTTAATTGGATTTTTTGCTTTTTAGGTGTTGAGTTGGGTAAGTTCTTTAGAGGTTTTGGACATTAGCTCTTTATCTGATAAGATATTTGCAAGTATCTTCTGCCATTTGTAGGCTATCTTTTAGTTTTGTTGACTGTTTCCCTTGCTGGGCAAAAGCTCTTTATCTTGATGAAATCCCAATAGTTCATTTTTGCTTTAATTTGTCTTGCCTTTGGAAATATATCTAGTAGGAAATTTCTGTGGCCTAGGTCAAGGAGGTTACTGCCTGTGTTCTCCTTTAGCACTTTGATGGATTCCTATCTCACATCTAGGTCTTTCACCCATTTTGAATTTATTTTTGTGTATCGTTTAACAAAGTGATCCAGTTTCATTCTTCTACATGTGGCTATCCAATTTTCCCCAAAATGATTTGTTGATGTACTGTCCTTTTTCCACTGGATATTCTTTCTTGCTTTGTCAAAAGTTAATTGACAATAGAACTGAGGGTCCATTTCCGGGTTCTATTCTGTCTGCTTTTGTGTGTCTGTTTTTGTGCCAGTACCACACTGTCTTGATGATTACAACTTTGTAATACAGTTTAAAGTCTGGAATTGTGATGCCTCCAGCTTTGATTTTCTTTTTCAACATTCCTTTGGCTATTCAGGGTCTTTTCTGATTCCATACAACATGATACTCCACATAGAAAATCCAAAAGACTCCACACAAAAATTTCTAGAACTAACAGGAATTCAGCAAATGTGCATGATATGAAATCAATGCACAGAAGTTAGTGGCATATCGATGTACTAACAATGAGGCAAAAGAAAGAAAAGTCAAGGAATCAATCTCATTTACAATTGCACCAAAAACCATAAGATACCTAAGAATAAGCCTACCAAAGTGATAAAGGGTCTGTATTCTGAATACCATCAGCATTTTTCATAGGGCTGGGACAAACAATCCTAAAATTTGTATGGATCCCTTTTGGAGCTTTATTTATTTATTTATTTATTTATTTTTTGAGAGAGAGCAAGAGATAGAGAGTGTAGGAGCAGGGGTCTGTTGGGGGGGTGGGCAGGACAGAGGGAGAAGAAGAGAGAGAATCTTTTTTTTTTTTTAAAGATTTTATTTATTTATTTGACAGATGGAGATCACAAGTAGGCAGAGAGGCAGGCAGAGAGAGGAGGAAGAAGGCTCCCTGCTGAGCAGAGAGCCCGATGTGGGGCTCAGTCCCATGACCCTGAGATCATGACCTGAGCTGACAGCAGAGGCTTTAACCCACTGAGCCACCCAGGCGCCCTGTAGAGAGAGAATGTTAAACAGTCTCCACCACCAGTACTGAGTAAGGCAGGGCTCAATTCCGAGATCATGATCTGAGCTGAAATTGAGTCAGATGCTTAACTGACTGAGCCACCCAGGCATTCCCCCTTATCCCTTTTTACCTCCAAATTTCTTGAATGGTTATTCTCTATCATTAGTTCTTTTTCTTTAGCTGATTTCATTCATCAATGAATGGTCCCAATTTTTGCTGGAGCACAAGGGCTATTAGAGAAAAACAAGATGCAAAAATTCTGGGTATAATGCTGACATTCAAATATAGCATCCACAAGGGCATTTGCTACTGGAGCTGAAAAAATGCTAATGTTTCCTGATGATGTGGCCTTGTCAGAGTTTCAGAGATGCCTTTAGGTAGTAGTGATATTTGGACCCAGGCCCATAGAATACCACAAGGTCCTTTCAGTGAGAACCAGTATTCTAATCAGGCACTGGAGTTTTTGGAAATGGTTTGATTTCGGAAGCTGAGCACTCACAGGAGCTTAGGTAAGCATGGCAAGGAAGAGTTTCTGTCTCTACATGATGTGGAGACCAGTTGCACATCTGTGATCCATTGAAGACTGCAAAGATAATATGATGAATTCCAAATGCATATGCCAATGGAAATGTGGGCTCTATAATATTACCAGATTGTTTATTTCTAAATGGTCTAGATTTTCTTAGCATTTGCCTGCCCTACACTAAGCTTGAATGTTACCAGATTCTGATGCCAAGTAGAACTGATGAAGAAAGCAATGCATCTTTTTGTTTGCAAGTCTTCACTTTTTGTTCCTCAATCCTTTGCAAATATGCTTTTAGCTGTATCACACTACCAAATTCTGCCCAACTGTCTAAGTTGCTCAGCTCATTCTCCCTCACTTCTTCCGAGTATTTGAGAACTCCAATCACTATTTTTTTCTAAATCATTTTGTTTTTCTTCCTTAACATGTATATGTCCAACTTCTGTTACCCCTCTGTACCTTCTTTGTCTCATTTGCTGTTTACCATTCAACTATCTTTCCATTAAATGTAATTTATGATGGATCTGTCTTCATATTTCTCTCCTTCTAGTTTCTACATCTTCCCCCTTTGACCAGCTACCATTCCTATAGTTTCAAACTATTGTCTAATCTCTTTTAAATTTTTGTTCTACATTTTCACCTTGTCATAGATAGCCCTACATGAATATACTATATTAATTCCATCTCAATATATCTAAAACTGGTCCTATTATCTGCCCCTCCAAAACTTTTTCTTTCTTACATGTTTCCTGTCTTCATTAATGGCATCTACATAATCCCCAATACCTAGACTCAAAATATTAGTGTAGCAGTTCTCAAAAGAGAGGAACTCTCTGGAGGGGGCATTTGGGATATTTGTGGAGCCTTTTGGTTTGTGGTTGATATAAGGATTGAAGTTTGCTAGTACTACTTAGTGTGTAGGGGCTAGAGATGCTAGATAGCCTGCAGATTAGGCTATCATGTTCCCAAAATTGTCCGACATGTTGAGTGAATTCTTAATGTCCTACCAGAAATTCAGGTAAGTAAAAAAATGTTTTAAAAAATTCTTACAGCTTAGAATTCAACTCTGTTTTACATTAAACAGGAAGAATTTTTGGCAGTTTTAATATATATTGAATTTCCAGAAATTCATACACTATGTAAAGTGTCCTTTTTCCTAAACACTGCCAAAAGTTTTTCACCATTATGGAAAATTATGTCATTGTTAGCAACACAGCTCATAGTGTTTGAGTCACCAATACACAGCCATCCCATATATCTTCACTTATAGCGTAGCAGTTGAAGTGATTATTCATATGGCTGTGAACATCTGAAGAGTCACTGCATTTATTCATTCATTCATTCATTCATTCATTCAAGACATTACAGCTTCATTATACCTTCCCAAGGTAATTGTGCTGTGGTTTACATATTGAAGTACATTTGTTAAAATTATTTTTCTTTAATATCTCTTTTATATGTTATAACTAAATCATTATACTAGTTTTGTTTAATGAATGGGTGCACATAGTTTTTAAGTATCTAGAAATTTTGTTTCATCATAAACAAGGGGGAATTACTAGTTATATTTTTATATATGGGGAGTTTGGGGTCTGAGAATTGAGAACTGTTGACATAAAATCTCTAAATTCTTCCTCTTCTTCATCTAGCAACATGCAAATATTTGCCAAATTCTATAAATTTTACTTTCATGATTATTCTATCATGTTTTTCAATTACTACTGCCTGTATCTCAATTTCCATGTTCTTGATCTGAATGCTCAATGACTTCCTTATTAATCTTTCCTTGAAAGGTGAGGTTCTTAAAAATACAGACATTGGTATTATGGAAGGCACGTATTGCATGGAGCACTGGGTGTGGTGCATAAACAATGAATTCTGGAACACTGAAAAGAAATAAAATAAAATAAAATAAAATAAAATGAAAAAAATACAGGCATTGGAATTATATTGACTTAGATTCATATTCTATCTTTTTACTTATTTGTTCTATCTTTTTCCTAAAAGATTATATTTATATATTTGACAGAGAGAGAGAGAGAGAGTGAACAAGCAGGGGAGCAACAGGCAGGGAGAGAGAGGGAGAAGCAGGCTTCCCATGGAAGAAGGAGCCTGATGTGGGGCTCAATCCCAGGACTCTGGGATCATGATCTGAGCCAAAGGCAGACACTTAGCTGACTGAGCCACCCAGGCATCCCTATTTGTTGTATCTTAAAGTTTTATATTTAAGAAAGACTAATAATTCTTACCTAGGAATAACACTATTGTTAGAAATCAATATACAATATGTCTAATGCATAATAGTATCCACTTATGTTAGTTTACACTTTCAGTTTGATTATATATTATAAACAAACACACAAACATATATGTAGTTATGGTCATAACATTATTCTATAAAATAATCTTGATTGCAGTATTGAATATTGTTATCAGACCATGTGACATGATGTTAAGCTTAGAAAAGATGATTCACTCAATTACGTTCCTTTTGGTATATATACTAAAGGCCCTGGTGTGTGTGCACCCACAGAACAAGTAATTGAAACTTCTTTAGTAACGGGTATTATATGACCTCAGGAGATAAATTCTCATTACTTCCTCAAACATATTACAGATACATTTGATGCTGGGTATGAACAAAATTTTCTTCTTTCATCTAAGCTGCCATTTCTACTGAATGTCAGGAACTTACTTATTTTCAGCTTACATTTTTTATGAACTGTATTTCCATTCAATTTCTGTTCACTTGAACTGGAAATTTGAAGTACTTATCAGGAAGTAGGACTTTTCTTGCCTCTTTATAAAGGAAATATTTCTGAAAATTAATGTGTACCTAAGTTAACAGCAGTAATTTCAATGCCTGCATGGATGCTACGCAAAGGAATAGGGGACGAAAGTCATTTTTATTATTATCATTATTTGTAAAGCCCATTTCAAAAGATTGCTTATTTCCTCCAGTTTGGACTTATTTATTTAAATATTCATCTGTAAAATAAGTTTCAGAAGGTTAATTTAAAACTGCAGCTCTGGCCAGTTTTCTGAGATGACGTTCTTAAACGTTCTGGGATTAATTTATTTATGTCAGGAATATTCCCAAAAAGAGATCAGAAAGAACTACAGGGAAAAGGGAGTGGCTAGATTTGGGGCCATTAAAGACTGTGGGAAAACTTGCTTTCCACTAATTTTAAAGAACTGGATGTACCTACAGAAAATACAGACAGCAAGCCCACAGTATTTTGAGCCATAAATGTGTGAGGTGGTGGGGTACAATTTGTAATCAGACAGGGTAATATCATTCTAGAGAAAAAGATTCTACATACAATTCTGGAAAATAGAAATAAAATTATTGGGTGGATTTAAAAGCAAGATGTGGGAAGAGGATAGGAGCATGCAGATATAAAAAGGGACAATATTAGGTTGAGATAGATTTTGAAAAATAAAAAGAAGAAAGGAAGGCAGTTTTAGTGAAGAATAAATGAATCAAAGTATAGATGTTTTGATGGAAACACTGTAAGATAAGACATAATCAATACCCAGGATGGATATGCCAAATTTAAGAAAACTGACTGGCTTTTTTAGTGTAATTATCAAACAGAACTTGTAGTCTATGTATAACTTCATGTTTGAGCCATCTGTTTTTATAAAATATGAATCCATGGTCACATGCTCAGCAATTAAATTGTTTTTATTCTATTGTTAATAACAAAAAGTAATCAAATTTGAAATCATTTGGATTTACCAATTATCTGTTATTTTAGAAGCTAGGATAGCATTCTTTGAGCGTACTGTTACCCTTGACTTTCAGTGAATCAATTTAAAATGCCAATGTTTAGGTAAGTAAAATATAAATGATCATGGAACTTTTGCTTCTAGCTATAACAGGAAATTTTTGGGTAAGTAGACTGAAATTGCCATCTTGATATAAACAACTATAACACTGAACAAAATATGTGAGGCAATTGATTTCAGGCAGTGTAAAACAGGCAGTACAGGACTGGGTTCTTAAAGTAAGATATAACTTGAGGTAAGGGAGCCCTCTGTTCACCAAAGCTGTCTACCTGGGGGCATTCTCCCGAGAGTGGGCCCTGGAGATGGGCCCAAAGTAAAGCACAGGGGAGGCAGAGACCTGAACTTGAGGCTTCTGAAACACTTCTAACATGCATGGCAGAGAACCAAACAGAGGTAGCTGTGGAGAGAAGAAGCCCCAGAAGTCGGAAGAGAATGCCATGCCATTTATTGACAAGGATCATACTGCAAGATTTCCAATGCCTGGCAGAGAGTAAGTGCTGTGGGTCCAAGAGTTGAGGGTTGAATGAGATACCTGAAGTAGTACATTGCTGGGAGACACTGCAGTTCGAGACTAGACAGTGAGGGCAGGCACCTTAGATATTCATAAGCAGGGAGGAGTAAGAACCCAACCCTAACATAATGGCCGATGTCATAGGAATAAAATACAGAACTGAAATAAGTTATTCCCCTAAAAAAAAACAGTAAAACTAAGCTCAACTAAGAAGTATCTGCCAACAATTTAATTATCTGCCAGAACAAAACTCCCTATCCATTATAGGAAGACATCATAATTTAGACTCTCTACAACACATTATCTACCAAATCATCCCCCAGAAGAATTCTGTATGTAGTGAAAATATTCCTAAAATAAGAGTAATATAAAGACATTTTCAGATAAACAAAAGCTGAGGGACCCAGCTTGCAGTGTTGGACCCAGCAAACTAACACTGCATGAAATACCAAATGACATTTTTCTCAGGCTAATGAAAATGATACTATAGACAGTCCCCAACTTATGATGATTTCATTTGTGATGATGCAAAAGTAATAACACATTGAAAATAAACTGTACGTTGAATTTTGAAGTTTGATCTTTTTCCAGTAAAGCAATATGCAGTATGATACACTCTTATGATGCTGGGCAGTAGCAGTGAGATGCAGCTAACAGTCCATGACATAATCACAAGGGTAAACAACAGATATACTTGAACACATTCTGTTTTTCATGTTCAGTACAGTATTCAATAAATAACATGAGATATTCAACATTTTATTATGAAATAGGCTTTGTGTTAGATGATTTTGTCAACTGTGGGCTAATGTAAGTGTTCTGAGCATGTTTTGGCAGGTTAGGCTAAGCTATGATGTTTGGTGGGTTAGTTGTATTAAATGTATTTTGACTTAAGGGTTTATTAGGGTATTCCCCATCATAAGTTGAGGAAAATCTCGAGATGGAAACTTGGACCTAAGAGCAGAGTATTAGTCGCTAGGGCTACTGTAACAAAGTACCACAAACTGAGTGGCTTAAGAAAGAGAAATTAATTGCTTCATGGATCTGTACCCTAGAAATCCAAGACCAAGTTGTCAGCCCATTGAGTCCTTCTGAAGACTCTGAGGGAAGATCTGTTTCATGACTTCTCCTAGCTTCTGGTGGTTTTCTGGCAATTGGTGGCATTTCCTAATATGCAATATCATCCTGATCTCTGATTGCATCTTCCCATGGTAGTTTCCTTGTATGTGTGTGTCCAAATTTCCCCTTTTTATAGGACACCAATCATGTTGAAATAGGGCCCATTCTAATAATTCATCTTAACTAATTACATCTGCAACAACCCTATTTCTAAATAAGGTCATATTCTGAAGTACTGGGAGTTAGGAATCCAACATATGAAATTTGATCAGTCACAATTCAAATTATAACCAGCAGGATTAAAGAACACTGAGAGATATAAACATCTGGGTAAATATAATGACTACCACATTTTTTTCATTTCTTTGGAATAAATGACTGTTTAAAAAACAACATTGCCTTGTGAAGTTAATATTTACAAAAGTAAGATATATGATGACAACAAAGCAATGAATGGGATGGAAAATGGAGTTTTATTGTTATAGTTTTAGGGTTTTTTTATAACTTACTGTGAGGGATAAAATATTAACTCTAGGAATACTTGATAAGTCAAAGATGCATACTGGAGTACAATATGTAAACATATTCGAGAACAGTAATGAAAATCAAAAATTCATTAGGAGAATTAAAATAGAATACTCAAAATTATTCATTCATTGAACAGAATATAAAAAAGGAGAAACAAAGGAGGAAAAAACACAGAACAAAAAATGCATTTGGCTAGATGTTAGAATTAAACAATATAAAAATTACATTAAACATATCCTCATTTAATTTATGAACTAAGCCTTTTAATTAAAAGCCAGAGATTATCAAACTGAATAAAATTTTGTAACCCAACTATATGCTGTCTGTAAAAGATGTACTTTAAACATGGTCACAGATAGGTAAATGAATAGAAAATATACACCATGCCAAGAAAACAGGTACACACACACACACACACACACACACACACAACTTCCTGTCTCTCTCATATTATATATCTATACACATACATATGTATATAATAATGTTATATGTAATAACATACTTCAAAATACATGAAGCAAAATAAAAGACAGAAATAGAGAAAAAAATCTACAATCATGGTTGAATATTTTAATGCCACTCTCTCAGTAATTGACAGAACAATTTTACTAAAATTAAGCAACTAAATCTAATTAGTATAGCATACCTCACCCAACAACTACAGGATACACATTCTTTTTAAGTGCACATGAAACATTTACCAAGATAAATTACCTGCTCGGCCATAAAATATCTCTCATTAATATAAAAACACTAATTCTTACAGAGGAGTTTTTTTGACCATAAGAGAATTAAATTAATTATGGTAATTAATCAATAAATGTACCTGGAATATCTGCAAAATCTTCATTTATTTGAAAAGTAAACAACACAGTTTTACATGAGCCAAGGGTCAAAAAAGAAATGACAAAAGAAATTAGAATATGTATCAAAATGAAAGATAATGAAAATACAACATATCAAAATTGGTGGTAGACAACAAAGGCGGTGGTTAGAGGGAAATTTATAGCTCTGATTGCTTATATTAGCGAGGAAGAAGGTTTAAATTCAGTATTACAATTTTCCAGCATAAGAAGCTAGAAAAATCCATGAAAATTTAAGTCAAAGTAAGTGGAAATTGAAAAGGAAACTAAAAACAAAAAAAATCAGTGATATATAGAACAGACATAATTAAGGAAAATAACAAAGGCAAAAGTTGATCCTTTGGTAAAAATCAATACAATATATAAAACCCTAGCTAGATCAATAAATAACAAAATAGGAGAAAATATAAATTACCAATGTCTAGAATAAAAAAATGGATCATCTCTACAGATCCTGCAGATACTAAAAGAATAATAAGAAAATATTATGAACAACATAAAGCCAATTAATTTGATTTGATGAAATGAGCAAATTTCTTGAAACACAGAATTAAAAAAAAACTGATAACAAGATGTTGAAATAGAAAATACAAATAACAAATATATGTGAAAAGAATTCATTCTCCAAGCCTTCCCTTAAATTATACTTCAGTCCCAGAAGATTTTCTTATGAAATTCTATTTAATGTTTAAGGAAGAAAAAATAACAATCTTCATAATCTATTTGAGAAAATAGAAGACCAGGGAATATTTCCCAGTTTACTTATAAAGCCAGCCTATCTTCAATACTAAAACCTAGCAAAACATCCTAAGGAAAGAAAAATACAAACCAGTATCCTTCATGAACACTGCTATAAACTTTCTTAGCACATAGTAGCCATCCAAATCCAGAAATAATGAAAAATACATCGTGAACAAACCGGTTTCATTACAGTTATATAACTTTGGCTTAACATTTAAATATCAATAAATCTATTTTACCATGTTAATGAGATATACCCCCCAAAAGGTACTATCTCAATAGTTGCCTGAAAAATGGGAAAACCCAACAATAACTTGATAGGATTATAGAAAGGAATAAATGCTCACATATACATTTATATTGTCTCTTGTATAATACAGAGTCTGAACATAGAAGTGCTTATTTAATGTCAGCATTTGTTGCTAAACATTCTGAAGCAGTTTCTTTTTCTTTTTTTTTTAATTAAAGTATAATTAACATACAGTGTTATTTTCATTTCAGGTGTACAATGATTCAACAATTCTGTACATTATTCAATGTTCATCACCATAAGTGTACTCTTAATCCCCTTTATTTCACCTTATTATTGTTCTTATTTTATTATGACTTTCCAAACAAAATCTTATATTTCATTAAGGACCAAGTTTCATAAGCACTGATGAGAAAATGAGTGGCAATTTATTTATTTTTTAAGTTTTTTTTGTAATTTTTTTTAAGATTTTATTTATTTATTTGACAGAGATCACAAGTAGGCAGAGAGGCAGGCAGAGAGAGAGAGGGAAGCAGGCTCCTTGATGAGCAGAGAGCCCAATGCAGGGCTCAATCCCAGGACCCGGGATCATGACCTGAGCCAAAGGCAGAGGCTTTAACCCACTGAGCCACTCAGGTGCCCCTGTAATTTTTTAAAAAGATTTTATTTAATTATTTGAGAGAGAGAGAAAGAGCATGAGAGGAGAGAGGTCAGCAGGAGAAGCAGACTCCCTGCTGAGCAGGGAGCCTGATGTGGGACTCGATCCTGGGACTCCAGGATCATGACCTGAGCCGAAGGCAGTCACTTAACCAACTGAGCCACCCAGGTACCCCAGAAAATGAGTAACAATTTAATTCTGAGAGGTATTTAAGGTAACTGCTCTGATTCATCCGTGATACCATGGATAGTGATCACCAGCTCATGGGTGACCAGAAGAATCTGCAGTTCAATATCATCCTCACAGCAGCCAATATTTTTACACTGGTTATTATATGCTGAGCCAGAAAGCATAGAGAATGTGCTTAGCTCAGTGCCTGGCAAATGATGTTAGCTGAATCTGAATTTGCCTCTAGAACCTATAAATGACTAACTACTTAGGAGAAATTAAGTAATGATAGGGAAAAAAATAGTGAAGTAAAAAAGTCAAGTGGAATAGACTAGTAAGAATTTGGAAAAAAGCATGATGAATATTATATCTGTCTTCTATTGTACACTTAACAAGTCACTTTCATAAGCATTATCTCAGATCTGTATTTGTTAATACTAAACTGATTTTAAGCAGAATTTTTGAAAGCCTTCAATATGCTAATAGGCATTGCAAATCTCCAAATGATGACATAAAATTAATCATTTCCCATACCATTTCATCAAAACATCACTAACCTCCTGTAAGATGAGAATGCTACAGAATACAGTTTAGAAAGTGCGGCACTGAAAAGTTGTGAGGTCATTGGGAGTATGCTCTATGTTCCAATCAATTCTATATCTCTAGAACCATGCAGAATCTGGCATTCTATAAATATTTCTTTATTTTTTTCCATTTATTATTATTCTTGCTTTACAAATGAGAAGTAGATGCTCACAGACATGATTGCCTATGTCAAGTAGTCAGTAACAGAGATGGGATTTAATTCTTATTTGTAGTCTTCTGCTGTGTGCACTGAAGTGGTCAGACTTTATGCCTGAAATAGACTGGAAAATTCATGGGGCAAAAATGGTATCAAATTGGTAGTTGGCAAATATATGATCTGGTAGTGCTACTCCTCTCCAGCAGGGTAATTTAGAGCAAATTATGTAATCTTTCTGGGCTTTATATACTTCCTTTGCTATTAAGTAAGGGAGCATTAGATAATGACTTCTAAAATGCCCAATAACTCTAACTTGATCTGAATTTGAATGTATAACAGAATACAAATGGACGGAAAAGGTAAGAAATACAGTTTCAGGTACCTGGGGAGCAACTTGCCCTTCAAAGTTGATATCCATTGGCAGGCTCACCCTAAACCTGAGCACCATCACTGGTTATTTTATTTTATTAATATTGCTTTTCTTTTTAATCTATTTATTTCCATTATTAATGCTATTAATAAAAATAATAACTGCATGAGGTAAAAGAGGGCTTCCCTTTTTAAAAACTGTCTCCTCACTTATTTTCCCACCTATCCTTTGCTCATTATGAAGTAGAAAGTGATGGCAGATCTATCTACTGTATCCAGGTCCTTTGGGCAAATGGAGATTTGGCACAAGTTCCCCCAGAAGGCAAAGTGCTGATTCAGGGTCTTACTGAATTCTACCCTATGTTCCTTTTTCAAATTGCTTTTTCTATTTTCTCATTAATATTTTAAAATATTTTTCTTAGCATATGGACCTCTTCCAGATTTAGATTTCTAACCTTTTATTTTGCCTAGGATGATCACTGCAGACCTATATCACTTTATCGTACTTTATTTTATAATGCTTCAAAAACATTTTGTTTCTCACAAATTGAAGATTTGTGGTATCTGTTTGCTGAGCAAATCTAGTAACACCGTTTTTCCAATAGCATTTGCTTACCTTGTGTCTCTGTGTCACATTTTAGTAATTCTTGAAATCTCAAACTTTCTCATTATTATATTTGTTATGGTGATTTGAGATCAATGATCTTTAATGTTACTATTGTAATTGTTTTGGGGTGTCACAAACTACACCCATAAAAGAAAGCAAACCTAACTGATAAATGGTCTGTGTGTTCCAACTGCCTTACTGACCACCATTCTCCCATGTCTCTACTTCTCACGCCTCCCTATTCCCTTAAACACAACAATATTGAAATTAGGCCAATAATAACCCTACAGTGTCCTTTAAGTGTCCAAGTGAAAAAAAAATCACACATTTCTCACTTTAAATCAAAAGCTAGAAGTGATTAAGCTTAGTGAGGAGGGCATGTCAAAAGCCAAGATAGGCTGAAAGCTAGGTCTCTTGCATCAAGTTAACTAAGTTGTGAATGCAAAGGAAAAGTTCTTGAAGGAAATTAAAAGTGCTACTCCAGTGAACACATGAATGATAAGAAAGTGAAATAGCCTTATTGCAGAAATAGAGTAAGTTTTGGTGGTATGGAGGTAAGATCAAAGCAGCCACAGCATTTCCTTAGGTCAAAACGCAATCCAAAACAAAGACCTAACTCTCTTCAATTCTGTGAAGGCTCAGAGAGGTGAGGAAGCTGCAGAAGAAAAGTCTGAAGCCAGCAGAGATTGATATATGAGGTTTAAGGAAAGAAGCTTTTTTCATAACATAAAAGTACAAGGTGAAGCAACAAATGCTGATGTAGAACTGTAGCAAGTTATTCAGAAGACCTAGCTAAGATAATTAATGAAAGTGGCTACACTGAACAACAGATTTTCAATGGAGTTGAAAGATCCTTCTTTTGGAAGAAGTGGCCATCTACGACTTTCACAGCTAGAGGGGAAAACTCAATGCCCAGCTTCAAAGGGCAGGGTGTCTCTCTTGTTAGGGGCTGATGCAGCTGGTTACTTTAAGATGAAGTCATCATTTCATTAACCATTCTGAAAATCCTATGGCCCTTAGGAATTATAGTAAATCTCCTCTGCCAATGCTCTATGAATGGAGCAATAAAGCCTGGATGATGGCACATATGTTTACAATGTGGTTAACCGAACATTTTAAGCCTGCTGTTGAGACCCATTGCTCAGAAAAAAAGATACATTTCAAAATATTAATGCTCATTGATAATGCACCTTTTACCCAAGAGCTCTGATGTAGATGTACAATGAGATTAACGTTTTCATGCATGCTAACACAACATCCTTTGCGCAGCCTATGGATCAAGGAGTACTTTCACCTTTCAGGTCTTATTATTGAAGAAATACATTTCATAAGGCTCTAGGTGCCATGGTTAGAGATTCTGCTGATGGGTCTGAGAAAGTAGACTGAAAACTTTCTGGAAAAGATTCACCATTCTAGATGTCATTACGAATATCTATGATTCATAGAAGTCAGTATGTCAACATTAACAACAGTTTGGATCACCATTCTAGATGTTGTTAAGTAAATTCATGACTTGTAGAAAGCAGTGAAAATATCTACATTAATAGAAATTTGGAAGAAGTTGATTCCAATCCTCAGGGCCGACTTTGAGGGGTTCAAGACTTCAGTAGAGAAGGTAACTACAGTTGTGGCAGAAAAAGCAAGAGAACTAGAGTTAGCACTGGAGCCTGAAAATATGACCAAATTGCCACAACCTATTGATGAAACTTTAACTATGAAAAATTGTTTCTTATGGATGAGCAAAGAAAGTGGTTTCAAAGAGCTGGAATCTACTCCTGGTGAAGATGCTGTGAAAATTACTGAAATGACAACAAATAATTTAGAATACTACATAAAACTAGTTGATAAAGAAATAGCAGGGTTTGAGTGGCTTGACTCCTATTTTGAAAGAAGTTCTACTATGGGCCATATGCTATCAAAGAGCATAGCATACTCCAGAGAAATTGTCTGTGAAAGGAAGAGTCAATCAATGTAACAAACTTCATTTTTGTCTAATTTAAGAAGTTATCATGGCCACCTTACCTTCAGCAACTACCACCCTGATCAGTCAGCAGCCATAACATCAAGGCAAGACCCTCCACCAGCAAGAAGGTTATGATTCACTGAAATCTCATACAATAGTTTTCATTTTTTAGTAATAAAGTACTAATTAAGGGATGTATATTGCATTTTTAGACACAATACTATTGCATACTTAGTAGACCACAGTATAGTATAAACATAACTTTAATATATACTGGGAAACAAAAAAATATTTCACTCGTTTTATTGCAGTATTTGCTTTATTGCAGTGGTCTAGAACAAAACCTACAAAACTTCTGAGGTAATCCTGCATTAACTAAAGCCAGAGATGCTTGTTTTCTTTAATTTCAGGGGCTTTCTTCTGTATCTGTAGATGATTAAAACATCTCACTTGCAGGGATCTCCTTTTTAACACCACTGCACACTCAAACTTAAAATTTCTTGTTATGAAAGTGCCTCAAACCTCAACTCACAGATAAAGGTATCACACCTTGTAACTATACCAGAGATTTAATAGTACTCTCTTTAAATGCAGTTTCCATACATATTATTTCATTTCTCCACAGCAAAGTAAAAGCTAGAATACATCTTAGATTGCAGTCTTGTTAGATATTTTTGGGTGAAGATGGTGTTAATGGAGGAATGTATCTACTAAACGCCTAATAGATTACATAATTATGTTAAATAATTCTTAAATTATTTATCTTAAATCAAAATAATGCTTTTTATGTAACAACATTTATTCTTTCATAAACATTTTTTGAGCACCAGTTTTTGCTAGACTTTGTGCTAGGTTCATATTGATTTGAAGATAAGCACGACAAAAAAAAGAAGAGAAGAAAAATCCTTAGTGTCAAAATTTCATAGTCTAAAATGTAGTTATCATATCATATCATATCATAGAAGAAGGGCAAAGTTTCATATTGTCTTATACTGTTAGAATCCAAGTGAAAATAACCTTAATAGAGGTAGACAGAGATAGAAATAAAAGACGGCAGCTCCCAAGCGTTAGGGTAAATTCAGAGAAGAAGTGATGCTTGAGGGGCGCCTGGGTGGCTCAGTGGGTTAAAGCTTCTGCCTTTGGCTCAGGTCATGATCTTGGGGTCCTGGGATCAAGCCCCGCATTGGGCTCTCTGCTCAGCAGGGAGCCTGCTTCCCTTCCTCTCTCTCTCTCTGCCTGCCTCTATGCCTGCTTGTGATCTCTGTCAAATAAATTAAAAAAAAAAAAAAAAAAAAAAAAAGAAATGATGCTTGAGTTGAATCCTAAAAGATAGGTGAAAATCCATCAGGAAATGAATGAGGAGATTTTAATCTCAGGCATTTGTTTCAGCATATGGAAAAGGCACAACACTTTATGGGAAATGGATATTCCTTACTATGGCTACACTATGGGTCATGTGGAAAAATATTTGTGGAAAAATATTTGTTAAAGAGAAGGTAAAGTAAATCATTAGGGGCACTGCATTCCAATTTAAGGAATTTGGATCTTATCATATACTTTATATCATATCATATATCATATACTTTATCATATCATATACAAAAAAAATCCTCTGGTGAATGTGTGAGGAAATTAGATTGAATGGAAGCAATTAGAAAGCTTACAAAATCTAGATAATAAAGATGATGTTCCCTTTATTGGGAAAGTGTTTGAGGGAAAGAGGCATAGGGTGAGAGACAGAGGCAGAGGGAGGAAGAGAGATGGTGACATAAAAGAAAATTTTATTTCACAGAATCTATAGGACTAATGGACTTCAATGGGTAAGATTTTTCCCAAAATAAGCATGAACATAAAGGTAGTTACTTTGCGAAGGAAAACTTGGGAGAATGAAGTTCTTCTTTAGACATAATAGTAAACATCCAAGTGGAAATATAGAAAGTTGGACACTCAAATCTTGAATTAAGAATTATGCAGTATAATTCTTAATTATGAATTATGCAGTATAATTTCATCAGTATATAGGTAAGATTTAAAAGCAACAACTAATGAGATCACCAGGAAAAACAGTATAGATAGAGATATCTCCCAGTACTTAAGCTGGGAATATGTAAAAGATGGTTGTTTGGGGGAAACTAATTTGCTGTTAGAGAAGATCAAGCCTTTTCTTTCTCTTGCTTATCATAATCCAGGAAAGAATCTGTAGCTAAACAAGACAATCCCTCTGCATGAATTAAGATATTACTTAAGTTTGAGGACATTAGTTTCTGGGATGGAGATTGGAAAGCACGTAGAATTCTAGCTAACTTGGATATGGACTATTGTTCTTCTTCTTCCACCTGGGCACACTGAGTTCTAAATAAGGATATAATCTTTCAGAACAAGAATTAGTTACCTCTCTTTCTCACTTGTGGTAGATGCTTTTTATTCTTCCCATATGACTTCAAGGCCAAGGGCTACTTCCTTAACCTGGGAAATCTTAAGGCAAGCACCTTAGACATTCTCTGTTTAATAAATTAGTTTTGTTCATTCAAAGAAATTAATGTAATGAAATATATGTGACATAGAAATGAAACTTCAAAATGCTATAAATGGAATATAACAGTTACTAACAATGTCTTTTAACCATGATTTTTCATTCTTGATGCCAGCGTTATCAGATATCTCTCTTTCAATCTTCTATTTTCTCAAGGATACAGAGGCTAGTGCGAAATTTCTCAAGACATGAATATGGTGTATTAGAAAGTCTTCTGGTTATATTTAATTTCCTATCTTATTAGAAGGCTGTTTTATCTAACTTAGGTCCCACTCACAACCCTCAACTGATCAATTTGAACTAACCCACAAAGGAGTCATGGCTCACTCACTCACTAAAAACTGCTTTGGGAGAGAGGTGGTGACAAACTGGAGTCTTGCTACCACACCAAGGCAGAAAGGGCAGTCATAACAACAGATTCTTTTTTAAATACCCAGAAGTGTTGTAATCTTGATTTGTGTATTCTTTTGTACTAGCAAGATGATTGCATTGCCACTTTTGTTTCATGGATAAATCAAACAGGAACTACACACTTGGTTCAAGTTATAAAGTATCTTAAAAGTTGCATGGTTGTTCATATAAATGAAGAATGCTGTTTTGATGATTCCTGAGGACTAAAACTTATTTATAAGAATAAAATAAAATATATTAAGCAAAAATTATTCATCTATTAAAACTTCAAGTGTTTATAGGTAAGATGAAAGCGGGAGACACAATGGTACCTGATCTCAAGCTATATTACAAAGTTATAGTGATTAAAAAGCATGGCATTGGTGTAAAAATAGACATATAGATCAATGGAACAAAATCAAGAACCCAGAAATAAACTCATGCACATACAGTCAATTAATTTATACCAAAGAAGTCAAGAATATACAATGAGAAAAGACAGTCTCTTTGGTAAATTGTGTTGGGAATATTGGATAGCCACAAGTAAAAGAATGAAATTTGACGACTATCTTACCTCATGCACAGAAACTAGCTCAGAATGGTTTAAAGACTTGGACATAAGACCTAAAACCATAAATCTAGGGAAAAAAAAAAAAACGGAAATGGTAAGCTTTTTGGCATAGGTCTTGGCAATGAGTTTTTGAATCTGACACAAAAGGCAAAAGCAACAAAGGCAAAAATAAACCGGTGATACCATATCAAACTAAAAATCTTCTAGCAAAGGAAACTATCAACAAAATAAAACAGCAACCTAAATGGGAGAAAACATTTGTAAATCATATATTTGATAAGGGGCTAATACCCAAAATATACTCATACTACTCAATAGCAAAAAACAAACATTCCAATTAAATAATGGGCAGAATATCTGAATAGACATTTTTCCAAAGAAAACATACAGATGGCCAACAGGTACATGAAAGGGTGTTCGGAATCATTAATCATCAGGGAAATGCAAATCAAAACCACAATAAGATATCACCTCACACTTGTTAAAATGCTCATAATCAAAAAGACAAGAAATAACAAGTATTGGTGAGGATGTGGAGAAGGGGAACCCCTGTCAGCTGCTGGTGAGAATGTAAATTGTTAGAATGGTACTATGAAAAACAGTGTGGAGGCTCCTCAAAAAAATTAAAAATAGAACTACCATATGTTCCAGCAATTTCACTTCTGGGTATCTATCTGAAGAAAAACAAAAACACTAATTTATAAAGATATCTGAACCCCTGTTTCACTGTAGCATTATTTACAATAGCCAAGATATGGAAACAATCTAATTGTCTATGGATGGATGAATGGATAAAGAAATATATATTGGAATACTATTCAGCCATAAAAAAGAATGAACTCTTGCCATTTGCAACAGTATGGATAGAACTTAAAGGCATATGCTAATAGAAATGTTAGAGAAATATCAATACTGTATAATATCTCTTATATGTGGAATCTAAAAAAAAAGAATAATAATGGAAATCTCAGCATTCCTGTGCTTAGTGTTATTATAATTTTACAGATGAAGCTGAAGTTCAGAGAGCATATGGGATTCACCTAATCTTATGGGAATAAGTAATAAAACTAAAACTCAAAATAAGAATCTACACAAGAATTTATCAGTAGCGAGGGGAGAAAATGGTATTCCAACATGTTAATCAATGTAAATACCATCATGGGTGAATAGCTGGGTAATATTTTACAAATAATTAATTAATTTTGACATATTTAGTAAAGCCTTAAATATCTCCATAATCCTTTCTTGACACCTCGTCTCTGACTTGTTTCCACCCCCACTCCCACCCCACCAGTCTGCTTCCATTAGCAAGTAAAATTTGCAAACAGAACATTTTGGTGTCCTTGAGCCCATGCACTCTGGAAGCTTACACCTACTTATAAATACAGACCAACAAAGCAAGTTACATAAGAGGGAATTATGGAAACACAGTAAAAATGAAGCCAGAATAGGCTTAATCTTTTAAGATATACACGTATATATTTACTGTCACTCTAAGAAATTGGTTCATTTGATAGTTTGGGGAAATATTTATGTACTCTGCATTATGCATTTGAATTTAATATAAAATCAGTTTAAAATATTCCCTATGGTGATATCGCTGACAAGTTGAATACTGAATATGGTTACCACTATAAGGCAAAGCATTCTGCTGGCTTGTCTTAGGTAAAATGACATTCTCATGAATTTCCCCCCACCCCTGCCAACATCAGATATATCAACTTGTTATCAGAAGACCAGTTTGGAAGACTTCCATTTACAAATTACTCCTCTTCTCCAAATAACCAAATAGAATTTATAGTAAATCCAGGAAATGTTACAGACATTGTAACGCCAAACACTGAAGGGTAGGAAAGAAACATTCTCTTGCTCTCAATTGATATGAAGCTTTGCCATTTTTTAACTTGATTTGACATGAGCAATCTCATTTGAGTTTCCTTTAATAAACACCCTATTTCATAGAGATGGGATAAGTCTATGGCCAGCATTAGCTGTCAGCTCCACTTCCTACTCTAGAGGTATTCTGTACATTGAATTTTCCCTATTATTTTCAGAGTATGTTATGGCAAAATTTAAATTTTATGGCAAATTAAGACAATAGTTTAAGTATTAAATTTTTATTAAAGCTACATCACTATTCAAAACCTCGAGATTTTTCCTATTGCAATAATAGGGTTTAAAAATTCTGCTTTTGTTGCCTTAGAATAGAATGAAAGGAAAGAGTGAGTAAAGGCAAGAGGATGAAAGAAGAAAGGGAGATGGGGGGGAGGGAAAGAAGTAAGGTAGAAAAGAGAGGGGATGAGGGAGAAAGGAAGGAATTGTGAAATTGTTGAGATTTATTATTCTATCAGCATTAAGTATAAATTACCCAGGAAATGAAAAGTCTGTCTTTCTTCACTGTTTAACACAGAAGACACCAAATCTGTAGTTGTTTTATGATACATGAAAACTATCAGCAAATCCTAGAACAGGCTGTTTCTCAGCACCAATTCCCTTGTATCATCTAAAAATTATTTTTAGATAAAACCTAAGTACTTTATTTCATTATTTGTAAGGTATAAAAATACTACATGTATGACATGCAAATAAATGTTCTTCTCCACTTCACTAATTCTACAATAAAAACTCTGTGATTCTATTAGCAAAATATTCCCAAGCTGCTGGATAGAGATCTTGAGGAATAGTATAGAGGCTTGCTTATCGAATTAATCTTGCTTAGAAATTAAGGAGCTGTTGATGCACAGTGATTATTTAACATGCATAGCTACTTCAGTGGAAAGGGAGTGAGTCTCTAGACTCAAACTAAGAATAGTTGGGGATTGAGAATTTTGCTAAAAACTAAGTTTCCTTCATGTAGCACAATGTGACTTTTATAAAATGACTTTGCAGCATTTTGGAATTAAAGAATTCATAACCCAAAGACCTAATTCATTTTTTATAACTTTAAATTTTTATCCTGTGAAATTTTCATAGCAGAGTTTATCATTAGTAGTTACTACTAGTAAAGTGTGTTGCTATCGTCGTGTTTTCTTAGGCAAAATACAATATCATAAAAAAAGGAAAGAAGAAAACAGAGTTAAAATAATTGGATTATGATAAGATTGTTTACTTAGCATGTTGTCTAAAATGTTCCACTTATGAGAAAGTGATTTGCAATTATTAAATGAACTTTTGTAGTCCAGAGTTATACAGAGACATAACTGAAGGTGGAAAAATAATTACTCAGAGAGTAGAAACAAAATAATCAATGTTCAAGTAAGAATCATATTTGCAGGAAATTCATTTATTTATCCCTCATTCCTCAAATACTTATTAAGCTCTATTTCCACTGAAGGTACTGTGCTTGATGTCTCTGGTACCTGGCGATCCCACTCTCCTTATGGGGTATAATGGGAAGAGTCTTGGCCTCAGAATCTGACGACCAGGGATTAATTCTCTCTTCTAAACTTTATTAGCTGGGTAGTGATACATAAATAGCTTAATCATTGCTGAGACTGTTTCTCACCTGCAAAATAGAAGTGATAACAGATGTTTCATGAGTTCATGAGAATTCATTGAGATACAATCCGTAAACAGCTGGCAGGGCATCTGATCCAAAATTGAACAGTTCTTAGACTCTGCTGAGTCAGGCAAAACTGAGGATAATTATATGCCTAAAATTTATTTCATTTGACTTTTCCTTTACCAGATGAGTTTCTTAGGTGATCAAAGAGTACAGCTCTATACATGGGTGGAGATTTTTGAGGAAATATGAAAAATTTTGTTATGTAAATTAATCAAATAAAGCTGGAGATGTGTGAGTCTGTATCATAAAAGTGTGCTTAGGTAATTTAGAAACCTCAAAGTTTTTATGATACAAGGATCAATAAATAAAAATGTCATTTATTATTATAGCGTGGACAGTTTAGAGGTTTAGAGAGTTCTTAAACATACATTCAAATTTAAAGAAAAGTAAAGACATAACTAGAACCCACAGCCAAAGGTAAGAGATGACTAGTATTTTAAAAACTTCACTGATGCCCCTTGTGTGTCCCTCCTCAATCACACCAACCTCATTCACCTCAAGAAGAAACATCATTTTAATTTTTGTGCTAATCAGCCCCTTAAATTTTTTTATAGTTTTTGTCACATATATAAATGACTCTAAAGAATATATAATTAGAGTTTCCTATTTTAAAGTTTTTTAATGATAGAATCATGCTGTGTGTGGTTCTGTGGTGTATTTCTACAGCCATTATATTTGGGGAATTGGATTGACCCAGTTTATAGCTGTAGTTAATTTATTTTCACTACTGAGTAATGCTGTATTAATATAATACAATTGTTAATCTGTTCTACAACTGATCAGCATTTAAAATATTAACATTTATTTTCTTTTGTGAACATTGCTAGAAGCCTTATAAATTACCTTCTTCTGCACTTGTGCAGAATTTTCCCTAGTATGTATACCAAGAAAGTGGAAATGTACCTGTTCCATTTTACAGCACCCTGGCAAACTCTCTGCCAAAGTGTTTGCAAAAATTTTCACTTCGTGAGTAATGGACGAATATTCTCATTGCTCCACATTCTTGTCAACGCTGTTTTAAAATGAAGAGTTATTGAGACATCAGTGCGCTCCTGGGTTTGCTAATGAGTTTGCACATCTTTTCATGTATTCAAAGGTCATTCGTGTACCTCTTCTATGAAATGTCTTTCTGTGGTTTTTGTTCAACTTTAATTGGGTATTTCCTTTTCTCTTATTGATTGATTGGTATGGTAATAATACTTTGTAAGCTGTATATGGTGAGAATTTTCTCAATTCTTAGCTTGTATGTTTTGGTCTTTATGAAGTCTTGTGATGATCAGAAGTTGTTCATTTTAATCTAATAATAGATTTTATTAATCTTTTGTTTTATGATTTGGATTTTCTGAATTTTGTTTAATAAACTCATTTCTGTCCTGAGGTCACAAATGTTCTATAATAATTATAGAGGTTTCCATTCCCATTTAAATATATCTGGAATTGATTCTTTTGAATGATGTAGAGAGCTAACTGGACATTTTCCCCAAAATGGATAAATAATGATCCCAAACCATTTGTTTTAACTGACCTGCGCTGACAACTATGTCATAAATTAAATTAAATTTTCATATGTAGATAGAATCACTTATGGACTTTTCTTTTGCTTACATTTATCTAGAATTCTATCCTTGAGCCAATACTATACTATTAAAATAATCATAGTTTCATAGTAATTTTTGTTATGGGAAAGAAAATCTTCTTCAGGACTATTTTTGATCCTTTACTCCAAATAATTTTTGTAGTTTTATGGTTTTATTGACACAAATAAATATGCACACAAGCTGTCTATCTATTCATTTTCTTCACTGCACAGCCTGGCATTAGGATTGGTGACTCTGATAGCCAGCTGGCTGCTCTTTCCACGGTGGCTCTGTGGTTCTTGGAGGAGATATTGTGAGCGATCTCTGCACAGTTAGATTTGTTGCACATAAGCAGTACTTGAAGATCCTTGACATTGTGGACTAGGAACTTCTGGATGCCACTGAGCAACATGCTTTGTTATCTTGCTACTCCGATAACCAATGTTGGGCATCAAGATCTGGCCCTTGAATCTTCTATGCACCCTACTGTCGATGTCTCTGGGTTTCCCCCAGTTGCAGAATTATCATTTGAATGGTGCCAGGTGAACTTCTTGCTCCTTTTTTGAATGATCTTGGGCTTCACCAGAGGTCTGAGGGAGGCCATGATGCTGAGTAGGAGATGGGTGCCACCTCCACAGGCAGCACTGAAGAAGAGAGCCCTTTACTCCAAGTAATTTTTAAAACTAGATAAAATTTTACAAAGATTCTGTGAAGATTTTTTTTTTTTTTAATTTTTGACTCCCTTCACCCATCCCCACCTGTGGGAATATTGATTTGAAATAGTCTAGGGAGAAGTGACATTTTTATTACTGTGAATCTTCCTAACTAGAGACATGGATATATCTTCATATGTAAATCTGTGTCATTTTCAAATAAATGTCATAATCTTTTTCATAAAAGTATTACACTTTTTTATCTTTAGACATATGTTTTTTTCTTATGTAGTAAGTGACTTATTTTAAATTATATTTTTAAACCAATCATTGCTTTATTTTGTATATTGATTTGATATCCATTATACTTCCTAAATTCATTTTTTTAATTCTAGTATTTTACCTGTGGATTCATTGGTGATTTTTTTGTTTTGTTTTGTTTTGTTTTGTTTGTTTGTTTTTTGTTTTGTTTTTAGCATAACATTATTCCTTGTTTTTTGCACCACACCCAGTGCTCCATGCAATCCGTGCCCTCTCTAATACCCATCACCTGGTTCCCCCAACATCCCACCCCCCACTGCTTCAAACCCCTCAGATTGTTTTTCAGAGTCCATAGGCTCTCATTGGTGATTTTTAATAGCAGTCATATCATTCGCAATATTGATAGTTTTCTTTTTTTCTTCTTAATCACTATACCTTTGTTTCTTTTGTGATTCTTTGTTTTGTTATTTTAACTGTTCTGACTAGGACCTCCAGTGCAATGTGTAAGGAAAAGTGGTGAGAATGTGAGAATGCACATCCTTGACTCATCCCTGATGTTTAAGAGAATGATTTTAACATTTCATCTTTAAATGTGATACATGCTCTAGATATTTTTGAGGGTTCCAGTCTTCCAACTTAAAGAAGTTCCAATCTTTTTTGATCTATTTATTTAAGTCCTGAGTGGATTTTTTTTTTTTTTTTTTTTTCCTTTAGGACTAGTTCTTACAATGTTCAAAGCCAAAGACTCCATGCTTTGGCTCTATATTATCTCATTTACTACACCACTTACACTCACAACTCCAGGCACACCAAATTATTTTACTCCTGCAACACTCCAGACATGCTTCTGCTTCAGTAATTTAGTTCTGTTGAATTCTCCACCCTTTTCCTGAGATATCAGCATAGATTACCTCTTCTTCCTTCCGTCTTTGGGTTATTATTAATAGAAAGTCACCTTCTCAGTAGTACCTTGTCAGGATACCTCAGTAATACCTTGTCAGGATACCTTGTCAGGATACCTCACCTAAAATTTCAATTCTCACCCTCACTTTGATACTTCCTGTATTCCTTCCTCATTCTCCTTCCTTCCTTCCTTCCTTTCCTTCCTCCATTTATTTATTTATTTATTGCCACAAGAATGTATTGGCAATTGAGGCACCTAGCTGGTTCAGTCTATTAAGTGTCTGCCTTCAGCTCAGGTCATGATCATCAGGCTCCATGCTCAATGGCAAGTCTGCTTCTCCCTCTTCCTCTCCCTCTGTGATCTCTCTTGCTCTTACTCTCTCTTAAATAAACAAAATCTTTTAAAAAATAATTATTAATATGTAATATGCATATTTTTCTTCTTAATGTCTTATTAAGGAGAATTTTCCCTTGATTATGGATCTCTGCTTATAGATCAACTGAGATATTACTTTAGAAGCAAATATACCTGATTCTGTCTTCTCTTTGTGTTTGTTATTATCCTAGGTGAACTCTCTGAGTGTTCTCTGTCAAAAGGGAAAAACACTTCAATAAACTTTCAGTGGTATCCAAATATCTGGCAATATCTATCTTTGAAACTATAGCAATTTCTTCTGATTATGTTTTCTCTGGCTGGGCACAAAGACTGAATCATGATTGTTTGCTTATTTGTTTGTTTGTTTTTGACA
Organism: Lontra canadensis; assembly: GCF_010015895.1. Classification (NCBI taxonomy): domain Eukaryota; kingdom Metazoa; phylum Chordata; class Mammalia; order Carnivora; family Mustelidae; genus Lontra; species Lontra canadensis. Next base: position 3,459,475 of record NW_022631034.1, read on the forward strand.
TTTCATTTATGAGAAATGCCTCTCTCAATTACAGGAGAATATAGTTCCTTTCTTATTTATGATAAATAGAGTAACTAGAAGTTATAACATGAATTAGATTGATTAGTAACCATGTTTCTATGGCTACTGGCATTCTTGAACAAAGAGAAAATAAGAAGCAGATTAGTGAATGTTATGGTGTCAGAGTATTTGTTTTTCTTTTGGGTATCTATAGGTGATAACAATTGTCTTTTATTTAAAATGGAGAAAAGGTTTAAATTTTCATTTATTTGTGGGGTAGCTGCTTTGTGGTAAACAAAAGCGAAACTTCTTCCCTAAAAACCTGTAATTGTTGTCATTTTAAAGAAAATAAATAAAAATGACAGAAATGTTTGCCCTCCACAAAGATCTGTAAGGTCCAATATATCATGATTCAGAATATTCATATTCTAAGTTATCTAACTGAATATATTAATTATATTAAAAAAGTCCATCAATTAGAAGTGGTGAGAGATTGGTCTGCCACAGCAGATGACAAAAGAAGGCTCGCAAGGACAAGAGTGTCCATCTCATTAAAGCACGGGCCTAAATAGAGGGGCCTTGTAGTACTTCTGGTTTCTATCCCATTGACAAGACCATTCTCATTATCACACAGTCATGTCAAATTATTTTAGCCTGATACTATTATACTTCCATTTTTCCCCATGCCTCTTATTCTATTTCCATGCCCACCAACTGAGATTCTAATTATGTTTTAGATGAAATGGACTGATAATGTTCACCTATTATCTGTTTTGTTGCAGTAGTTCTACTTCTTATAATAAACTTTGATATGGGTATTCCTGCTCCATTCATTACTCTTGAACTCACTTTATAGAGATCTATTGTTACAAAATACATTACTTCTTAATTTCTTTATGAGACCAAGTTTTGAAACTGTAAACACTGAAGGTTACTGCCTGGATAATGGGAAATTTACCAATGCCAGCTTGCAATACCTCTTCTCAGATAACAAATGCACCTTTCCATAGGAAATAGAAACAAACCAGACATTATATATGACCACAAGTAGAATTAAAGATTTGTTTGTCTTTGTTTCTTAAAATAGTTTTACTTTTCCAGGAACATAAGAGAACAACTCCTAGAACTCCTATTCTATTTACCCATTTCATCCAAACTTCTGAAGTTTGGTGTGTTTTTTTAAGGTTTTAATTAATTTATTTATTTGAGAGAGGGAAGAGAGATTGAGAGAAAGCAGGGGGAGAGGGAGCGGGGCAGAGAATCTGAGGCAGACTCTGAGCTGAGCACGGAGACTGATGGAAGCTGGATCTCAAGATCATAGGATCATAACCTGAGCTGAAACAAAGAGTTGGAGGCTTAACCATCTGAGCACCCAGGCACCCCTGAATTTCTGAAGTTTTAAAGCTATGTCCAAACTCCTTTTCTTGTACAAGTATATTGAAATTTGGTTCTAATTATCCATGCTATTCCAAGGTATATTATAAGTAGTTGAAAATGACAGTAAATATTTGACATCGATTTCATTAATCTAGATATAGGGTCCTGAATGCTTCCTGATAGCTTGAACATTAAATCATGAATATGCTAAGATGAAATTTAATTTAAACTTAAAACAGTTCATATTGCTTTTTAAGCACACAGTGCTTTCTGAATAGTAAATGGTTTATAAATGCTTCTTGATAATGGTGAAACAAAGTTATTCTAACAAGACTAATATATGAATTGTACTTTTCATTATTTTACTCTGTAGCTGAATTTGAGGAAAATGAATCATATTTTTCACCACTTAATCTTTTTAGTTCTTTTAAAGATCAGAATAATTTTGATGCAGTTTTGAACCAATAGCGGGGGTTTGTGACAGGATTTGTAGGCAAACACTTTACCTGCTCTCTAAAATATACTTAATTCTAGACCCTTTATAAGAACAATTATTATAAGAATAATCCCATTTAAAAAAATTCTTATCTCATAATAATATCTCATAACTTATGTTATAGTGCTTTACATTTAAAAAATTGCTTTTGCATTCTTTATTTATTTGACTTTAGCTTATAAGCAAACTTGTTAGGTAGACTGGACAGTTATTCATTATTCCTCTCATGCACTTGTAGATAATGAAGTTCAGAGGATATACTGGATATATTAAAGTCACCCAGTTATTTAGTAATAGAACCAAATCTGAATTAAGAGTTTCTTCTTTCTTTATTCAACTTTATTGAGGTATAATTTGAAGTATACCATTTGAAGGTTTTTAAAATTTTTATACCTCCATGAAACTCCCCCCCCCACAATCAAAATATGCAACATTTACATCAATCCAATAAGGTCCTTTGTGCCCCTTTGCAGTCAATCCCCTGCCTCCCCGCCTTCCCCACAATCACAAGCAGACAGGGCTCTAGGCAATTCCTGATGTGAATTCTGTTCCTAGAGATTGGTTTTGCTTTTTCTAAAATTTCATACAAATGAATATTTGCAATATTTACATTTTTGTGTGCAGTTTCTTTTGCTAAGCATGTATTTGAGATTCATTCATGTTGCTGTATTTATCATTATGAACTGAGATGTTTGAATCCTAGGTAATTATTATTTCTAAGGAACAGTTTTATAGTGCTTCTTCCCCTTTATCTAACTTTAAACAGTTTTAATTTTTTTATTCAAAAACTAAGACTGGGCTTTTAAAACTGTCTCCTAACTAATACCCTCATTTTGAGTCTCAGCCATACTAACCATATGGTTTAAAAGTGCTCGTTCGAAAATAGAATTTTGTCAGCCCCAGGCCTACCACCAAATTGCCCACCTCAGTAGTTCTCAGGGTATTATAGTAGAATCTAAAGGGATTGCAAGAGTAAGTTGAACCAGTTTTGCTTCTGTACTCACCTCTCTGCTTTCAATCAAAACAAAACAGTGTTTTATCTATTGTATGTATTAGAATTCCATGTAAACTTTTAATTTCAGAAAGAAAAGTTACTTGCTTAAAATTTTGAAAGTAGCTAATCCACCCCTGCCTATCCAACCTGTGTCTTTTCTTGAATCCCCCTCTGCAATTACCCTTCTCCCATTCACAGATTATAAACTATGTTCTGACCACACATTGTGCTCTTAACTCCTCAGGCTCTTTTACTTTCAAGGCTTTTTCCCAGCTGCTACGTTGCCTGGAGTATTTTTCTACTCTCAGTCTTTACCCAACTAACAAATACTTCCTCATCACTTAAGATTTTAAACTCTAGGGGCACCTGGGTGGCTCAGTGGGTTAAATCCTCTTCCTTCAGCTCAGGTCATGATCCCAGCGTCCTGGGATCGAGCCCCGCATCGGGCTCTCTGCTCAGTGCAGAGCCTTTTTCCCTTCCTCTCTCTCTGCCTGCCTCTCTGTCTACTTGTGATCTCCGTCTGTCAAAAAAATAAATAAAATCTTAAAAAAAAAAAAAAAGATTTTAAGCTCTAGATATACCGTATTTATGAAGTTCTTTTGACTCCTTCTCCTAATATTTAAGCTACTGTGACACCAGTTTCCTAAAATATCACTGAAGCACTGTGCTGGGAAAGTAGTTTTGTTTACACATGCTCATTTCTAGTAATTATTCCTTACCCATTTATATGATTACCTTGGAAATAGCTATTCTACACAACACTGACATGAATCAATGGTCACAGTTCATTGATGAGGAGTGATTCATGACGCAGAAGCTCTCACGCACTTGCTGTCACTGGGATATAGTTCATCTTTTCAGGATGGACACACGATCCAGAATGGGCCACTCATACTTTAGTTCCCATTTTTGCTTACACTAGTTCAAGCTGAGTTTTCATGACCAAAAAAACCCACAAAAAACTCTTCTAAAATATATAAACACTGAAGTGCATTTATTTGTTTTTTTCAAATCTGCAATTTCCTTGACTGCTATCTTGTTCTTCATATCCCGAACAAGTAGCCCAAATGCCAGCTGCAAAACAGATATTTTTCTTAAATTAATGTATAATGTATTATTCGCTTCAAGGGTACAGGTCTGTGAATCATCAGTCTTATAGAATTCACAGCACTCCCCACAGCACATACCCTCCCCAGTGTCCATAACCCAGCCACCATATTCCTCCTCCCCAGCCCCCAGCAACCCTCAGTTTGTTTCCTGAGATTAAGAGTCTCTTATGGTTTGAAAAACAGGTATTTAATAAATGTTTAAGGAGTAAATGAACATGGGCGTCTCGGTGACTGAGTCAGTTAGGCCTCTGCCTTTGGCTCAGGTTGTGATCCCGGTGTCCTGGGATGAAGCTGCACATCAGGCTCTGTGCTCAGCAGGAAATCTGCTTCTCTCCCGGTTGCTTCTGCCCCTTACCTCTCCCCACTGCCCGTGTTTTTTCTTGCTCTCTCTCTCTCTCTCAAATGAATAAATTAAAAATTAATTAATTTTTTTAAAAGGAGTGAATGAACAGAAAGGTGGGTGAACAAATGTGCCTGTGGAACATAATAAAGAAGAAGGTATGGGAGCTAATTTAAAATTAATTGCAAATTTAAAACAACCATACATAAAAATATAGAAAAACTGTTGGGATTTAACATAAAGAATATTACAAAATAAAGGTACAAACAAGTGGGTAGATAAAGGTTAAATTGGAGAACAAGTTTCAAAATTTCATAATTTCAAACTGCCATAAGGGTCTGACAATTTTAAATCTTACAGAGGCACCTTTCTTAATTAAACAGTTTTCATATGTGTACAATTGCAAATAGCCATTTCAAGGAAGCCCTAAGAGAGTAAGTAGAAATTATGTAAGTAAACTTATTCACAGGTAGGAAGAAAGTGAGAAAGCCTCACCATTGGCCTTTGCTTTTTAACATTAAGTGAGGTGTGCATGCTAATTCCTTTCTGGATAGTATGTAACAGAACCCTGGTTAACATTCCATTGCATCTTCAGAAGGAAAAAATTATTAAGGGGAAGCAATAAAGATCATTTGAGGTCTAGACTTAAGTCACTAAAGCACCCATGTAAATAGTAATATGAGAATGTCTTCTCTTTATTTTACCACACAGCGTTAGTGACTTCATAGACAGTAACAAACTCTGGGTATACCAAATCAAAACAATAACCCTGTCTTTGAATACATAGCAATTCCACAAGGGACATGAACACAGAAATAAATTATAACATGATATGGTAAAATGATGTAAAAGAATAGAATAAAGTAAAGCAGAGATAACCTTAAAATTCACCAGAAAAAATTCTCAAAGAGCTTAGTAAAGAGATTGGAGAATATGACCCATTCTGAAAGAGTTTTAGCCACTATTCATCTCTCTTCAGCTAGAAGTAGCAAGTTTTATTGGCTGTCTCTTCCTTATCCCCCATATTTCTTTGACTAAGCTATATACTAAGAGATATTGGAAAGAAAGGACAATTCACTAAAAAGAGTAGAAGCAGTGGAAGGATTATTTAGGGCCTATTATTGCCATCATATATATTTATGTTATATATTATTTTGTTTAATCATCTACAAGGGGCTTATTCTTATGAGCTTAAAAGGGATAATTGATTAATTCTCTTTTCATATATGAGATATACTGATAATTATGTGTGTGTAGGGTTGACTCTATGAAAGAGGGAGATAGGCAGCTATTAATTTGACTTGAGGAATATAGAGTTTTACTCAAAAATATTACCTTCTTTCTGGACTGCCTTTGCCTGAATTTCTTATGATGAAAGCCATATTTTTTGGTTAAGACATTTTCTTCAGAAGTCATTCTTACTATGCACGTACTGGAAAAGGAAAGCCCATTTGCATGTTAACAATGGCTATTGTGCTAATGTGTCAGAGGGTGCCCAACCCAAAGTCGGATATGAAGAAATAGGACACGAAATTGTTACATTTTGCTTAAAAAAGGGAAAAGAAAGAGTCTCGAGTATGAAAAAATTCTTAAAGGCAGATCCAAGAAATCAAACAAAAAATGAAGTACCACATTTGGGTACTTCACACTTGGAAAGGAAACCACACTTGGAAGAAGAGATAAGCACAAACTATTCAGATTAAAAAAAACACATTTTAGGGGTGCCTGGGTGGCTCAATGGGTTAAAGCCTCTGCCTTCGGCTCAGGTCATGATCCCAGGGTCCTGGAATCCAGTCCCACATCGGGCTCTCTGCTCAGCAGGTAGCCTGCTTCCCTCTCTGTCTCTCTGCCTGCCTCTCTGCCTACTTGTTGATCTCTGTCTGTCAAATAAACAAATAAAATCTTAAAAAAAAAAAAAGAACACATCATTTTGTTTGCTTCACAATTTTTATTATGTATTTTGTCCTTATAACCAATGTGATTTATATATCCTTAGTGTGTGTGTGTACTGCTTGCTTTATGTAAACCTATACATTTATTTGAGGGATTGCCATTGAAAACCTCCATGTGATAGACAATACTATAGGATCCAGAGATAAGATGGTGAGCAAGAATGGCTCAGGTCCCTGTGTCTTAAAGACTAAACAGTCTGTTGGAAGACACAGACAAATTTAGTGAAGTACCTCATATGATAGGAGGTATACTGGGAATTTAGGATTATTGAGGAGAATTTAAGCCTGATGTGAGGGGTGAAGAAGGGCTTCTAAAATAAATGCTTTTTAAGCTGAGAGCTAGAGTATATACAGGATTAGGCTGGGTCAGACCAGTAGAGGCAGGAAGGGAGAAGGCAGAAAGGATAATATGTGCAAATAACTAGCAAGAGGAAAGACTGAAATTCAGAGATCTATGAGACATTTGTATGGCTAAAGTTCAGAGTATGAAAACAATGTTAAAAGATGAAGCTGTAATGTTCTAGGATTTTGTTGGAACAACATGCAGAGACATATTGTTCTTAGCTTAAGTAAGTAGTTTAAGAAAGTAAAGGAAGGATATATTATACACCTAATGTGATCTCCCATGAACCAAGGATCAGGGATCTCTTTGCCCTCAAGAAAGGAGGGAGTTCAGAACTTAAATGATACTAGGATTCCTCTTTATCATTCATCTTTGTTCTCTGTTGGCTTCATTCATACTCCATGCTCACTGCGAATGCTTTCTCTAATTGATAGGCTATAATTTTGCTTTCTTTGCTTCACAGAGTAGATACTCAAGTTGCTTGCTCAGTCCCTGTCATTATAGTGAAAAAAACTTCTTATACAGTTGGCATGGTAAGCCCCAGTATTCATTTTGTACTTAATTGTTGCAAATAGGCAGTTGGTGCAAGATAAGATAATAAGAATGCTTTCCCTGGCTGGTCTTTTGAATGGAAATAATTTAAGCTTGATTGATATAGGACCAGCATATCACCATGAATACTATAGAGGAAGCTCTTTTAGGATAAGGTGAGGGGCTATGCAAACAACTCTGTAGATAATCCACTACAATATAGTAAACAGTGTTGAGGAATTTGGCCTCCAGTACATAAAAATACGGGCTTTATCAAACTGTCAAAAACCTTCATTTGGTTAAAGAAAAAAATATTTCTTGAACTAGTGTGCTCTTCTAGTGTGTTCAATATTTGCAATATATATATTTGCTTACAACTTGTCAGGAGCAAAATCACTGTGAAAGCAAGATGAATTTCTTAAACAGATGAGTCAAGTCCTTTTGTTGTATGTGACTCTGCCACTAAGTCTGAAGACTTGACCAATTCTCATACCATACTGGTCCCACAGAGCTCTCCACGATTTCATGATTCTGAGTTAGGAGAAGTGATGGGTGGGAGCAGATGCTGTTTAAGCATTTTATTTATTTTTAGCATTTTGATTTCTGATTTAATGAGATTTTCTAATATTTAATTTTGGATGGAGCTCTGCAGCTTTCTCCCAGATGCCATCATCTGCATTTGACAGGCTGTATATAGGAGAAATACATATAATCCTTAGTCATGGGTCAGATTACATATGAATGGTGCAGTATTCTGACATGCCAACAAGCAAATGTTTTGGCAAAACACGGAACAATACAGACTGGCTGGGTAGCCCCTTTTTAGTCCTACTGGCATGTATTAGAAAAATTATTTTAAAGATTTTTGGATCCTGTCATACTGAGCATAAAGGAGTCTCATAGAGCTTTTATTTTTTGTGCTATTCAAGAAGAATAACAACTATCTTTATTAAATACATTTTGTATTCCAAATGCTTTATGAAACAGTACATTAACTCTATCTTCCTCAGGTTTGAATGAGATCTCAGCACTGGGGAAAACACATACACACACGTACATCAAGTGCTTGTTCCAGTTAGTACAGTTTTGACAAAATAATCCAAAATTCAGAAGCAAAAAGACACCATTTCCTTATGCTCACATGTTCTGTGGGTCAGGAATTTATATACAGTATATGATATCTCAGCTGATTCCAAGGCTGGGGGTGACTCAAAAACTAGGAACCAAAATCATTTAAAGTCTTACTTACACATATGTCTGGCACTTGAGCTGAGAGGACTCAAAAACTAGAATTGCAGGCTGGAATTCCTACATGTATTCACTCTAGGTGAGTCTGGCTTCCTCAAAGTTTGGCTGCCTCTAGGTATTTGGACCACTTACATGGAAACTCAGGAATTCCAATGCAAATATTTCAGCAAACAGGGCTGAAGCTTCATCATCTTTTATGACCCAGCATCAAAAGCCACATGATGTTATTTCCACCATATTTTATTAATTAAAACTTCTCACATTTAAAGGGAGATAACATAGACCCTCCTTTTAATGGGAGTCAAATTTGTGGTGCTATGTTTTCAAAAATATCAGATTACATAGGCAGAACATGCTTTAAGAAACTGTAAAAATTGCATTGAAATTTTTAGCTCATTACTGAAGTCAAGGATAAAAAAAGAGATGTGAGGAATTAGAGAAAGCAGATCTTGGGATTGCTTTAAAGAAATTGTCAGTATGTCCTGTATTCCACTGTTCCATGTCAATCACTGTGAAAAACGGGGAATGGGAGGAGATTACTTTGGTCTCACGTGAGAAGAAGAGATGTTATATGAGTTTGGAGAGTCTGAATGCATGTCCTGAAATTTGAAGGATGCAGTGACTGGCATCTGACTCACGTCTAAAAAGTCTAAAGGTTGAGAGCTTTGACTAACTAAAGTAGCTCAGAGCAGAAGAATTAAAAAGTCTTCACTGAAAATAAGATATACCTCCAGAGTTCCAGAGTTTACCGTGGCAAGGATTCCTATGTGATCTCCATGTACCAGAAAAGAGATAGCTATAAGTTGTCTTGAAAATAACTCTAGGCCAATCTCCTTTATTCAAAGATTAAAGACACTTTGGGATAAGGAAGCCAGAGGTGTTAGAGGAAAAAGCTAAATGGAGATGGATGTGGCCCACTGAAAATTATCACATGATCAAGGAACTGAAGTCAGAGATCCACAGAAGTGACAAAGGAAATGACTATGAATATTTACAACATCTGGTAAATATCACTAACAGTAATTACAAGTACAAGTAAGACCTTCTTTGCTTCATACCTTTGCTATCTTCTATTGTCTCCCAAAACAGCAATCTGGTATTAGAAAGTATCAGCTAAAAATAAGAATGGAAGTCTTCCCTTCATCCCAACTAGAGGGTAAGGGAAAAGAAAAGATTTTAATTGAATGAAAATTCAATGTTTCAAATGCCTGTGGATTGACTTGTTATTAAAACTTGGGAACAGAAGGTATTCTTGGAATACCTAAGAGGGACCATTCTATGATATCTGCTGAATATTTTTTGCAGAATTAGAGGAAAAATGAACCTTAGAAAAGATGGCAGTTTGTAGGAGCAGTTGTTGGGAGATAATCATGCAGTCTGCTTACTTTCTAACTTTTTCTAGTATTTCAATAAACTTGATTCGTATAAAATTTTATTTAACTCACAATAACTTTAATGAGGTAGGAAATATTATTCCCTGAAACAAATAAAAGATGACCATTTGACATTCCATTCATCAAGAGATGGAGCTTGTGTGTCCTCGCCTTGAATGTACGTCATCTCTGTGATTGCCATAATGGAAAGAACACACAGAAGTGATGTTGTACCAGTTTCTAGGCTGACTCATTAAACACTAACACCTTCCATTTCCTTTCTCTTAGAAAATTTTCACTCCAGTCTTAAACCACAATGAAATCCAGCTACTCTGAGGGTATCAAGTTAAGGAGACTACCATGTAGGCATTCCAATCAACTAATACCAGCTAAGTCCAAACTTACCATGTGGTATCAGACAAGGGAATGATGCCATCTAGGACCCTACAGTCAAAACCATTTCCCAAATCAATACCAGTGGGTGATCTCAGTCAACACTGAGGGAGTCAACAGAAAAATTATCCAGCTGAGCCTGTCCAAATTAATGACACATAAAAGCATAAGATAAAATAAAATAGTTAATGGTTTTTGTCTTAAGCCACTGAGTAAATTAATTTGCTACACAGCAATAAATAGCTAGAATATCCCCATTTTATAGAGAAAGAAACAAGGCTCAGAAAGGTCAATATTTTTCCAAGAAAACATTTAACAAATGATAGAAAATATTTAAAATTTAGTTTTTGGTTTTTTGTGTTTTGTTTTTACTTCAAATTCTTGCCACTATGTCATACGACTTCAAAACCAAATACTGGCTTGACTGGGGAGCTCATTTATTATTATGTCACCCTGTATATTCTATATACAGCAATATCAACAAGGACAACAGAGTAGAATTATCATATCCAGGAAGTTTGGATGGACTTCAAGTACTGTTTGGGGTATATTTTCTTTTTAAAGCTTAATATTGATATGCTGGATTAATTTATTTTATAGGTCAACTAACTGACACATAACTTTGCTTTTTTGTGTATTTGTTACCTAATTTGCTAGCACTTAATATAGTTCCTCTCAATAAGCTATTAACTGTATAGTCCCTTCTAGAAATTTTGTACATATGCATGTATATGTGTGCAATTATTCTTTCATTCATTAATCCATTCATTTGTTTTCCCCTTGCTACTTAATTTTTCATGGCTTTAAGACTGGTTTCCATAATTAGATAAGAACAGACATAAGGTTTTGTGTTTTTTTTTTTCCCCATTCCTCAAATTTTAACTTGTGGTGCAGAGGATAGTCCCTGGTTGAATTTCAGGAATTTTAAAATACCCTCAAATTTCATGCAAAATCCTAATTTGTTTCTTAGCCTTAGATCTTTCAAGCCTCTCTGCTTTATGAGGAGAGAGGATCTTAAGTACTACACCAATACTGAAAATCATCTTTTCCATAATGGGCACTTTTCTAGGATTGGGGAATTTAGCAAGGAACAAAGTCATCAAAATTATTTCCTCATGAAGCTAACTTGCTATATGAGGGGAATACAGATAATAAACAAGAAAAATGCTAAAGGAAAAAAAAGGAAGCAGGAAATGATTGGTAGTCGAAATGCAAGATGTGGACCCTAAGGAAAGCTAAACTGAAAAAGCAGACTTTTGAGTAATGAACTCAAGGAATTGTGAGAATAAGCCAGGCGAGTTCTAGGAGAGAACATTCTAGGCAGAAGGAAAAGCAAATGCCAGAAGACACAGGAAAAAAAAAAAAGCCAGATTTTCATGTAGGTTTTATATGATTTTTTTACTAATTTCTAAAAGAGACCATGACCTTTGCAAGCAATGTCCTCTAAAGAATTAAAATGAAGGTGGCTAAGACCAAGGTAGTGACAGGACAGGTGTTGAGAGGTGCAAATATTTTGAAAGGAGAGCAATGGAATTTACTGACATATTGGGTATGGCATTGGAGGAAAAGGGAAGTCAAGATTAATCCCAGTGTTTGCACCAAAGTAACTATAAAAATGGAGTAGTTGTTAACAGAGATTGCAGAACGTAGTAGATTAGGTTCTGTGGGAAAAAAACAGAATGAAAGGCAGATGGATTGATGCATCAGTAGAAAGATATCTATGGAGGAAAAAAAAATGAAAGCATGTACATATGCATTACCAAGGCTGCACTCAGATAATATATACATACATATACATATATATATAACTACTATGTACTGAGTTGCTATAATGAATTTGATGTTATGCTATGCTTTATATTTGAATTTGATGTTATACTATATATATATATATATATTTATTTATACACACACACACTATATACTTTATATTTATATTTGAATTTGATGTTATACTATACTGTCTTAGTCAGGGTCCTGTCATGAAAAGAACAAACATATCAAGTATTTAAAGAAAGGGTGTTTTATGTAGGGAATCAGTTACACAATTATAGTCACTTATAGGTGTTGGAAAACTGGAAAAGAAAAAAAAAAATAAAGTAACCTAAAAATTAGAAATTTATATGATCAGATTCTGCCACTAAATCTGTGAGAATAAAATGTTGCAGGAATATAAGGTTAGGTAGATACTGTGAGTCACAGGCAGCCAGGATAGAACTTAGAGAAAACACAAGTTTCTTTGCGGGGGAGGGGGCAAGAAGTGACTAAGGCCTACAAAGTTTCAAATTTGCTGTTATAAAGCAAGTATTGAAAAGTGATGTGGTGGCCTTTGAATGTGTCAGCTTGGCTAGGTTGTAGTCTCTAGTGATTCTGTAGAATCTGGATATTGCTATGAAGGTATTTTATAGATGTGATTAAAGTCTTTAATTAGTTGATTTGATGTAAAGGAGATTATCCTAAATAATCTGGGTGGGCTTGATTCAATAAGAGCTGAATTTTCCCTAAAGAAGTAATTCCATCTGTGGACTGTAGATTCATCTCATGTCGCAGAGAGCCAGCTTGCCTTTCTTGATGGCCTGTTCTATGGATTTGACTTTTCTAGTCAGCCCCCACAATCAGCATGAGTCTTGCAGTAAATCTTTTAATATATGTGTCTCCTACTGGTTCTGCCTCTCTGCCTGATCTCTAACTAATACAAGTACTAAAAGAGAAGACACCATGACCAGGTGAGATTTATCCACGGGATGCAATCAATCAATGTGATAGAACAAATCAATAAAAAGAGAGAAGAACCACATGGTCCTCTCAATTCATGCAGAAAAAGAATTTGACAAGATAACAGCATCCCTTCCTGATTAAAATGATTTAAAGTATAGGGATAGAGGGAACATTCCTCAACTTCATAAAATCTATCTATGAAAAACCCACAGTGAATATCATCCTCAATGGGGAAAAGCTGACAGCCTTCCCTCTGAGATCAAGAACACAACAAGGATGTCTACTCTCACCACGGTTATTCGACATAGTACTAGCAGTCTTAGCAACAGCAATCAGACAACAAAAAGAAATAAAAGGTATTCAAATTGGCAAAGAAGAAGTCAAACTCTCTCTCTTCACAGATGGCATGATACTTTATATGGAAAACCCAAAGACTCCACCCCCAAACTACTAGAACCCATACGGCAATTCAGTAATGTGGCAGTATACAAAATCAATGTACAGAAACCAGGTGCTTTCTTATACACTAACAATGAAAAAATATAAAGGGAAATTAGAGAATCTATTCCATTTACCATAGCACCAAGAACCATAAAATACCTGGGAATAAACTTAACCAAAAAGGTAAAGGATCTGTACGTGAAGAACTATAGAATGCTCATGAAAGAAATTGAAGAAGACACAAAAAGGTGGAAGACCATTCCATGCTCATGGATCGGAAGAATAAACATTGTTAAAATGTCTATACTGCCTAGAGCCATCTGTACTTTCAATGCCATCCCGATCAAAATTCCACCAGCATTTTTCAAAGAGCTGAAACAAACAATCCTAAAATTTGTATGGAACCAGGGTGGGGGTAAGGTGAGCCCGGTGGTGGGTATTAAGGAGGGCATGTATTGCATGGAGCACTGGGTATGGTGCATATACAGTGAATTTTGGAACACTGAAAAAAATTAAATTAAAATTTTAAAAAAAGAGAGAAGACAGGGAAAAGGATGTTCATAGCAAGAAATAAGTCAGTGAGAGGGAAGTGTTAGATAAAGGAACCAAGGACTGGATTAGAGGCAAGAATAATCAGATGAAACTTTGACAAATGAAGTAACTTTTGCCTTAGCCATGGGACTTTTATCTTTTCTATTTGGACAGTAGTCAGTCTTTAATCATGACTTACTCTGGAGTTTGAAGTGGAAATGCTAGGTTAAAACTCTCCTATGAAGACAGAAAGGAGAGTGATTGTGGTAGATTGCTATGTTAAAGGCCCCCAATGAATTACATCTGGTATTCATACTCTGTGTCACTACTGACACAGGTCTTGGCCTCGTCATTTGCTTTGTCCAGTAGGACACACTGGACGTAGTAGTTCCTGAAAAGGAATTTTGGATTACACTCTAGCAATGCTGTTTGAAACTGCATTTTAAGAAGCCCAGCCTAGAGAAAGAGAGAGGGAGAGAGAGAGAGAGAGAGACGGGGAAACCAAGAACCAGACTCTTAACTATAAAGAACAAACTGATGGTCACCAGAGGAGAGGTCGTTGGTGGATGGATTAAATAGGTGATGGGGACTAAGGAGTGCACTTGTGATGAGCACCAGGTGTTGATGGAAGTGTTGAATATTGTACACCTGAAACTATTATTACACTGTATGTGGACTAACCAGAATATGAATTAAAGCTTTAAAAAAGAGAGAAGTCGGTCTAGTCTCCATTGATGAATCACTACAAGCAAAGAGAGGCCCAGCTTTCCAGCCATCCCTACAACGCCCAGTCCCCAGCAAACCTACCAGCTGGATATAGTTGTGTCAGTGAATGCACGCCAGAAAAACCACCCAGGGAACCTAACAAACCACTAACAAATAAAAGGTAGTTTTTTAATCTGCTAAATTCTGGAGTGGTTAGTACAGCTAACTGACACATGGGTAGTCTTTGGTAATGTTATATCTTAAGAGCACAATCCTCAATATTATTAGTAGAGTGCCAGTAGATAATATTTTATCCACATTCATTTTAAGACATTTTATTCTCCTGTTTGCTCAACTATTTTATAATGATAAGAATATGAGCTAATTTAATTTCTTACCTGAAAAAATAATATGCATGAACATAATTATATAAAACTATTAACTGAGACTAAGTAATACAGTGGTCATTGTGAACTTAGGAAAAAGTGAAGTGTAGATATAAATAACAGATATGAATAACATTATCAAATAGACAGTTTAATATAAGTTCAGAGAATAATACTATAAAAGAATAAAACCTCCTGCTGCCCAGCAGGGTTGCAAAGTTGTTTTGCATGCTTCAATCAGAGCCATTCAGGAGATACAGCTCCTAAATTATAACTAATTCCCTCTGAAGATATGGTTCTGCCTCCTAATACAGATTTGGGAAACTCCCCCCAAAAATACTTTTATTGACACTGTTACCTGGGCTACATTCATTGCATTTCTTTTTCCTTTGTGCTCTGCACATCTGAGGGTTAGATTCAGCGATGCAGGACTCCGTTTCCCTGCATTCTTTTTTGTCCTGAGTTTAGTGGCACATACTCTCAAAACTGTGCTTTTTTCTTTGGACTTGTAAAGGTCTTTATCCTTCTCCTTTAACCTCTAAGTTCCCTTGCCTTGTCTACCATATTAAAACTCTACTTGTTCTAGTGGCCAGTTGGCCTGATAGAGATACAAGCCCATTACTGGCCAGTATATTTCTTTAGTCTGAGTGAGCAGTTAATCCAATTTCAAACTACTCTGATTTTCAGGAATGCAAAAGGGGCAGAATTACTAAAGAATGACTTCTCTTCCCCCCATCTTCCTTGTGATTCAATGAGAATGTTTGTTTGTTACTATACTACTGGAACAATTCTCATGCAATGGGAAAAAAATAAGAGATGCTTCCATGGTCTTTCTCTTTGCTTGTTTTAAATTATGACACATGTATATCTCTTAAAAGTAGATCTTTACTACATCAAGGAAGAAAATGTAATACAGTGGTTAAAGTTCAGATGGACAAGGGTTTACCAGCCAAGATGGATGGGCAAGTTCCTTAACTTCTTTAGACTTTAGTTTTCTCTTATGAAATCAAAGAATAAGTTTGTTGTGATAAGCAAAGTTAGGCAGTTTATATGAGGCTCTAGGCTGAGTTTTGTAGCATATAGTAAGTGTTTAATATCAGGAGATGTCAATAGTGGCCATGCTTATTTTCTTCATGCATTTGCTTGGGAGAAAAACAAACAAACAAAAATACCCCCAATTCCAGTCAGTGCAATAAATTATAGAACGTATATCTCTTTCTGAGACAGAGATTCTTTCTAGAGCATAAGGCTAATGCAGTGAGACAAGCATTGAAGTTAGTGTCAGAACCGGGTGGCATGCCAGCTCAATTTTCATGTGAATATGTTCCAGTGGTTTACTTCTCTGTGTCTTAGTTTCCTCTTTGGGAAATTGGAGATAATCATACCTATTGTAGAAGGCTTTGTGAGGTATGTATGTGACAGAGTTTCTTACTGTAAACATAAGTTAATGGGTATAAGAATTGTGTTTGCATAGAAAACTTGTTAGATGCCAATTACTAAGCCCTTCTCTAGAGATTTGGACTTGGATCTGGGGTAAGACCTAAAAACCTAAATATTGAACATACATTCTACAGATCCTCAGACCCTCCTCAGGTCAGCTATAGACCACACTTTTAGAAATGTTTTAATTTTTGTAGACCGCATACGTTTAAGTTTTTAGTCCCACTGATGATCGTAAAAGAAGGAACAGTCACAAATTATTTTCTGTAAAAATCTTTGAAAATACCAAATGTGAAAACCCCTAAGAGAAATGTATGGATTCATAATGTCTTCCCCCCACAACTATTTTCAGCATAATTAATGTTAACTAGAGTGAAACAAGGGATGAAAACATGAACATGCCAATAAGTAAAGAGCCATTCTAATGCCCTAACCACCATAACGTCATGCGGTTAAACATACTTAAGGCTTGGATGTGAATAGAATGATGGAGAGAAAGAACATAGAGCAATACATACAAAATTGATCTTTGTTTTGGCCTGAGTAAGCTAGCTAGCGCCACAGATCTGTAACTTCCACTTAACCATATAGCTATATCCCCCAACACAACCTGTTTCTTTTAATCAATATCAAAGACATGAGACAAAACAATAAATGGGGGAAAACCAAAATGTGTAAGGATATCATGGTGTTTTTCTTTTCCCCAAATCAGATTCTGAACCATAGTTGTCATTGTACAGATTATACTCCAGAAAAAGCTGTTGTCATTAGTTTCCAGATACCACTATTACAAACACAGATAATTTCTACCACCCCCATTACCAAGAGAGACTTTTCAGAGACAAAGTCAGTATCTATCTCTGGGTTATCATTTGAAAGATGCCTGAAAGACTTGGTGCTCTGGCTAAAAATGGTGACACAAACCTGCCACCAGCTGATTCTACATAGCCTTTTTAAAAATAGAATTTAGAAGTCACTCAGTACTTATAATGAATTAAATTAAATAGGTATTTCATCCATATCAAAAGGAGTCAAGTAAGCAGACATTTACTGGTTTCCTATTTGTTTTAGGAAGTTAGATAGCCATTAGAGACTTTAAATTACATTTTTAAAGTTTTGTTTCAGACAATGTTGACTATTTTAAGCCAATTCTCCTTATAATCAAGTAAGGTCTGTATATAAGTATTATTTATAAGCTACCAAACAAATAGGCTCACCAGACTAAGATCCCAAAGATGAAGAAAACACAGAAATATAGATCTGACCCTGAGAGCAATTTTTCCCTTCACAGCATTTGCTAGTTTGAAAGTAGTAGCTGAGAAGCTAAGAAAGTGGTCAGAAACTTTTGTCAGCCTCACGGACTAGGAGAATAAAAATTAAAGGTCAGAGCCCACCAAGAGTGAGGGGTCCTAAATTGGACAACAAAAATTTATGCTTCAGGATTAATAGTCAATCTGAAATATACTAGCTCTCTTAGGGCTTCAAATCTCAATGCCTTTTTCCTTTAACATTAAATGCCCTTAACCTAGGATGTGACAGAAGCAAATCTACTAGAATAAGATAACACTATTTAGAATGTGAAATGATCTCTAGAAAATATCATCTAATGTTTCCAACCAGTGGTGCTGGGATAATTGGATGTCCATACAGAAAAACAATTGCAAGATATTTCATGATCTACATATAAAATAATGTTTAATAAACCTAAAAGTAAAGGCAAGCAAGTAAAGTGTATAGAATATAACATAGCTATAGATAACTATCCAAGAGAACATCTTTGACTACACTAAAATTAAAATTTTCTTAAATGAAAGAAACTCTTAAAAGAGGGAAAAAACAATCTATGTTGTTTTTTAAACTTGAAAAATATATGCCCAAATAGGTATTTGTGGCCAGATTCTGTAAAGAATTTCTGCAAATAAATAAGAAAAATTCAGACAACCAGCAGAAAAGTGGGCAAAAGACCTGAACAGGCACTTTACATGGGAGGATATCCAAATTGCTATCATTAAGGAAATGATGCTTCATTGCATCACTACACAGCTACAATACTAGCTAAACACTTAAAAAAATTGACTATAGGGCGCCTGGGTGGCTCAGTGGGTTAAGCCTCTGCCTTCGGCTCAGGTCATGATCTCAGGTTCCTGGGATCGAGTCCCGCATGGGGCTCTCTGCTCAGCAGGGAGCCTGCTTCCCTCTCTCTCTCTCTCTCTCTGCCTGCCTCTGCCTACTTGTGATCTCTCTCTGTCAAATAAATAAATAAAATCTTTAAAAAAAAAAAAAAAAAAAAAGTCCTTCCTTCTTTTGGGACGCCTGGGTGGCTCAGTTGGTTAAGCGGCTGCCTTCGGCTCAGGTCATGATCCCAGCGTCCTGGGATCGAGTCCCACATCGGGCTCCTTGCTTGGCGGGGAGCCTGCTTCTCCCTCTGCCTCTGCCTGCCTCTCTGTCTGCCTGTGCTTGCTCACTCTCTCTCCCTCTGTCTCTGGCAAATAAATAAATAAAATCTTTAAAAAAAAAAAAAAAAAAAAAAAAAAAAAATTGACTATAGCGTTGGTAAATGTGAAACAATGAGAATTATCACATGCTGCTGGCAGAAATATAAATTGGTACAATTACACTAAGAAAACTACATAGAAATAGCTATTAAAGTGAACATCTGCATACTTAATGGCCCTGAAATTCCAGACCTAGAAATGTGTACATAGGTACACCAAGACATGTATGAATAATTCAAGAATATTTATAGCAGCAGCATTATTTATAATTGTTACAAATTGAGGAATAAACAAATTAGAATATATTTGTGCAATTCAGAAAATATAGAGTGTGGGGGGAAGTAAAATCCCTGCTATATGTAAGAGTACGGATGAACCTCAAAAACAATATTAAGATAAAGAATACAAATTCTTAAAAATATTCTATTATTTTGTATGTATGAAATCCAAAATATGCAAAATAAATCTTTGGTATTAAAATACAAAAAAAAAAAAGTGTTACCCTGGGGAAGAAAGTGTTTAATACTTTAGAAATGTCACGAGGGGGCTCCAATTCTGTGTTATTTAAATTTCTTGACATGAGTGGTCATTATAGAGGTGTCCTCCTTTTTGATCATTCATTAAGCTATTTATTTGTGACTTTGTACTTTCCTCTATATGAAACTTCAGTTTTTAAAGTTAACATTATATCCTTGGTGAAAGCAGCTGATTTTTGAAGTACCTTTTCGTCACTTTAGATGTCAAAGCCCGGAGGATCACAGTTAGGGCGATTTATAAAATTTATTATAGCCATGACCAGCAATTGAATTCAAATCTTTAGGGATAGGAACCAGGAGTTTATTTTCTTCAATTCCCTGGGTGTATTTTGGCAGCCAAGATTGAGAACTACTGCATAAAGCCTTCCAAGTCTTTCTCAGTTGCATCTATATACCAAAGCTATTTTCCCATTTGGTACTCAATAGTTGTATTTATATTGATTAATATACAAGTATGTATAGTATGAGAACATCCATAATTCTTTCCATAAAGAATTCTGTAAGCTCAATTTTTACAGGAAAAGATGATTGATCTTTGAGTACAATTGATTTACCTGTGCTTAAATACTTTTTTTTTTAAAGATTTTATTTATTTATTTATTTGACAGAGAGATCACAAGCAGGCAGAGAGGCAGGCAGAGAGAGAGGAGGAAGCAGGCTCCCCGCTGAGCAGAGAGCCCGATGCGGGGCTCAATCCCAGGACTCCGAGATCATGACCTGAGCTGAAGGCAGCGGCTTAACCCACTGAGCCACCCAGGCGCCCCTTAAATACTTTTTCTTAATAAAAGGTTTATATATAAAATTTAGGTTTTATTGTATTATATTTAGTAAATTTGGTCTTGTAATATTATAGAGTTCCTGGGATATCTCAAGTATTACTTAAAATAATAACGTTGGGAATACAATAATTCTAGGAATATTGTAACTATTATTGTCTCCTTGATACACATTCGGGTGGAAAAAAATAATTAAACTGATTTATATTGGGCTTTTAGAAACAGACTTTGGCCTAGATGATACTGTTAAGGTTATTTAAGTATTACCATAATGGTAGGAAGAACTGCACAATTTCTCACCCTTCTTGTGTATATGTCCTGTATAATCCTAGGGATTTTAAATTATATTTCTATAATGAGGATAATATATTTTATTCCAGTGATCAGGTTATATCATATAACACAGTTGACTTTAAGAAAGGGAGATCATTCATGTGGATTTACATAATTATATAATCCTTTTAAAAGTACACTGTTTTCTCTGACTGGTAGCAGAAAATGTTAAGAGACATGTGCCCATGCTGACCTGGAAGAAAGCAGATATTCACGTTCTGAATGGCCTATGGAGAGGATTGACCTCGAGATGCTGAGGGTGGCCCCCTCTGACCACCAGCAAGGAGAGGGGGATTTCAGACCTACAATAAATAGGAAATGAGTTCTCCCAGTGATCACTTGGAAGAGAACCTCAAGCCACAGATACGAACTGCAACCCCAGTAAAAACCTGATGTTTAGCTTTGTGATACTATAAACAGAGAATCCAGCCATACCATATCCAGACATCTGACTTACATTATTGTGAATTAGCAAATGGGTATTGTCTTAAACTGCTAAATTGTGGTGATTTGTTACAGCGCCAAAGCAAACGAATACAAATTTTGGTACCTGGAATGGAGGTACTACTATAACAAATATCTAAAATTCGTTTGGGAACTGAGCAATGACCAGAAGCTGGAAGAAGTTTGAGGAGAATGTTGAGGGTCATACAAAACAAAGCCTAAATTACCTTGAACAGAAGTTAGGGAAAACATGAACATTGAAAATGCTGCTGCTGGAGACTCAGAAAGAATTGAGGAATGTATTTTAGAAATTAAAGCAAGAAGGATGGACCCTTGTTATGTAGTGGTAGAAACTGTGTCCTACAGTGATGTGGAAGGCAGAACTTCTAAGTGATGAACCTGCGTATTTAGCTAAGGAGATTTCCAAGCAAGATGTAAAGGTTTAGTCTCACTTATTCTTGCTACTTATAATAAAATGGAAGAGGAGACAGATTAAGGGAAGAACTATATAGCTGAAAGATTCACTGTCTAGAAAGCATACTCTGGAAAAAAAGGCTAAGGTAGTGACTCTCCAGTCCTCTGGTGAAGCTCAGAAAGATCAGAAGACTCATTCACAAGAACTTAAGGATATACCTTGCAGATCTTCTCATTCAAACCAGAAAGCCCCTAGGAAGCTAGAGTGTTGTCATTAAGCCACTTCAACAGGAGGCCAGAGTAGAAATGGTATTGTCTTAAAAATCTGTGGATGTGGCTTTTGTCTAACAAAATGAATTCCTGTGAAATCTACATAGGACACATATGTACCCACAAGATTCTTGAGAAATTCTGTCAGCAGAAACACTTCCAGCTTGGACTACAAAAAAAAAACAAAGAGTGTGAAATTAAAAGAGACTCTTGAACCCCATAGTTTCTACTGGCAGACTGATAGAAATTCTCAGCTGTAAACACTTTCTATTATTTATGAAAAAGAAAGGATGACTTAGAGGGCAGAAGCAAGAGCCCAAGGATATTACCAAGTGCCCAGAAGGCAGAACTGAGAGCGACAGAGGATTATATCAAGGCCATGAAGCCTAATCAAGGAAGTCTAGCTAGACTTTGCCCACCTGGATTCAAAATTACATTAGGCTAGTGCCTCTGTTCTAAAGGTGGAAGTCTTTTGTTTTGTCTTGTTTTTAAACAGTAATGCCCATGATTATTATATCCCTGCATGCTGATTATACTTTAGGAGTGTTGAGGGAAGATAATTTGTTTCATTCATTTCAAAAGTCCAGAGATGGAGAGGAATTGTTGCCATAACTTTCATCTTAATTGATTATTCACTGGTACATTATTTAGATAAGTTAGATGATGCAATTTTGGATTTTAAACTGATGTTGTTATGGGATGAGACCTCTAGTCACCTTGGGAGGTAGAAGATGAAGGAATAGGGTAGACTGAAAATGTGTAGCATCTTAAGGTTAGGATAAGAAGTGGGTATTCCATAGGCAATGCGGAATCACAGAGAATTTGTACATTTTAAAAAAATGACAAAGTTCAAGAAATGCCTAATGGAAGAGCCTGTGACACAGTAATTCAGGACTTTTGTGTGTGAAATAAAACATCCTTCAGAAAATGAAAAAAATTACTATAAAATGGTCTCAATATCAAAGAGATTTAGTTTCTTGTCAGGGCTGATCCTACAGATGTAAAGATCCTCTGAAGAGGAATAGAAAGATCCTTCTTCGTTAATCATTTCGGAATTTGCCTTTTTGGTTGGAAATATTTGTGAGGAACTCTTTGATGTTTTATAAATTACTAGCTTTGTCCCCATTATGTCAAGGAAGGATGTCTAAATGAACGTATATTTTTATTTATTTATGCCTTGCAGATATAAGGCAAGTGTCTCATCAATACTGCATCTATGAAGTACAAATTAGGAAAACCCTTTTTTCCATGAATTATCCCTTATTTTAATTGCAAAGGATGTCATTTATCACAGAATTTTAGTGTACCGTATATTCAGTTATAATAAGGTCATTTTTTTCTTTGTTTAACAAACTCCAGAGTTACATGCTTTATAATCCCCAAAACCTTGTCATGGTTTCTTTAGCAAATGATGGCCTCCTGCATCATAACTGATGACAGCATGTCTTGCACTTACAATGTGAATGAATTTCCTAGGCTCCATCGACTATATAGTTTCTTGAATTCTGGCATAAGCACTCAACCATAGACCATCCAATTAATTAGAAATCAGTTTCAAGAACAGTACATTTTTATAGCAATTTTGACATAGACCTGAGGGATCTCGAGGAATATATGAGGAATATATGAGGAATGACTAAAGAAATGAAGGACATTTAATTAGGTGGAAATGAAGCATATTTAGTATTCACTAATGGACTGGTACCAATAGGTAGACATTAAATACAAATCACTATTTGCAAGGCATTTCTAAGACCTTGATTTGTTCAACAAAATAAATTTATTTCTCCTAAATGATTTGTGAACATTTTCTAAGCGAGCTTATTAAGAACCTATCAAGTCTCCATTAGATATCGATACTGCAATGTTTGTGTGGCTGCATTGGGTGAAATGGGCTACATGACCTAAACTTCCTTTGAACTCAGAGTCTAGGATTCTGGGTTTCTGATGTAAAGAAACCCAGCTGGTGCCAGGAAAAAAAATGAATAAAGGTGACCTATATTATTTTTGAAATAGAAACTTTCTCTGACAGAATTCAAAGCAAAAATAAAAGCATCTTATTCCAAAGAGATTTGAAAGCAATCCTAGAATTCATCTAGTTCAAACTTATAATCTTACCAATGAGGAAACTGAGGCCCAGAGAGTTGATGTGATCTTACGCAGATCATATCAAGGTCATACCCCTAAAATGTGGGCAGGGAACTCAACCCATCTCTGAGAACCCAAATGATTTTAGTCTGAACTATGTTACAATTGCAGCTTTTTTGTTTATTTATCTCCTATTAAATCATCCTTAAAGAACAGTGTGTCTCTCCTCAAATTCCCTCTCTCATGTCATACAGTCAGTTAATAATATTAATTTCCAGTTTTTTCTTTCTCCTCACCCTCACTTCCAATCTCAAATCCCATTAAATATGCAAAGTCCCTTTCTGCTTCTTCAGTGAAATAACAATGGACAGATGGCTGCATGATCTAAAGTAGAGAAGACCTTAGGTCTTGGAGACATAAGTAGCAATATTAAAAGGGAACACCTGTTGGTTACTATCATCAAAGATCAGAAGCCAAAAGTCATAAAATGAAAAGAGAAGGAGACATTTAGGTAGAAATAGAAGAGGTGATTGTGTAGGACTCTGAGGACTGAGAAGATTTAAGCCTGGACAACACAGGAAATTATGACTGAAAATACTTCCATCCCTCCTCTGAACTCTTGTAGCTCTGATCCCACTCATTACTTAAGAACCTGTAATAGTCAGCTGGGCCTGCCATAACAAAATACCATAGCCTGGGTGGTTCAAACAATAGAAATTTATTTTCTTACAGTTCTGAGGCTAGAAGTCTGAGATCAGGGTGCCAGCATGTGAGGTTCTGGTAGAAGGTCTCCTCCTGGCTTCCGGATAGTAGCTATCTCACTATGTGTTCATATGATCTCTTCTTCATGCTTGTTGACAGAGAGTAAGATCTCTGATGTCTCTTCTTATACATGTACTAATCCCATTATGCGATTTCAATCTTTCTGACTTCATCTAATCCTAATTATGCCCCAAGGGGACATATCTCCAAATACCATCATATTCAGGGTTAATCCTTTAACATATGAATTTGGGGGATGGGGGAGGGATATAAACCGTAACAGAAGCATATAGTCCATAACAGTTAGTCCATAACAGAAGTCTATTTGCTTGCCTTAGAATATAGAAGCTGTCAACGGATTCTGATACCAAACTTTCATAGCAAAATACATTTTCTATGGGTTTCTAGCTTGTGAAAAATTTTGAAATCATGTGCTTACACTAGGGATGACAAAAACAAATGTAAAGATGCTGTTCTCCTTTATTTAGTAGGTTTTAGAATTTTTTTAAAAATTTCTCCAAGGATAACTTACTTAAACCTTGAATACAAGACTAATTCAAAACCGTTTTTCTCAATCTCAAAATTGTACTTTAAGATACGGAATAAAAAAGATAATCTCTTTTATCTGGTTATGCATACTCCAGCTAATGCCTCCAATCACCTCTCAGTCCTATGTTAATACATTCCTGGTTTAAACAAGTGTACCATGTGTTGTGTTGGACATCATTTTGTTTATACTGGGATCCTTTTATTTGGGGGTAAACATGTGGATGGTTCAGTCTATTCTTCTAATTTCTTTTACATTTTGAAATTGTATTTCCCCTCCACTTCATTTCCTAAGTGGAACAGTATATTCAGTAAACATTGGTTTTTTTTTCTTCTAATCTTTGCTGCACACTGAATATACTTGAGGAAATATAGGTTTCTACATGAGGGATGTAGGGTAAGTATCAAAATATTTTGTTCAACAGATTAAGGTTAAAGAAGGGTTGATGGGAGATGGAACATTTATGCCATTTTTAATGACCTATGAACTCTGTTTGTTTTCAGATATGTACTTCATAAAGAGTTAAGGGAAATTATATCCATTCATATATAATTAGAAGGTCAGGATGGCCTAACATCTATGTCAAACAAGTTAAATCCAAGGACTCCAGAATGGATATTTAGTATTCATAAAACGTAGAAAGAAGGACATCTTGATAAAATACATGTGGTAAAGTGTATTATTAACTTATTTTGCCCACCCACGGATTTCCTAATTATAAAAGCCTGGGAGAGGGCATTGGTCAATTACCTATCTGCAACAATGCTTGAAATTGTTCTTAATCTCAGGACATCTGAAGAGAAACTGATTTGTTAAGAAATTCATAATTTCTTATGGAAATAGAAGTCAGTGTATTTTACTGTATGTAATTACATACGGTTTACTCTAAATAACATGTTTTTGGGTTACAATAAATATTTTTAAATTTCTCTTTTTTCAGAAAATGGTAACAATTAGATTCTATACCCTAAGGACTACTTACTGATCTTCCCATTCTTCTCCTGCCTACATGGTCTATATTCTGAATCATGGGATACTCTTGTTTAAACCTGCTTGCGATAGAATGTTAATACCTTATATGTGGCTCTACTTTCTAAGTAGAGAAGGCATATTTTCTATCATTAAAACTCAGGTTGAGTACCAAGTAGTCCCTATCAGTGGTATATTATATTTATGAGTAAGCCATAAATGGAAGTGTGTAAAAGTGGACTGTTTAGGTTTTGTATGAATGGACTTCATTTTATTTTTTGAACTTTATTTTAAATCCATATTCCTCCAGAAATATGCAGATAATTTGGAGTCTTACCATCCTTCCACAGTGGTTATTCTCAAATTCTATGGGAGGAGGGGATTCTGTAGCACTGTGGTCTGGCCATATTAGGAGTAGGCTAGCACAATAAGTCTACATTATTATTTATTTATTCTGGCAACCACTGACACACATGTGTGCCCATTTTATGTATAGTTATAGATTAATACAGTCTGTTGTTCTCTCTCCTTGTCCCAAATTTAGGGCACTAACACCTATGCCTTACTATGTACAAAAGATAGATTCTGCTAACTATAAACTCATCAGGCTATGGGTATTTTTTGTACTTCCAGTTTGAAAGATGTTAGCTTAGTACTTTTTTGCCTTTTGCTCTAGCTGTGTGCTTGCTGTGTAGTTGCTCAAGGCTTTATAATTCTTCTCTTCTTTTAGATCTCTAAATATATCCATAATATTCTCCCATATTCTTCCTCAAGAATTCTGTATGTGGTGAGACAGGGCAAGGTACAAATCTACATCTTGGAGAGACACCTTAGACTAAGTTATTGTTTTCTCTGTTGTGTTTTCATTTTTTTCCAGAGAACATCCATCTAATCTAGAGAGAGATGAGGTGATAATCTCTTTCTTCACTTTTCCTTTCAAAGTTATCATCCATGGCATGATATATTTGAGTTCTTTAAAGTCTAGGCTTTTGAAAAGCTAAGGATTTGATTTTTGTAATCTTAAATGATTTATTTTCCATGCTCTTGTGTTGTATCATACCTCCAAAAGGAGGAAGTTTAAAGGATACAAAACAATTTTAAGAAAACTCCGTGGTAAGTATCTCAATACTAACCCTGATATTTACTTTCCTTTAAAATGCTTTGCATACATCCTGCTGTGCCTTCCAGCACTGTTTCATATGTGTGTATTTCTCCTCCAGTTGCCTCTGTTTCCTACATAAAAAGCAAGAGGAGGTAACGTACTTTTCCTATGAAAGAACTGATTTTCAGTTTTCTATTAATGACATTATTGCCCCCACACAGACACACACATTGGCAATAAATATTACACTGTGATACTGACTAAACTGTCATTAAACATTCTCCATTCTGACACACTCTCATCCTATTGGCTTTGGTAGCCGAGCAGAATTATCATGTAATCATATTACACTCAATATCATATGAGGTTCAGAAGCATATAATAAACTCTGAAATGCTATCGATATGTTTAATGCCAAACAATCACTATGGATCAAAGAATGAGCTAGTTTAATAGGATGAAATCCAATTTGAACTGCTGTTGTTGAGGAAGGTTCACGTGTAGTCATTCAAAATCAAGAGCTTTACAGTAATTGACTCTTCTAGTGAGCATAGTGCAGATGTTAACATTAATTGCAACAGAGAAACATACTTAATAAGTAACTGGTAGCCCCTCCAACATGTAACAGGAAGACTATGGAATCCATTGTGATGATACATAAATTTTATATGAAATTGCCCTTCAGGTAGGAATTAATTAAGCTGAAAGATTTTTTCTCCTAAAACAAATTCCTCCTAAAACCTAATAAAAACCTTTTGATTGGAAAAACACTGTTAAAATAAAATCACTGTTTCTCTTATGTTAAACAATTGATCTTATTCCATAGACTTCAGACATTAGTCATTTTATTTATTTATTTATTTAAGATTTTATTTATTAAAGAGAGCACAAGGTGGCACTAGTGGGGGGTGGTCCAAGCGGAAGCAGAGGGAGAGGGAGAAGTAGACTCCCCACTGAGCAGGAGCCCAAGCAACCCAGGTGTCATTCCCAGGACCCTGAGGTCATGGCCTGAACTGAAGGCAGATGCTTAACCAACTGAGCCACCCAGGGGCCCCTGAAACATTATATGCATTTTAAATTTATATCAAACATAGGATATTTGGGAGAGAAAGGAGCTAGGATGCTGCAAATACTGTTCCTACAAGTTCATGCTTATAAATGGGTATTTATGTTTTCAATAGGTCCATTGTACAATTCTTATCCTCAAAATCTATTATTCCATTTAAATATTTTGTTTAAGGTTACCCAGCCACTCTGAATGCTGCTTACCTTTATTAAAGATTCTTGATAATCTTTAAGGTGTGATGAGATATAACTAAGTATCAATAGAAGTAATCAGGAGAAAATTCTTTGTTTTTCCTCAAATAAATACATTTATTTAATTCATTTCCTTTTCCTATCTAGGATATTGCACTTGATGCTAAAGGTAACAAAAGGTTAAGAAAAGCATTCTTATGAAAAGAAAACAAGTACAGATTTAAATTTTAAAAATGCAAGTCAGACATCATATAAGGAGTATTTTTTTTAAGTGTTATGAAGGTTCAGTTGTTTGGATGTTTACACTTAGGTAAAGAAATCAAAAGTCTTTATGGGGAAGTTGTCATCTAAGATGTTTTTTAGAAGATGCCTAAGATTTTGAATAGCAGGTGTTCCTGGGTGGCTCAGTTGGTTAAGCCTCTGACTCTTGATTTCAGCTCAGGTCATGATCTCAGGATCGTGAGACTGAGCCCCATGTGGGGCTCCGCACTGGGCATAGAGCCTGCTTAAGATCCTCTCTCTTTCCCCCACCCCACTCGTACTCTCTTCCTCTTAAAAGAAAGGAGAGAAAGAGAGAGCGAGGGAGAGAGGGAGAAGGAAAGAAGGAGGAAAGAAAGAAAAGAAAGAATGGAAAGGAAGAAAAAGAAAAAAATGACTTTGAACAATGGAAATTGTGAGTAAAAAACAAGAAAATATAAACAAAGATCATTAAGATAGGAGATAGCATGAATAAGTTAGAGAAATATGGGGCATAACTAAGGAATAGGTTTGACTTATGTGGCTAGAATGCAGTTATTAAGATCAGAAGTTAAACAATGGGTCTGAAGCCAGATAGTGAAGGACTTTAAAAATCAAGTTAAGAGGATCTACCAAAATTTTTAAGCAATGAGAAGCCACTGAGGTAATGATACCATGTGGAATGTGTTTTCCGCAGCTTTTTCTGGATTACAAATAAGCGGCTACATATAAAAACTAACTCTTACTATTCTTTCTTGGTCTTGTTTCCCATGTCTGTATCTTTTATCTAGTTCCAAATGTTGATCTCCGTATTTCACTTACCCTTCCAACATACATATAAACTTATGCACATATATAGTGAACACGTGTACATACACTCTGGCAAGCTCTTTTCCAGACTGGCTTACTGTTCAGGTGTGTGTGTGTGTGTGTGTGTGTGTGTGTGTGTGTGTGTGTGTTTTCCTGTCACGAGAATATGGGCAATAGTTTTGGGTTGCCTGGGTGGCTCAGTGGGTTAAGTCTCTGCCTTCGGCTCAGGTCGTGATCTCAAGGTCCTAGGATCAAGCCCCGCATTGATCTCTCTGCTCAGCAGGGAGCCTACTTCCCCATCTCTCTGCCTGCTTTTCTGACTACTTGTGATCTCTCTCTCTCTGTCAAATAAATAAATAAAATCTTTAAAAAAAATAAAGTATTGTGATGATTTCTGGTTGCATTGTATGGGAAATCCAACACCAATTTCCAACACCTCTTTTCTCTGCTATTTCTATCACAGAGACTGAAAGGAATAAATAATCACTTTTTCAGATTCTCTTGCAATAGAAAGTACCATGTGCTACAGATCTTGGTATATAAGCTGAAATCTGGTAGAATGTTCCCTAGGAAAGATTTTGTTTTCTAGGTTAAAGCCATTGGATTAGCATCACCCACACTACTTTCTTTCTATTTTCTTCTTCCTTGAACCTGGTTATGTTGACGCTTTAGCTGGGGTAGGGGTGTGGGGTAGGGATAGATCAAGAGAATTTCAGAATACTGGTTTTGATGTATTTGAGCTACTGAATCAATATCAGCAGATATTTTATGTATCTCCAGATAACCAATTATATGACAAAAGTAAATCTCAAGTTGCTTACTTCCCTTTTATTTTCTTGCTACCAAAAAATTTAAAAGTTCTTAGCATGTTTGGTGAAAGTCAAATAATTTACTTGTTGAATTCCGTATCTTATCTCTACGGCCTACTCTGAAGAATTATGAGGACAAAGAGCGATAAAACACCTAATACAGGATAAAAACACCTATCACAGGGTCTGATCCATAGAGGTAATTTAATAAATATTTTTTTGAATGAATGAATAAAACATATTTCTAAGAAGCTTATCTGAATGATAGTAAGTTTTTGTTGGATTGACTATCTCTGAACAATCCTATTGGTGATCAGAACATTTGGTACCAGTCCAAATATCGATTTGGAAGTCAGTATTATGTCTGTGTCTAAACCAAATGACTGAAACCGCATCTTGGATTTGGCTTCTCTCCCTTGAACTAGAATTAAGGTGTTGTGATTTACTACAAAACTGTAATTTTATACTAAATCAAACTTGGTGATGAACTGGTGATGAACATCAAATTTGATGCTGATATGATTCTATAATGCTTAGAAGATTGCCAATGACCATTTTGTCTTCTGTGATCCAAGATTATATTTCTTCTGAATATTTGCATTAAGAGCTTAATATATAGTTAGTAGGATATATTAACAACTTGCAACATTATACAGGAAATTCAAAATTGTGTATGTAAAGGCTTCCTGCTATATCATGATTCTGTTTGTTAATCATTAAACTATAGGATGATGTTGATTGATACTAGAAATATTTCTTAATTTAATACTTAAACAAAGGATCAGGAACACTTATATGGTTCAGTTAGGTAAACATCTGCTTTTGGCTCAGGTCATAACCTGGTGTTCTGGGATTGAGCCCCAGTTTGGGCTCCCTGGTCAGCAGGGAGTCTGCCTCTTCCTCTATCTCTTCCCCCTCCCCCTGTTCCTGCTTTCTCTTTCAAATAAATAAATAAAATAATTAAAGAAAATAAAGCAGAGGATCAGTCATTTTATGTGGAAGGAAGATTGACATTTAGTCACTGCAAATCAATATTACTTTCAAGAGTTTGTTACATAAACAGAAGATAATACCCAACGCCAGATAAAGAGGAATGTAGAAAAGACAGCCATTAAGAAATGGTTGGGTATATAGGTGGCAGTTTGGGGATTGGTCATATCCATCTTCAACATCTTCTTGTAAGGTCAACCTATGACTATTGAATTCATATCCAAATTCATATAAAACTTTGTGTAGAATTTCTGAAATTGGTTTTCTTTCATATAACAAAAATTTTCTATTGTGTCTTATAGTAAACGATGTTCCAAATTATTTTTTTTTTCCTTTATAAACTCCCCCTCCCCTGCAGAACTCAATCCTGCTGAGCATGTAGAAATTCAGAAGAAAATTTATGGAGAGTTCTTTACCAGGGCTTGCTATCAGAGTCTAGATTAGAGGCACCTGAGTGGTTCAGTTGGTTCAACATCTGTCTTTGGCTCAGGTCATGATCTTGGGGTCCTATGATCAAACCTCCATGTTGGGCTCCCTGCTCAGTGGGGAGTCTGCTTCTCCCTCTCCTTCTACCCCTCCCCCTGCTCAAGCTTTCTCTCTTTTTCTCTCTCAAATAAATAAAATAAGAAAGAAAAAAAAAAGAATCTAGATTGAAGTTTAAAACAATAAACATGACCTTACTGGCCATAATTCACAAGCAAAAGAATCACTTGACTTCAAAAAGCTCTTGCAAAATTTTGAACCTCAGAAAACAAACAACTTACTCACAAAAAAAACCTTCCATTCCCTTTTTTCATTCAGAGCATTTTTTTCAGTCTTCCTATTGGTGTAGAGTTTTACTCCATTCTTTATTTCAGTGGACTTCAAGTGAATTCTTTCTTCACTTATAAGTATAGGTAAAGCAAAGGTGGGAACTGTAAAACAGAAAAGTCATGGGTTTGGTATTAGATTCTAAGACATTTTATTCTGCAGGGATGAATCTCACCTAAGTCCTCTCAAAATGTGGTTTGACTGAATTATAGACAAGTAGTTCAAATCACACTGAAGAAAGTGGCCAGGTCACCTTTTGCCAGATAAATCAAGATACAGTTAGCTAATTTCATGGGGAGGCTTTTGGAGTACTACTTCATAGTCAGAATGCACATTTATGGGAATTTAATGTGAAGATAATTAAGGTAAGAATTGAAATAATATCATACTGGATTTGGTGGGCCTTAAATTTAGTAAGAGTTGTCTTATACATCACAGAAAATGACAGAGACACAGAAACAGTTATTTGAAGATAGAGACAGGGATTGAGTTATACTGTAACAATCCAATCAGAGCCAGAGGCCACCAAAAGCTCAAAGAACCAAAGAATTCTCCCCTAGAGTCTTTGGAGGGAGTTTTGTGCTGGGACTTTTAGCCTCCAAAATTTACAAAATAAATTGCTATTTTTTCCCATCAACAGTATATGAAGGTCCCTTTTTTGTTCCATATCCTGCAATCTCATCTAAGGTTTGACTGAGGTAGGTTCTGCTTCCATGCTTATGAGGTTATTGGCAGGATTCCATTTCTTGTGAATTGTTGGGCTGAGAGCTTCAGTTTCTTGCTGGCTATCAGCTGGAGGTAACCCTCAGTCTTCACCATGTGGGCCTTTCCAATATGGCCCTATATCCTCAAAGCCAGGAAAGAAGAGTATTTCTATAGAAAATGGGTATTTCAATCTTATATAACATAATCATGTACATGCAATCAATACATCTGTGATTTTTGTCTACTCTGTTGCTTACAAGCAAGTATCAGGTCCTGTCCATGCTGAAGATTACAGCATTACACAAAGGCATTAATGCCAGGAAGCAGGGATTGTTGGAGCCACCTTAGAGTCTGTCTGCATAGGCAATCAGACACACCTATTCTTTAAATTGGGGAATGGTGACATGAAGAATCAGAGAGAGTGCAAAATCTATTCTGGAGTAAGTAGTAATGGTAGTAGCAGCATCGGGTTCTAGTGACAGCCATCAGTTAGTCATCAGGATCCAGTGTTGCCAGTTTTTGGTAGATATGCTACTGAGAATTGTGGTTATCAGCAGGGCAAGTGGTGTTGTCATCACACTAGTTCTATAGCATGATTTTGTTTATAACTTTGGCTATAAAATCTCCATTGTTTCTGCTTATTTTATTTGCCTGTTTCTTTGGTCTACCTGGTGATTTTTTAGTTATCTGAATACTTTCCAATGAATTCATTTTATGCTTTAATTAACCAGACTTGGTTTCTATTGTGTGTAATCAAGAACCCTGACTGATACACACAGTGCAGTTAAAATTGTTTTCTAAGATTCCAGCCCACCTACACCTCTCCTGCCTTCCCTTACCTTAGACAATAGAGACAAAATAATGATCATTAAACCTGGATGTAAACAACAATAGGAGAGATGTAAAATATGTTTATTTCTCTCTAGAAAGGCTACCGCTGACTCTTATATTAAGTACCCAAGCAACATGTTTCTATAGCATGTCCCTTCCTACTAGACTCAAAGTCTTTTTTGTCTACAGATATCATCAGCATTTAAATTAGTTGCCTGGTACATCAATGGAGTTTCTTAAGTGCTTGCTGAAATAATGAATGTGTGAGTGAATGGATGAATAGATTTATATTATTACTTTTTCCATAGTTCTGGTCCCACATAGTAATTAATTGTGACCACCTTTGGGAAGCTACACATGTTAAATGTGCTAGAGTTAACGTTTTCTTAGATTATTTTGAGGGTTTTCTCCTAGAATGCTATTTCAATACTCATTCACACCTTAATTTCCTAATTTCCTCAAAGTCATATAAAAATAGAGTTATTATTTCATCTTTTTTTGTATTTGAGTATGGTTGACATGTAATGTCAACTTGGTGATTTGACAAGTTTACACATTATGCTGTGTTCACCACAAGTATAGCTACCATCTATCACATTACATTGCTATTACAATATTTTGTATTCCTTATGCTGTGCTTTTTATTCCCATGACTTATTCATTCTATAACTGGAGCCCTGTATCTCCTTCTCCCCTTCACACATTTTGAGAACCCCACTCTACCCTCCCCTCTGGTAATCATCAATCTATTCTCTGTATTTATAGTTATGATTCTGCTTTTACTTATTTATTCATTTTTTAGATTCTGTTTATGAATGGAATCACATGGTATTTATTTCTTAGTCTGATTTATTTCCTTTAGCATAATACCCTCCAGGTCCATCTATGTTGTCTCAAATGTCATGATCTCATCCTTTATTATGGCTGTGTAATATTCCATTGTGTATATATACCACATTTTCCTTATCCATATGTCTATTGATGGGCACAGATTTATTCCATGTCTTGGCTATTGTAGGTAATGCTGCAGTACACATAAGGGTGCATATATCTTTTTGAGTTAGTGTTTTCATTTTCCCTGGGTACATACCCAATAGTGAAATTATTGATCATGTAGTATTTCTGTTTTCAATTTTTGAGGAGCCTCCATACTCTTTTCTACAGTAGCTATACCAATTTACATTCCCATCAACAGTGCACAAGGGTTCCTTTTTCTCAACATCCTCACCATCACTTGTTTCTTTTCTTCTTGATTTTAGCCATTCCAATTGATGTGAGGTGATATCTCATTGCAGTTTTGATCTGCATTTCCCTGATGATTAGTGACATTGAGCATTTTTCCATGTCTCTTGGCCATCTGTATATCTTCTTTGGAAAAAAAAAAAAATGTCTAGTCAGGTCCTCTGCCTTCTTAATAGTATTGGTTTTTTGTTTTTGTTTTTGTTTTTTTTGTGGGTTTGTGTTTTTTTGTTTGTTTTTTGTTTGTTTTTTTTTTTGGTGTTGATTTTTATGAGTTCTTTATTTATTTTGGTTTTTATTCCTTTACTGGATATGTCATTTACAAATATCTTCTCCCATTCAGAAGGTTGTCTTTTTGTTCTGTTGTTGGTTTCCTTTGCTGTGCAAAAGCTTTTTATTTTGATTTAATGCCAAAAGTTTGTTTTTGCTTTTGTTTCTGTTGCCCTATAGATATTGTTTCATCTTTGGGCCTACCTGAGATACCCTAGATCATTTTCCAAACTTTACAACATTTGATATACTATCAGATGAAATTCCTAGATGATGTTTACAATTAAGTGCTATCTTATTGCCATGTTTTTACTGCATTCCAATATTCTCTCTCCTTGCCTCCACATGTTCTTTGCTAATCTACTCTGTTTCTCATACAGACCACCATGTTCAACCACCTTACCTTCACTCATACCTTTAGTCATACCATTCCTTTCCATAGAATACTTATTTCCTCCTCCTACCAGTATTCAAATACTACTCACTATTAGCTTCTTGGTAACTTATGAAAGGGACATGCTATAGAAACATGTAGCTTGGGTATCTGACCTGATCTAAGAGTCAAAGGAGGACTTTCTAGGGAAAAATAAACATAATTTACATCCTTCTAATGTTGTTTATATCCAATTTAGGATTATAATTTTGTCTCTATTATCTATACTAAGGGAAGGCAGGAGAGGTGTAGGTGGGATCTTCAAGATCCAACAAAAACGTGATTTTTTCTACTGTCATTTTCCTACCTATGCCAAAGTAATCTTTTTATCCTTCAAACATCACATTTATTGTTTTATAACATCTGTAATATATATGTATGTGTCATCTCTTTTTGTACACTATAAGTCCCACAAGTATATGATACATTGATTCATCTTCATATTCTCTGAGTACCTTATATATAGTATATATTTAATTAATACGTGGATGATCTTACAATGAGAAAATCATGGGATATAATAGTTATAAAAGCAAAAGCAATCTTATTAAATACTACCTGTGTATATCGATCTTCTCTCAAATAAAAGGTGTCAAATTTTCTAAATTGCTTCATGTAGATATAACCCAAATACCACCTATGAGTATAACCCAAATTGGCCAACCCATATAATACCATTCACAAAAATCTTACAGAATTGATCACCTCCTTCAGTTTCTGTGGTAGTCATTACTGGTGCTGTGTACCAAATATTTTTGGCTTTCTTCCATCTGCCTTCTAGGCACAATTTGAGATTGAGTAGGGCCAAGTGACAAATTTTGACTAATGAGTTTGAGTGAAAGTGACAATGGCTAGTTCAGAGCCAGAGCATTTAGTTGACTATGTAAGTAAGACTTTGGGAGTCTTTTGTTTTACTCTAGTATGAGGATTTACTGCATTTGAGATGCTGCTGCTTTATCCTCTGGGTCCCTCAGACATAATGGTGAAGATAGTTCCCTGATGACTTATATTAATGAGAAATAAAACCATGGGTATTTAAACCACTGAGAACTGGGGTCATTTGTTATCACAGCATAAACCAGTCTATTCTGATAGTACCTTTGTTTTCTTTTCAATATAGCCAGCCTAATATGTTTAATAAAAAATCTCTACAATAATTCACTTCTCACTATTCTTTGCATCACACTTCCTGTACCCCGTACTTAGAACATCAGCCATAATTTATGCACATGCAAAAAGAAGACAAAAATCATTGATGGGGAAAATTAGCTATTATGAATTGAATATGGAGGTAGGCTTATTCAGTGAAAACATAGAGGTATAACAGAATACATTTCTTGGGAAAAGAATAAAGGATTTAACCTTATTTTAAGTGTAAAATGCCATGAATGTTATACTACAAATTCCTATAGACATGTGTTGTTTATTTCAAGAATTATTTATAAAATAAAGACAAGATGATGAATGCAACTAATAAAAAAGTTTGGGTTTCAGGCTGATTATAAAGGTAAACTTTTCTATGTTAAAATCTGTACTTTTATTAGATAAGCATTCCCCCAGAGGAAATTTATATTAATATACAATATAAAGAAACATACCTTTCTAAAGAAGACTGCTCCTTTGTCATATATTATAACAAATTTTTAAGAAATTATTTTTCTTTTATAAAAGACCTGAACTTTAGAGGTAAGTGACCTGCTCTAGAACCCAAGTGCAAGTAATAGAAGTTTTAAAAATAATATGACTCAGTCTCAGAATGACTTTTATTTTATTTTCTATGTTATTTTTTTAAAGATAGAAGCTCTCAATTCTTTTTTTTCCTTTTTATAGTTAGCATATTTATTTTTAATACATTCTGAAAATCACTGATCTTTAACTGATGTGTTTAGATTATTTAATCTTTTATTATTGATGTATAGTGACATACAGTGTTGTATTAATTTCAGATGTACAACATAGTGACTTTGTAATTCTATACATTATTCAATGTTCACCACAACAGGTATAAGTACCATTTGTCACATACATTATTATAATCTCATTGACTATATTCCCTATGCTGTACTTTCCATTCCTATGACTTAATTATTTTATAACTGAATGTTTGTACCTCTTAATCTCCTCCACCTATTTCACCCATCCCCCTAACCCCTTCCTCTCAGCAACTGCCAGTTTGGTTTCTGTATGAGTCTGTTTCTGTTTTTATTTGTTTGCTCATTTGTTTTGTTTTTAGATTTCAAATCTAAGTGAAATCATATATACTGTTCTTCTCTGTCTGACTTATTTCACTTAACAAAATATTCTCAAGACCCATCCATGTTGTCAAAAATAGCAAGATCTCAGTGGCTTTTATTTTAATAATCTGCTTCCTGATATGCAAAAGTCAATTTTAGTATAGTAGACCATTATTATTAATATTTCTATCATTATTATCATTATTATTATTACTAAAGACTGGAGTAAGTTTCCTATCCTAGAATAAGTTGTAATAAATTCTTAATCATGATGTCATTTGAACCCACAGTTACATCTGGGTGTCAGGAAATTTCTTCCTTTTCTTTTTTTAAAAATTATGTTATGTTAGTCATCATACAGTACATCATTAGTTTTTGATGTAGTGTTCCATGATTCATTGTTTGCAAGAAGCACCCAGTGCTCCATGTAATCTGTGCCCTCCTTAATACCTATCACCAGGCACAACCATCCCCCCACCCCCTCTCCCTTCTAGGCAAATAAGGCTTAGATGAAGTTCAATATCATCAATTCCAAATCCAAGTTTCAGTCAAGACATAGAAATCACTTTAAGTATTTTTAGCAAAAAGGGGACTTAATACAGGGACTTAATTGCTTACAAAACCATTGAAAGGGCTGATGATGGAAACACCAGGGGAAACTTAACTAGCTCTTAGCTTTACCACCACAGGTGTAGTGTGGAGAACCAGGTGGCAACTGGGTTCTGCCAAGGAGGACAGAAAACTATAGGAAGCTATTCTTGATGATCACAACAAAACCTCTATGGCATCTTACATCTGCTAAAGCCCATGCACTCGCCTGCCACTGCCAAAGGTGGGGGGGGGGCAGAATATGGCTCTGTCTCTCTTCCACCCTTCAAATCATGCTCAAATGTCTCTCATTGGTAGAACATAAATTGTATTCTAAACCCTGGAATCAAGAAAACTGGAGAATGTGACTCCTAAATACTCAGCCACTGTGGAACAGAGACATTTTGTTAAATAAAAGATCATCTGCTATGAAAAAAAAAAAAATGATGCCATTCCCATAGGGACAGAAGGGGTGGCCAATGTTGTGATTTTAGACCAATTTGTTTGGTACTATGCTATTCAAAGAAAGAACAATTCCTTAATTCTCAGATCTTAACCTCATAAAAGAGAGAACTGTGTAATTAATACAGAAGCAAGCTGAAAAGTAAAGTGTACAGAGAAACAAATTATTGTTGTATCTAGTTTAATAATCTGGCCAGGACACTACAGACTTCCTTAGAGAAGTGTTCAGTGAAATGTATGAGTAGAACAATAGCAAGCTTCCATTCCTAAACAATGTTTTGGTTAATTCAATGGAGAAATGGTGGGTGTAGTGGGTAAAAGTGTAGTCTAGACTCAGCCTACCTGCATTTGTATCTTGTCACTGACACTTGTGGTAATCTGAGATCTAGGACATCTTTACACAACATTTCTAAGGCTCTGTCTCATGAACTGTAAGAGATAAAATAAAGACAGATATCTTGCTTCCCTTTGAGTTATTAAAAGCATTATTAAGGTGAAGTGTGTAAAGCACTTAAACACACACAAATGTGTGCATTAATACATATGCACTTTTATAAAATATCAGTCACCAAAACAAGAATGTGTTTTCTTTCATTCCAGGTTCTTTTCTCCACTTCATTCTTCATGTCCAGTTGCTCACAAAACTTGGACAATTATGCATTTTAAATGTCTTTCAAATCTTCTTCCACTCTACTTTAGTTTAAATCTTCAACAGTATCTCCTGCCTGGAGGGATAATCACATCTTAATTCATTTTTATCGTTGTGTTGTCCACACGTACCTTTCCCCATTTTTCACTGACACTGCAACCAATATCTTCCTTTATGGAAAATGTAATCAGTGTAACTTCAATATTAAAACCTTCATTTTAAAATACTTAAAACCTTTAAATACGTATAGGGTAAAATGTAACCTTACAGTTTAGTAAATATGAACCTTGTCATTCAAATTTGCAAACCTCTATAGCAGTGAATATCAAACTTCAGAATGCATCAGAGTCCCCTGGATTGTTCATTAAAAATGCACATTTTAAATCCTTGCTCCATGAACAGTCTTGTATAGTAGGTCTCAACTAAAGACCATAAATCGAAATTAAATACATACATACATACATACATATATACCACAAATTTGAATTTTCAGCAGTCAATCCAGAAAATTCTGATGCAATTTTTCTGAGCTCTCCTTTTGAGACACATCCTGTACTATGGCCCATAGCCATTTCTCTACTATCTCACTCTCTGTCCACCCTATCTACATAACAGGTGGGTCTTCAAATATGACATATTTCCCTTTTTCCTTTTGTAGAGGCCTTTTTGCCTCTACAACCACTAATTTCTACTTCCCAGAAGGTCCTTCCACACTTTCTGTCTTGCTAATTTCATTCATCTTTCAGAATTTCATCCAAATATCACTCTTATGTGAGGAGATTCCTGTGTTTTCCCAGACAGCAGTTTCTTATATTTTCTGTATTTTAGTAAGATTCTGTACTGACTTGTACTTGCAGCATTAAGTTATAAACAAATTTTAAATATTATATCTCTCTACTAGACTATAAAGTCATGGCAAGCAGGAAAATTATCCCTATCATTTCTGTATTACCATTATCCATGTCCTGACACATGTTAGGTACTCAGTAAGTATTCACTGGCCAGAAGAAAAAACTAGTGAATGTTAGAAAGTCACTTACTTGGGATTACTTAAGGATTTAGGTCACCTCTGTGTGACAAAATATTTCTTCCACAAGCTTTCTGCTCTTATCTGACATACTATCAATGGATATTATCTCAAATCTTCATAGTAAGGCTAATAGATCAATATTATTAATGTTATTTTGAAAATGTTAAACTGACAAAATTGACCTGTTTTCTGTTTATTTGATTTCAATGAAACAGAAATTACAAGATATTGAAGAGGTCGAAGGTGAAAAGGGGCTTCATTTTCACTTACTCCCTTTTAAATACACTGTCCAGAATAACCCAGGTATCACCTGAACTGTTGGTAACTTTGCCTGAAGGTAGAATTCTCTATCCCAGACAGTTCCTGTGTGCTACAGCTGGTACAATTCACATGTCTATGGGAGTGGATGATTTGTGGATTTACCTGGGATTTGCAGCCAAACTTTGTTTGCATAACAGAGTGACCATTCAAAGAAGGCCTGGATTCCTCCCCAATATTTTACTATTTCACCTAGAGGAAATAGTAAGGACTGACATTGTTCAGCTTTACCTGAGCCCTGCATTCCTAGAAAGCAGCAATGGTTAAGAAATCCCCTTACCTTTTTATTTCCTTCTTTTTTTTTTTTTTAAATTCCAGGAAATGGTTTACTGCAAAAAGACACTCTTCTCCATATGACCTAGATAAAGCTCCCAGATGACCACCTTGTTTATCTACAACAAGGCCAGACACAACCTCCAAATTCCCATTATCTGTCACATAAATGATTAGCTTATCTGTTCATCTCTACTGACAAATCTGGACAAAATGCCCACTAATTTAATTTGACCAAACTGTAGCCAGGCTTCTCTTCTTCCCCCAGGACCCTGAATTTGGCTTACCATTGAGCTTAAGTAAGCATTGGGAGCTTAAACTTCTTCATTGGAACCTGGACAATCCTCCCCACCCCCGCCCCCATCAGTTAACAACTCCCAAAATACGGCTAATTGCAAGAAAGGCATTTTCTGTTCAACTGTTCAGTCATGCTCACCTGCTTATCCTACTCCCCATTCACCAAAGCAAAAAAGAAGATAAAAAGAAAATCATAGTTTTCTTCTTTTCCAAATACACTGATACTTTATAGTAGTTTCTACTTTCAGAACCATCAGAACCTTTGTCTTCATGAAAATCTATTAAGTGCAGAGAGATGAGGGGAGTAACAAAGTACCTATCATTCACTGAGTAGGGTTTCTGCTATGGACCAAGGAATGTGCTAGTCATTCTACTTTAACAAAACTGGAGGAAATTGAGTTAAAAGGTGTTAATATGCATGTGATAATAATGCATTATTGCATATGCATAAAAGGTGATAATAAGATAATATGCATGATGATTGAGATTTAGTCACAGGATCCAGTCAATACAACAAGAGTAGGTCACCAATCATCATAACTTTCTTAATTTTAATAGGTAGAAATATAAGGTATTAGCACTTGAATTTCGGGAATAGTCCCTCAGGATTTGCAGAGAAAAATACAAAAAATTATAAAAATTTTTCTAATACAAATGTTATACTGGCTTTTAAAAAATTGTTTTACTTACCTTCAGTTGGGCCCTGACATACAGATGTGAGCACTGGGTGATTTTTGTGTGGTGGGTAGAATCATAGGCAGCTCTATTTAGCATGATTGATGACATTTTTTTTTTCAATTGTATGATTCTCGTTAAAGCAGTTCTCTTTCCAGAGTATTTCTTAATTGAGGTATTGCTGTACAAGGCAGCATACAATACATTCATTTTTAAAGCATAATTTAAAAAATGGCATTGTTCTTTGGCTTGATATTCTACTATATAATACCAGAATGTTTAGGTTCTGTAAGTTTATAAATTGGATGTTTCATTATGTTCCAATTCTAGGCATATTATGGAAATCATTATTCTGGGCTTGTATATTCTAATCATACCCCTAAGATTTATAGATGTGATTAGAAACACTTTGATATTCAATGTAACACAATAACTTTTCGAAAGTGATATTAAAGTTGGTAATATGTGTGCTTCATCATTCTCTATCTGAGCTGTCATTGTCTTAAAGAAGAGAAGTAGCTATGCTTATAACAATGACGATAGAGTACACAATAAAAATTAAAAAGAAAACCAGAAAATAAAATTTCCCAAGTTTCAATATTACAAGAATGTAGCAGCTTATAAAAAAAAAAATCAAGGGAAAGAGATAGAAAACTATATACAATTTGAGTTTAACTATTAAAAAATAATGGTACTAGAAGTAGAGTAAGAATACTGAAAAGCCATCATTGGCAATATGATTTCTAATGTAATATTTTACCAAGCCCTCATTACTTAACCAAAGTACAACACCCTTTTACTTCACACAACTGTTGATATTGGAATAGCTTTAAATTTACATTAACAGGGATTGACATCTGCTGGATAGAATATTACTCCTATTCTGCTTCATTATGCTAATTTAATTTTGAAAGTGTTTCTTTTCTTTTTAATTACCTTAGCTTCCACCTCTTTAAAAATAGGAAGATTGTTTT
The DNA here is from genome assembly GCF_010015895.1 of Lontra canadensis. Classification (NCBI taxonomy): domain Eukaryota; kingdom Metazoa; phylum Chordata; class Mammalia; order Carnivora; family Mustelidae; genus Lontra; species Lontra canadensis. Next base: position 3,502,479 of record NW_022631034.1, read on the forward strand.
TTTCTTTTAAAGGCAAGAGTCCCTGTGAAATTTTCTGAGAGCAAATGTGCTGAAATGAAATTTTACCATTTACAACATATGCTATCCCTCCTTATAGAATCTTAGTGAACTTTAATTCTTCTACCCCCTTCCTCAACTTTTTTTTGGAAGTCCAATTATGGCCATGGAAACAACAGCAGCATGTTTCAAAACATATTCCAGATTTTACAGGACAACACTCTGACTTTACAAGGTTTTGCCTCCCACATGACACCATAATTGATTAGTTACTGGGCCATTCCTACATCTTATAAGGCCAGGTTCAACAGGATAATACAGAAACAATGAATTACATAGTGTAAAACTATTACTATACTTCTTTTGATGTAAAAATAGCTGTTTGATCAGAAGCAATGTTTCTTGACCATAAATAAGGTAATCAATGAGTTCACATGTGGAAGCATTGCAAGTGTGGAAGGCATGTTCACACCAAGAAAAAGTCTAACCAGTTGAGATAAATCACGGCCCATTCCATAAGGGAAAGTATCCAATGTAGTCAGTCTGTCACTGCATGGCTGGCTTGATCTCTCTCCAATTGGTGCTGTGTTCTAGACTCAATATTGGTCTCATTTGTTGGCAAGCTGGAAACTCTGCATGAGCAGTCACCATATCAGCCTTGATGGTTGAGCAAAGTCTTCAATCCTGATGCCAAGTCCACTTTTCCATTAAGCAAACACCATATATTAGTTTCCTAGGACCACCAAAACATCACAAACTGGGTGGCTTAAAACAACAGAAAATTATTCTCTTTCAGTACTGGAGGCCAGAAGGCTGAAATCAGGTTATTTTCAGGGTTGATTCCTACTGGAGGCCTTGAGGAAAAACCTGTTCCATGCCTCTTTTCTATTTTTGAACTTTGCCAGCAACCCTTGGTGTTCCTTGGCAAAAACTCCAATCTCTGCTTCTATCTTCATGTGGGCTTCTTCCCTGTTTGTCTCTGTGTCTCAGATCTTCCTCTTCTTTCTCTTATAAGGACACAAATCATTGGGTTTAGAGACCACCCTAAATACAGGATGATCTTACCTCAAGATCTTTAGCTTAATTATATTTGCAAAAACCTTATTTCCAAATAAGGATATATTTATAGGTACTGAGAAGCTAGGATTTGGACATATATTTTTCAGGACACAATTCAACACACTACACAGTGGCTTAAAGAAACAGTTTGACTGAACTTGACTGGCCACAACAAGACACATGTTACCTCCCTATTGAGATATTCCTCTGCTCTGAATTTCCCTGTTGGTTATTCACGTGAGACACAAATATCATCACAGTCCATGCCTGTCCTAAAATGTCTACCAAATACCTTGTCTGTACATCTTTTTGTTAACAATTTGCCAACCTTTTATCTCCAAGTCCTAACCATCCTGACCATCTGGCCAAATTGTTAGCTATGCTCCATGAATCAGTGAAGATACATACGATGTATATCTATCATTTCTCTATTAAAATAAAATGTCAATTAGATAAACTGCTTGAATTTCTACTCTTTGGGGGAATTCTCTACTTTCTATGTTTGAGGAATTTCCTTGAGTAAGCCTATAATGTTGCAATAGTTCTCTTCTTGCTAATTCCAGCATATTGTGCAGAGTGATTAGAAAGCCCAGGCCTAACATTTTTCTCCCTTAGTCAACTAGTTGTAAGGAACTGTCTATAACAGAGATTGGAAAATTATGGCCCAGGGGCCAAATCCAGCCATCTTTTATAAATATAGTTTTAGGGCACCTGGGTGGCTTAGTGGGTTAAAGTCTCTGCCTTCAGCTCCGGTCATGATCCCAGGGTCCTGGGATTGAGCCCCACATCGGGCTCTCTGCTCAGCGGGGAGCCTGCTTCCTCCTCTCTCTCTGCCTGCTTCTCTGCCTACTTGTGATCTCCATCTGTCAAATAAATAAATAAAGTTTTATATAAACATAGTCACATTCATTTGTTTACATATTGTCTCTGACTGCTTATACACTACATTGGCAGTGTTGAATAGGTATGATTACGGCCATTAAGGCCCACAAAGCCTAGACTATTTAGTATCTAGCCCTTTACAGAGAAAAATTTGCCAACCTCTATTCCATGGGATCGTAGAAATTATTGGAAGAGAGTAAACAATATAGCCACAATAATGGTTTAAAATCATGCAGTTTACTTGTGCCTTCAATACCTGTTCAAACCCAGCCTTGTATTAGTTACATCCACTTGATGATGATATGTTGCTTCACTCACTGGGTTGATGGGTTAGATAAGCCCAATTCTTGTCACTTGTCCCATGGTCTAACATTTATACATTACTTGTGGCCAATAATGAGTGAGGTGCTTTTGTTCTAAAAAGGAATAGTTGATAAAAAGGATTTGTTCCTTAAACATTGTGATTCACCCCATTTAGGCTTATAACAATATAATCTCTGTCATATATATTTTCAACATCATCTAATCTACTGGGTCATATGGACCAAGTTGAGGAAGACTTTCATTGCATACTGGATTTGTTGCAAATTTTCTCTTTCTCTAGGTTCTTCTCAAAACTGTTAAGTATATGGGTTAATTAGTAGCTGAATCAGAGAAGAAGCCATAAATGCAATTATATGTTGTTTCTAAAATCCGTATAGTTCCACCAAGCATTGTGCCTCTTCCTTAGGTTATGTAGGAAGTGAAATTTGTCTTCCAACTTGTTCATGTCCCAGATTATTAAACTGGAAGAAAATTTATATAATGTCCCTTAGTTTTCATAAATGTATCTTCCACACTAGGATTTTTATGTCTTACGAAGTCATTTAGAATACTTCTTGCTGTGATGTCCAAATAGCATGATGTCATCAAAGTGGGTGACCAGTGTGATTTTTTTGTAAAGGCAAACCGGTCAACATTCCTGTAGTTTAGATTTTACAAGAAAGCCACAGATCTGACATAACCCTGACATGAGACAGGAGGTGTACAAATGTCACTTCAGATGAAACCAAACTACTTATCATTGTTCTTACTAAACAGTATAAGAAAAGCATTTTTCAGTTCAATAACTCTGTACCAAATATCAGGGAGTATGTTGAATTATTCCAGTTAGGAGATCAATCTGGAACAGAAGCTGCAATTGAAGTAACCACCTGGTTAGGTTTATGATAATGCATAGTCATTCTCCAGGAACCATTGGTCTTTTTCATAATTCAAAAAGTAAATTAAATGAAGATGTTACAGGAATCACTACCTTGCATCTTTCAAATATTTGATAATGATACTGCTTTCTGAAATGCCTTCAGGGATGCAGGATTACATTTGATTTTTTGTTTTGGTTGTTATTGACATTTCAGTGGCCTCTATTTAGTTGTTTCATATGATAGACCTTACTGTTCAAGTCAGGAAGCCAATACAGGGTCTTACTATCTGCCAAAAAAAAGTCTATTTCAACTATACTTCCAGGAACTGATTATGTCTGTTTCATCACTGGGGCTTATTTTGAGAAAGTCTTAAACCAAAATTTTATTTAATACCTGACCTCTTTAAGTACCTAGTTAGACTATTAGACCACAGTGTCATTTTAGGTCTGGGGATTAGTGTCAAACCTGAGCCATTGTTTGTGACCCTCTCCAAGTCTATCTCCCTCTATTTCCTTGATTGTTTTAGTAAATGTTTAAAGATTTACAGTATTACTTGTGTTGGTACAAGGGAACTTAACCTCTCCTTCAATAAAGTGACTCCTGATCTCTGAATTGGCTTAGATATGGCAACTTGGGGTGGGGTGGGGGGGATAACCCTTTGTGACAACTCAAGTTGGAGTTCTGGCCATCAGATCAAGAGTTTTATTTTTATGTTATTTAGATCAAGTAATATTTTGATAGGTTGTCCCTCTCTTACATTCCTAGGAACAAAGTGGTTACTTAGCCACTTCTAAAACTCCCTGTGGGTAAAACATTTTGATAGTTCTCTAACTTTGCTGCCTATTATATTAACTATATCCCATCTCATACCTGGTGTTTTAAATACTGGCACCAGGGCTTCACTCCTCTGGCATCCTATTATCTCCATGGTCTCCAAAATCATTCCTGATATGCAGAGGAAATTCACTCTAAAGATTTTAATGAATGCCGACACTCCCTTCACCAAAGAATTGAGAAGTTCCTTGATGAAAGAAATACCTGTGTACTTGCCTAAGTGATTCTCACTTAAGTCCTTGTACCAAAAGTCGCAGCACCATTTGAGATTGTTAAAAATGCATATTCTCGGGATGGCCACCTGGGTGGCTCAGTGGGTTAAGCCTCCACCTTGGGCTCAGGTCATGATCTCAGGGTCCTGGGATTGAGCCCCGCATTGGGCTCTCTGCTCGGCGGGGAACCTGCTTCCCCCCTTTCTCTCTCTGCCTGCCTCTCTGCCTACTTGTGATCTCTGTCAAATAAGAAAAAAAAATGCATATTCTCTTCCTTCAACCCACACTCACTAAATCAGAAACTTTGGGAGTGAGTCCCAGGAATTTCTGTTTTAGCAAGTCTTCCAGGTGATTCTTATATGCACCCCAAGGACCATCATTCTATGTTATACCAGAAAAGTTTTGGTATGGAATTTAGGTCATGATTAGGTTGAGGTATCAAATGAGCTCAAAGGTTCCAAATCAATCAAATGAACTCCTCCATCCACTCATGGCTGCTTAGATGAACCCATTAAATACTGAATGTCAGTGTATTAGTTCTCTAGGGCTGTCACAACAAAATACCCCAGACTAGGGTCTTAAACAACAGAAATGTATTTTCTCACAGTTCTGGAGCCAGAAATCCATGATCAAGCTGTTAAAAATTTGATTTCTCTTGAGAACTCTCTACTTGCCTTACAGATGGCTCCTTCTCACTGTGTCCTCATATAGCCTTTGCACATCCATGTCTAGTGTCTGTACCTCTTCTTATAAGAATACAAATCATATTCGATTAGATTCCAACCCTAATAACCTCATTTTAACTCAGTTGTCCCTTTGAAGGCTATATCCTCAGCTACCTTCACATGGATTAGGGCCTATCCAAATGATCTTATTTAATTTTAATTACCTCTGTAAAGGGTCTATATGATTATATTTTAAGGTACTAGAGGTTGTGACTTCAACATATGCATATAGAGGGAGCATAATTCAACCCATAACAGCTAAGTAAATGCAGCCAAATCATCCTAGTGTAATGTGGTTTCATTCTCCCTGATCTAGCGTAGCACGCATTCTTTTTTTTTTTTTTTAGGAATTTATTTTATTTTTTATTAACATATATTATTTGTTTCAGAAGTAAGGTCTGTGAATCATCAGTCTTACATAATTCACAGCACTCACCATAGCACATACCCTCCCCAATGTCCATCACCCAGTTGCCCTATCCCTCCCACCCCCTGCCTTCCAGAAACTGTCAGTTTGTTTCCTGAGATTGAGGGTCTTTTATGGTTTCTTGATTCCCAGTCTCCACTGATATAAACCAGAATTTTGCAAAACTAATTAGTGGGTACATTTCTCCTCCATATTTACTCCACTGGGACATATCTTGGGCATTTGAGAGACAAGTGGAAATGCAGGTTACAGAATGGAGTTTGAGGTGAATAGACATATATAAATAAGGTCACTTATGTTCTTCAAGCAAAGTCTAGTATCCTCAAATAGAAAATAAAGGGCTGCTCCTAAAAGGTAAGGCTTGTGATATTATGGGCATTCAAAGTTCTCAAAGTCATCCAAATCCACCCAAATGAAATTATTCTTTCCTCGGGGTCCCACTTCTTCAGTCATTTTCTTAATATCAGAGACATGGTTGATGGGGATAAAGATGAGCACCTAGTGTTGTATATAAGTATTGAATTACTAAAGTCTACACCTGAAACTAATATTACACTGTAAAAAATCAGCAATATGGAAAAGCCGAATTTAAATTATGTTGTAATTTGATAACATGTAAAGGTCCATGATATCCTCAGTGTTGTAGCTATTGAGTCTTTCAAGATGTCCTTCATCACAACTACTGCTTAACAGAGTGGGATAAAACACAAAAAGCCTGGCTACCCAAGGTATAAGAATATTGGTCCTAAGCAAAGCACCAGATGAGAAAAGCAGAAATAACTAAAGGTTTCTAAAGTACACAGGAATTTAATTCAGGCCATTAGATAATGAAAATGTTGAAAGATCTGGAGGAACAAAAAGGTTTGTGTAATTACCCTCAGATTAAGAACTGTAAGAAGTCATCATCACTCCACAGAAACCCAAGAGCTCACACACAGCTGATACTCCTTAAGCTGTGCTCTCTGGCACTTAGAGGCAGCTGTCTCTCACTCTCATTTGCTACCTCTGGAACCACTACTTAAAATGGGCATTGCTGGAACTCCTGCTGCTGCCACCTACAGAAGAAGGATGGCTTCTACATCTTCCCATCTTCTAATCCCAATGAAGTACCTCCCACAGTCTCTAGAAATGCTTTTCCACAGCATTTATTTTTTGTTTTTTTCTTACAGTATTTTTCAAATTTAGTGATATGTTTAAAGAAGTAAGAGTCTAGAGAGGTTTCCAATATATCCAGTTACAGATATTTGTTTTAGAGTGGTCTACACAGAGCTTCCTCTTGCTGTGATTCTGCTAACTTAGCACAACCAATAAAGGCTAATCCTCACGGCTTCTCTGGACTCAATGTGTCTTTGCTGACCATTCCTCTTCTGTCCACAAATTATTCCTTCCTTCCCTTCCCTTCCCTTCCCTTCTCCTTCCCTTTTTCTTTCCCTTTTCCCTTCCCTTCCCTCCCCTTTTCCTTCCCTTCCCTCCCCTCCTTCTTCCCCTCTTCTCTCCTCTCCCCCTCCCTCTCCTCTCCACTTTCATTAGGCTTATTCCTAGGTATCTTATAGTTTTGGGTGCAATTGTAAATGGGATTGACTCCTTAATTTCTCTTTCTCTCCTTCCCCTCCCCTCCCCTCCCTTACCTTCCCCTCCCTTCCCCTCCGGTCCTGTCTCGTCTCGTCTCCTCTCCTCTCCTCTCCTTTCCCAAGGTCACTGATTAAGCTACAGTCAAATCACTGACTCCAGAGGCCAGGCTACTAACCAAGATGCTATGCTGCCTATGAAGCTAATATTTTATAATTTTCTAATCCACTTTAGTGGATATAGTTTATAATTCAGTTTCATACTGTGGATTCATAACTACTCTCCAGTCTCTTCTCTCATCTTTACTGAGCTTCCCCAATGTATGTGAGTATACACATATGCTCACACACACATACACACTCTTCAGGCTTCAGAAATATAAAACTGCTGGTAGTTCTCATAACACAATTCACTGATACCTACTTATGTTTTTTTGCATTTGCTTCCTCCTCCTTAGTAGGCTTTACTTTACCATATCAGCCCAGAGAGCACTTTCATCTTTTAAATACCACCTTGCCCCACACATTCATACTCCCAATAGAATGCTTTGCCTTTTTTAATCAATGAAGTCTCTGACACTTATCTAAACTTTTATTTTTGCAATTACTGTTTGTATGCTTGTCTCTGTGGTTATATTCTAAGTGTAATGAAGGCAAGATTCAGATCTCATTTATCTTTATACCTCTAGTGTCTAGTGCAGTTCCTGGTACATTATATATATTATAAATATTTGTCATGTTTAATTCAAACCCATTTTTGTCATTCCCTTGCTTAAAAAAGACCTTCAAACCTTCCTACTGCCTATTAAAAAAAAAACTAAAAAGATAAAATCCCTTAACATTGAAGTAAGTCCTCATTATTATTATTGTTTTAGCCCTCCTTTTCTTTTGCCGCTAATTTACTTTTCTAGGTTCAGTTTTCACTTAAACAAAAAACACACATTTTGGGCTCTAGTAAAACTAAACTGGGACCACTTGAACACTGTGGAAGACAATTTCTTCTTTTTTTATTGAAATGTAATTGACATATAACATTGTGTAAGTTTAAGGTGTGCACGGTGTGCACACCTTAAACCAAAACAAAATATATGTTTTGATACACATATATTGTAATATGTTCTCCACGTTCACGTAGTGTTATTTAAAACTTCTATCATGTTGCATAATTATCATTTCTTTTTTGTAGTAAGAACGATTAAGATCTAGTCTCCTGGGGTGCCTGGGTGACTCAGTGGGTTAAAGCCTCTGCCTTTGGCTCAGGTCATGAGTCCCAGGGTCCTGGGATCGAGCCCCGCATCGGGCTTTCTGCTCTGCAGGGAGCCTGCTTCCTCCCCTCTCTGCCTGCCTCTCTCTGCCTACTTGTGATCTCTGTCAAATAAATAAATAAAATCTTTAAAAAAAAAAAAAAAAGATCTAGTCCCCTAGCAGCTTTGAAGTTTATAATACAATATTATTGATTATAAGCACTTTGCTGTCCAGAACTTATCCTCCAGTTTCGGGTTTATGCCTTTTAACATGTCCCCAAATATTCCACCTTCCAGGCCCAATAAGCACCATCCTACTCTGTTCTTACTAGTTTAGTTTTTTCAGTATACACAGATAATTGGGCCAAATTCTACAGTATCTTGGCCAAAATTTATCATTCTACATGCAAATGCTATAGTTTTCTTGTGTTTATGGCTTTAGACATGTCTTCTCCACCTAAAATGCATGTATCCAATTTTCACTATTCTTTGAAATTCTGCTGCCCCACTTAAATGCCATCCCTTATTAAACTGTCTCTTCTTCCCTAAATCAGATCAAATTTACCTTTTTATCTTTCATGAGACCACTCACCATACTCAGCTTTTCTTTTATTTATGTATAGCTATGGTTTATTTCATGCAATGCACATTTTTTTTTTTTTCACACAAAACATCCTTAGCTCCATGGGGACAGATGCCTATCTACCTCTTCATTTCCCATACTTACTCCCCAAGGCACTTTTCATTGAGACTTTCCCTCAATAATTACACCGTATTAGCTACTGCACTGACAGTAAAATGGCATTCTTGTCCACATGCTTGCACACAGCTAAGTGATAATACGCACATGTATATTATGATTTGGTAATGATTAGATTTAATCAATAACAGAATAAATATGTTTGCTGGTCACATTCCATTAATAAACATGCTGATTCAGAAAATTTGGAAAGATAAAGCCAGAAAGTAATATAAGTAGCTACTATTTATTAAATGTAAAAAAAATTAAATGAAACATCCAGTTTTAAAGAAATATTATACTTGCTTCAGCTAATTTGTGCTGCTTAGCCAGATCCACGGGGGTTTTGCCTTCACCATCTTCAGCCACTGAGGGCATTTAGGGAGAAAGATTGAAATGTACTGATATGAATTATTTCATTTGAAGCCTATGAGTTATATAAACTATTAATTTTACTAAGTGGATCAGGGTGATTTTTATGGTAGTGGGATAAGTATTTAAAATTTTTCAAGTCACATTCTCTATTTCTTGCCTTTCTCACTCTCTACCTGTAAAACCACTCAAAACTCTGGGTATTCCCTGGACCAAATAGATGAAAAAGTGCTCGAAGGAGATGAAAACAAACCATCGACTTCCACCCTTGTGCTGCTGGCAAATGTTTCATTAACATTCACTGACTCTTGCCATTTTTCCTACCTCTTGGATTACCTTGCTTGCTGTGACTCAGTAAACCCTTTGGATGGTGTTCATGCCCAGATGACATTAGAAAATAACCAATGACACACTCTTTCAGACCTCATTTCATCCGAGTCAATGGCAATGATCCTGCCAGTGTTATATGGTTTCTTTCATAACTTGATTGCAGCAATTGTGTCCTAAGTGGTACTCAGTCATTCTAACCTAAATGTTTTTTTATCACCCTCCTTATTTGTATCTTCTCTAAGATAGACAGATCTTCAGCATGCAGCTGTTCCCTTCAATGTGCAGAATTTAATATAGCACTTGAGAATGGTACTTTGGAGTGATTTAGAGTTTACTCTCTGAAGTCAGCAGACCTGGGTTTTAATACCAGCTCTGCCACTGACAAGGAAGTTGTCTAACCTTTCTACGGTCAATTTCTTATCACTAAAATTAGTGCACGATCTTATATGACTGATGGGAGAATTAAGTGAAACTGTTACCTAAAACCCTGTGTCCTTAACTTAGAATAAGTGTTCACAAATGATAGTCACATTTATTGTTGTTGCTATTACTATTGTTGTTGTAAAATTTTTAATTAAATATAAAATGAAAACTTCAAAAATCTTTGGTATACAGCTTGATAAAGTGAATGACCACAACCATGTAGATGCCACTCAAATATAGGATATCTGTACCCCAAATCCTTGCTCATGCTTTCATCCAAGGCTTAACTCTCTTAAGGAAATAATATTTTTACTTCTATCACCATCAGTTAGTTTTTATCTGTTTGGGTAATTTACATGAATAGAATAACATTTTATGTACTCTTCTGCGTCTCGATTTCTTTTCCCAAGGTTATATTTCTGATTTCTTTGTGTCAGTGCCTGAAGCAGCAATTTGTTCATTCTTATTTCTGAGTTACATCAGTATAAAATTTTTGTATCCATTCTTTTGTTGATAGCATTTTTCTGTTAAATGTTGGAACATTTATTTCTAGTTTGGGACTATTTTGAATAATGCTGCTTTGAACATTCTTCTACATGTCTTATTCTCCATTTTGTTGTGTTTATACCTATATATAGTCTAGGATTGCAGGACCATAAGGTGCACAGTTTCAGCTTTAGTAGATGTTGTTAAACCATTTTCAAAATCATTGATCCAATTTATAATTCCCCACTAGCCATATATGGGAGCTGTAGTTGATCCACATCTGCACCAACAGTGGGTATTGTGAATTTTTCAACTATTTTAATTGGAATGGCATCTGATTGAAAGTGTAATTTATATTTTCCTTGTGATTAATGACATGGAATGCATTTTTTAATACTGAACACATTTTAATATGTTTACAGTCAAGCCACTATATTCGTTGGTCTTTTCTAATATTGTGCCACTTATCCCCTTTTAATGGCTTAATACAAATTTTGTATATACTCTAGATATGAGTTCTTTGTAAAATACATGTACTCCAAATATTGTTATCTGGTCTGTGCCTAGAATTTTCATTCTATTAATGGAATTTTTGATGAACTTTTTAAAATTTTAGTATAGTTCAATGTCAGTCATTTCCTTTATGATGAATGTTTTTGGTTTCCCACTTAAAAAAAATTGCCTATCTCAAGGCCACAAAGATGTTCTTTAATGTTATCTTCTGGAAGGTTTATTGTTTTAAATTTCACATGTAAGGTCTACAAACCATGTAAAATTGTATTTGTATGTGCGAATTAGAGGTTAAGGTTCATGTTCTTCCTATAATGACATCAGTCAACACAGTATTAATTACTTAAAAGACCATCCTCTTCCATTGCACTGCAGTGTTTGCAATGTTTGCTTTCATCCGACTATTTGTTTCTCCTTGCACAAGTACCCATACTCTTTTTATTACAGTATGTCTGTAGTAAGTTTTTTTTTTATTTTTTTTTTAATTTATTTGACAGACAGATCACAAGTAGGTAGAGAGGCAGGCAGAGAGAGACAGGAGGAGGAGGCAGGCTCCCTGCTGAGCAGAGAGCCCGATGCGGGACTCGATCCCAGGACCCTGAGATCATGACCTGAGCTGAAGGCAGAGGCTTTAACCACTGAGCCACCCAGGCGCCCCTGTAGTAAGTTTTTATACCTGGTAGTGTAAGTTCTTTCCCAACTTTGCCTTTTTCTTTTTAATATTGTTTTTGTTAGGGATGCCTGGGTGGCTCAGTCAGTTAAGTGTCTGTCCTTTCACTCAGGTTATGATCCTTGGGGTCCTAGGATCAGGCCCCATGTTGGGCTCCCTGCTCAGCACTGAGTCTGCTTTTCCTTCTCCCTCTGCTGCTCTCCCTTCTTGTGTTCTCTCTTTCTCTCTCTGTCAAATAAATAAATAAAATATTTTTAAAAATACTTTCTTGTTATCCTTGGCTTTTTTGATTTCCATAAACAATTTTAACTGCCTTATCAGTTTCTATCCCTCCTCCCTCCCAAATGAACAAAAAACACCTCTTGGAATTTTAATAGGGATTGTATTGATTCTGTAGATTATTTGTGGAAGGAATATCATCTTTAGAACATTGAGTTTACCAATACATGGATACGCAGTACCTCTTCATTTATCTAGATCTTTGGTTTTCTCAGTATTTAGTAGTTTTATCTATAGAGATCTTCCATTAGGTTTATTTCTAGGTATCCAATATTTTAAGTTTTTAATTTTAATTCTAGTTAGGTAACATACAGGGTTATATTTCTCTCGGGTGTACAAAACAGTAATTCATCAACACCCAGTGCTCATCACAAGTGCACTATTTAATCCCCATCAGCTATTTCACCCATCCCCCACCCATCTCCCCTGGTTTGTTCTCTATAATTAGGAGTGTGTCTCTTGATTTGTCTATTTTTTTCCCCTTTGCTCATTTGTTTTGTTTCTTGGATTCCACGTATGAGTGAAATCATATGGTAAGACTTATTTCGCTTATCATTATACTCTCTAGCTTCATCCATGTCATTGCAAATGGCAAGATTTCATTTCATTTATGGCTGAATAATATTCCATTGTAGATGCATACCACATCCCTATCCATTCTTCAATAGATGGACACTTGGGCTGCTTCCATATCATGTCTATTGTAAATAATGCTGCTATAAACATAGGGGTACGTATATCCCTTTGAATTAGTGTTTTGTTTTGGTATTTGTTGGTTAAGTACCCAGTAATGTGATTGCTAGATCATAGGGTAGTTCTATTTTTAACATTTTGAGGAAGCTCTGTACTGTTTTCCAGAGTGGCAGCACCAATTTGATCCCCACCAACAGCTCAGAAGTTTCCTTTTTCTCCACATGCTCGTTAACACCTGTTGTTTCTTGTGTTGTTGATTTTAGCCATTCTAACAAGTGTGGAGTGATATCTAATTGTAGTTTTGATTTTCATTTCCCTTATGATAAGTGATGATGACCATCATCATATGTCTGTTGGCCATCTGTATGTCTTCTTTGGAAAAATGTCTGTTCTGTTCATATCTTCTGCCCATTTTTAAATGGATTATTTGGTTTTTGGGGTATTAAGTTTGCTAAATCCTTTATATACTTTGGGTACTAACCCTCTATTAGAAATGTCATTTGCAAATATCCTCTCCCCTTCCAGATATTGCCTTTTAGTTTTGTTGATTGTTTCCTTCACTGTGCAGAAACTTTTAATTTTGATGTTTCTCTAAGGTTTATTTTTGCTTTGTTTCCCTTGCCTCAGGAGACACATGTAGAAAAAAGTTGATATGGCTGATGTCAAAGAAGTTAATGCCTATGTTCTTGTCTAGGATTTTTATGGTTTCAGATCTTGCTTTTAGGTCTTCAGTCCATTTTGATTTTTTTGTGTGTGTGGTGTAAGAAAGTGGTCCAATTTAATTTTTCTGAATGTTGCTGTCTAGTTTTCCCAACACTATTGTTTGAAAAGACTGTCTTTTTTCCATTGGATATTCTTTCCTACTGTCAAAGATTAATTGTTCATATAGTTGTGAGTTTATTTCTCGATTTTTTTATTCTGTTCCATTGACTTATGTGTCTGTCCTTGTGCCAGTACCAAACTGTTTTGATTACTACATCTTTATAACTTGAAGTCCAGAATTGTGATGCCTCCAGCTTTGCTTTTCTTTTTCAAGTTTGCTTTGGCTATTTAAAGTCTTTTGTGTTTCCATACAAATTTTAGGATTGCTTATTCTATATTTTTTAAGATTTTATTTATTTATTTGACAGAGATCACAAGTAGGCAGAGAAGCAGGCAGAGAGAGAGGAGGAAGCAGGCTCCTGCTGAGCAGAGAGCCTGATGTGGGGCTCGATCCCAAGACCCCAAGATCATGCCCGGAGCCAAAGGCGGAGGCTTTAACCCACTGAGCCACTCAGGTGCCCAAGGATTGCTTATTCTTGATCTGTAAAAGATGCTGTTAATATTTTGATAAGGATTGCATTAAATGTGTAGACTGTGAGGCACCTGGGTGGTTCAGTCTTTAAGCATTTGCCTTGGGTTCAGGTCCTGATCCCAGGGTTCTGGGATTAAGCCCCATATCTGGCTCCCTGCTCAGTGGGAATCCTGCTCCTCCCTGTCCCACTCCCCTGCTTGTGTTCCCTCTCCTGCTCTCTCTTTCTCTGTCAAATAAATAAATAAAACCTTTAAAAAAATGTGTAGATTGCTTTGGGTAGTATAGACATTATAACAATATTTGATCTTCCAATCCATGAGTATGGAATATCTTTCCATTTCTTTTCATTATATTCAATTTCTTTCATCAGTGTTTTCTAGTTTTCAGAGTATAGGTCTTTTACCTGTTTGTTTAGGTTTCTTCCTAGGTATCTTGTTATTTTTGTTGCAATTATAAATACTATTAATACTCTTAATTTCTCTTTCTGCTGTGTCATTATTGTTGTATAGAAATGAAACTGATTTCTGGAGATCTGCTTTGTACCCTGTGTCTTTTCCCTGTCTTTGTACCCTGTCTAAGTTCATTTATCAGTTCTGGCAGCTTTTAGTGGAGTCTTTTGCATTTTCTATATATTGTTTCATGTCATCTGCAAATGGTAAAAGTTTTACGTCTTCCTTACCAAATTGGATGTCATTTATTTCTTTTTGTTGTCTGATTGCTGTAGATAGGACTTCCAGTACTATATTGATGAAATACACTGAAAGTGGTCATCTTTTGATAATTTTTGCCAAATTTTTTTTACAGATTATTAGGTTAAGGACATGCTCATCTATTCTTAGTTTGCTAACAGTATTTATTATGAATGAGTTTGGAATTTTATAAACATAATATTGATCTCATAAAAAAAACTTGGGAAGTTTTACCTCTTTTTCTATCCTCTGAAAGAGTTTATGTAAGATTGTTGTTACATCATAAGTGAAAGAATTGATTTCATTGTTAGGCAATTAGTTATGGATTGAATTTCTTTAATGAATATGAAATTATTAAGATTTCTTATTTTAATTTGATTTAATTATTTTGGACAAAATTTCCATTTATTTAAGTTTCAGTTTTGTTGGCATAAAGTCTCCATACTATCCTCATGTAAACTTTGTAATATCTGTAGAATATGTGATTATAACCTCCTTTTTTCTTTCTTTTTTTTAATATCCTCCTTTTTATTCCTGGAATTGGTTTTTCATTCATTCTCTCCTTTTTCTCTTGGTCAGTCTTGCTAAAAGATAAATAATTTTATTTACTTTTTTTTTTTTTTTAAGATTTTACTTATTTAAAAGAGAGAAAGAGAGCACAATGAAGGGGAACAGCAGGCAGAGGGAGAAGCGGGCACTCCACTGAACAAGGAGTCTTATACAGGACTCAGTCCCAGGACCCTATGATCATGACCTGAGCAAAAGGCAGACACTTAACTGACTGAGCCACCCAGGCATCCGTATTTGTTTTTAGAAAGAATCAACTTGTATGTTTTTTTTTTTTACTTCTATTATTGTATGTCTGTTTTTATTTCATTGAATTTTTCTCATATTGTTATTTTTCCCTTTCCCCATATTTTGAGGATAATTTGCTGCTGTTCTTTTTTGTAACTTTTTGAGGTAGAGGATTATAATAATTAATTTTCACCTTTTCTTATTTTCTAGTTTATGGGTTTATATATAAACATATCCCTTTAGCTGGTCCCACATGTTTTGATATATGGAATCTTAATATAATTTATTCAGATACATTCTAATATTCATTTTTAAATACCCCATAAGTTATTTACAAGTATGTAGCTTAACTTCAAAGTATTTGGGGATTTTCTAGTTATCTTTTTATTATTGAATACTTGCTTAACTTCTCTGTGGTCAGCAAATGCTCTGAATTATGATGAGACTTGCCTTACAGCACAATAATTGGTCAGTTTTAGTAAATGTTCTATGTGTACTTGAATATAAAATATATTCTGCATTTGTTGATGCTGCACTACCAGCATGTAAATTAGGATATTTTGTTAATCAAGATATCTAAATCTTTTATTCCTTACTGAATTTTGGTCTGTTTTTTCTTTCAGTTAGTGGCAGAGGTATGATAAAATCTCCAGCTGTAATTAAATGTTTTCCTATATCTCATATAATTCTGAGGCTTTTTGCTAGTGGTATTTTGGATCCATGTTATTAATTGCATTATAATATAAATTATGGAATGTTATGTTTCTGTTGAATAAACCCTTAGTTATTGTAAAAAGTCCCATTTGGCCCTCATAATACTTTATGCCTCCAAGTGCAAGTTTTCTGTTTTATAGTATCCCTGGCTTTCTTTTACTCACAGTTTTTACAGTAATGCTTCTTTCTTTATTTCACTTTCAATCTTGGCCTGTCTTTGTATTTTTCATTCCAGTTCTAAAATCTTTTTTAAAACTGGGCATTTGGCTTATACCCATATATAAATAATACTCTATTTGGGTTTTGATCTACCACATTACTTTCTTGCTCTTGTCCAATCTCTTTTTTTCTATTCATTTTCTAATATTTGTAGGATCAATCATGTTTCATTATTCTATTTGTTCCCTTATTGAGCTTATCAGCCATAATGACTTTTGTTACCCTTTTAGTAAGTTCTATCAAAAGTTCAGAAATAACAGAAGTAAAAATATGAATCACCAAAGTAGTAATTCATAAAAGTGTACTGTGCACCCACCAAAAAGGCACTTAGCAAACCAGGAGCACTCATACCAAAACACAGAATGAAGCTCAGTAGTATAAAGTATATTATAAAACGTTGTTTTAATACAACTTATAGTGTGGAGGCAGTGACTGTTTATTCTTTTTTTTTTTTTTTGACTGTTTATTCTTCACAGTGTTTGATTATAATATCAGAATTTTCTTAAATGGTAAGGAATTGGTTAGTGGTTACCTCATATCAATTTTGGGAAATGGTTTTAAGTTTTGTTTATCATTTTCAAGGACATAAGCCCTAGTGATAATGGAAGACAATAAGCAGAAAGAAGATACTTTCCTTCTGGGTCAAGATCTTCATGTTTATATTTAGCATAGATTTCCTATAGACCTCACAGACCAGTTTCAACGACACCTTCTTGTTCTCCCCATCTACTGGTTATTTCTCAGAGCTCCCATTGTGCTTTTTTGGTAACCCTCTCTGTATCCATTTCGCCCCACCCAATGGCTGCTCCTGAGAAGTTCCTGTGGGCTGCTTGTATAGCAGCAATGGTTACATCCTCAAGGAATTTTTTCCATCATAGAGATCTAAGCTCCATAGAAGAACTCTAACCTGCTTATGTTTTCTAACCATGGTTGATCATTTGTAAAGACCAGTTCTGGTCTGTGCCCTCTGGAAATTTTCTTCACCACTGTGATGTAACCTGTTCCTATGGGAGCCATGGTCTTTTTTTAAAAGCCTGAATTTCAGCTTTGGGCTGAAACAGGGGCTGGTAGGGAGAGACTCTTAAGTCCTCTGTTCTTTTAGTTTTCATTCTCCCTCAGCCTAGAAACAACAGCTGTTTTTGTTTGTTTTGTTTGCACATTCTACTTATGGACCTATTTTACTTCTTTTAATAGTTAGCTATCTTTGACTAGTGAACAAATTTTTACATTAAACTTTCTCAATTCTAATAACTGGTTTGGTTTCTGTCTTCTGGCTTGATCCTGATTAATATGCTCTAATTCCCAGTAGTGCTTCCCATTGTTTATCATTTCTGGTGTTCTTTATACCTTTCTGTGATTTCATCTGAGATAATTTTCTTTGTCTGAAGAGCACCCTTCAGTATTTTCAAACTGCATGTCTGCTGAAAATAAATTATCTCAATCTTTGTCTAAAAATGCTTTATTTTATATATTACTTAGTAATGAATAATTTTGCTTTGTGTAGAATCTGAGGTTGAACCTACCTTCCTTTCAGCACTTTAACAATGGAATTTGTTATCTTTGGCTTTATCATTTCTATTTATGAGTAAGCTGTTCATCTCATTCATGTTTCTTTGAAAGCAATGTCCCTTTTCTCTGGTTATTCTTAAGGTTTTAAATTGTGTGTGTGTGTGTGTGTGTGTGAGTGAAGTGGATTCTACTACTATGTGCCTAACAATGGTCTGCTTGACATTTTTCTTAGGTTCATGGAAATCCCTGAATCGCACTGCCTATCTTTAATTGGTTTTAGAAAATTCTTAACCACTATTTTTTTCAAATATTACTTTTCTCAAATCCCCCTTTTCCTACTTATGAATCCAATTATATTTACATTAAATCTTTTCCCTCTGATCCTTTCACTCTTTTGTGTATTTTCATCCTTTCTCTTTGTCCCTGTGTATCAGTTGGAAACTTTCATTACTCCGCTAATTTATTATTGCTTTCTTCTGTTGGTCTAATTTGTTGTTAAAACAAATCTGCCAAGTTCTTTATTTCAATTATTATATTTCTCACATAAAACATTTCCATAAAAATCTCTTTTTTTACACAAACGAGCTCTCTCTCAACATTTTCCTTTATTTCCACGAATGTATCAACAATAATTATTTTATATCTATGTCCCATTACCTCAATATCTGGATCATGTGTGAGTCTATTTCTGTTTCAAACTTTCTTGGACATTTAGTACTTCTTTCTGAAATGTCTATTAATTCTTGATTAAATATCAGAAATTTTATAAAATAATTATAGGGCCCACTTTGTTTTGCTTCTTGTTATTTTATTTTTTTATTTTTGCATTGCCTTCAAAATAAAGTAAAAATTCTATATCTAAAGGAAAGGAAAGTTTACTTGTATACATTTGGTTTTGGTATGTGTACTTCATTATAGGGTATAATTCTAGAATTAAAGTGTATAATTAGAGTTACTATTTGACCACAATATATTCATTATTGGCTTTATTATTTTATTTTGACATCTTCTAATACCTTTCTATCTAAGACTGCATGAAATGCATTTTTTGAAAGGCTCGACCAAAGGAATCTCAAATAAATATCATCTTTATTAAGGAAATAGGTTACATTTGGAAGAGATATGTTTTTGTCCTGAGGCATTCATGATATAAATATAGAGCAGATAATTATGTTTTAAGTCTAATAATTGCTATTAAAATGAATATAAATCTACCAAGGATTTAAAATTTTTATAGTCTTTATTAAGTCAGTAACACATAGGTCACTGATAGATATTTAAAGCTGGGGTATTTGTCATCATCACTTACTGTTTTAAAGTCAGAGCATTATATTTTGAAAAAATACTTGTGGAGAAAAAAAATCTTTAAACAACTGTGGAGAGAAAGAGAAATACAGATGGGGAAAGAGGGAGAAGAAAAGGGTGTATAACAAAAGATAAATATTTCAATGAACACCATTGGGAAAGAGTTATATTTGTACCAGTCATATCTAAATATAATAGAACAATTCAGTATGCTGAAAACAGGGTATTAAAGTAGAAGTGTTTGGGCCTGAATGTTAACAGAGGCAGTCTTCAGATTTGAGTCAGGAAGAAGGTATTTTCTTCCTATGTTCTAGTTCTATATCTATACTTTCTGTGGGTGTAGATAAGCAGCACTTTTCATAAGCAGCACTGTCAGCCCGAGTTGATTCACCTTGGAACTACTGTAATATAATCTTAACACCTACTCTCTCCTTTGGAGTATCTCAAATGTTTCAATGGTTAGGCAGTGGACATTGACCTATATGGCTTTAGGGACAGTGGACTAGGATATTGCAGGATCATAATGTTTTTAGTAGCAATACTGTTAATTACACAATGACATAACTTACGTGAATAAAATTAATGTTCTGTGTCATCCTAGGTCCTACAAAATACCTAAGCAGTTTTTTTTCCAAAACCCAAAGTTATGTTTCTGATGGTCTAAATTAACATGATTATGTGTCAAGGTGTTGATTGTTAACTTTAGGATTTCTAAAAAATATTGAACTTTGGTAAGAAAAAAAGAGTGAATGATTACAAGATAGACACCCAATAAATCTTAAGTAAATCTTTGATGTTGCTTTTAGAAATTACATATAAAGCATTGAGCATTATAGACTGAAGTTCCTACATTTCAAGAGGCATTTCAGGTATAAAAATCATTGCACTCTCGGGGCGCCTGGGTGGCTCAGTGGGTTAAAGCCTCTGCCTTTGGCTCAGGTCATGATCCCAGGTCCTGGGATCGAGCCCCGCATCGGGCTCTCTGCTCAGCAGAGAGTCTGCTTCCTCCTATCTCTCTCTGCCTGCTTCTCTGCCTACTTGTGATCTCTGTCTGTCAAATAAATAAATAAAATCTTTAAAAAAAAAAATCATTACACTCTCATGAGAAAATTAACCTATTTTTTAAAAAATTAATTTTTAGAATAAGAATTATTTTATAAGACTAGGAAAAGATAAGAAAATAGTAAATTAAAAATACTTCATAAATACTTTATATTGACTACTTATATTCATGTCTTCAAAAGTTCTTTTCTATTTATCAGTAAGGACAATTACTTTTGTATTTGGTCAATAGTCAAGTTTTTGTTGGATTTAAGAGGTATGTGTTTTTGTATTACAAAAGGATTACAGTGTTTTTGGAAAAAAAATAATCTTATGGCACTCTCAGTGGGCATTTCTACTTGGAATTTCTTTTAAAATTTGCCTTGTTATTTTCATTCCATCCAGAGCTGTTCTGTGCAAGGAACTCTGTTAGGCACAAGGGATACAAAGATGAGTAATATAAATTTCCTGCCATTAAGAAATGAAACATAAATTTGCAAGAGGATGCACTGTATTAGTTTAAATATGAATTTCATCCTGGTATTCTAACTTATCTCCAGGTTCCCAAGGAAGAAGTTTTCTATATATTTTAACAGATTTTACATCAGATCATAACAGTGAATCAAAGTAATCTATATACAATTTTTTTCTTCTTCTTTAGAATTATAGGATTTTTGCCCAGTTTAAATATAAAAAATAAATTCTTCTTCTTTTTTTTAAAGATTTTATTTATTTGACAGACAGAGATCACAAGTAGGCAGGGAGAGGGGAATGGGAAGCAGACTCCCTGCAAAGCAGAGAGCCCCATGGGGGGGCTTGATCCCAGGACTCTGGGATCATGACCTGAGCCAAAAGCAGAGGCTTTAACCCACTGAGCCACCCAGGTGCCCCCCAAAATAAATTCTTCTTAATAAAAATTTAAAAACTATGTCTCACAGACAAAGTAACAAAACATTTCCAAAAATTTTTCTTCAAAGCATTATGTGTGTGAGATTTTTAGATTTTCTGTAAAAAAGTTTAAATCAAAATGAGTTTGTGAATATTATTTTCTTATTCCTTAATTCCCTCTGTGGATAATCCCAATATGCATGAAATATCAAAACTTTTGAGGAGCCTTTGATTTAAAAACTCTATTTAAGTTTGTTTAGTCTAACATTTCCCACTTATTTAACCATAGATCCTCCCTTGTGAAATACACACACACACACACACACACACACACACACACAAATAATATACTATGGAAAACAGTCGACTAAGTTAGAGTTCACACAGCAAAGAAAATAACACCCAAGTTTTTATTCTGAAATCTGAGTGCTCTTGACTAACTGTACTTGCCTGGCCAAGTAATGAAAAGAATGTAAAGTTATTCTCCCATGAAGATTAGGTCCATGGCCCAGTAAGGCAACAGACCAAAAGGTGGGATATTGACCTTTTTTGTGTAAGTCAAAGAAAGAAGCTGTCATAAAAAGGGCAACAAATTTTTCTAGAAAAACCCGACGTAGTAGTTAACAACAAAGGCTGTGAACCTGGACTACTTGTGTTTCAATCAACTCCAGTTACTACGTGTGACCTTGAAAATTTTGCTTAATCTCTATGTGCCTAAATTTTGCTATATGTAGGTGGAAATAGTAATAGAGGCACCCATAATCACATATCATAATCACTAAATTAGTATTGTTAAAGTACTTGGAACAATGTATAGCACCTAAGAAAAAAGTACTTAAGTGTATGAATAAATAATTCTCACAATTCTTTGTCTTTGTTGGGTCTCATAGTTGATGGATTACCTTCTTCCAATTAAGAAATCCATTTTTAAATTTTTTGACAAATTCAAGCTCACTGGGATGACACCTATTAAATATCATGTTTGGGAAATTAACAAAATGTGTTTGTGGAGTGAATAAATAAAAGGAGAAGAGAAAATGTTTCTTAACACAATCTTCAACTTGTGTTCATATCCAATATCTTGGGGCATGTTCGCTGGAGAAAACCAACTACCCTTATGTAATGAGAATAACAGGTTATTTTCTATATTGGTCCCTTTTGCCTCCAAATTTTTGCCTGTGGACTTGGTTACACAATATTAATAATAACAGCATATTTACTGAGTGCTTACTATATGCCCTGTGCTCTTCTTATTGATTTTAGTGTAATTTTTTCACTGAATTCTTATTAAGAATCCTCAAGTTGGGTATTGTTATACCTTTTTTATAGAAGGAAAAATAATGAAAAATGTCTTCTTACTACTAAGCAAATTTAGAGTTTTAAAATATTTTAAAAAATATTGGAAATATTTCAGTTCTTTCAACATAGAAAATAGTCCTTTAACAAGAGTCTTTCTAAGATGGGACAGCTGGAAAGAATAATTCATAGATTATAGATAAAGAATAGTCACAACATGTCAGTTTATACATCAAAAGTGGTATCTCTTTTGATACTCACCAACCCCATGAAGTTGCTTTTATTATTCTGTGTTACAGAAGCAAATTGAAGGTCAGTGAGGTTAATTCACTTATCCATGTCCACAATGAAAATGGTCCACTTATCTCTTTAAAAATGGGCCAAAATATAATCTGAACATGAAATACCCATACCTTTTCCACTGAGGCTAGAGAAAGAAATGTTAGCAGTAATGGTAGACACATATGAAGTTATCAAATGCAGGAAGGTCTCTAGTGCTGAGCTAGAAAAACAAAACATAATTCAGAACAAACTTTAATGGGAATTTTTTCTTAATGCTCATTTAACTGTGCAAAGGCTAATTATGGTTTCATTTATCTCAAGAACAAAATATGGGGAGGTTGCTTTAGTATGTACTAAATAGGACAAACAATTATGAAATGAACATTTACATAATTTGGTATTTCCCATACAGGTATATGAACATCTCTAAATTAAGCATAGGCCTTTGAGCCACTGCTGCAATTATAGGAACTGTCAGAGGAAAATTTATAGTGATTTCTTATTGTATCTACTTACATCTGGTCTCCCTATCAAAATGACATGGAGCAACCTCCAAACAGCATAAATATATACCTCCTACCTATGTGCATATTTTGAAATCACTCCAAAACCTTCAAGTTTTAACAGAAAATACATTATTTTTCAGTTTCTGTGTAAGAAGCTTGCAAAGAGTCTGTCTCCACAGAGCAAAATAAATAAATGTCATGACTTTGTAATTATCATCTTGAAATCTTCCACATCTTAGTTTATCTATTTGAGAAAAAAATCTTTATAATGCATCAGGTACTATTTATTTCATTGTAAAGGTTGACAACCCATCAACTAATTGTCAAGAAAAATCCAAGTTTATATTAAAAGTATCCAGCATTAATTATCATGAAAATGCAAAGAAAACCTTCTAGTTCACTTCTCACTTGTTCTAGGATTTAGATCTACTGCCTAAAATTTAATAAATTCTTGCATGGCAATTAAATTTCCTTTGAATACAAACTATGCAAACTAAAAACAAAGCAATTCAGCTCTCTCTTATTTATATAAATGCAAGGAAACAGCAACGCAGTGTAAATAATACCTGAATTAAAAACAGCACATTCAGAGCACTTCAAGTAGTTTGTTGTGGCCACTCTGTGGAACATATGATCCTGGGCTCTAACAGTAGGCTAACTTGTATCTGAATTGTACTCAGCTATGTCACTAACTCATTATGGGACAATGGGCTAATAATTTCGCTTTTCTTAATCTCAATTTATGTAAATTTATGTAAAATCATAGTGATTATAAATAGTAATTATGAAATATACATTAAAATTATATATTACTATCTATAAATATTACTTAGTTTCCAATATAAAGGAATGTTAAAAACTAATATGAAATAATGAATTCTATCTCCACATTGTGCATTGTAAGTGGTAGATACTATTATTACTTTGGTTAGATTAAAAATCAGATTTAAACCGGAGGAGTCAGAGCCACGGGTTCCAAAATGTGTTATGCCATGTAAGGACTTTAGATTTCATACTGTGATAGACAAAAGAAAGCTATGGAAGAATTTTACCCGGAAGAGCACTGTGATACACTTTGCATTTTAAAAAATCATTTTGCTTACAGTACAGAGGGTGAATTGGAAGGAAAGCAGTTACAAGACCTATTCAATAGTCCTTGAGAAAATAATAAAGGCTTGAAACAAGTCAACCACAAAAACAATGGAGAGAATAGAATCTGTATGAGATTATAAGGATCTGTAAATAATGGAGCACTGTTACTAACATAACTTTGCCACATGGAAAAGGGAGGAGCCAAGAATGACACCTACCCTCCCAAAAGATGGTCAGGATGGCAAATGCAAAAGAAAGTCCAGGTTGGAAGGTGCAAGGGGGAAAGAGTAGAACTAGATGCATAAGGTAAAGCTGGTTTTGAAGAAGTAGAGTTCAAGCTGCCTGTAGGACATAAAAGCACAGAAATCTATCACATAATTTGTTACACTAGTTTCAGCTTGGAGTTCAGGACATATACTAGGTAAATGAAGTTATAAGACCATAAATAACTGCTTATTGAGATTAGATAGAATGATGAGAAGAGAGCTAAGAGTTGAACTTTAGGAAACTTCAAAATATAAAAGGCAGAAGAAAGGGGACTTAAAATGGAGACTGAGAAGGCACATCCATATAGTACCAAGAGATCAGGAGATAGTGACACCAACAGAACAAAGGTAGAAGTCTATCAAGAAGAAGGAAGTGGTCAACCCTGCTAAATGTTGTGGGCAAGTAAAGTAAGATAAGAACAGAAGAAATATCATGTGACTGGACAATTATTGGGTTGCTCGTGATATTTGCAGAGGAGTTTTATTGCAATAATGGGCATTGTAACCAGACTGTAGAAGGTTAAAGTATGAATGAAACACTCTGGTAGATGTTTTTTTCCAAAATTGGACACAGACATAGTTTTGATTCCAAATCTTCTTCCAGAATCTTGATATACCCCATCAAAAGTGGAGCCTATTTCTTATTCCCTTGAATCAGAGTAGGGCTTTGTGACTGTTTCAATAAACAGGATGAACTAGAGGTTATGGGCATGATTTCCAAGTTTAGATCATAAAGGAAATAAGACCCCCATACCCCACCCCCAGTCTTTCTCTCCCTCTCTCTATCTCTCTCATCCTTAGTTCTTAAAACCCACCAACCATGTTGTGAGGAAGCATAGGTCACATGAAGATTCTCCTGATAGGTATTCTGGCCAACAGACCCACCTAACAGCACTGTGCTAACCCCAGCACCAACTGCTTGAGTAAGCAATCTTTTCAATGATTTTAGGCCCTGGGCTTTGTGCTGTTTCAGCTGATACATTTGAAGCAGAGATGGGCTATCCCCATTGATCCCTTCTCAAATTGTAGATTAAATGTTCTAGATGTTTTAGGCTACTAAGTTTTGGATAATATTTTACACAGCCATAGTAAATTGTGTAGACATAAAGGGAAAGAAACCATAAATTTAAATTATTCTTTGGAAGTAGTTAATATCAAAGAATTACATGAGAAAAAGAAATTAAAACCAGATGAGGATAGAGGGTCAAGAATGTTTCAGTTTTTCCTTTCCTTATTAAAATAAGATCACCAGAAGCCATATAGGATGTAATATGATGCATGTTAAGAACAGGAAAAAATGATTGGTGCAAATTCCATATCCTGGTGAATATAAAGGGTATCAGATAGAGAACATAAATGGTGTGATTAGTTTGAATAGGAAAACTGATATTTGTACATATGTAGGTGCTCTTACATGTGGGAAAAGAAGCTAAAGAAGATTATTGTCAATATTTTAAGTCATCTCTATAAAATCAGAAGCAGCATCATCTGCACTGGAGAAGATGTGGTAAGATAGGTGATGGGGGCATGAGTAGAGTGTCTAAAAGCATCAGAGAGCTGTTAGCCACTAAACTGTTCATTGAGTAATATACACACATCTTTCTATTCCATAGATTTAATTATCAAACACATCAAACCTTCCTTATACTCAGTCCTTAACCCTAAGGTAATCAATATATAATCACCATTGATTAGCTTTTTCTATTCTTCTATTTTTGAAATATATGTAAGCAGAATCATAGAGTAAATATAGTATTTCGTGTTGGGATTATTTTGTTCAACATTATGCACATTAAATGCATACATGTCTTGCATATATGAACAGTTTGTTCATTAACATTACTGAATAATATTATATTACATGAACATAAAATTTATTTCATTTAATAGAGGTGGATATTTTAGCTGTTTCAAGCTTGGGGCTATTTAAAATAAAGCTTCTATGAATATTCTTATACATGACTCTGCAGCAAATATGAACGAGTTTCTGTTAATATATCGAGGAAAGGAATTGCCAGGTTAATAGGCATGCATGCTTTCACCTGCTGATTTTTTTTTAATTTTTATTTTTTATAAACATATAATGTATTTTTATCCCCAGGGGTACAGGTCTGTGAATCGCCAGGTTTACACACTTCACAGAACTCACCATAGCACATACCCTCCCCAATGTCCATAACCCCACCCCCCTCTCCCAAACCCCCTCCCCCCAGCAGCCCTCAGTTTGTTTTGTGAGATTAAGAATCACTTATGGTTTGTCTCCCTCCCAATCCCATCTTGTTTCATTCATTCTTCTCCTACCCCCTTAAACCCCCATGTTGCATCTCCACTTCCTCATATCAGGGAGATCATATGATAGTTGTCTTAATCCAATTGACTTATTTCGCTAAGCATGATACCTTCTAGTTCCATCCACGTTGTCGCAAATGGCAAGATTTCATTTCTTTTGATGGCTGCGTAGTATTCCATTGTGTATATATACCACATCTTCTTTATCCATTCATCTGTAGATGGACATCTAGGTTCTTTCCATAGTTTGGCTATTGTAGACATTGCTGCTATAAACATTCGGGTGCACATGCCCCTTTGGATCACTACGTTTGGATCTTTAGGGTAAATACCCAGTAGTGCAATTGCTGGGTCATAGGGTAGTTCTATTTTCAACATTTTGAGGAACCTCCATGCTGTTTTCCAGAGTGGTTGCCCCAGCTTGCATTCCCACCAACAGTGTAGGAGGGTTCCCCTTTCTCCGCATCCTCGCCAGCATCTATCATTTCCTGACTTGTGAATTTCAGCCATTCTGACTAGTGTGAGGTGATATCTCACTCTGATGCCGAGTGATATGGAGCACTTTTTCATGTGTCTGTTGGCCATCTGGATGTCTTCTTTGCAGAAATGTCTGTTCATGTCCTCTGCCCATTTCTTGATTGGATTATTTGTTCTTTGGGTGTTGAGTTTGCTAAGTTCTTTCTAGATTTTGGACACTAGCCCTTTATCTGATATGTCGTTTGCAAATATCTTCTCCCATTCTGTCAGTTGTCTTTTGGTTTTGTTAACTGTTTCCTTTGCTGTGCAAAAGCTTTTGATCTTGATGAAATCCTAATAGTTCATTTTTGCCCTTGATTCCCTTGCCTTTGGCGATGTTCCTAGGAAGATGTTGCTGTGGCTGAGGTCGAAGACGTTGTTGCCTGTGTTCTCCTCAAGGATTTTGATGGACTCCTTTCTCACATTGAGGTCCTTCATCCATTTTGAGTCTATTTTCACGTGTGGTGTAAGGAAATGGTCTAATTTCATTTTTCTGCATGTGGCTGTCCAATTTTCCCAACACCATTTATTGAAGAGGCTGTCTTTTTTCCATTGGACATTCTTTCCTGCTTTGTCGAAGATTAGTTGACCATAGAGTTGAGGGTCTATTTCTGGGCTCTCTATTCTGTTCCATTGATCTATGTACCTGTTTTTGTGACAGTACCACGCTGTCTTGATGATGACAGCTTTGTAATAGAGCTTGAAGTCTGGAATTGTGATGCCACCAACTTTAGCTTTCTTTTTCAATATTCCTTTGGCTATTCGAGGTCTTTTCTGGTTCCATATAAATTTTAGGGTTATTTGTTCCATTTCTTTGAAAAAAAAAATGGCTGGTATTTTGATATGAATTGCATTAAATGTATAGATTGCTTTAGGTAGCATAGACTTTTTCACAATATTTATTCTTCCAATCAAGGAGCATGGAACATTTTTCCATTTCTTTGTGTCTTCCTCAATTTCTTTCATGAGTACTTTATGGTTTTCTGAGTATAGATTCTTAGCCTCTTTCGTTAGGTTTATTCCTAGGTATCTTATAGTTTTGGGTGCAATTGTAAATGGGATCGACTCCTTAATTTCTCTTTCTTCTGTCTTGTTGTTGGTGTAGAGAAATGCAACTGATTTCTGTGCATTGATTTTATATCCTGACACTTTACTGAATTCCTGTATAAGTCCTAGCAGTTTTGGAGTTGAGTCTTTTGGGTTTTCCACATATAGTATCATATCATCTGCGAAGAGTGATAGTTTGACTTCTTCTTTGCTGGTTTGGATGCCTTTAATTTCCTTTTGTTGTCTGATTGCTGAGGCTAGGACTTCTAGTACTATGTTGAATAGCAGTGGTGATAATGGACATCCCTGCCGTGTTCCTGACCTTAGCGGAAAAGCTTTCAGTTTTTCTCCATTGAGAATGATATTTGTGGTGGGTTTTTCATAGATGGCTTTGATAATATTGAGGTATGTGCCTTCTATCCCTACACTTGGAAGAGTTTTGATCAGGAAGGGATGCTGTACTTTGTCAAATGTTTTTTCAGCATCTATGGAGAGTATCATATGGTTCTTGTTCTTTCTTTTATTAATGTATTGTATCACATTGATTGATTTGCGGATGTTGAACCAACCTTGCAGCCCTGGAATAAATCCCACTTGGTCGTGGTGAATAATCCTTTTAATGTACTGTTGAATCCTATTGGCTAGTATTTTGGTGAGAATTTTTGCATCTGTGTTCATCAAGGATATTGGTCTGTAGTCCTCTTTTTTGTTGGGATCCTTGTCTGGTTTTGGGATCAAAGTGATGCTGGCCTCATAAAATGAGTTTGGAAGTTTTCCTTCCATTTCTATTTTTTGGAACAGTTTCAGAAGAATAGGAATTAGTTCTTCTTTAAATGTTTGGTAGAATTCCCCTGGGAAGCCATCTGGCCCTGGACTTTTGTTTGTTGGGAGATTTTTGATGACTGTTTCAATCTCCTTACTGGTTATGGGTCTGTTCAGGTTTTCTATTTCTTCCTGGTTCAGTTGTGGTAGTTTATATGTCTCTAGAAATGCATCCATTTCTTCCAGATTGTCAAATTTGTTGGTGTAGAGTTGCTCATAGTATGTTCATATAATTGTCTGTATTTCTTTGGTGTTAGTTGTGATCTCTCCTCTTTCATTCAAGATTTTATTTATTTGAGTCCTTTCTCTTTTCTTTTTGATAAGTCTGGCCAGGGGTTTATCAATCTTATTAATTCTTTCAAAGAACCAGCTCCTAGTTTCATTGATTTGTTCTATTGTTTTTTTTTTTTTTTTGTTTCTATTTCATTGATTTCTGCTCTGATCTTTATTATTTCTCTTCCCCTGCTGGGTTTAGCGTTTCTTTCTTGTTCTTTCTCCAGCTCCTTTAGGTGTAGGGTTAGGTTGTATCTTGAGACCTTTCTTGTTTCTTGAGAAAGGCTTGTACCGCTATTTATTTTCTTCTCAGGACTGCCTTTGCTGTGTCCCACAGATTTTGAACCGTTGTGTTTTCATTATCATTTGTTTCCATGAATTTTTTCAATTCTTCTTTAATTTCCTGGTTGACCCATTCATTCTTTAGAAGGATGCTGTTTAGTCTCCATGTATTTGGGTTCTTTCCAAATTTCCTCTTGTGATTGAGTTCTAGCTTCAGAGCATTGTGGTCTGAAAATATTCAGGGAATGATCCCAATCTTTTGATACCGGTTGAGACCTGATTTAGGACCCAGGATGTGATCTATTCTGTGTTCCATGTGCACTAGAGAAGAATGTGTATTCTGTTGTTTTGGGATGAAATGTTCTGAATATATCTGTGATGTCCATCTGGTCCAGTGTGTATTTAAGGCCTTTATATCCTTGTTGGTCTTTTGCTTGGATGATCTGTCCATTTCAGTGAGGGGAGTGTTAAAGTCCCCTACTATTATTGTATTATTGTTGATGTGTTTCTTTGATTTTGTTATTAATTGGTTTATATAGTTGGCTGCTTCCACGTTAGGGGCATAGATATTTAAGATTGTTAGATCTTCTTCCTGGACAGATCCTTTGAGTATGATATAATGTCCTTCTTCATCTCTTATTATAGTCTTTGGCTTAAAATCTAATTGATCTGATATAAGGATTGCCACTCCTGCTTTCTTCTGATGTCCATTAGCATGGTAAATTGTTTTCAACCCCCTCACTTTAAATCTGGAGGTGTCTTCAGGTTTAAAATGAGTTTCTTGTAGGCAACATATAGATGGTTTTTTGTTTTTTTTTTTTTCCCATTCTGATACCCTGTGTCTTTTGATTGGGGCATTTAGCCCATTAACATTCAGGGTAATTATTGAGAGATATGAATTTAGTGCCATTGAATTGCCTGTAAGGTGACTGTTATTGTAAACCGTCTCTGTTCCTTTCTGATCTACTACTTTTAGCATTTCTCTTTGCTTAGAGGACCCCTTTCAATATTTCCTGTAGAGCTGGTTTGGTGTTTGCAAGTTCTTTCAGTTTTTGTTTGTCCTGGAAGCTTTTAATCTCTCCTTCTATTTTCAATGATAGCCTAGCTGGATATAGTATTCTTGGCTGCATGTTTTTCTCATTTAGTGCTCTGAATATATCATGCCAGCTCTTTCTGGCCTGCCAGGTGTCTGTGGATAAGTCTGCTGCCAATCTAATATTTTTACCATTGTATGTTACAGACTTCTTTTCCCGGGCTGCTTTCAGGATTTTCTCTTTGTCACTAAGAGTTGTAAATTTTACTATTTGGTGATGGGGTGTGGACCTATTCTTGTTGATTTTGATGGGGGTTCTCTGTGCCTCCTGGATTTTGATGCTTGTTCCCTTTGCCATATTAGGGAAATTCTCTCCAATAATTCTCTCCAATATACCTTCTGCTCCCCTCTCTCTTTCTTCTTCTTCTGGAATCCCAATTATTCTAATGTTGTTTCGTCTTATGGTGTCACTTATCTCTCGAATTCTCCCCTCGTGGTCCAGTAGCTGTTTGTCCCTCTTTTGCTCAGCTTCTTTATTCTCTGTCATTTGGTCTTCTATATCACTAATTCTTTCTTCTGCCTCATTTATCCTAGCAGTGAGAACCTCCATTTTTGATTGCACCTCATTAATAGCTTTTTTGATTTCAACTTGGTTAGATTTTAGTTCTTTTATTTCTCCAGAAAGGGCTTTTCTATCTCCCGAGAGGGTTTCTCTAATATCTTCCATGCCTTTTTCGAGCCTGGCTAGAACCTTGAGAATCGTCATTCTGAACTCTATATCTGACATATTACTGATATCTGTATTGATTAGGTCCCTAGCCTTCGGTACTGCCTCTTGTTCTTTTTTTTGTGGTGAATTTTTCTGCCTTGTCATTTTGTCCAGATAAGAGTATATGAAGGAGCAAGTAAAATGCTAAAAGGGTGATAAAGACCCCAGGAAAATATGCTTTAACCAAATCAGAAGAGACCTCAAATCGTGGGGCGGAAAAAGGGGATAAAAAGAGGTTCAGAAAAAAAAAAAAAAAGAAACGAATTAAAAAAAGAAAACGAATAAAGAAAAAATATAAAATATATATATATATATATATTAGATAAACTAGTTAAAAAACGTTAAAAAAGAAAAGGGTAAAAGTTAAAAAAAATTTAGCAGAAGAAAAAAAATTAAAAAAAAAACACAAAATAAATTAACTGCAAAACTAATGAATTATGGGAACAAAGCCATGAGTTCAGTGCTTTGCTTTCTCCTCCTCTGGAATTCCGCTGATCTCCTTGGTATTGAACCTGCACTCCTTGATAGGTGTACTTGGTCCTGACTGGATTTCTTCTTGATCTTCTGGGGGAGGGGCCTGTTGTAGTGATTCTCAAGTGTCTTTACCCCAGGCGGAATTGCACCGTCCTTACCAGGGGCCGGGCTGAGTAATCCGCTCGGGTTCGCTTTTGGGAGCTTTTGTTCCCTGAACACTTTCTGTAGAGTTCCGGAGGATGAGAATGAAAATGGCGGCCTCCCAATCTCCGGCCCAGAGGAGCCGAGAGCTTGGGGCCCCACTCCTCAGTGCGGCCTCAGAGAACAGCGCCCAATAACTCCCGTCTCCCTGGCCTGGGCTGCGCTTCGTGCCCACCCAGGCTGCAACTGGTTCAAGGTAACCCCAAGCTGAGAGCTCACTCCTTGGCTCTGTCTCTGCAGCCGGCTTCCCCGCTCCAATACCTGCAAGCTCTGCAACACTCAGACACCCCCATCCCTCCACGACCCCGCGGGACCCGGGTCCTCGCTGACCCTGTGTGGGCTTCACCCCATCCATCCTCTGGAGCGATGTCCCTCAGCAGAACAGACCTTCAAAAGTCCTGATTTTGTGCTCCGTTGCTCCGCCTCCCGCCGGGAGCTGGCCCCTCCCCCCACGGTCCATCCTCCCGTGGCCTTGGACTCACCTCTCCACCAGTCCCACCCCTCAGAAAGTGGTCGACCCTCTGCCTCCACAATTGCCTCTCTTCCTCTCCTCGATCTCCCGTTGGATTTGTAGGTGTTTGCAATGTTTAGATAAGCTATCTAGCTGATCTCCTGCTACCTGATGTAGCCTCAGCATGCTACTTCTCTGCCATCTTGACTCAATTCTCACCTCCTGATCTTATCAAACAGTTTTCCCAAGTGGTTTTACATATTTACATTTCCACAAGCAATGTATGTGAGCGAACATAAATTCGTGTTTCTTCACATTCTTTCCAACACTTGGTGTTACTGATCAGTTTCATTTTAATTGTGCTGGTGTATGTATAATACTTTTCATTTTTCTATCTGGCTTCTTGCCCCTTTTAATTAATCACTTGTAAAAATATTTTTATTTTTTATTTTATTCTTGTTTTAATTCTGGGTCCAAATCTTTTCCAGATATATGCACCACTAGTTTTTTTTTTTCCCACTCTACAGTTTGCTTTCTCTCTCTCAATGATGTCTTTTGGAGAAAAAAAAAGGCCTTTTAATTTTAATTTTAATTTTAATCTCATCTAATTTATCTGGCGTTTACTTTGATGATAAGGATCTGAATTCTATTTAAGAAATTTTTGCTTATCTTTAAGACATAAAGATATTCCTAAAATATGTTATGACTAGAACTTGAAGTTTTAAAGTTTGCTTTATATGAACAGTAATTCTTTTTATTTTATTTTATTTATTTATTTGACAGAGAGAGAGTATAGTAGGCAGAGTGGAAGGCAGAGGCAGAGGGAGAAGCAGGCTTTCTGTTGAGCAGGGAGCCCCATATGGGGCTCCATCCTAGGATTTCAGAATTGTGACCTGAGATGAAGGCAGCTGCTTTAACCGACTGAGCCACCCAGGTGCCCCTCAACAGTACATTCTGAATGAACTTTTGTGTATGATTTGAGGATGAGTTCAAGTTGCATTGTTTTCTATACAAATGGCCTAGCACTATTTATTAAAAAAAAAAAAAAATTCTTTCTCCATGCTGCTAGTGTCATCTGTATAAGCATGTATATATCAATCAGCTTTTGGACTCTATTCCATGGGTCTGTTTGTCCAAGATAGAAGAGTACCTTTTTGGTACTGTGTTTATGACTGTGCCTTTATATTAAACCTCAACTCGTGGTAGACCTGAAGCTTTTTCCTAAGATTGTCTTGGCTAGGAGTACCTGAGTTTGGTCAGTTAAGCAAAAGACTCTTGATATTGGCTCAGGTCATGATCTCAGGATCATGAGATTGAGTCCTGCTTAAGATTCTCTCCCTCTGTTGCTCTTTCTCTCTCTCTGAAAAGAAAAAAAAAAAAAAAAAGAAGAAGAAGAAGAAGAAGAAGATTGTGTTGTCTATTATTTAATCTTTGCATTTTCATTGTATTTTAAAATACCTTGACGTTTCCACAAAAATAAAATCCTAGCATGACTTTGATTGAGATTTCAGTAAACCTATGAATAATTTAGAGACAATTGATATTTTTATAATATTGAAACATAACCCATGAAATTGTATGTTGTTTGGAGATTCATTCACTGTTGATATCATCAATTTATTTCTTTTTATGACTGAGTAACATTCAGTTGTTGAATGAACCGCAGTTTTTTATTTTATTTTATTTATTTATATGAAAGAGAGAGAGAGAAAGAGAGCGAGAGAGAACATGAGTAGGGAAGAAAGGGAGAAGCAGGCTCCCTGCTGAATAGGGAGTCCCATGGGGGGCTCAATCCCTGGACCCTGGGATCATGACCTGAGCCACCCAGGAGCCCTGTACCACAGTTTGTTTATCCATTTTCCTAGTGAAGGACATTTGATTTATTTCCATTTGTTGGGTATTATGAATAAAGTTTCTGTAAATATTCTAGTACAGATATTTTCATAGACATGTTTTTAAATATCTGTCTTGAGTAAATACTGAAAATAAAAATTACTGGCCATTTGTATATCTTTTGCAAAGTGTTCAATTCTTTACACAAAATTTTTTTATAAGATTTTATTTATTCATTTGACACACAGAGATCACAAATAGACAGAGAGGCAGACAGAGAGAGGGGGGAAGCAGGCTCCCCGTGGAGCAGAGAGCATGATGCGGAGCTCGATCCCAGGACCCTGAGACCATGACCTGAGCTGAAGGCAGAGGCTTAACCCACTGAGCTACTCAGGTGCCCCTCTTTACCAAAATTTGTAAAGGGATTGTTGGCCATTCTATTATTGAGTTGTAGAAGTTCTTTCTGTATCTCGAATATCACTTATTTGTTAGATACGGCTTTAGAAATATTTTCTCTTAGGGGCACCTGGGTGGCTCAGTGGGTTAAGCCTCTGCCTTCGGTTTGGGTCATGATCCCAGGGTCCTGTCGAGCCCCGCATGGGGCTCTCTGCTCGGCGGGGAGCCTGCTTCCCCCTTTCTCTCTGCCTGCCTCTCTGCTTACTTGTGATCTCTCTCTCTCTCTGTCAAATAAATAAATAAAATCTTTAAAAAATTTTTTTTCTCTTAGTCTTTAGTTTACCTATTTATTTTCTTAATGCTATCTTTCAATGAGCAGGAATGTTTAGTGATAATAAAGTCTAATATATTAAATTTTCTTTTGTGGTCATTAATTTTTTGTGATTGCCTAAGGAACTTCTACCCACCTATTGTTTAAGAATATATTCTCTTATATTCTCTTTGAAATATTTTTCCCCTTTGAAATTTTAGTTTTAATGGTTAGGTCTACAATACATCCCAAACTAATTTGTGTTTATGATATAAGGTAGGACTTAAAGGGTTTATTTTTTTGCCATATATATCTAGTTAACTGTTTGCTGAAAAGGTTTTCCTTTCTCCACTGGAATTGATACCTTTGTTGAAAGTGAGGATTTGTTTCTTAGCTCCTTATCCTATTTCACTGATGTATTTATCAATCCTTATACCAGCACCACACTTGAAAGTACTATAAGATCTCTACCTTTGTACTTTTTCAATATACCTTGGATATTCCTTCTTTTGTATTCCCACATAAAATTACACATTTCCAATCAATGAATGACAGACATGTTGTCTGTTAGGTTGGGTCTTCTTAAAATTTGCTCAAAAGTTGTTTTTTTTTTTTTCTTTTTTAGTTCAGAGTAGAAATCTTGTACATCTTTTAATGCATTAACTACTGAGTTTCTTGTTGCTATGGTAAAGGGAATTGTTTCTTAAATATTATTTTCTGATTGTTTGCTACTGGCATATAAAAATAAAATTGATTTTTCTGTATTTATCCTGTGTCTCTACAACACTGCTAAATTCAATATTCAGTTCTGTATTTGTTTTGTAGATTTCATAGGATTTTCCACATAAGTAATCATGTTATGTGTAAGAACACTCTTTTTCTTCCTTGCTGATCTGTGCCTGTTATTTTTCTTTTTTGTCTTATGGCTAGTTTCTCTACTAAAATGTTAAATATGAGAATGTAAATCTTTGTTCTCAATTTTGGAAGTGTTAAATATTGTATTATTGAATATAATATTTTTCAAATAATTTTTCAAAGATATTTTTATAGAGTGAGGGCATTCTTTTCTATTTTTAGCTTGTTGACAGTTTTTTTTAATTAGTGTTGAATTTTGTCAGTGTTTTTTCTACAGCATTGAATATACCATATATTTTTCTTTTTTATTAAAATATTAAAATGGAAAATTAAAATGGTTGGTTTCAAATTTTAAATCAATCTTGCATTCCTGGTATAAACCTAGTCATGATTTTAATATATTGTTATATTTGATTTGCTAGTACTTTGGTAGTACTTTTACCAATATTATTAAAGATTTAGGGGTGAATTTTCTTTTTGGAGTTCTCCTTATAAGATTTTAATATTATAAAATAAGTTGGTAATTGTTCCCTACTATGTTATTTCCTGAAAAATGTCTAGACTGATATTTCTTTATTAAATACTCGAGAAAATTTTCCAGTGAGAACCTGTGATTCTGGAGTCCTGTGGAAGATTTTGGATAAGAAATTAAATATCGGGGGACCTGCGTGGTTCAGTGGGTTGGGCCTTTGCCTTTGGCTCGGTCATGGTCTCAGGGTCCTGGGATCCAGCCCTGCATTGGGCTTTCTGCTTGGCAGGGAGCCTGCTTCCCCCTCTCTCTGTGCCTGCCTCTCTGCCTGCTTGTGCTGTCTCTGCCAAATAAATAAATAAAATCTTAAAAAAAAGAAATTAAACATCTTTGATACCTTTATACCTTTAGAAAATTTGTAGTATAAAGTATGTAAAGATGTGTGTGTGTGTGTGTGTGTGTGAGTGTGTGTTATTTTGCGTCAGTTGGGCTAGTTAAATTTTTCAGATACTCATTTTTTTCATCTAAGTTAGCAAATTTCTTCCTACAAACTTGGCCATAAAGTACACTTATTTTACTTTTAGTATCTGTAGAATTTATGATGATGATCTTTTTTTTTCCAATTTTTGATACTGAGAGTCTGTACTATCTCTGTTGTGCTAAGTCTAGTTTGGTTACTTTTCTTTATTGCTACCTTTTCTTTGTTTTCTTCCCTGTTACTTTCCTTGGCTTTAATTTTTTTTTCTACCTTCTTAAGTTGGAAACTTAGATGCTTAATTTTAAATATTTTTCTTTTCTAACATTTCTTTTTAAAGCTATACATTTCTCTTTAAGCACTGCTTTAGCTTCATCCCATATATTCTGATATACTAGATTTTCCTTGTCACTTAGTTGGACATATTTTATAATTTCCCTTGGATTTATTCTTTTACCCATGGATTATTTAGTAGTATGTAATTTAATTTTTGAGTATATGAGTTTTCCCTAGATATCTTACTGTTATCTAATACCTCTTAGGTTCTTTAATTCCATTGTGGTCAGACAGTATACACTCTATAATTTTAATTACGTTTTAATTTATTGAGACTTATTTTAACACATAATCTATATTGATGAACATACTATATGTACTTGAAAGTATATTGTACAATTGCTGGATACAGGGTTTTATAAATATCAATTAAGTCAAGATTGCTGATGGTGCTGTTCAGAACATCTATGTCTTTACTGCGTTTTCTGTCTAAATATTATATGAATTGACAGAAGAAAAAAGTAAAAGGCATTATGCAGAATCGTCTGTTTCTCCCTTTAATTTTGTCAATTTTTATTTCAAGTATTTCGAGATTTGGTATTAGCTGCAGAGACACATATGATGGTTAGCTTATCCTTATGACTTGACTCTTATCATTGTGAAGTGTTCTTCCTTATCTTGGATAACACGCTTTATTGTGAAGTCCATTTTATCTGATATTAATACAGTGATTCTAGACTTTTTATGCTTACATATCTTTTATATAACATAATTTTACATATATCTTTTTACATAATATATCTTTACATGCTGTATATTTTCTATTTATTTTCAACTTTTTTCTGTCTATATATTTAAAGTACTTCTCTTGTGACAAAAATTGTTTGGTCTTGCTTTTTTAAATCCATTCTGATAATCTCTGACTTTTAATTAGAGTGTTTACTACATTAAATTTTAATACAATTATTAATGTGATTGAATTTAGGCCTTATGTTTTATTTTTCATTTGCTGTTTGACACTGCTTCCCACTCTGCGTTTTTAGTCTCTGTTACTCCTTTCTTGCCTTTGTTTAGATTATTTGAATATATTTAGAATTCCACTTTAATCTCTGTTGGTATTTTAGTTATACTTTTTGTGTTGTTATTTTTGGTTGCTTCTCAAGGTATTTCAATATACATCCATAATGTTATGCAGTGTACTTAGAGTTAATATTGTACTATTTCATTCAAAAAAAATGTAGAAACACTGTAACCATATTCACTTATCAACCTTCATCCTTTATGCTATAGTAATATTTCTAACATATATTATAACCTCCACTAGAAAATGTCATAATTTTGTTTTATATGGTAAGTGTTATTTTAAAGGAATTATAAGATATTTACACTCTCCCAAATAGTTAACAAATTATGATGCTGTTTATTTTCTCTTACAGAGCCAAATTCCTATCTGGTATAATTTCCCTTCAACTGGAAAGACTTCTTTTAAAAATTCGTATAATATAGATCTGTCAGTGATAAACTCTCTTAGTTATCTTTTATTTTGAAATATCTTCATTTTGCCTTTTATGTTGAAGAGTATTTTCATTGCCTGTAGAATTCTTTGGTGAATTTTATTTTTCTTTTAATGCTTTGAAAATTTTACCTTTTATCAAGGAGCTGAAGTTGGTGTTCTGGGATGCCCAGTGTATGAACTATGGCTGGCACGAGACGGAGGCACTGGCATAAGCCTGAAAAACCAGCAAGGTCACCAACATGCTGGTTGTTCATGAACTCAGAGACACACCTGTGGGGTTCATTGTCAGCTATTTGCCTTTCAGCCTCACTGCTTATTCCATACTGTGAATGTGATCATGTGTCATGATGTCCCCAACCTGGACACCATGTCAGGCCAAGCCTTATCTCATCATATGTGGCTTCTCTATCCACCTGGGCAAGAGAATACCTGACATATTCTGGTACCTGTTCTCTGTGCCCAAAGATGACAGACACCTGGTCATCACCATTTTAAACCAATATAATTACAT